>NC_142105.1:8920000-9520000 GCF_056152115.1 Neolamprologus brichardi | reverse complement strand
GGATCTCTTAAGATCTCACTGCTGGGTTTGTAAGGCCATGTTACTCCTAAATTTCTATCTTGTTCAAAGAGAAGATATGAAACAAAGTTCTAAGCTAATCGACCTTAGTGTTCTCCTTTTTTAAAAAAAGAATCGATAAAGAATCGAATCGTTAAACAGAATCGAAAATGGAATCGGAATCGTGAAAATCTTATCAATACCCATCCCTAGTCAGGCAGCAGCTTCACTGGTAACTTTCAGTCTGCATGATAAATGCAAGAACTGAGTCTTTAACCCGCTCCCCCATTATAGCCTCATACTGGATAAATAGGTCCATTTATTAGGAACACAGTCCTTATGAGACACTCCAGAATAAACACGGTCCAAAAAGCTTAAATTTCATGGGATGGACATTTTAATTCTGGAAATGTTCATTGTTGTCTCAAACCAATCTGATATTTAATTTCCTATTTATTTATTTTATGGGTTTCGACATTAGCATCTTAGTAGTGCTTATCGGGGAGCCAATGAATGGAACTTGGCTGCAGTTCAGCTAAAGGAACAGCAGGGGGTTGAACGAAATAAAATAAAATAGTAAGTGACAAATGCATCTACACCCAAAAAAGACATCTGATGTAAAAACAACATTATATATTTGGAAAATTGTTAGAGCAGGTGAAATGCTGATAAAACAGTGCTTAAATGATGCTATGTACTCTTAGACCTTCTGCTGTTTAGGTGACAGGAAAATAGAAGTAATGTGATGAAACAATTGCATGACGACCAATGCTAACACAAAGTAAACCTTATTTGTGTAAAGAGCTGATTTAGGCAGCATTAGCACACGTTCACTTTGTATCCGTAACCCTTTCCACTTTTCCAAGGTTCAAACCAACAACCTTCCAGTCACTTCTGTAACTTTTAATGCCTCTTTGTCCCAGAGCAGAAGCCAGCTGTAAATGCACTCTGCTTTCTTTTAATCGTTTTTGTGTCTTTTAAGCCATCTGTTTCCTGTCATTGTCCTCAGTCCCCTCGACACAGTTTTGGGGGACAAAATAATATAGTTAGAGTGATGGGTGCATTTAGACACAGCCCCACATTTAAAAACATGAAATATGTCTTTGTTAAATCACCCTGAATCTTCTAAATGGAAGAATCATTTCACCTTCAGCTGTTTGGCACCAAAATAAAAACAGGAGATCATTCAGAGCCTTGAGTTGTATGAGAAGTGAGGCATTCGTGCCTTGGCTGAATACAGTTTCCTACTTTTTTTGTGGGTTGAGGTGATTGTATTACTGATTTTGGTGCAGGTAAAGTCCAAAACGTTGTCATTCCCAGACTGTGAAATTATGCTGTTTTATCAAAGGTTTGTCTGTCATCCAGACACAGTGAACTTTTTTAGTATTTTCCTACCAGCTTCAATGTTGTGAGGGGATGTAATTTAACCCCGACCTGAGCTAAAAATTGTGACGTGAGCTACCAAAAAATAAACTTGTAAAAATCACATCTAATGGAGTTTGAGATGTTCTATAGAGAACCAAAAATTGGTGTGCCAAGAACCCATGAGGCTGTAACTGGTCCTTCAAAGTATTGAGCAAAGACTGTGAATTCTTATGGCATATTTTTGTTTTTTGTATTTTTTTAAAGCATTTTCAAGAATTTCAAGCAAACTTTTATCATTTTGTCTGAAATGAATTCAGTTTGGTGTGGACCAAAGTCCAAGGTCCACATCAAACAACCATGTGAGCAGCCCTCCAGCTTCCAGATTGTTTCAGCCTTTAAAACTTATACATGAACGGGAAAAACGTGAGGCTAGGCTGCTGATAAAACATGTTCATCTAAATTGGTGAGGTAGAAAGAACACCTGTATATACATTAACTGCTACGAGTATTTCACAAACTACCGTGATACTGTTGTCCAATCCTGTTTCAGTGAAACTAAACAATCCTCGATTTAAAAATAACAGCCCTCTGCAGCCCACAGTGGGTATATGAAGTTTTTGAACTAAATTGGCAGTCGTGTTACTGCCACATTTTAATTGGCGTCTTAAAAAACAGCTTGCTCTTATAGAGCTGTGAAGTGGGAGGATATATTTTGGGACTCCTAATTCATGAGATCCTGTTAATTTTTTTTGGCATGATCACAAACTGTTAAGCCAAGATAACTTCTTTACTGTTTGAGTGAATGTTATATGAACAGACTCAAATGTATGTTTTACTCAGAAATAAAATAATCAAGCTTTTGGCCATCGCATAAAACAGCTCACCTCTGAAAACAGTTACAATTTGTGCATACCACAAATAGAAAACGTACTCTTTCCCACAGGTGTCAAAAATGAACAGCAATATGAAATTTAACTTTTTGAGTATTTTAAGGTGTTTGTACCTTAACACAGCTGATACAGAAACAAGCCACTAAGAGCAAACTGAAAAAGTTGCACTTACAGTAAGACATTGCCAACGATACTTCTGTTATTTTGAATTCTCCCTGAGCCTGGTTCTGCCGGAGGTTTCTTCCTGTTCAAAGGGAGTTTTTCCTTCCCACTGTTCCCAAAGTGCTTGCTCATAGGGGGTCATATGATTGTTGGGTTTTTCTCTGTATGTATTATTGTAGGGTCTATCTTACAATGTAAAGCGCCTTGAGGCAACTGTTGTTGTGATTTAGTGCTGTATAAATAAAACTGAATTGAATTCTGCTGTTTTTCTCTGCTCCATTACAAAGACTCTCACACTAAGCTGAAAGGTTTTGAAGTGGAAAAGAAAACATTAACTAGTAACAACATAAATAAATGAATTTAATTGTAACTATTCCTTATTTTAACTATTTCTTTTCTCTTAATGTATTTATGAAAAGAAAATGAATCCGGCCTTTGAAACACAATCATTATTTCTCCTCACCGCAAGACTACTTTGGTAGTTTTTATGAATAACGGCACTGTGTGTATCTGTGAGGTGTGCCCATGCTAACATAGCTATAGCTGTTAGCTAACGGCAGCTAACAGCAAACAAGAATGGCAGCACTCACCAACAGAAAAGTTCAGGATATCCTCAACAACTCACCTCAGCATTGCTGTCATTGGACAGAAGTGAGCTCCACTGACTGAAGGGTAAAAACGTAAAGTATTGTAAAAATATTTTGTCAAGTATTTATTTATAGTTCATGATTTATTCCTCAGTGTTGATATTGTTGAAATATTTTAAAATATGCAAAAAGATTTTTACACACAAACAAACTGTAGAAACATGCTGGCCGGCTGTGGCCGTTGGGGAATGGCAAGGTGGCAGGCCGCTACGAGGTTAGGACCTGACGATTGCATTAAAGGAATAAAACTGCCAGGGCAGTTCTTTTAAAACGTGTATGCTGAAGAAGATGCAGTGTTTTCATTTCTTCTTTAAAGACCTGTCGCAGCTCTCGCAGAGTTCCTCGCTGGCTCTTCTTCAACACCACCTCTGTGCTCCCTTGTTGAAATGAAGCAAAGGGAAAAAATAAAACCTTTTCTCTTGTTCTGTTCAGAAAAATCACTCTTACCCTGACGCTGGCACTTCCTCAGAAATCCTGATGACTGTGCAATCTCCCTGGAAGCAGAAGGTTCTTTCTTCAGAGTTTGAATACACTTTAAGGAAACAAGAAGAATGTGACAGTCCGTCATCCGCCGTGTCAGCTTGACTTTTAAAGGAACATAATAATAAGCACAAACCCGGAAAGCACATTGATTTCTGAGGGATGTCCGAACAGTTGAATGTCAGGAAGCACTGGGACATGTTTCCGTGTCTGAGGCGCAATAAAGTCTAAATTTCTGTGAATGCAGCATTAACGTCAGCCCACCTCCATCCTCCTCTATGCTGGTTTCTGTTGATGTTTTTCCATTTATGAGCGACGGGTTGAATGGCAGCATCATTAACGTCGCCATGTCGAGATCCAAGGAAACAAAAGGCGCCGAAGGTTCGAGTTTTTTTCAGGCACAGAAGGAAACCTTGAACAAACTCACCATCCCTTCAGTTCAACATAGCACCTTTTGAATTTTAATAAGGTTAGAAAAACGCTCAGTGAGTCACTTTATGATAACACAAAGGTGCAGCTGATGAAATGACAAGGACAAACGTCTTTCTCATTAATTTGGTATGAATATTCATGCAGTTTTGTGGTTACTGTGAGGAAAGCGAACTCATAATAATTTCCAGGGCTTCAAAGTTTCAGAGACTTTCAGACTTTTATTGCACTTAAAGTATGACTTTGTCAACAACATTAATATTACCTTTACTTTTGCTGTTTCTCTATCTGCTCCACTCTGTATGTAAGAAGATATACGTACAGCCAGACTGAGAGCAGGGAGAGGAGAAAGTAACGTGACCGTGAATACCAGCAAGAAAGACTCTCACAGATGTAAATACACCTTTTTTATTTCAACTGTTTCTATTATTATTTCACAACAGCTGTATATGTATATATGCATCTTTGGACGATTATCTCGTCTTAATTTTTTCATCAATTTGTGGGAAATTAGAATCCGTTTATGGGCATTTTGTGTTGCCTTTTGAGTATTTTGTTAATTCTATATATAATTATTTGGCATCTGTTTGTGGTGACTTTATAGAAAACAATATTTTGAAGATCTTCCTTTATTTCCATATTTTCTGCATCGCATCTCGTTGCTGTCATAAGGCAAAGAAATGATCGATTACTTTGTTGTGAGGACTATTACACTCTTAAATAATTTTAAATGAACATTTTAAAATGCCGTAGATTTCCCTTCTAAAATCACGTATGCTTTTCTACGTATTTGATTGTAAACTCTCTTTATGGTGAATGTCACAAAGGCGGTCGATGCTCAGCTCTGCAGCTCGTCCTGCAACTCGGCTTCTTTTAAATGATGAGGACAAAGAAAAGTGTGGAGTCTAAAAATGGCATCTGGTTTTAAATCCATACGTCGGATCATTCCTCAAAAAAAACAGAGGCTGTAATTACACGGAGCTTTTTGGGTCTGATGCGGGATTGATTAGTAACTGCAGGACATCCTTGAACCAGATCCTTAAAAAATGGCGAGCAAGGAGAATGGGAGCAATGCCTTAAGTGAATTTAAAAATGCAGGAATAATTACACATATACTGCAAACTAATTAAGACGCTGTGAACTCTGTGGCCTCATTCCTCCCTCGCAGTGATTACAGAACTCATATTTCAGACTCGTGCAGCCAATTCTTCTACTGCGGACGGACAAACGGAAGTAAAACTCGACCAAAATGGACCCGTGACATCAGACGAAGGGGAAAAAAGAATTAAAAAGGAAGAAAGTGAGACTGTGGTTACTATTTCAAAGTCATCATATTAATTGTGTTGGAGGACATAAAAAAGAGAGGCTCTGTCTGCTAAGAAGCATGGATATTTTTATAATTCAATGGGTGTAATTTATATCTGCAGCAGGCTGAAGATGTCCGCCAGAGTCCGGCCAGAAAAATACAGATAATAAGATTATTAACACTAATAGTTATGATCAAAGGCCAATAACCCGAGTCTAGAGAGGTTGAATTCAGTAACATCAACCCAGAAAGACTATTTAACAGATTTTAATATCTTTGCATCTTTTTGTGTCACTTTTTGTACATTTTCATGTCTTTTCTTTATTCTCTTTGTTTCCCTTCAGTATTTTCAGCTGTGGAGAGTACATCCGTTTGTTTCTTAAAGATGACCTTTGTTTTCTACTCATTTATCCATACTGATGCACTCTGAGGCCAGTGTGCATTTTTCTGTGGACATTTCATGTGTGTTTATGGTGACTTTGTTTTCTTTTAACGTTTCAAGTCGTCAATTTCTGGACATTTAAAAAAAAAATTCATCTTTTGCGTTTCCTTCTTGATATTTGCTTTAGATTGTGGACATTTTGTGTATATTTGTAGTGATTTTTTTTTTTTAATTTATCTTCTATCTATGCTTTTTTTTTTTACTTTGGTTTTTACAGTGTGTCAAGTTTTGTCTCTGTTTTCTCCACTTTAACCTCTTAGCTTCTGTCTCAGAGTTCCTGTCTGTGCATTTAGTGGAGGCGTTTTCTATAAAGCTGTAAGTTTGAGTCTGTGAATCTGATTTTAAGACTGATATTTGTGTCAATAGTCTTTGTGGCTGTTTGCTTCAGTTTGAAGTCTTTTTGCATCCATTTCTTTATACTCCGGTGAACATTTTTTAACCCTAGTCTTTACTTCTCAACCCCTTTTGTTGAAGTGTTTTAGGCTCTGTTTGTTTTCGCTTTTGTGTTGCTCTGATTTCTGATTTGGCTTTTTTGGTCTTTCTTAAAATTTTCACATCATGTGATAATTTGCTTTGCTGGGAAGGTTTCTATGAATCTGTGCCTCTCGGCTTTCTGTCCGTTTCTTCAAACTGAGGCTGACTGGCTTCTGGTCTTTCTGTACATTTTTAGTTGTTAAACCTCACCTCCACCCTCTGACTGATTGTTCTCAATCGTTTTAAGACAACTTTAAGAGTTCAGGGCTCAATTATTGCATGAATGACCTGTTGAGGTGATGATTTACTTTGAGCCGTGGCGACGACGAGGAGAGGAAAGCAGGAAGAAGAGGAGCGAGGCATTAAGTCGGCCTGGATTCGTCCTGGATTCGTCCTCTCTTTCTCTCTTTGTGGCACCAAATCTGCCGAGCGGATTAAAAGAATCTTTCACCTGCTCTTCAAAGTCAGCTCATCCCCTCCACCCCACTCTTCAAGTCCGTCCTCTTTTTCTTCTTTAACTTCTTTAAGCAGCAGATACTCAGAGAAGCTTTATCAGCTGCTGTATAATTTAACAAAATCCGACACAAAGACCTCGGCAGCGACTTACAGGCAGAGAAACACACAGCGAGCCAACCCTGCCGCACAAATATTCAAACCACGACTACTGCCAGATAAAGTGAGAATTAAGAGCGGCCGTGTCTCCGTATCCTGCACATCATTTTGCCTTTTTAAAAGGCAGGAGTCGCTCTTATCAGTCTTCTGGAGCCGCGGCGCGACGGCGTTCACAGGAGGGTGATGCTATCGCTGAGGAAAAAATTCATTTTGAGCTCATCTCATCTGTCCTCTCCATTCTCGTTGTCAGTGAAATGTGATGGAAGGCTCTTTTTATAGGTGACACTTGATTGA
Source organism: Neolamprologus brichardi (assembly GCF_056152115.1). NCBI lineage: Eukaryota > Metazoa > Chordata > Actinopteri > Cichliformes > Cichlidae > Neolamprologus > Neolamprologus brichardi. The sequence continues at coordinate 9,512,902 of NC_142105.1, read as the reverse complement.
CAAAGACAGACGCTGTTTGAAGTCTGTCCGTCATGTAAATCGAGGCTGATTAAAGCCTGAGACGTTCGAGCTCTGCTTCGTTTTATGATTACAAACGTTATATTCCCGCTCTGTGGCTCGTGTAAAACCCAGAACTTTAGAAATGTTTAGTTTCAGTTGTAGATCTGAAAAAAAAATGTTTAGGGAAGTTTCTTCTGTAAAGGCTGAAAATTTGTTGATTTTGACGCCAGAAGAAAAGTCAGACCCCAACAACTCATTAGTGCCATTAAGGTGAGTGTTGCCTCAGCATGTAGTAATACTGGGCATCATCCTGTTAAATACCACAGACCTCATTTATCTAACAGACACCAAAGGTGGTGTATTTCTTAAAAAGTCTAATAACACGAACCTTACATGTCCTCTTGATCATCACACAACAGCAGTTTGTCTTTAACCTTCAGTAAACCGAGCGGTTTGCATCTCTTTTTCTGGATGTCTAATAAAAATATATTTTGTTCAGAAACATTCAAAATCAAGGCTGCAGCAGTAAATGAAGCACTTGGAATATAATAAAAGCTTTAATTGCTTTTAGTGGCGCCTTCATTTTCTGCACCTGCTGTCACACTGGCATCACGCAGTCCCGATGACATCATTAAGGTCTTATTTTGTGGTATGACTGTCAAACTGTTTTTTTATATTTACATTTGGAGATTTGGAAAAATGCAATATTTAAGTAAGTATCATGTTGGCTGTACTCTTCACTGCACCTCTGTCGGCTGAACCTCTGGCAGAGTCAGGCTTTCTTGCTGCCGTCTCTTACAGGTGCAACTATGAGCATGACTGTTCTGTTAATACAGGGGTGTCGAACTCCAGGCCTCGAGGGCCGGTGTCCTGCAGGTTTTAGATCTAACCCTGGGTCAACACACCTGAATCAAATGATCAGTTCATTACTAGGCTTCTGGAGAACTTCAAGACATGTTGAAGAGGTAATTTAGTCATTTAAATCAGCTGTTGGATCAAGGACACATCTAAAACCTGCAGGATACCAGCCCTCGAGGCCTGGAGTTTGACACCTGTGGGTTAATAGAATAGAATAGACCTTTATTGTCAGTCTGCGTGCACAACAAAACTGCGAAATATGTGCCAGGTCTTTCCGGGGTCTTTTCATTTTGGAGCCTGTGGGTGACAGTGATTCCCCCTCCGTCCCGAGGACCTGAAGACCCAGAACCAGCAGGACTTTGTAGCGTGTTTGCACAGAGAGAGCGACTCATTGCAGATGATGGTTTTGCTGAGCAGCCTCCGTGAGCAAAATCCTGCTGCTTTTATTCACTTGATGAGTTGGTTTGGTAGCACCTGAGTCGATTGCGAGTTCAGCACTTGCGCGGATTCAGCTGTGCATTTCTTACATCTCACTGTGTAATTATCTTCGCCTGGAAGGGAATTTGCCTCACCCTACCTACAGTGCTTCAAATTTAGAATTTCTGTGACACACACATGAAGAGTGGATAAATCAAACTAGTGCTGAGAATCGTCAACATCAATTTGATAAAAGGCTGTAATCGTGGCTCCTTTACCCTCACAGGAACTCCGAACCATTTCTAAGGAACGAAATGCATCCGAGTTGGAATTAACTTTTTAAACTGTCAAAAAAAGAAACGCAGTAAAAGCTCCGGTCATTTCTTTTCTACGACCTCGCTCTGCCACCTCTGGCAGGTTTATTTAAGTAGTCAAAAGCTGAAGAGTTGGGCTTTGTTTGTCTTTGTTACCCCTTTTCAATATGAGGAGTTTAAATTGTTCAGACTTACTGCTGCAGCTGAGATCCACAGTGTTTTATTTTAAAGTATAATCCTCACTGGTCTTTAAAATACTCAAACTGTCTGGCAGTTCTCTGAGTGTCTGATTACCACACAAAAATAATTTCATTTATCTCTTTTTTGTTAACTTAAACATGTAAATGTAACCCGTTCATGTGTTACGCCCGTCTTTGCGTTGTGTTCTGGCGTGAAAGTAAGAGGCAGGAGACAGTACTGGGTCTTTGGCTCTTTACTGCACATCTGCAACACAGGAATAAGGGTCTGTTCTGTGTGTGTCACGCGACTGCCAGTACACCTCTCCTCCGGCCATGCTGAAAGGAGCTGTGACCGGGCACACATGCACGCGCCTACGTCACCACGCAGCGCACACACACACGAACACACACAGACTCAGATCACACAGGTAGGAGATTGAGATGCAAAATGACATATTTAATTTTTTTAAAAAAAAGTGTTTTGGGTGAAATTCAAAAGTATTTAACACATATGTTACATAAAACCTATAAAATCTTGTTGTTTAGTAAAAAGAGAAACTGGGCTGTAACTGATCCTTAAATGATTAAACTTCTGATTAAAAGCTTGATCACAATGCATGCAGCGTTACCGCCACAGGCCAAAGATGGACAAGCGTTGAATTTATTTGGCGGGGATTTCCCAACATAACCAAAAGGTTTGCTGGATCAGGATTTAAGCCAGAATACTGCGTGTTTCCAGATTATACATACAGGAATTGTTCAGAAAACTGCATTTTTTCAGAGACAGTTTTTAGAGATTTCTGCAGTGAAGTTAAGAAATGCTGAAGTTATGCTGTTTTTGTGAGACTCTCAGTCTCTTTCTGCCTGTTTTGTCCCGTGCTGAGTCACCTTTTGTTGTAATTTTGAAGGTTTTTCCGTGGATAACTCGGAGTTGTTGAGGTCATTTAACGTTCACCTAAAGTAATTAAGAAGTTTTTGTCAACAAAATAAGCCACCGGAATCACAGCAAACTGAATTTGTTCATTTTTACTTTGTTTGACCTTTGCTAAATTTTAATGAGCAGCAGTTTTACTTTGAAAGCGCAGGTCTCGGGTTCGGCCCTCATCACACTCGTTCAGTTTTCTTTGCACAAGTCTGAGAATGAACCAGATGACCCAGCTGTCGCTCACAGACAAAGTTTTCACGAAGCAGACATTTTTTATTTTACACCTTTAACAGTTGCTTTATTCTGTCATTTATTCATCCTGATAAAAATATCAGTGAGATTAAAATTGTCTGTTCAATATTGACCTTGGCAAGAGCAGACACCGAAATGCACAACTTCACCTGAGGCACTTTACAAACCAGTCAACACAACATCCAGATCTTATGTAATAAAGGATCAGGACGATTCAAGGCGATGGGAAATGGTTTAGAGTGAAATACCATCTCAGATGATCTTAGACCTCCACGAGTGGCACACCACCGCCCACTTTTGCTTCTCATGCAGAGCTTTCAGTGCTCTCCTCGCTCACGCATTCTCAGTGTTCTCAGACGCTTTATGTATTCCTATCAGAGTTTTATCTGCAGTCAGCAAACATGTTTTTCTGCGCCTCTCTCATGTGAAAGTGCTCAGAGATTTTTAAACTCTTTGAGATGAAGACCACCTTCATGTGACGTCTCAGCCTGATTGATGATGTTAGGATCGGTAAAGATATCTGGGATAGTTCGGACCTTGTTTTTTTTTTTGTTTTTAGTGTGAAGGTGGTTTTCTTCTTGTTTAACATACATGCGTGTTTTATGTGTCAAAAAAACCTCAAAACTGGTGCGTCCACATATGTTTGTCTCTACTGCGTACACATGTAATCACACCGACTCTGATATTTAAATTTGATCCTGGAAACACTCCAGGATGCTGCTGCAGCAGCTCGTGTTTAATCAGACGCCATCCCAGCGGCATTAATGCCGCTGACAGATCCACTCCTGACGTGGGCCCCCAGAGGAACCGGGCTGACAGAGCCCCGCCGCTAATCCCGCGTTAGCACGGTGGCGTTCCTCCTGGCGTCTCTCCCAGCTGGAGTAAATACCTGTTCACACCTCGCAGATAAGCAGCAGAGAGCGGCGGCTTTAACGACTTTCCTCCACGACTTTCACTGTAATTAACTCGGAGGCTGCAGAGGAGACGCCGCTCAGAGCCGAACACCAGGAGTTCTGAGGGGGTTTTACAAAAACTGGTTTCTGAGGAGCTCACCGCATGTAACACTTTGTTTTTCAACTTGTTACAAATAATCAAGACAATGATTTAAGACCACAACAAAGAGGCCTGTTACGTTTCTTTGACTGCAGCTTTGCATGATTTCACAGATCAGCATAATCGTTGTCATCAGCTCCTCACCTGTGAGATATCAGCAAAATAAGCAATTGATGGCCTCCATTATTCAATTCAATTCAATTCAATTCAATTCAATTTTATTTATATAGCGCCAAATCACAACAAAAGTCGCCTCAAGGCGCTTCATAGATACAGAGAAAAACCCAACAATCATATGACCCCCTATGAGCAAGCACTTTGGCGACAGTGGGAAGGAAAAACTCCCTTTTAACAGGAAGAAACCTCCGACAGAACCAGGCTCAGGGAGGGGCGGCCATCTGCTGCGACCGGTTGGGGTGAGAGAAGGAAGACAGGATAAAAGACATGCTGTGGAAGAGAGACAGAGGTTAATAACAGATATGATTCAATACAGAGAGGTCTATTAATACATAGTGAGTGAGAAAAGTGACTGGAAAGGAAAAACTCAATGCATCATGGGAATCCCCCGTCAGCCTACATCTATTGCAGCATAACTAAGGGAGGACCTGGTCCAGCCCTAACTATATGCTTTAGCAAAAAGGAAAGTTTTAAGCCTAATCTTAAAAGTAGAGATAGTGTCTGTCTCCTGAATCCAAACTGGAAGCTGGTTCCACAGAAGAGGGCCTGAAAGCTGAAGGCTCTTCCTCCCATTCTACTTTTAAATACTCTAGGAACAACAAGTAGTTCTGCAGAGCGAGAGTGAAGTGCTCTAATAGGGTGATATGGTACTACAAGGTCATTAAGATAAGATGGGGCCTGATTATTTAAGACCTTGTATGTGAGGAGCAGGATTTTGAATTCAATTCTGGATTTAACAGGAAGCCAATGAAGGGAAGCCAAAACAGGAGAAATATGCTCTCTCTTTCTAGTCCCTGTCAGGACTCTTGCTGCAGCATTTTGGATTAACTGAAGGCTTTTCAGTGAGTTTTTTGGACATCCTGATAATAATGAAGTTCAAGTTCAAATTTTATTCGCCACATGCAGTGGCAGGTTGCCCTGCAGTGGAATGAACCCGCCCCCCAACCTTACACACACAACACAGACATCACATGGGGATACAAGTCAGAGAACGGTTGCAATACAGAAAAACCACTGAAATGTACACTACAATGGGAAAAAGTACAAGAGGAAAAAAAGAGACCTCTACTCATGCTGGGCTATAGGAGGACAGCATGAGAACAGGAAACAAAAAAACTCCTCTGCACAAAAAGCACATAAATGTCCACAGTACAACATTATAGAGCACGTGACCAGCAACAGGGTTGGGTAGGGGATAAGGAGTAATCCCAGGCAACACAGCAACCATCCAGCCACTGCGCCGACTCGCCAGCGCGGGCCCAGACCCGCCTCGTGTTCCCAGGAGGTAACAAGCATCGAAGGCGTTGGAAAGGGAAGGGGAGATGAGTGAGTGCTTATCAGTGTAAGTGTGTGTGTGTGTGCGTGTCCATAGTTCAGCTGAGACAGTGTCCTTCGCCCTATCAGGCTAAGTAAACAGTCCTCCAGCCAATCCAGGTGGCCTTGCATGGGATGGGGAGAATAGTCATCACACAGTCGTTATCAGGGAGTGTTTGTCCGGCTTCAGCCTTGGGCCTGCAGCTGGCGCCGTGGTGGTGTCTGCATTTTGATCCCGAATTTGTTGATTTTGTTGATTTCCTTTTCATGCGACCAGCTCACGAGAATTTTCAAAGCTGATCTTTAACACTCTGATGCTGGTCTCTCGATCTCCCGTTGGAGAGCCGCGAGCCTCCCCATGATGGTATCAAACTTCTGATCCGTGGTGTTGTCATTCTTTTGATTCTGAGACCTCACAACTGCAGTGATCCGTTCTGTGATGTGATCCAACTTTCGCTCAAGGTTGTCATTTTGAGCAGGACCCTCTCTGATGTATCCCACCATACGCTCAATGGTGTTGTTTTGAGCCTTCACAGCAGCTGTAAGTGTCTCCAAGGTGTTAACCATGCTGCGTTCGTTGTGAGAGGTCGCGACTCGTCCCGTCGCTTTGATTCCAGCGGGCAGCCTTTGGGGGGTTTGAACAGCCGGTTCCGCTCTCTCAATTCTCCGATAAGTCAGGGCCAAGCCAGCTCCGATCAGCAAGAACCCTGTTATCATGGTTCCGAATAGGTAGATATCTTCAGCGTCCTCGATCGACAGTCCCGCCAGGCACATGATTCTCCAGTTCTGCCACCCGTCCATCGTGTATCCGGCAGGGAAAGTCCCTCCAGGGCACTCGGGCTCTCCCGAGCCCAGACTTCTCGTTGAGAAGAGGGTGTCAATAGCATTCAGAGACCAGTTGATCAAATCCATAATTCTCTTTTAGGTTTTAGAGAACAACAGTGAGAGACTGTTCCAGGGAAAGTAATGCACATGAGACAGACAAGGACACAGAGGCTAAGCAGGGAAGATAAGGGTAGGGAGGAGAGGAGAAAAGTGCGACCGCCTTCGCTGAGAGCCAAACGAGAATCCAAACGAGAATTGCAGTAGTCCAGCCTGGAAGTAATAAATGCATGAACTAGTTTTTCAGCGTCACTCTGAGACAGAATATTTCTCATTTTAGAGATGTTGCGCAAATGGAAGAAAGCAGTCTTACATATTTGTTTAATATGTGCGTTGAAGGACATATCCTGGTCAAAAATGACTCCAAGGTTCCTCACAGTGTTACTGGAGGCCAAGGTAATGCCATCCAGAGTAAGAATCTGGTTAGATTATCTACTCTATGACATCACACAGAGCCAAGAATAGAAAAAAAAGTGAAACGCTGAGTGTTTAGATCCTTCTCCAGTTTATAACACGACAAACTGGACCACATGAAAACACATTGCTCTGTCAGTGTCCTCGGCATTCTTCTGTAGGTCTATCTAACTCAGGGGTGTCGGTTTACACCGTGGGTCATTTTCAGCCCAGTTTGGTCCTCAGTGGGCTGGACCAGAGAAGCTTTTTACACTGACAGAAAGAAGTTAATCCAGAGAGATCTTAGTATTAGAAAAAGAAGTGCACTATGAGCCGCACATCTCACTTTTTCTACATGACAAAGGAAAACCGTAGGAAATAAATGTGTAAAATTACAGAAGAAGTTCTGTAATTTTGCAAGTTCTGTTGCTCAGCCTGCAATTGTGAAAAAGAAAGTTTTTGCTAATTCACAGAATATTTTCTCTGGTTTTATTGTTAATTTGTTTTAAATCACTGTGGATCCATTGTTAAAAAAAACAGTTGGGTCAACATTGGTCACAGGAAGCTCCGTATCAGCAAGAAAAGCTGTAAAATTTTTGATAATCTGTCCATAAGTCCGTAAGTCATACTCTCCTTCTCATTTTCTCAAAGATGTCCTGTGGGCCGGATTAGAGTCTTTGCCAAGCTGATTTTGGTCCCTGGGTCCTATGTTTGACACCCCTGGTCTAACCATTTATCATTAGCTGACAATCAGCAGGGTTGAAGGCGAAGCACTTTAGTAAAAGTAGCAGTAAAACAATTTGAAAACAACTTACTGCAAATAAAACTGTATTACTGACAAACTGTAAATACATTTTCCAAAGTCAAAGTATTTAATCTACAGAATAGAAAATCCCCAGCAGGTTTATTTTAACAATATTACTGCTGCAGATGTTTAAGGCTGAGCTCATTTGAAGAATTTCAAATGTTGCTTGATCAACAATCACTAAGCACAGATGTGGCCCACACATGGGCCACCACAAGGCCAGTTGCAGACACGTGTGGTCCTGTGCTGGCCCATGTGTGGACTACCTCTGGCAAACCTAATCTGGGCCACCAAAGGGCCGTCATTCGTCGTTCCAGTTGTAGACACACTGCTGGCCCAGAACAGTTTCAGCTCTGGCCCCAGATGTCAGCCTAATGTGTACCTTAATTAAGCCATGTAATAACAACACGACAAAACTCTGCTCAGACACTGAATAGACTGACTCTTATATAGCACTTTTCTAGTCTCCCAGATTACTCAAAGTGCTCTATACAACATGCTACAGTCACCCACTTTCTCTAAAGTGAGTGCTTCCTAATTACATTCATATATATTCACACCCTTAACATGCAGACTGGATGAACCAGGGATCGAGCCACTAACCTTTCAATCACTAGGTGACCTGTTCTACTTCCTGAGCTACAGTCACCCAGTGGTAAACGTGAGTAAACCCTCACTAGGTTTTGGATAAAGTGTACACTCGCAAACCTGTTAAACCTGCATTCGAAACGTTGGCTACCATAGCAGTATAGTATTTCAACATGGCATTTGGGTCTTCTAACTAAAATAATAAAATAGGAAGATAAATAGTGCCATCATTGCCAGACCTGGCCCACATCTGGTTGACATACACCCTGCCATCACACCGGTCAGTCAGAAGTGCCAGCTTGATGCCGGATCCAGGGAAGACCTGTTTTCTATGAGCCTGGGCCACATAACCCAAAACACAATCAAGCCAGATGTGACAAGCCGTCGCATAGACAGTGCCATCTATACCAGGCCTGGCCCATATCTGGATGGCATACGTCTTATCATGCCAGAAGTCAGCTAGCAGTGCCGGCTTGATACCAGATCCGGGCCAGACCTGCTTGGGTAGTGGTGTTCAATACTGCAAACTCTGGTACTGATCCGATGCCAAATACAGCGCCAGTATTACCAAAAACATATTCTAAACACATTTTAATGACGACTAAGTCACCATGATTTTTGTTTTCTGCAATAATAAGTTAACTCAAAAGTGATCCAGAGCCGGGGACGATCTGGAGTGTCATTTTTAAAAAGTGAATGAATTAAACAGGCTGCAGTGTGTGTGTTTGTGTGTGTGTTTAAGAGGGTTTTTTTTTTTCAGTTCTTTCAAAAAAAAACTGCTCAGTAGCTCAGAGCTGCAGACTCTCTGCATGCAGGTAGATTCAGAGGTGTTTATGGAGAGCCCGCCTCTCCATAACAAAAACCTGAAGCGTCTCAGTCCTGGATGACGGCCGTGTGCTGGTGAAAAGATCTCTGGGCATCGATGTTTTTCTGAGAAGTGAACTTTCAGAGGTCCACACTGAGCAGCAAACGTACACCTTCTCTTTTTCAGTGTCAGAAACATTTTAAAAATTGATTATAAGCTCTGCACCCCGGGGCCTCGGCTTCAGTTCTGCTCATCAAACAGTGGACCCTCTTCACTTTCTCTGGATGGGACAGTTTGTTTCTGCTGCTCATCGTGCTGAAGTTAGGGCTTTTTACCTGACTCTCTGAAGACTCCCACGCTCTCATTTGTTCAGAAAACAACTCAAACCTGTCTGTTTGTTGCAATTTTAGGTTTGTAGAAGTGAAACTGTGCAGCAGTGACATTTCATAGTCTCTAGATGACTTAAACATATAGAATTTAAGGAGTTTGGGAGTAAAACAAAAAGTTTGAAGGCAAAAGTAATTTTCGGTGAGGTAAAGTTGAGAACAATTATCTTACTGCTGTATAAAGTATTCATTATCTAGAGGCTGGTGCCTGATTTTTGTGTTAGAAGTAAAATTGACCCGAAATGAAGGAAATGAGACGACTGACTGTGTCTGAACATGTTTGGATTTGTAGACGCACAGAGTAGAGTAACTTTGTTTTTTGCTCATGTGTGTTTTCAGTTTCCCCCTGCGTCTCTTTATTTTTCCTCCACAGTGAGGCTTTAAATTTAGAAACTCGCGTATAACGGGGCAGCTGGGGATTCGCTTCTGGAAGAGAAAAAGACTGAAAAGAGAGAAGCTTCAGATCCTTTTAAGAGCCGATGTAGGACACGACTCCCAGAGGGTGACAGCTCTCCAGCCTCCCACCCTACTCCTCCAACCAGCAACCATCTGAAGCCATCATCACCCCAAAGGCAACAAACACCAAACCCAGCGGGGCACTCCGAGCTTTGCTTAGAGAAGCTTCTGTACTCTACAGGATGGAGAGAGGAGCTTTAAGGAGGGCCTAGGAGACCAGTTAGAGCAGCTGACTGACCCCCTTCTCTCCTTTCATCCATTAAAACTTTTCCTCTCTCGGGCTCCCCGCTGGAATCCGTGTCGTTTCTCTTCTCCAGCTCCTGATTCTCAGTTTGGACAACCATCACTGCCACTGGCCGGGCGCCTAATGACCGCCATGAAAGCAGCCAGCCGAGGACGGAGAGACAAGAAAACAAAGCCATGCCCTCGAGATGCTCCTCCCGGTCTCCCCGGAGCTCCTCAAGGCCAAGGTCCTGAGAAAGAGGAGACGGTTTGTACGCCGGTGAGGAAGCTGATATACGAGAGCTGGAAACACTTTAAAAACACAGCCATCAAAACAAAACTCACTGTTAAAGTTTTCACATATTCGATAATCTGATGACTCATTTAGGTTCATTGTGTCCGCGTCTTTTAAAGCTCTGTCGTTTATCATGGAGACATATCTGAAATATACAGCACTTAAAATTTATCAGAACAGCTGTCATAAAAAACAGAAGGCTTTTAGAAATCTGTGGAAAACTAAAATTAGTCCAACAACAAACTGAGTGGAGTAGAGAACAGGTGGAGGAATGAGCTGCAGAGAAGAGGAATGAAAGACAGCAGAAGCAAGACAGAATACATGTGTGTGAATGAGAGGGGGACAGGAGGAGAGGAGCAGAGTTAGTCAAGGTGTATGAGTTTAAATACCTGCAGTCCAAAGAGAGGTGAGAGTGCTGGCATGGTGGAGTAGGTGGAGATGGGTGTTGGGTGATTTGTGACAGAAGGAGAGCAGCAAGGGTGAAAGGGAAGGTTTACATGGTGGTAGTGAGACCTGCTGTGATGGTTTGGAAATGATGGAGGCTGAGGTGAAGATGTTCAGTGGGTGGGACAGACAGGATCAGAAACGAGTCCATCAGAGGGACAGCTCAGAGTCACGACTTGCAGAGAGTTGGTGTCACAGAGCATAAAATTCAACCACTGAAATTGTTTTTTTCTGTTCAGAAATGCAAGTAAGTGACTGAAATGTGTTTTAAGGTAGATAACATAGATAACAACAATAATTATATTTCACCTTTAAAATGTTTTGATTAAAGAGTTTGCACATACTTGTGAATTAACCATCGCAGAAACATAAAGAATATTTTGGTAGTTACTGAAAGTGTTAATTTAGGCCATCTGTAGAGTAAACCTCACATTCAGTGTTGACTGATCAGCAGATAAAGTGGCATTTACATCAATGATTGACTAAATTGATAAAATTCCACCTTAACTCACTCTCAGTTCTGTTGTTGTGCTCCAGTTTTTTCATTTACAGAGTATTTACCTCCATGTTTCTTCTGAGCTGCTCGGTTCGCCATCAGAGGCTTGTTTCCTGTAGCGTGGTCAGCTGACTCCACCTCCAGCTGTAATCAACAGGCTATGTCCTGCCTGCTTGATTTAAAGCCTGTCCTGTGTTCAGACCTAAACTTAAATGCTGTCTCTTCTTTCTTCCTGTGGTGTGAAGACATTTGCACAGATCTCGGGTCCCGATTGGCTCCTGATGCATGTGCCGATGGCGTTGTGGTCCCGTCGGCAGCAGCGTCACATGAAAAGTTTTACAGCTTCATTTGTCGGTGAGGACAAATCGGCTGAGATCTCCCCGCAGAGATTAATGGCACGGCAAATCATGGCTCATGTTGGCGGGCGACAGGCGCTCCCCGGGCGCCGTTCCCCGTGGCTGCGGCTCATTTAAAAGTCGTATAATCTCAAAGGTGATGGAGCGCAAGGAAAGCGCATCACTGGACCGGGATGTCTGACAGCAGCATTAAGACCTGCCAGGGCCGCTTCACGACGCCCGCAGGAGCCCCCCTCCTACATCACTCCTGCCTCCATCCCCCAGCATGCCTCAGCCCCTTCATGAAGGCTTCATGAGGTGGCTGGTCTCTGTGGAAACCGAAGAGGCTCCTGCTTCACCCTCTCCTCTGCGGGCGAGTTATATTTAAACTTGATCTAAAAACAGCCAAACCTCATATTTACTAAAATCTTATCTCTACCATTACTATTTCACACAATGTGACTGTGAGGTTAATAATTTAACTCAAAACTTTTTAAATCATTCAAAAGTTTTGTGGAGTCATATTATAAAACACTTATTAAAGGATGAGTCAGTAAGTTTGAGTTTGTGGAACAGAAAAAAAAAATGTTGTACTCAGATACACAGATTAGTGTGTAATTACATCTTCTAACAACATGATGTGTTCTCGTAAACTTAGAATCACACAGTCTTACATGTTGGCTTGAAAATGTTCTTCCATGGTTACAGTGTATTTCTGCAGTTTCAATGTAACACTGTAACAGTTTCATGAAAAAGACAATTCTAGAATGTGTTACCCCAGCAACGGCTCTGCAGCGTGATACGTTCTGCTTGAAAGGATGTTTTACCAAAAAATAAATAATAATAATCTTCATGTGAGTCTGCAAACACCTTCTGAATCGGTTTCAAAATGTTGCCTTGAGAATCTTTTTTCACTGCTACTGTGTAACATGGTGGGGATTTATTTGTTAAAAAAAGACATAATTTGTGTCAAAGCATCCTCAGAATGTTGCTGTGTTAGTTAACCTTCGAACCTTACAAGAAAATTCTAAGAAATGATAAACAGCCTTCAAACATTCTCCAAACTCTCGATGAAGGCATGTAGGTAATATGTCTGTGAAGGTTCTCAGTCATCCAGATCATTGTAGTCAAAGGAGCTTACAAAGAAAAGCGTCTGGACTTCTTTAAGTTGCTTGAAGACATTTCACCTCTCATCCGAGAAGCTTCTTCAGTTCTAAGGTCAAATGGTGGGGAGTCCCAGATTTAAACCTAGTGGGAGTATCCCCCCACAGAGGGACAAAAGGACCCCCTGATGATTCTCTAATCGCCTGTACAGCATACACCACATTGTTAAGTCTGTGTGACTTAACAATGTGGTGTATGCTGTACAGTGCAGCGAGGAATGCCCAGACCTCTACATTGGAGAGACCAAACAGCCACTTCACAAGCGCATGGCACAACATAGAAGAGCCACCTCCACAGGACAAGACTCAGCTGTCCATCTGCATCTTAAGGATAAAGGACACTCTTTCGAGGATGCCAATGTTCATATTTTGGACAGAGAGGACAGATGGTTTGAAAGAGGAGTGAAAGAAGCCATCTATGTCCACTGTGAACGACCATCTTTGAACAGAGGCGGTGGTTTACGACACCAACTGTCTGCCATCTATAATCCAGGTTTGAGTTCCCTCCCCAGACGCCTTAACGCCCACTCACATCCTGGGCCATCTGACCTCAGGAATTCGCATGATAAGGTGGGGCCAGGTTTCACAATGAGCTCACCCGAAACCCTGGCTGATTGGGACCCACACCCAGTTTCACACCTTGGCTCAGGCGATTAGTGGATCATCAGGGGGTCCTTTTGTCCCTCTGTGGGGGGATACTCCCACTAGGTTTAAATCTGGGACTCCCCACCATTTGACCTTAGAACTGAAGAAGCTTCTCGGATGAGAGGTGAAACGTCTTCAAGCAACTTAAAGAAGTCCAGACGCTTTTCTTTGCAAGCTCCTTTGACCATGTAGGTAATACTGAAGAACACTCTCTGGGAAACAATCTGTAACAGTTCCCAGGATGTTGAACAACAAATGTGTTTTTGCTTTGCTTTTTTCTTAAAAATCAAGTTACACTGGAAAAAATAACATTTTATTTTAACTCAGTAACACCCTGTTGTATTTAACCTTTGACCTTACAGGAAGGTTATTTCGAATGATAAGCATCATTCAAAGTCTTAATTACATTTTCGCTTTATTAAAACTGGAACCGTCTCCCAGGAGTGCAGAGTGCACAAACTAAGCAGCTCTAAAGCAAATGCACAAAGCCCAGGTTTTCATTGTGGCAGATCTGAACACCCTACTGCGCACTGTTGGGGTAAAAACATCGACTGTCACAAGTGTGAGAAGAGAGGACATGTAGATCAGCCAGGCAGAAATAAAAATTGAGTTTTACTCAGCAATCGTAATAACAGGATAACTAACAGGGTGTTATTTGATTGTATTAACAGCATTGCTTCTCCTCCACCTCAGCACGCTCTGTTACTCTCTGATGATTACTGTGCTTTTCAATCACTTTGTAAGTCCAGTGATGGACTTGAGATCCAGTTCCTCTGCTTGTGAAGAAAGTCCTCAGATTACACTTAATGATTTAACTAGAGTAATAGGTAAGATGAAGCCATTTTCACACTTGTTAGAGATATTACCTCCTTCAGCACCACTATTGGTCCATTGTTGTTCTATTATTAAAGCAAGGTGTGTCCCCTACTTTAAACATGCTGCAGTAACTCCTTTACTGAAGAAACCTACGTTTGGTGTCTGCTCTGATTTGTTTGCAAATCATTAGAAAAACTTTTATAGAGTCGACTACAGTCTTTATTATGCAACTCACAGATTTGGTTTTCAATTGTCCATTTATAATTTCAGACTGATGACCACAACATTTAATAGTTTTAGGGATTTGTCTGTCTTTCTGACTCTCTGTGTTTGGTTTCCCTCATATTTAGTCTGTAGAAGGACTTCTGCTGCCAGGGCGAGTAATGTCTCTAACCTGTGGGGTTACACAAAGCTCAATTATTTCTATGCAGATGACATTCCACTGTATATAGTCTTTTAAGTCTCACAATTGGATAGTATTTCACTCTTTCACTTAGATCAGTGACTGGCTCTCCAACAGTTACCTTGTTTTAAACTTGAACGGTACTGAGACCATCTTAAAATCAGTTAGGCTCTTGCTTCGTTTTGTTCATCTGCAAAGTCCAGCGTTTGACTTCTTGGTATAATATTTGATTCCTCTCTGAGCTTTGATTCACATGTAAAATCCGTTTCCCGTTTCTTTCATTTAAGGAACACGTCTAACACGTCTATGGCTGAACTGGAGAAAGTTATTCATGCAGTTGTGTCACCGTGCTTAGATTGTTGTAATGTCCTGTTTACCAGCTTACATAAATTATCTTTTTCATGCCTCCGAGTGAAACAAAATGCTGCAGCTAGACTGTTAAAACATTCTGGTAAGCTCGCATCACTCCTATTTTATATTCTTTACACCAGCTCTCAGTAGATTTTAGGATTCGTTTTAAAATTCTTGTACATACACTAAACAGCCAGACTCCAGGCTGTTTATCGTAGCTTCTTACCAAACCCAGTGCAGCTCGCTGTCTTCAATCACAGGCTTAGAATTTGTTAGTTGTTCCTCAAATACGATTGAGGACTGGGAGGGTCAGAGCTCATCGCTTAGCTTTGAAATCGGTCTCCCACTGTCGGGTATGTTTAACTGACTCTGTGGACTTCATTTAAAAAGTAGCTGAAAATTTGATTTTGTTTAACCAAACTTTCTCTTGAGACTTTTTATTAATAGGAGCTGTTTTTAAAATTACCTCTGTACTTTATTTTGTGTCTTAACTGGATTTTGTATCTCTTTTACAGGACTTAATTTTTCTATTTACTTGATTCTGTTTTGCTGTACAGCACTGTGTGACTGCTCGTCTGTGAAAAGCGTTTTATAAATAAATTTTACTAACTTAAATTTGTCTCAATCAGCCTTACTTACAGATGCATGTGTAAGATCAGTTACAGGACTCTTCAGAAACTGCAAGCTGCTTTTTTGCATCAATTATTTTGAAAGAAAACTGCCAGGGTCAAAATAATTAGCCCCCCTGATGGTTTGTACCAAAGAAGAGCATCATAAGCAACGTCTCTGTGGCCAAACAGCTCTAGTTTCATCTCCTCTGACCAAAGGGTGCACTTCCAGTCTAAAATCTTTCTCCAGGTTCTTCTTAGCATCCTGCAGTCTGGCTTGAAGGTGTCTCTTGTGCAGTTTTTCCTGATCCAAAACCTCCCAGTCCACTCCTGTGCATTCTAGTGATCATCTTACTGACTATAATTCCCAACTTCCTGAATCATTCTCAGTGTCTCAGCAGTTGTTCTTGGCTCTTTAGACACATGTCTCACTACTTTCTTTCCAGAGTCTTCAAAATCTTTGCTTCCTATCTCTGCCACACTTGTTCTGTACCGTGTGGCTCTCTTTGAATTTCTTGATGACACTTCTCACTCAAGTTCTTGACACTTGATTGATTGATTGATTGATTGATTGATTGAATCTTTATTTTGAACATGTTAAAAAAGTACAACAACATAGAATTAAAAGAGACAAATAAACAAAGCAAAACAAAAAGAAAACAAGCAACCACAACTACAAATATCTTTTATGTTCAAAAAGGAGCAGGAAGAAGCATGAGCTTATTTAATCCCACCCCTTTTCCACTATCTAGTAATTTATAGACTACCGAAATACCTCCTTGCAATCACATTATATGTCATGTGTATTTTTTTTTTTTTTTTTATTATTTATTTATTTTATTTTATTTATTTTATTTTTTATTTTTAATATATATACATATATGTTTCTATCTATCCATACATACGTATTTACACATACGCACATATACACATTTTCAATAACCCCATTAACACCTCAAAGGATACACAACCTACAAATATATATATACCCATACCAACATACCCGTGCACCCGCACACACATGAAAATATTAGACAAGAACACCCTATCAAATCTCTACCTCCTCCCTGTACCCTGTAAAAACCATCTCCTTAAACCGCTTTTTAAACTGTGCCATGCTCGGACATTGCTTCATATCTTTACTTAGTCTGTTCCACAGTTTCACTCCACACACAGAGATGCAAAAACTTTTTAATGTTGTACGGATACGAGGATGTTTTAAATTTAATTCCCCCCTCAAATTGTATCCCCGTTCCCTTTTAGAAAACATTTTTAGAATATTGTCAGGAAGCAGGTTATTTATTGCTTTATATATAATTTGTGCAGTGAGAAAATGAACCAGATCTGTGAATTTGAGAATTTTTGATTTTAAGAATAGTGGATTTGTATGATCTCTGTAACCGGTTTTATGGATTATCCTTATGGCCCTTTTTTTGTAATATAAAGATTGATGATAGCGAACATTTGTAAGTATTGCCCCACACCTCTGCACAGTAATTCAAATACGGTGCAATCAGGGAACAATAGAGAATGTGGAGTGATTTGTGGTCCAGAATGTGTTTTACTTTACTCAAGATTGAGACACTTCTTGAAATTTTGTTATGTATATGATTTATATGAGACTTCCAGTTTAATTTATCATCTATAATCACACCAAGAAACTTATGTTCAAGTACTCTTTCAATTTCCACTTGAAAACGTTGTGATAACTTTGTACATCCATCTCCTGCTTTGTGAGCATCAGCAATTCTGTTTCTCAAGTCTGAACTGATTTCTTTTGGTTTTTTGCGTGCTGCTATCTCAGTGACAGTTCAAACCTTGGCTGAAGTTTTCATACTGTGTGTATTCAAAGATAAAACTCAGGTTTAACTTGATTTTACATGTTTGCACAGCAGTGATCTGCGCTACGGCTCGGTTTTTCAGGTGGTTAACAGTAGTGACCCTGGTGATTTTGTTTGCTCTGAAGTAATTCTGTTACTGTGTGTAAAAATAAATAAAGAAAACTGGTTTAGAAATGCTATGCTGAATATCACTTACTCTATTAAAAAAGCAAAAATTGGGAATATTATGACAAAAACCTTCATGAATGAAGTAACAAAGCGTTTTCCTGTTGAAGCTGAAGACTTTTGCATTAAAGTTTTTCATGAGGAAAACAGGACTAAACACACCTGAGAAAGTTGAGGTCATCGGTTTATTATCTCCTTCTGAACGCCTTCTTTCTGAGTTCACAAACTGAGTGAAACACGCACCAGTTTGACTCAAAGCGCAGAGAGTTTTTCCATTTCCTCTCCGGCGTTTGCTCAGGTTTCGCGGAAAGGCCAATCTGCTGTAACAAGCCGGCGTTTTATGACACTAATCAGAGCAAATGTGCTTACAGAGATCCAGTTAGGGAGAAATAATTGCTTTTCAGGAGCAAGTCAAACTAAACACTGGTGCTAATGCACAGCAATCTTAAGAACAACAGTGGAATAAGCACATTTAATTTGCAGCTAAATCAAATAAGTCTTAAATTAGCGAGCGCTCATTTTATTCCGCCTCCTGGAAAAAAAACCTGAAGCAGTGTTTAAGAAAACAAACTGTCTGAACATCTGAAAGCAGCATCGTTTGCAGCTGCTTGGTTACCTAGAAACAACGCTCCCTCCTCGCTCTCTCAGGTAAAACCAAGCAGCCGACTCAATCTGCGAGGTCAGCGAGGAAAAGCTGTGGGCCCAATCAGGAGGTCCCTGCACTGAGCTCCAGGAAACGCTCTGCCCGCCAAGTCAAGAGGACGAGAGGGCTGCCAGCTAATTAAAGAAGTCCAATTAGAGAGGAATCAGACGGTGGACCTCTGGGGGACGCCAACTCTTCCTGACATCACAACAGGGCCAGACAGCGCTGGGACAAGAGCCCAACCTTGGATACCTTTCTCTCTCCAGCCTTCATCTCTGAAGAAGAGAGAGGCAGTCGGCTGTTTCACCACCTAAACTCTGAGAGATTCTTCTTCTTCTGTGGTTTTGAGCTCACGAACACACGGGGATAATCATTTTGTTTATAACTGCACAGTTAAAAATCAGAGCTGCCTCCTTCTTTAAGGCTTTTTAGTTTGTACAGGGTCAAAATCCCAAAGATGACAAAACTGTGAAACAACACCCAGAGAGTTATGAAGGTGGCAACTACAGCCACCTGTGTCACCATCTGCCTGTCAGTCAAAAAAGCCACACCCCTAATGAAAGGAGAAATTATCTACAGGAACTACAGCTTTTAATAGTTTGCTTTAGTTTTTTAATCCTGGAAGAAGGTGTAGCTGAAGGTTTATTTAGATCTTTGATACCTGAAACCAGCAGGAAACCAGGCCTCAGTTCTCCACCGACACCAGTGGAAATGCAGATTCGTCCTTCTCAGTCATTCGCTGATTTATCTGCTCACGCCGAGGCAGCAGAGGCCGTTTTTTAAAATGTTTTTGTTGCGGAGTGGTTCCTGGAAGAAAAGAGCGCTTCAGTCGGGAAGCTCTCTGCTGTAAGATGGCGACAGATTTGTGATTAAACAGCCACTTTGTCACGCGAGAGGGATGTAATGCATCAACACAGGTGAGCCTGGAAGCCTGTTGTGGAGTTTATCATCATGACTGCTTCAGAAATTGAAATGGGTTATTTATTGGGTGTCAGTCACGCCGGGAACACACACACTGAGCTGCATTTACCCGTCTCACTCTGTTATTATTATTATTTTTCTGACAGATCGGCCAAGCCGCAAATCTTTAGCTGCAGCCCATTAGTAATCCGCCGCGCCGCCGCCGCCGTGATGACTGTTATTTCCCCAGCAGCAGCTCGGATAATTTATGGGGGAAACCTGGTGACGTCTACCTGCAGCTTCTAAACAGGATGCAGGTCAGAGTACATATTAAAGTCATCAAAACCAAATTCCCCAAAGTGACTCAGGCAGCCCCAAACTACAGGTACCAACGGCAAAACGGATTCACTGGGAGAGAAATTAACAGAGGGAAAAAGGACAAGAGAAGAAGACAGAGAGGAAGCGAAAGCAGGCAGAGCATTAACAAATAACCTTGTGCTGTGGACGGATCATCTCAGATGTGCTCAGGGTTTGGTCATTTTCATCCTTTTCTTCCTGTCATATGATGCCGTTGGTCTCTGACCCTCAACTCGAACTTTTACTCAGAGCAATTTCACCCTCATCCTCCACCTTCCTCCATTAATGTGTTGATACCAGCATATGTAGCAGCTCTGTAGATGTCCACCAGGTCGCTCTTCATTTTCTGTGGCCTAACTCGACTTCACCACTGTTTAGTTTTCTCTCTACGTCCAGCTCCAAACTCCCCAAATCAGTCAAACTCTGAGGAGCCGCTGAAGTTAAACACAATAACATGATCATCGTGGCTGTTTCAATGATGTTTGATGTTAAAGCGTCCACAAAGAAGAAAATCTACAATGTTCAGCAGAGTTAGAAGTTTTTCATTGAAGTACAAATAATAGTTTACAGTTTGGATCATTATTGCCTCTCAGTGTTTTATTCATTCTAATAAAAGCAACAATTTTAGTCACATTTACAGCACAAAAAGTGAAGATTGTTTAAGTAAAGGTTCAAATTTTGAGGTTTTATTTAACCCTTTAAAGCATAAAACTATGAAATAACTGTCCAGGAAAAAATTATATTTTGAAACTGGAGTGTGAAAAATTAACAACTACATAAATAAATATCAGTTTGATATGCGCAGCATTTTTGTGCAATTCTTAAAGGGTTAAAAATAGCTTAAAAAATCCCTATGATACGCTGGTGTTAAAGGGTTAATATTTCTGGACTCGCTTTGATTTATTTAAAATTGAAAATACTGAATAATCTTAACTTCAAAATTACAAATTGAAAATTTTGATCTATTTGACTTTTCAGCTCTGATCTCACAGAGGAAGAATCCAAACAGACCTGAGCTCAGATCAGTTAAATCACACGGCACCAAATCAGCAGAATGGCGGTAATGTTTCTAATAGAGTCTCAAGTGCAGAAAAGCTGAGCTGGGCCGGCACAGAGTTGAAAAAGAAAACGACTTTAATTTCCTGTTCTAAGAAAAAAGCAGTGCCTAATGAGGAGAAACTCAGAACAGGTCCACGTTAACATCCCGGTGTCACCATGACATCAGGTGCTTCACCTGTAACACAAAAGCAGGAAATTAAACACATGAAAAAACAGGTTTTATGTTTTTCTGGCGTTTAATGTCTCAGGAACAGAAACCTTCATTTTCAGGTTGGTGTTTGTACTCATGCAGACATCCGTGTTTCTTTTCATGTGCTGGAGCAGGTGAGCATCTCTCTTAGTGGGTGGAGGCTGAGACTGCGGGGGTCATGTGATCAGCAGAGGGTTAGGGATAGTGACGGATGCAAATTGGGTCTCAGTTTAAATGGGGCTGTTTTTTTATTCATGAAGGATTGATCGAGCCGCCGTGTGCCAGGGACGGATGAAATATGCATGCAGCGGCCGTACTGTAGCCGCCCGCCGCACTCATGATTTATTTCAGCTGAGTTCTGCGCGGGCTCGCCACCGTCGACCAAAATGGATCCGACGCTGTTTAACCGCTCCCAAGAAGACGGAGTCCACAAAGTAATGCATGCTGACTCCTCCACCTGAATACAACCACAACCCGCTCAGTTGTGCAATAGATTGGTACTGCAGTCACCTTTTACAACAGTTAATTTGCTCTTAATAACGTCTAATATGGACGTTATTAAACAGGTAAAGTTTAACTGATGAGGACCGCATGAGAGCATCACACGCATGCAGATGCTCTGTTAGTGCAGTGACCTCACAGCAGCCATATTATTGGTCAGATGATGTCATTAAAAATGCTCCAAAAGGCTCCAACAGCACAAACACGGTCGCAGAGACGCGGAGACACTTTCCCCGCCTCTGATGCTGTTTTCTCTCTGAGCTCTCTCCGCTGCAGTGCCTTCATCTTCTTGTTGTCGAACACGTTGTTGCCCGAGGCGTGAGCTCCCCGCTCCGACAGTTTCTGATGGAAGACGAGGCGAAGCGCGGGACGGATCACGGTTTTTGAAGTGCTGTTTGAGACTTGGTGCTACTCGTGGCGTCCGGCTGCCAGGTGAACATCACAAATGTTTCAGGCGTGTGTTAAACTGATTGATCGCAGCACACGGCCTGACATCAGCAGAATGGCGTTTCAGCACGCCGGTCCGTCGGTGGGGGAAGCTCAGAAACATGAAGCTCGCAGTGATGAGCTCAGTGTTCCTGTTTCTGTGAGAAGCTGCAGTAAAACCTCACCTGTTTTCTTAAAACAGCAAAACTAGTCACCTGACCCTCCTCAGCCCACAGACCCGATTCATTCAGTGTTTCTATTAAAGTGGATCCATGGTGCACGTTTCCTACCTCCTTTTGTTAATTCTTACAATGGAAAACAGAGTGACTGTATACTGAACCTTCACCCGATCGGTCACCATCTTCATCATTTTCGTTGCAGATCAGGTGGCGTGGCACTTTGAAATGTTGAGCAGCATGAAGCATGGTTCGGTGTGTCGGTCCAGTATGACCTCCACAATTTTACTAATCCACAGTTGGAAATAATCCTTCTCTCATTTTCTGGTTTCCTCTTAGAAACAGTTTGAACAGCAGGTGGGTGG
This sequence comes from Neolamprologus brichardi, assembly GCF_056152115.1. NCBI lineage: Eukaryota > Metazoa > Chordata > Actinopteri > Cichliformes > Cichlidae > Neolamprologus > Neolamprologus brichardi. The sequence goes on along the minus strand of NC_142105.1, from coordinate 9,490,697 downwards.
AGCTTCTGTGCTCCTGGCTAGAGCTGTGGGCTTGTAATCATCATAAAATCATATCCTCAGTGAATCTCTAAATCCTGGATTGGCCATTTCTCCTTCCCCTTCGTCCCGCTGCTCCCTTAAGGGTCGCCAGAGTGGATCATCTGCCTCCACCTCCTCCTATCCCAGCATCCTCCTCTATCCCACTAACCCTCTGCATGTCCTCCTTCACTACATCCATGAATCTCCTCAGAGGTCTTCCACCATCATCATCTTTCCTCCAATGCATCCTCTCTCCCTCCTGTGCACATGCTCAGATGTTCATTGGGAGTGACGAGGAAGGACTGGATTAGAGTGAATCCATAGATGGTTCGGACATGTGCAGAGGGAGAGTGGATATCCTGGACAGTCTCATCACTGACGCTGAATCCACAGATATAAAATGAATCTACAAAAATAGAAAGATCAGAGTCAGACGGTAGTCCACATTTTGATTGGCTCTAGTTTTTTGATATGAACCATCTAAGGCAGACGAACACAGGCTGACATCACGGCTCTCCTGGAGGTTAACATGTGAGCGCCCCCTACTGCCTACGCTTCACCCAAGGTGAGAAACTACAAGTCACCACAACTGGCAGAAATCACAGGAAACGGCTTCAACAAAGACCGGAAACTTCATCCAAGTCCCAGAGAGAGACGTGCCAGCGGGAGCACAGACAGAAAATCCTGAAAGAGCGCAGCGCCTCTCTTTGTTTGGACGTGCTCACCCACAGATGACACCGAGTTTCCAAAGTCAGCGCTGGAAATCCGAATCTTGGGAATGGCTGTCAAAGAAGACCAGAAAAACTGAGTTTAGAGCATCTGCAGTCGCAGCTTTTGGCTTGCAGGGATATCACTGACCTCAGTATCAGACAATGGAACGACAAAAAAACAGCTCATAGCGTTTGTGAAGGGATGAAACTGTTTAAGATAGCTGTGTTAATAAAATTTGCCATGAACTTCAGCCACTTGTAGCTTGAGCTGATATGAAGAGCATTTGATGCTAAGAAACAAAAAATCGAAACGCAGAGAAGGTGTTTAATGGAGGGGTGAGTAATTTCGATTAAACTAAAGAGTTTTCAGTCACTGCGGTCACAGAGGAGCTCCTGCACAACAGAAGTTTGATAAGTGGAGTCAAATATTTCAGCCGTGTGTCCTCGTGTCTCTCCTCCAGGTCTCACGGTGACATTTTCATCGCCTGCAAATGTCAGATGGATCTCTGCAGCCCGGGACTTTTAAGTGTGTCTCTTTTCTTTCTGCACAGCGATCATCATTCGCTCCGCCGGCGGCTTGGCTGCACTTTACTCCTCCATCAGCGCCTCGCTGCCTTCATTTAAGACCTCTCTGTCCATCTGGAGGCACCTGAACCGTCTGACCTCCACCACAGGGACGATCTCAGCAAACAGCCGCTGCATCTGTCCGGCTGAAAGAGGAAAACTACTTCAGATACAGGAGCAGCACCGGGACAAAGGCTGGAGTTAAGTTTACAAACGGTGTGTGATTATATGGTGACGGCCTGCCACGTCTGCAGCTCTGTGAAGCAAAAACAGACAGGACTCATTATGACTGAAATAAAAACACAGACGCAGAGACTCTAAAATCGTTTCAAGCGTTCATTTATTTAGAAATAGTACAAAACAAAATATAAAAGAATAAAACTGAAAAACTTTGAAATTTGAAACTAATTTCAGTAAAATTATGGCAGCGCACATTCTGCATGACTTCTTAACCAGTCTGTGTTGAGAGTGTGGTTTTAGTATTAGGAAACACAGATGGAAACTAAAAGATAAACGGCAGGTTAAACATCTCACAACTTCTTCTTCCAGCTGCTCCTTAAAGCCTTAGTGTTACACTGTGTCCTTCTTATTACCACATATGTATGCTGTCCTTTTTCTCCTGACTGTCATTCCTCTTCTCTCCAGCTAATACCTCCACCTCGCCTCCACCTGCTCTCTACTCTCACTGCAGATCAGTGTTGTCTGCAAACAAAAAGGAGCTCAGAGCAGATCCCTGATGCAATCCCACCCCCGCTGTGAACACATCTCTCATCCTGACTTCCTCATGCAGTGCCACACTTCCTCTCTCAGCAGCCAATCATCTGCTTTCTCACAAATCCACAGTGCAGTTCCTTCTGACCTTCTCTAAACTTCTCCATCAGAACTCTCAAAGCAAACATCACGTCTGTATTTCTGTTTCTCAGCATGAAGCCGTACTGCTGCTCACCGATCGTCCCCTCTCTTCTTAACCTAACATCAGCAGCTCTTTCTCATTTCTTCATGGTGTGGCTCATTGGCTTTATCCCTCTGCAGTTACTACAGCTAATGAGGCTGATTAGAAACATGACTTGGTAAAAAAGGAGAGGCTGAGTTTTTCAGAAGCAAAGATGAGGAAGACTCTGTGGGCAAACAGTTTAACGTAAAGGAAAACTTCTTTGAAGTCTTCAGCTTTGATAATATCACTCACAGAGCCTAAAGACCAGCTTGAGCTCACTGTAAACAATCAGATGCTGAGATTCTGTTTGGATATCATGGATGCTACAAAATCTAAAGAGGAGATGAACCACCAGCTTCTTATCAGCACACAGATGAAACCTAGCATCCGTGATGGTATGGAGGGGCATGAGTGCACATATCAGGGGCAACCTGGACCACCGTGAAGGCCTCATCAATGCTGATCCACACCTCCAGGTTCAGGAGCAACATGTGCTTCCATCCAGAGAAGGCCTTTCTTATCTCGGAGATGGTGCCAAATCTCGCAGAGAGCAGGTGAATGGAGGAAAATGAGGACTCTAAAACAGCAGCAGACGGTCTCCTCAGTTCCCAAACATCTACAGGGATGTTAGAGGAGAAGCAGCACAGAAGGAAGCAGGTCTGTGACCTGAGCTTTCTCCAGATCAGCTCATGGCCTCAAATTCAAAACAAGCAAATATTTAAAAAGAGTGTAGTCTGCTGTCTTTACTTCAGGTTTTAAATCTTCTAAGTTTTTGGAAACAGATCTGAAGCTTTAAAGTCTGCACTGTTCGCCCTGTGTTTATTAGCTCTCCATTCATTCAAACTTGTTTTGGAACAAACTTGGCATTTAATCTGTAATTATCTGTTTGAGTCCTAACACTCAACAGGCTACATTTGTGTTTCCAGCAGGAAGTGAGCTTGAATCCGATGACTTTGTAAAAATGCAGCTGCTTTGTGACACGGTTGCTAACTCTCAGCCTCCAGATGGTGGGAGGATTTGGTTGTGGGGGTGGTGGGCTCACTAGAAATGCTTTATTTAAAATAATTCATCAGCCTGACAAAAACTAGCCTTCCTTTGTCATTTTAGTCACAGTTTGGGCGAACAGAGCACAGAAGACGAGCGGCTGTGGGCTATCTGAAGAGGAAAAGTGCTGCAAAACACAAACACGTTTCCCTTGTTGGAAAAGGGAAATGATTGCAGTGTGAGAGAAGCATCACTTCACTCTATCTGCCTGTTTGGATAAACCTTTATTCAGTGGGGCGCGCACAAACACGCCGCAGGTACATCACAAACCTTTGCTTTGTTATTGTCTTTACACGTCCTGCTCATATCTCCTTTCTCTTCAAATCTAACCTTATGCATGCCTCAGAGGCTTATGGGAAATGATCTGCTTCCTGTGAACTAAACATACATCTGTCTGATAGGATCTGCAGGTAAAACCCGGCACAGATAAACAGGGAGTGATAAGCTGCAGCTCTTTCAGCTGTTACATTCATTTCAGGTTGATCCTATCACTGCAGGCCTCCGTGCTAAACCGCAGCATTTCCATGCAGCCTGCGCTGTGTTTTAGCAATATATTCAGGGCGGCGAGCGGCCTCGCTTAGCCCGATCACATCAGGTTAGCGATCCCACAGGAGGGCGAGGGGAAAACCAATGAGCCGCCGGAGCAAAACCCAAAATAACAGCAGCGCCGCAGTGAGACACGCTCTGCCTCCAGATCACCGCTGCCAACAGCAGACACAGATTAGGGTGCTCACTGAACACGTGTACACCTAAAGACACAGGTACAGCCCACACCGGGAGACTAAATGTACTTTAAGGAGCATCGAAATGCTGCAGCACACACACTTTTCACTTTCTGCACAAACAAACATTGTAGCCATGCCTGGCTCATGAGTTTAAGGTCAATTCTAGCCCACGCAACAACTTACAAGGTGCCAGATATTTCTGCTGTCTATATGAAATACAGAAGCCCAAACAAATGTACATAAACCACACTTACGTTTTGCAGACACTATCTTGTCTGCCATTTTCATGGTGACATTGTAGGATTGAGTGAATAAGGACCAGTACTAGGAAAAATGTGCTTCTCCCCAAAGGGTTGACAGAAACCTCCCTGTAGTTTGTACGCACGATGCCAATATATCTGCAAACACTTGCTAAGTGCTCTCCAAGCACAGTGAAACTGAGAAGTGTTGAAGAAATCAAAGACCTGTTTCTCAGAGTTTGCTGTACCGTGTTTATTAAGTATTCTGGTATATGTCGAGAGTGGCTCTGGGAATGTAAGCCCACCCTGAACCACTGGAAAGTCCTGGCATTTATACTGGTACACAAGAGAGTGAGTCTACAACAATGAGTGGGGGGTGTGATGTACATGTGAGTGTTAAACAGACACAAAAGCTAAAGCTATGGCTTCAAGGTTGTGGAAGACAGCAGTGGGGTGACGAGATCAAAGACGATGATGTAAAGGAGTAAGACAGAGAAGCAGAAATAAGACCATCTATAGGTCAAACACTGGTGGGCAACGTCCTTCTGGTCACATTCTAACTAGGAAGAACAAGATGGTAAAAGCAGATTCATTACATGCATCTGTTTGCCTTCAAAGTAAAAGCTGCGCCTTTGGGAACGTGTTGGTGTCGGGGTCTTGGGTCTTCAGCCCACATTGGTTCCTGTGTTCATGTCATTTTAAGTTTGTATTCCAGTTCACGTTTCAACTCTTGGTTTATGTTAGTCTTTGGTGCATTTTAGTGCTTATACTGTTCTTTGTCTGTGTGGTGGGGATGAGAATTGATTTTAGCAAAAATGCAGCAATTCCGATTCCATTATTGATATCACTTATTGATTCGATTCCTTTTTGATTATCAATGGGTTCCCATTGGCTCCTCTTTGGGAGTCACCACTTTGCCATGATAGTCTTTTGCTGTGTCCCAATTCGGGGTATGCACGCTTGAAGTACGCATTTTAAGTGCGGTTACGTCACCGCCACGCGACGACGGCTGTCCCAATTCGAAGTGTACTTCAAATGCATACTCCAAATGCGCCGTCGATTTCCCCAAATATCAAGCGTGGTCCGGTGCACGCTTCGTGGTCCCATATATCCCACAATTCATAGCGCGGCGGTGGGTGTGGATAATTTTGCCGCAAAATACGGCAGAAGGGAGCGGCCGAAAAGTGAACTGTCAAAAGTAAGTACTGAATATGACGTCACTTATTCATGTGCGAATGTTTAATAACGAAGAACATTAAAACATTGCTGTTGGCCACATGTCGGCAAAGTTATGTGACACTAGTGATGTTTGTACTTTCAGCATTAACTTGGTTTTAAAGCCTCTACTTCTAAATATACATATAGTCGACCTTAATCTTACAGAGAATCTGATGATTTTATGGATAATTAAAGTCAGTCATATATCCACAAACACAACAAGCTGACAGTCAGTGATATAGATTATATATATATATATATATATATATATATATATATATATATATATATATATATATATATATATATATATATATATATATCATAATAATCTGACAATACTATAATATTGGCCATATTATATTTACATTACCATAGTGAGATGACTTTAGTCTCATGAACAACATTAACTAATTATTATTTACTAGCTAATCTTAAATGACTGTTCAGTACAGAAATGAAGCCCTTGAATCATGTTTTACAGTCCTGTGGTTTCAGCCTCAGATACTCAACTAATCAAAGACATGACAAAAATGATTGACCAACAAAACAATTTTCTCCTTCATTTCTGTCAAGCAAAGCTGTATGTAGCGTGTCTCGCGGTTAGTATCATGGTTGCTAGGCAACCTGAACAGCGCGACGAAGCATATACCGTCCCATTTCACAAGCCTCTCACTTCCACACTTCTCGTACTTATAGTACGCACCGTACGTAGTACGCGTAGTGTGCGTACTTCAAGCGTGCATACCCCGAATTGGGACACAGCATTTATCCCATGTGCATTATGTCTAGTTCTACTTCCTCTGTGTCATTAGTTAGATTTATCCCAGCTGTGTTCCCACCTGTTTCCAATCCTTCACATTATCCGGTCTATTTAAGCCCTCAGTTTCTCCCGGTTCCTTGTCTTGTCATTTCCTCTTCCTCGTGTGTTTCCAGTTTAGTTCAGTCATTCATGTTCAGTCTCTGTAATAAATCTGTGCTTTCCAAACCCACCTGCAGTCCTGTATTTGGCTCTTCTCTCCATTCTCCAGACACCTGGGCGTGACAATTACACATATTACACAGAACACTTTTCTTAAAAGTAATGCATCACATTTCTTAAACACTCCCAGGAGAAAGCAATTCATTACACTACTTGTTACATTACTTAGGTGTTTCTCCTAAAACAACCTGACACTCTCATGTAACAATATTTGCTATAGGCTACAGCCCCACACACCAACACAAATCCATAATCAGGACACACATACGGTCTTTCTCTTAGTTTTTAGGTATAAACACAATGCTGACAGCACAAAAAAACTGAAAACCAAAAGATATGAGACTGACTAATAAAAGTATTAATAAATTATAGCGTTACGAAAAGAAAAAAGGGGTAAGAGGGATTCTCAAAACATAGATTAGCATTTGTATTTCATGAACTGTGATGATGTCGGTCCACACGTGAACCAGGTTTCAAGTTTATATGTAAAGGTAGGTTGTGCTGTAAACTTATGAGCTTTGTTAGCTTTATTATTAACAGCGACACTTAGCGTATTTCTGTGAAATTAACTCATACTTTTTGTTAAAGTTCCCACACTAAAGATGAAAACAAACAAAATTTAACTTGCATGTAGTTTTTGTAACGTAAGATAGTAAATATTAAAATATTTTTGTTGTTGAAGAGTCACTTTTTACGGTGAAAGGACCGACTGAACTGGTGTTTATTACATTTCCCTCAGCTGCCTGCACGCAGGATTCACATGAATGAGAGAATCAGATCCTCCTCCATGATGTAACTGCATGAAAGTGTTGAACTGAGCTCAGAGGCGGCGCCGTGATTTGCATGTGAGATAATCTGAGTTTTGCCTTTCCTCTCTCTCCCTCTCTCTGCGCTTTGACGGGCTCAAAGGATGCGTCTCCCTATCAGCTGATCGAAGTCGACCTCGAGGCTTCTCCGAGCGCGACCGCTCCACGTGTACAAGTTCATCAAAGCAGCAGAGAAATCGCAGCCGAGCTAATTACAGCTCCTCCAACACGCGTTTGGTGAAATTTTTCCCGCGGATTCGATAAAAGTAACGGAGGCTGTCGAGCTTCCTGTATCACATTCACACATGTCGTCTTTGTTTCTGTTGCCTCGGGCTCGTGACAAACATCAACCCTCATATTCAGACTTGCTTCAAAGTAAAAACGAGAAAAGAAAGTGGAGCAGTTTCTCTTATTTTGGCGTTTTTCTGACACACATCAACTCATTCAAACGATAAGCAGGAAGTCGTTGATTCGCACTTAGAGAAACCTGAATAACTTTCCTTTTTAAGGTGCTTTCTCTCTTTTATAATGAGGATATCTCAGTGTCTGGATGTGAGATGCTACACAGGCTCAGTGGTGAAAAGAGGAGATGGTTTTCACAGTGATGATGATGAGTCTACAGTAGGTGTCCGCAGGAGTGTTTTTAGCTGCAAAGCCAACAGGAAGTGAGTGCACAGTGGAACATTTTACAGACAATATTTCAGACACTGGAGAAATAGGAGTCGTTTATAGATAGAGGAAGAACACTCCTGCAGAGGCCAAAGCACCAACTTGTCTTTATTTTTATTCAAATAAGGAGCGGGCAACTTACCGCAAAACAAAAACACAGAGCCGTCACTATGAGTTGAGTAGTACAGACAGTGAATGGGATGTAATAAAACATTAGCAGTATGCTAACTAGCATTGGCTTACAAATAGAGTACATTAATAATTAATGACACCAAATAACTAGATTCAACACAAACTCCACATAAGGACAAAATATATAAACTGAAGTGGCTTTAAAGGGGTTTTCTGTTTGTTACAAAGTGAGCTGAGGTTAGCCAGTTAGCTGCTACATTGGGTAAGAGCATTGTCCGGATTAATAGCTAAGCTAACATCAGAAGAAAAACATTCTATATTGCGAACTACTCCTGGACAAAAACCTGACCATTACTGTTGACAGAAGAAAACTTTTAAATTGGTCCCTAAGCTATCGTTCTTCTGGCTAACATTAGCTAGTGCTTGACTTCCTGTAGAACAGACTGTAAGCTGTAACGCTAAGCTGTAGGAAATCCTATGTTGAGTGAGTAATAGCGACTAATCTGTCCAACTTTGCTAACATTATTGTGATGAAAATCAGATCTGAGTGGAAACGTGATTTATTATCATGCTAAATGGTGGCGATTTTAGGCCGCTGTAAATCATTTAAGTCAGAGGTGTCAATAATAATAATTTAAGCTGGTTTTTCAATAAACCTTTAAAATTAGGTAGATTATGGTTTTCATTTTTTAATTCTTAATTTTTAATTATATGAGATGTCTGTGTAGGGTCTCACGCATCCAGGTCAAGGTGCTTAGAAAAAAAAGCGACTGGACTTCTCTAAGTTTCTAAGACGTTTCATCCAACAATCAACAAACGACTCGTCAGTCGTTTACCGCGGCTGACGACTGATTCAATTAAGGTAAATACAACAATGTCACTATTACGAAAAAGACACACAGCTTAACATCTTGTAGTTCTACAACATCTAAAATCACTCTGTTGTTAATTCGTTTGGTAGATTAGCTACTAGCATATCCACTGTGTTGGAGGCTTGTTGCTAGCTAGTTAGCGATGCTACATACCTGTTACTCTAATAGTCTGTGTTATTGAATGATTCAGCACTCCTTAGTTTTTGTTATCCATTTTTAGACAGTGTTGAGCTGCACACTCCACAGAGGCCCAGAGTTACTGTTAATATCAAAAATGTAATGCTGTCCTTTCAGATTTTAACATAAGACTGTGAGTCTCACAGTCTAAAATCTTCAGAGCCCTCTACAGCCTGGTAACATGGAAACTTTAAAAACAGCAGCAGAAGGTTTCAGTAGTGTAATTTGTTCTTTTCATTAATAATAGAGTCCATATTACATCAACAGCTACATTCACCCTGGAGAGAAACTAGTGAGGGAGACCATCAGGACTAAGCTGAGTTTCGTTGGTCCAGAGGTTTGGAGAAACTTCTTCCCTTTCTTTCATAACAGTTGTCCTGTGCCAGAAGTTCTGTTGACCCGCTGAGAGAGGCTTCATTTAAGAAACACCAGGAACACTGAAGCTCATCAAATTGATCAAGCAGGACTCATGATCTTCACCAGCAGCTCCCTCACAGGGAAATCTTCAGAGCTCCACTGTAGGCCCGCCCCAGGAGATGGATAAACCCAGCATTTCATGAACACTGTGATGAGACCTTTGGTTTGAGTAATGTTGTAAATACTTGGATAGTCCTCAGATGCTCTGGACTTTTACATGAAGATATTATATTCAGTCCTGTAGAAAGTTATATATTTAAAAATATATTATCCTCTCTGGTTACTCTGGTATGAATAACTCTGAATTACTTTAATTCAATTCAATTCAATTTTATTTATATAGCGCCAAATCACTACAAAAGTCGCCTCAAGGCGCTTCATAGATACAGAGAAAAACCCAACAATCATATGACCCCCTATGAGCAAGCACTTTGGAGACAGTGGGAAGGAAAAACTCCCTTTTAACAGGAAGAAACCTCCGGCAGAACCAGGCTCAGGGAGGGGCGGGGCCATCTGCTGCAACCGGTTGGGGTGAGAGAAGGAAGACAGGATAAAAGACATGCTGTGGAATTTACAGTAAATAACACACTATCTGCAAAAAACTGTGAAAGAATTCCAGATCACCAGTTTGTAGTTCAACATACAAGTGACGACCTTTGACCTTCATCAAGTTTTATTTAATTGTGTCAGAAAAAATCTCATATGCTCTTCATGCAACTGAGTACATAAAGTGTTTAAAACGGAAGCTGTGCAGGTCTGAGATCAGCAGCTTTCTGAAACACCAAACAGGTCCTGTTAATGCTGATATATAGTGACACAGTTACATGGGTGATTAATCCTTTTGACTTTTTGTCTTTAACTTTATTAATAAAACAGCTGCAGCTTTCACTGACTAATTCATCCATTGTTACTGATTAATGAGGAGTTATTGAAGTACAAGCTTTGTTTTTTTAAGTTGGTGTTACTGTCTTTACAGATGTGGCAAGAGACTGAAAACATGCTGCTATTTGCACATATTTAATAATCAGCTCTGCCTGTTGCTTTTACAGTATAATACTTGTAATAAAAGTACAGTAACGTTAATTAGCTATGTCTCAGGACCTAGCTAAGGACGGTAGTTACAGATTAGCTTACAAACACGTTGAACTTACCAAAAAAGTGCAGCGGGGCCTCAGGTCCTTCTGTCGGGTAGTCCAGTTTACTGAAGAACACCTCAGGCTGTCAGGTTAAAACAGTTGGTCGTGGTTTTGTAACGTAAACGATGGCCCTCGTCTCAGCGCCTACGCTCTATCTGCTATTCCCGAACAGAGATACGCAAGTTTCTCCGTGACTGTTACCCCAATTTAAAAGCGCTGCAGTAATAATTGGAATCAAACTTATGGGAAAGGAGACGCCTTGGACATAAATCAGCGAGATGAGAACTATTGATAATAAAAGAAAGAATCTTTGGAAAAAATTTATCTGAGGAGAATTAATTAATTTCAGTCTGACCCCAGTCCCATCCACTAACATGGTTTATGACCTGCAGCCAGACACCAGGGGGTTTTGGCTTCATTTCTTTGGAGCTCTCGCGTCATCCATGTTTTCTACAGTCATTGGTGGCAGACAGTTGGTGTCGTAAGCCCCGCCCTCTCTTTAAAGATGGTTGTTCAAAGTGGACATAGATGGCTTCTTTCGCTCTTTTGAACCTGTCACTACCCGATACGTACCGGAAACCCGATCGGTACCATGCATGCGCAAATCTTACGTCACTTCCTCTCTTTGCCAACATTGCAACAGTTATGTATTTGAATGACACGGTTAGCGCCCAGTTAGCTCCTAGCATTTCTCAACAGCTCTGCCTCCTTTTCGACATTTAAACAATGGATAATCCGTTTACAAACAAATTCATGCTTCTCTCCTCAACAGAGAGCGTCCACCGATTGAACAACAGCAACGTAAAATAAGTCAAATGGCGCCTAATTACAGACCTAATAATACTGACTTAGTAATATGTCACGTGAAGATTTATCAGCCAGATTAAGTGTTTACTGACAATTGATAGTGACAGCAGACATCATCATCGCTATTCCAACAATCCTCTCCACACAGACAAGCATAAACACACTCGACTATCACTAAATCAAATTTAACACACGTTTGTAATGACGCTAGTTCAGTTTAAGTAGTGGCCTTTTGCACATGTGTGGTACGGATCGGGTAGTGACAGAACCATCTCTCGTCTTTGTCCAAAATGTGAACACTGGCATCCTTGAAAGAGTGACCTTTGACCTTATAATTCAGACTATAATTCAGACTATTCAGTTACATTTTCATTTCAAAGTTTGAATCAACGGTTTTCTTTATTTGAAATGGTTTTAACTTATCTTAATTCTAACATTTGTGAGTCATTTCATCACAAAACTCAGAATTTTAAATTCTTCGTGTCAAACTAATAATCGGACTTTTATCCTAACACGAGCAGGTGTAGCAGGCTGAAATTTATTGCTCAGGTGTTTTGTCACATATGCAGGTAAATAACACATTTTAATTGCATTTCTGATTCTTCTTATTTTCCCAGAAGACAAACAGGGAAGTGTGTTTTTACATTCAGCTTTTCTTCTGATTATTCTTGGAATAAAATGAGGGCAGTCGGCCTCGATCCTGCTGGCCTCTCTTCGTCTGGTGTGAAAGACTTCCAGCTGCAGAAAAAACAGATTTAAAGCTTTCCACTCGGTGACAGAGGCAGCAAAGCGTGACTGTTGTGATCAGTGTGCGTCTCGTGGTCTCTGCACACCGACGGATGGAGTGGAAAAAACAGCTCACTTCAGTTCAATTCAAACCTTCAGTCATGGCTCTCACTGGCGCTGAAGGAAGTATTAAATAATCTTTTTCTTTCTCCGTGTCTACCCGTCGTATTGGTCTTTTTCTCATTTTTCTTTCAGGAACTGGAGGCATTAAACGTGATCTGTGTCATATCTTTGTACAGTTTTAACAACTCTTTGCACTGCTTTTCTTTCCTTGCCTTCATGTTACAACTGTATTATAATCTCTTTGCTTTTTTCTTTCAGCATTATAATTTACATTTCTCATGTTTTGAAATCTAAGCTTTGGTTTGTGTGTTGGCTTCTTCTTCTTCTCACTTTCTCATCTGCAAAGATCTGCTCAAAAAAAAAAAAAAAAAAAAAACACTGGAAACTTTAAGCGGTTAAAAACACCACATTTCTGCTTTTGCTTTTAACGGCAAAGAACCTCGTCCACCCAACATCACTTTGTCCTCAGAAAACATCTACACCTCATTTGATTTATGTTATAAATCGAAGTTTATGCAGTTGGGATGGCCGTGACTTTTAAATATTCATACGGTTGCTATATTATTGAAAATATTATAGTTTTTTTTTTATACAGTTTCTTGCCTTAAAACACTTTTTCTCTTTCTAATCAGAAGATGGTGGTAAAGAGGCTGGTGGTTAAGCTCATTAAGCAATAAACACAGACGATTATTAATTAAATATTAATATAATTAAGAACTGCAGACACTTTGGACATCTGTTAAATGCAGAGTGGTATTAAGATTATTCAGAATGAGTAGTGCTCTGTGAAGCTGTAGCCCAAAAAATTGACTATTTTTGCATATATTTGGATGTATTTATCACAAAATATCCAAATACTTGCAAAACAGTATTTTTGCATATATTTATATCACAAGGCCGAAACAAAACAGGTGGGCGGCCACGCGGAAGGCAGTGGCAGCGACTCAGCAGGTCTGGAGGCCGACCACGCCAGCGACGAGGTGCAGTCAGCGGCCTGGAAGGTGGCCGGATCCGACGAGGATGATGAGACTGCGGTGACGGAGCAGCAGCTGCAAGCGACAGCGTGGGAGCCAGCGGGTGCGGAAACCCCTGGCTGGAGACAGGCCGGGCCAGCGGGTGTGGAAACCCCTGACTGGGGAGCGGCTGGGCCAGCGGGTGCGGAAACCCCTGGCGGAGGAGCGAGAGAGCTCACAGCTGGCTCTGAATGCTGTGGCGGCAGGTCAGGGAGCAGAACAGGATGATGAATGCGTGACTGGACCCGAGACTGGATAGAAGATTGGGCAACGGGCGACTGAGCTGCGGGAGACTGGACTACAGACTGAACTGACTGGACTGGAGGAGACTGGGGAACAGGACACTGGACTGGAGGAGACTGAGGACAGGGGGAGACTGAACTACAGGGGACTGGAGGACAGGAGGAGACTGAACTGGAAGCTGAACAGCAGGTGAGTGAACTGACTGAACTGGAGAAGCTAATGGGTGAGCAGAGGTTGACGGAGATACTGGCAGAGCTAAAGATGGTGACAGTGCTGCAGCCTAGTAAAGCTGGTGCCTGAGCAGGGGACAGGTCAGCTAGCCTAACTAGAGATAGCACTAGGGCATGGAAAGCTGAGTGAGGAGATGGACGGGGTGGCGAACTAGCAGGTGGACAGGTTAGCTCCTCCGTGCCTCCAGAGCATGAGGGCGCTGGCTGGAGAGCCTCAGCCGAGCTTCTAGGGGGGTCAGGTCGGCGCTGAGACAGGCGCGGGAGGTGACTGGACACCAGTCACCCTCACCCAAGAAACAGGAACGGGTGTGGAGGTAGACTGGGTCACAGCTGCTCTCATCCTGGGAGCTGGCACAGGTGGGGGTGCCACAGAGACAGGCTGAGCCCTAGCTGCCTTCACCTGAGAAGGTGAAACAGGTGAAATGGAAGGCAGACTCTGAGCCCTGCTAGCAGAACAAGGTTGAGCAATGGGTGACGAGATGGTGATTGAGTGTGAGAAATTATCAGGTTTAACAGTGATGTCTTTAGCAGTGGCCTGGGATGGTGGAGCGGTCTGTTCGGCGGCAGGATGGTAAGTATTAATTGGATAATCCAGAATGTAGTCACAAAAACAGTCTTTGGTTTATGAGGATGGTGAGCAGTGGCAGGTAGAGTCTTTGAAGGATTTACAGTCTCTGGGTTTTGGTGAAGAGGAGGAAAAAGAAGTCTGTTTCGCTCACCACCGGACACTGCTGCTCCACACAGGAAACGCAAAGGCGAGAAATGCCCACTCTCCACGGCACATGCTCTGGTGCAGGGGAGGTAGCAGGTGGGTGCCCAGAGCCAAGCGAGTACCCTCGAAGACGTGCTCTCGTTCCGCGAAGAGCCGCTGTCTCTCCTTAAGCTTTTCCGCCCACAAAGAGAGCGCTGCCTCCTGCCGCTCAAAAAGGTCAGAGTCCGCTGGGTCAAAAGCGTGTCTTCTTGGCACGGGTCTTGTCATTCTGTCAGAGGGTGTGTGTGGAGGCGAGGAAGAGATGACCCAAACACTGGACTCACGGTGCGGAATGATGAGAATTTATTGGAGCGGGGGAATGAACAAAGCAGGAACGGCAAGACTGACTAACTGACTGACTGAATGGCTGGCTGAATAACTGAATACAAACGGGAACAACAATAATGGCAACATCAACATCAATGACACGACAAGAAACTGATGGAACTGAGGACTTAAATACACGCTGGGTGATGAATGATTAGAAACCAAATCAGAATTGCATTTTATTTATTTTGTGTCAATATTAAGGATACGGCTTTGCAACATCCTCCATTTTAATTTGGGGCGTGAAGTTTTTGCTATGGGCCAATTTCATATTGGCTGCAGTTCGACTACTTTAAAGTAGAACTTTTCTGCTTTTCTTTTTTTCCTGTCATACAGCTTCCTTTACAGTGTTTGATGATCGTAATAAACATAGTCAAAGTTTCAGGGTGGTTTTTTTTCTACTCGTGGATCTAGATGATGTCATACAGAGGGGATATCCTTAAATGGCTATCAACAGAGAAACCACACCCACCTGCAATAAAAAAAGGGAGAAGCTAAAATGTCTTGTTTCAGACAGAGTCTGAGATAACAGGATTATTTTAAACTGACTCATGCAAAGCTACTCTGGTCCAGTCCATGAATGAACATATGTGGACATAGAAAAGAATGATTATTATTATATCGAAAACACTCCGTGATGCCATGGAGAGAGAATATCCTCAGAAACTTTTGGCACAGATGCCCCACTGACCTGCTGTTTGCCTGAGGCAGCCAGTCAGAAAGTTAGCTTTGCATAAACCATAAATAATGCAAAGCTATTTTGTTAGCTGGAGCTGGAAATGAGCAGAGTAATCCCCATTCACAGGTAAAAGCAGCTTTGTTAAGTGATGCCACCGGCCTGAGTTTGGAGTCCTGTACTTCAGATCGCTCATGGTAAAGGCATCACGGGCCAAACTGATGAAGCTGCCGTTTAATTCTCTGTCTTCTCCTCCCCTCACACTCTCCGCTTAGAGAGAAAAACCGGGAGGCGAGACCTGAATTTAATTAGTTCCTCTTATTCTCCTTCTGCAAACCCGGCGCTGCCATCGTGAGGTTTGCATGAGGAGGAAGGTTTTTGTTGTCAGCCACTGAGGCCACTGATTCACCGCACCGTGATCACACGCTCTCCCCGTTAATTAAAGTTTCATATGAAGTGTCTGCAGGGAATCGCTGTTTCGCAGCCAAACTCCCGTCCAGATGGCTGCTGATATGAGGCCTCGAAGGATGGCTCTTTTGTTTCTCCCCACCGCGGAGACATACGTTACATTTCTGTTGCGTTAAATCAACTTCCTCCTAATTGTTGGATATTAAACAGAGAAACTTCTCATCACGTCTGAAACTTTGGAGAGCCTGTTGACGACTGCGTTGATGCTTGAGTGACGTCGACAGACTGAAGATGAAGGGAATCCCAGCAGTCCCCTCAGTCTGTCTGAGGCTGATGGTGGCTGTGCTTTACTTACAGCGTGTAAATACAAAAACACAAGTAAAGAAAACCACAATCTGTGACTGCTAAAGATAAACATTTAAGGTTTTTCTGCATATGGTAAAAGTTGCAGACAATTTGCTCTGGATTTACATAGAGATTTTTTATTTATTTTTTTTAACAAAAACAAACTGTATCCACAGACTGTATGGGGGCATCGTCCATATAAAATCCTACAATTTCAGCAAAACTAGCGCACAGACTTCACGGACAGCATTAAACGCACAGCATTCACATTATTGGTCAAAGAATCACATTAAAAACGCTTCAAAAGACTCCAGCAGCACAAACATCCTCCACAGGTCCAGTTCAGGGACTCCAATTAGTAGATGTGAGCTAGCAGCTACAGCCACCTGTGCTGCCACCTGTCAGTCAAAGAGACCAAGCCCCTAATAACACAAGCTTTAAGGCTTAATACAGTTGTTCTAAAGTGGGAACATTATCTGCTGTTTCTGTATCAGGCTGTAAACATGTTTATTTCTGCTATGAAATTGGACATTTTAACATGAGAGTCTGTGGTGACTGGCTCAACGTTGGAGCCTCCTTGGATGAGAGAGTTCTGGATGCCGGTGTTCTGGTAATCCATCCTACCCGTTGTTTCTACGCATGCGCACAACACAAAATTCAGTGCAAAACCATGCTACTTTTGTGAATCTGACCTACAATCACACTTTAACAGCTAAAACTAAGTGGCAAATCATCTTACCTTTGTTAATAAGAGCTAGAAACATACTCTGACGGGTAAAATGAAGTGTCAAACCATGCTACTTTTGTGAATGTGACCTACAAGCATACTTTAACAGGTAAAATGAAGTGACAAACCATCCTGGCTTTATGAATATGAGCTACACGCATACTCTGATGGCCAAAGTTAAGTGGCAAACCGTCATACCTGCTTAAATTTGTGCTGGAATTGCTCTGTGACAGCAGAAATGTGCATAAACTACTTACGGTAGGACGTTTTGCCAAAGTAGGATGGTTTGTCAGAACACCGGGACTGTATTGATGTTTCTTGTGGTCCTCTGACCTTATTCAGTGTTTGACCACAGCTTTTAGCTGACGGTGCTGCTAACCTCTGGTCGTAAATGCTGATGTGAAGCTGTTAGCAGAGGGAATATCACAGTGAACCTCATCACATTCTTACTGCTTCCATTTATCACGGTAGACTGTTAACCTTTTACTGCCGACTTCCAGGAGAAAAGGCTTCCCAAACCACTGGACTTCTTTCTGTGTGCATCGTAAAGAAAGCCGGCCCACACCAGTGGAGGCTGAGTGTGTAAAAGGATTACAGATAATGGAGCATAAAGATCAGGGCAGCTTATTTTCTAACACCCATAACTCACTATGAAGTACATTTCACTGCTCTGCTATCAAAAAGTAAATTAAGGGCCTATTTGTTCTGGAGCAGTATTGTGCTGGGAAGTCGTGTAGCTGCAGAATCACTACAGAGCATCAGAAATTCATCTCACACAGACAGACATGAAGAGGAAATTCACCAAAGTCAACACCAGGCATCAGATAAAAGAGAATAAAAAAGAAGAGTGTGAAATTGTCTATTGAAACTGTAGATATTATATCAAAGATGAGCTGAACAGGCAGGCCAATACAGAAGTGACTGAAACCTGCATGCTTTCTAGTGGCCAGCAGGGGGCGACTCCTTTGTGAGAAATGACTATCGAAGTCACAAACTGAAGAATTAACACGTTCCCAATAATTATGTCGTCTTAGTCTCTAGTTTCAAGTCTTATTAAAACATAATGAGGCTCATTTTGTAAACTATGGACCCTTTGAGGCTCAAACTGGCCATAAATCAGATTACGCTAACGTAGCGCTATCTAGATTCACTTATGTTTGGCTAAAATACCAAATTAGGCATGTTTTAGGTAAGTTCTCAGTATGATAGTGAAATCAGTTTAGTTCTTTTTATGTCTCAACAAGTAGTGTCTTTTGGCCTGTCTTTCTCCTTTCACCTCCAACCGGTGGCAGCAGATGGTCGCCCCTCCCTGAGCCTGGTTCCGCTGGAGGTTTCTTCCTGTTTAGGAGTTTTTCCTTCCCACTGTTGCCACACTGCTTGCTCATAGGGGATCTTCTGATTTGGGGGGGGGGTTCAGTCAGAGCACCAAGCAGCAACCTCCAAGACGTTAATGCTGTAGAGTTAATGCTGTAGATTCCTGCAGTTCCTCTGATGTCCACCAGGGACTCCATCAGTGGGTGAGTCAGTCCCCAGAGATACCCATGTTAAAACCTTACAGCAGAAATAAACATGTTTACAGCCTGATACAGAAACAGTTTTGGTCTCTAAGATAATTTAAACTTTCATAGCAGCTGCGCAGGTGTGAATGTTTTTATAACTTACCTGTTTAAATTGTATAAAGGCTTAAAGTTTGCGTTATTAGGAGCCTTTCTGACTGATGGGTGGATGGTGGTAGCTAGGCAGCTGTAGCTGCTAGCTGTAGAGAACATGATTAAATATGTATTTTTGTTCATTTCATGTTTAATTTGAGTAAGGTTACAGTTTATGCCATTTCTCTAGTTTTATATGCAAACTGAAAGGCTCATAAAAACAAGCACACTGGTTTTATTCTTCCTAAAACACACAAATCTTAGTGCCACAGCAGTTCGTTTGTGATCCCATATGGAAAAGAAATAGTAAAAACGTATAAAAGACTTGCATAAGATGTGGCCTACTTCATATAGTGAATCATATAAGGCTTATACTCATGAAAGTGGCCACTTTCTCATTACCTTCATATATTGTTTTATTAAGTATCCAAAACATACACGTTTCATTTATATAAATTTTCAAGGGATCTTATATCTGTTTTCACACTTGTATCCTTTTCATACAAGTTTCACACAAGACAGATACAAACTTTATAAGATTTATATATATCTTTTCTATATGGGATGGTACGCCTCTTTAATGTTAGCAGCCAGCAGCCTCATCCTGTAAGCTAATCCCTTCTATCATGATTCATGTCGCCGCCAATGCCAGCACCTTGTTTTTTCCCTGTTTTGATAAACCCTATCTGAGAAATTTTCTATAGGAGGATGTGAGAGCACATCAGGCGGTGTTGAGGATATGAAGACGTAGCAACAGTCGCCATCTGACTCCCAGCGGCCGTGCTGAAACAAATATCTATCAGCCTCCACCAGCAGCCCGCTGTAAATCAGCATGTGGCGGAAACATATTTCCTCCTCTACCTGCGAGGGGGAGAGGCGCAAAGTTATAATGTATGAGTGTTTGTGAGGCGGAGATTTAGAAACGACTCCGAACTGTGAAATGACCCGCATCAATGGAAAAAAAAAAATGAAAACAAACGACAAGGTAAATAAGCTGAAAATATGAAATCCAGGGCTCATAGATCTTCAGCAGAGAGAGAAAGAGACGCTGCTCAGGTGTGACATCCTGCAGATGACACGCATGACGAATGACCCGACGCAGGTGCAAGAGGGGAGGAAAGTTAGGGTGCAAAACGAGGAGCAAGGGAAGAGGGAGTGGAAAAAGTTCTTGTGGTTGCAGCGTTGGCGGTCCATCATTTCCTGTTATCTAATCAAATACAGAACAAAAGGACTTTGAAATGCATAATTTATTTGATTTGATTCAGTAAGATTCGCAGCTCCTTGTTCTCCTCTTTAACAAAGTCATAGAGTCAAGATGTAAAATGTATTTGTGATGGTTTTTAATGCAGCAGCTGACCATCACATTCAACGCAGAGCAGCATGAAACAGATGAACCTCAGGCTGCTGCTGATGGATTTACTCTTCTTAAAACAGAACCAGAACCTAAAAACACCAAAAATCATCTCACAAATATTCAGACTCGTTTAAATCTGGCTGATTCTGCTGCTGTCAGTAATTCTTCAGGACAAAGAAAACGTTCCAAAAAAACACACTGCACGAGCTAGCAATGAGTCATCCACAGACCACCCTGCTCTGTCGTGTTATGCCACTGTATGTTCTGTATCTCTGTATGTAGCCTGTATACCTTATTATCTGAACACAGGATAGCTAAAGTGTCTGGAAGTATCCTTGGAGAGCAGGAATGGATGTGGTGTGAGGTGGCCACCAGCCCAACCACCATGGGTTGGCTGTGAGGAAGTAAATGTCAGTTATACATCTTTGCTTTGTGTCTCTAAATTACTATCGTTGGTGTCATGGAGCACATCAGCTGCTGAAGTAATTTGGCCTAACAATCCACTCTGGCTCAAGAGTTGGGAGTTTGCCTTGTAATCGGAAGGTTGCCGGTTCGAGGCCCGGCTTGGACAGTCTCGGTCGTTTGCCTTGTAATCGGAAGGTTGCCGGTTCGAGGCCCGGCTTGGACAGTCTCGGCGTTGTGTCCTTGGGCAAGACACTTCACCCGTTGCCTACTGGTGGTGGTCAGAGGGCCCGGTGGCGCCAGTGTCCAGCAGCCTCGCCTCTGTCAGTGCGCCCCAGGGTGGTTGTGGCTACAATGTAGCTTGCCATCACCAGTATGTGAATGGGTGGATGACTGGATGTGTAAAGCGCTTTGGGGTCCTTAGGGTCAAGAAAAGCGCTATACAAATACAGGCCATTTACCATAACTGTAGCTTGTAACTCAAAACAGGTGATATGGAAACGTGAAAATAATACCTTTTTACCTCAGATATACAGCTAGACTCCATGAAATTCTCCCTGCTGCTGCCTTCTCCTGAGAATCTAATAAACCCAGACTTTCATTTTATACCTTTTCTTGTTTTTAAACCAGCTCATCATTGCTCGATGTCATTTTTTTCACAGTGCATATTTTGAGGATGAGTTTTTAACAAAATCACAAAGCTTTCAGTGTACGTTGCATAATAAATTTGCATCTGAAAAATTCATGTCGGTTTTTTTTTTTGTGTGTAAATCTGTGTAAATCCTTTAACAAGAAAAGTTAGCCAGCTAGCGTGCTAGCTTTGTCTGGTGATGGTTAGTAATGTTAGCTAACAGAGCAATAGAGATTGACAGACCACGTGACTTTCGCGCATTGCATGCCGGTAACTCGTGGCAAAACAATCCAAGTACCGCATCAAATGCAAGCATTTGCAGCACCGCAAAACGTTCATTCTTCGGTTCCAATACCTTCTTGCTTTTTCTTTGCCCCCCAAAAAAGTTATGTACAAAACGAAGGAGAACAATGCCGGACCGTACAAAGACGGACTTGATGAAAAGTCAAAGAAAAGATACGAGGAAAAAATCAAAGGAGTGAAAGGGTTAGACCCTTACGAGCACACAGAGTGGACAACATACGTTAGCGTGCTGCCCAACTTTCACCGCGCTCATATTTATAATCATACGGTTCTTGGAGTGAGTGCATACACTCATGAAGTTTAGTAACTTCAGGTCACTGCAACAAGCCCAGGTACAGTTTACCGACGGATGGGTACAGGACCATGAAATGCACCGTGTAGAACGAAAGACCATCATACGTATCATAAGTTTACCAGTCTCACAAATCGTCTTCATAAATACACATTCGTTAACCGTTTATTAATAGGACCTTTGAGCTCAACGGTAATTAATTAGTAGTGGAAATAATTTCTGGTTCGCATTACAGAAATGTAGCAGTGACAATAATATTGTATGCTGTAATCGTACTGGGCAATTAGTGATAGCATAGCGCCACAATTTCTGTTCAGCGCCAGACTTGCTTGTAACCTATATCACCAATTATGTTATGAAAAATGACTATTAACTACTACAAAACACTGACCACTGTGGAAATGTTTGGAGCAGACTAACCTGTGAGCTGGAGTGTTCTGGGACGTTATATTTGGTCTTTGAATGGCTGCAATCCAGGCCATCTGTCGCCTCTTTTTACTTCGGAAACATGGCTCGAATAATTTCTCTTCAACGACGTAATCCGATAAAAAAAAAACGATCTCTTTACCCGTCGGCTTCATGGCTGTCATGCGACCGGCTATTGCAGTTAATAATACAACAGCTTCTTGACAGTTTTTTGTGTTTCTTTTTATCGCTGTGTAACTGATTTCAATTGCAAGCCTGCGTGCGCTAGTACCTCTTGCCACGAGTTCCCAGAATTCTTTGCGGTTTTACCCTTGAATGACGTCACATTTTCAATCTCTATAGGAAAGCTATAAGGGCTATGTTAAAGGATCAGCCCCAGGATGTTTGGTGAATTAGCTGACCTCATCCATTGCTCACAAATATTTTACTTCTTTATGACTTTAACCAGATAAGCTAACTAACATATCAAAATCAGGAGTCACGAACTGCCCTGATGTTTTCTGATATTAGCTAAAAGGGTTTAATTAAACTGTTTTTGTTAGCTAAATTTAGCTTCTCTGCTAACACAGAAAATTTGCTTAATAGGAAATGTAGAAGCTAGTTGGCTAATTTTAACCTGTTTGCTTGCTAACACTGAAAGTAATAATGTCCACAGTGAAGCCACATCAGTGTTAGTTTTGTTCTTTTGGGGAGTTTGTGT
Organism: Neolamprologus brichardi; assembly: GCF_056152115.1. NCBI lineage: Eukaryota > Metazoa > Chordata > Actinopteri > Cichliformes > Cichlidae > Neolamprologus > Neolamprologus brichardi. Next base: position 9,467,921 of record NC_142105.1, on the reverse strand, counting down.
TGTGTATAGAGCTGGTCATTTCGGAGCTCAGTTTCTAAGCTAATGTTAGCTAGTGTTGCTCACAGATAGTTGGGGAAGGTTTCATTTTTTTTAGGTTAAGTTATATTACAATCTATAACATCTAGCAACAAAAAATGCTGACTTCATGAAGAAATTTGCACAGGTCATATTAAGATTATTCATTTTCATTTGTAAATACAAAATACCACGCTAATGACTTTTTCTGAGTCCACTGTAAATTTAATTTGAAGAATAATTCTGCTTTATTTCAGTCTGCTATGTCTCTGTAAAACATGTCAGAGCACTAAACTCCAACTTTGTACTGCTTTTTAAAAAAGCTCATTTCCAGCTGAACAAAATAATAATTTCAATATTGAGTTAATACTGAATATATTTTATCAGAGAAGCGAAGCAAAGCGGGGTTCACTTCCACGCTGAGACGCTGACCTGTAGTGGAGTTAAACGGTGTAGTCCACGCCGCAGCTTCAGCCGTCATTAACTTTAATAATTACACTCAAACTGAGAATCTGTTTTCCTGCTGCATGTGAAGTGAAGGCTGTTAAAAAGCGATTAGGGAAAACGTCCACGCTTTACCGCCCGGAACATCCAGCAAAATGTTCAGCAAACACATTTTAAAAAATTAAATTAAAAAAGGTGAAAGGCACTGAATCATAAATCCAGTTGAATCATTATTCACAGAGTGATGAAGACATAACGGATGAATCACAGAGAGGAAATTAAAAAACTGTGAAAAGCACTATTTCTGTTTCTCCTTCTTTAGCTTCTCTCTAATAAACGCTCGCAGCCCTGACGGGGGGATTTGGACTGAAGCAGATAAAACCGATCTCGTCTTTGTGGCGTGATGAGGGCCCCGTCACGGATTCTGCACGTACACACACGTTCACGTGTTTGCTGGTATTTTCTATCTGTGATGCTAAACTTTGAATCACATGGGCTCTGCGGGTATAATTTGGTCGTAGTGGTGACCTTTGACCTGTGTTTCTGATCTAGGAGTCTTAGTCTAGGTCGAGGCTTTGTGTGTTTTTATTTTTTGGTCAACAGCTTTTATTAGCAGTATTGATGCATAACATTTCTTCACACTTTACTGTCACTCAAATGAAAATGAGCTTGTAGTTTGCTTAATGATATGATGAGAAAGAGCTGTCGCTGTCCCAGATTTCCTCCTTTTAAACCAAACCTTGGAAAGTGAAGCAACTCAACTCCTTGGACAAAAAAAGGACTATTTTTCTGCTAAATGGCAACGATTAGCAAAGAAACCAAGAAAAATTTAGATGTTTTATATTGCTGAAGTTAATAATGTTTCATTGTTTTTTAAGAAATGATTAATAAATCGATGAGACAGGTTGGACTGATAATCGCTCAGTATTGTTGTTGATCTGTTATGAGTGTTTAAAGGTTAAAGCTGTCTGTATTCATATAAATCCTCACCCCACTCATCTCTCTTCAGTTTACAGTTGTTGGACTTTGCAAACTCTGGTTAAATATATACTCACTGGACAGTTCATTAGGTACACCTTGCTAGTATTGAGTTGAACCCCGTGTTGCCATCAGAGCTGTTTTAATTCTTCACAGCACAGATTAAACAAGGTGCTGGAAACATTCCTGTGATTGTCCATGTTGCCATGACAGCATCACACAGTTGCTGCAAACTTGTCAACCACATCCATGATGTGACTCTCCTGTTCCACCACAACCCAAAAGAGATTGAGATCCGTGTCTGCGGATGCCATGTGAGCACAGCGAACGCATGCATCGTGATGTTCAGGAAGCCAGACTGAGATGATTTGATGATTTGACATTAGATCAAATCACCTGGATGGGCAGGTCAGCAACAACACTCAGTTAGGCTGTGAAATTCTGAAAGGCGCAGCAGAAATCGAGACTCGTTAGACCGGGAAACATTTTTCCATGTATGAATCCGTTTCCTGTTCTTACTGACAGGAGTGGCACCCAGTGTGATCTTCTTTTGCTGTAGCCCATCTGCTTTATGCTTTAGTGATGCTCTTCTGCAGACCTTTGTTTTAGTGAGTGGTTATTTGAGTTCCTGCTGCCTGCCTATCAGCCCAAAGCAGTGTGTCCATTCTCCTCTGACCTTTGACATCAACAAGGTTTTCTCCCAGAGAACTGCCACTCACTGGATATTTGATCTTTTTCAGACTGCTCTGTGTGTCTCTGTCTGAACTCTGAGATGGTTGTGTGGGGGAAAAAACATGAGCATATCAGCAGTTTCTGAAACACTCAGACCAACTATGCCATGTCCAAAGTCACTTAAAGTAAAGGTCACTTTTCTTCCCCAACTTCAGCAGGTCATTTTTACTGTGTCTACATGCCTAAATACACTGATTTGCTGCTATGTGATTGACTGATTAAACATTTGCAGTGATGCGCACTCCAGCGGGTGTGCCTAATAAAATGCTCCCTGGGTTATGCCTGTGCTGCTGCTGCAGATTCAGAGCTTGTTGCTATCAATGACTGAACTTCCTGTTGTCTTTACGCCACATTAGTCTCCCCCTCCAAGACCCCCTGCAGTGTTTAACCCCCCTCCGCCACCCCCCTGCTTGAACCTCAATAAAAAGTTGGGTTAAACAGGCTGAGTGTGGGATTTCCAGCAGCATTGTGTCGGCTTTTATTCTCATTAAGCATGTGCGAGATGATGAGCTCTCTCCTTTTCTTCTCTGCAGCACGCTGAAGTGGAATTACATCCCGGTGCTGCTTTTCTTCTGGGTGCTTTTATAGATCTCAGCTTCTGCTCCAGCAGGGCGGCAGATTATTAATCAGATTCATAAATAATAAAAGATGGCAGCGAGGGCCCCTGGGTGAGGGGACCACTGCTTCTTCCACAGCGAGGAGAAATGATGGAGGATAATGCAGAGAACAATATTAACACAAAGCCAGCTGGATTTATCCAAACTCTGCTAACAGTCCACCTGAGGAAGGGGCCGGTTGAAATTAAACCAGCCTGAGCTGCAGGCTGGTTTAATTTCCAGCCTGCAGCTCGGGATGGCACGAGAAATTAGCATGAAGCTAATCTGCCTAATAATCTCTGTATTTAAACTGCTGCTGACCTGCTACCTGAGAGAAGAACGACTGTTAGAGTTTAGCACACTCTCACTTTGAGTTCACTGATGAACTCAGATATCCATATTATCTGTGATTCAGTGATGGACTGGCAGCCTGTCCAGGGTAAACCGGGGTAGTCTGGATGGAATTAGCGTGATTTATTCTTTTGTGGCCACATGAATGCACAGTTTTACCAGAAAAGCCTCCACACACCGGCGCAGCTTGTGCTGCACGTGGTCACCACCTTTTCCACGTCTCACAAAACAGATTAATATAAACTGATTTACATATGAATATGGAGAATCTGTAGGCGCGGGAGCATGCTTCTGTTCAGGTAAGCGAGCTCATCGCGAGCCAACACACAATGCCATTTGTGAGACACTCCCTGCATCTCACTACGACACACAAGCTGCAGATTTACAAAACCTAAAAAGTATGAATTCAGATGTTGGAGGGCCGGAGAGGTATAGTTTTTATCTTCAGCAGGTTGGAGAATTTCTTCTTTTTTAATCTTGGTGGTTAGGTTTAGGTAGTAAAAACTGCTTGGAAAGGTAAGAGTTTAGGAAATTCACTGTCCACCTATAAAGAGAATAAAAGGAACATGCTGTCATATATCAAAATCAAACAGGAAATGAAGCAGCAAGTCATGAAGTCGAGTCGAGACCCTTGAAGTGGATGTAAATCTGATTTGCTTGTAGTTTTTAAAAGAGCATAATGTGATTTTCAACCATAAATAATTTTCATATAATTAAAAGTAATGAAGGCTCCTAAAATAAAGGAAGATAAAAAGCACCAAATTGTCCTGTGCACTTTGAGAGCCTCAGACACAAAACGAACGTAAAATTGTGAACAAAAAGCAGCTGACTCTGAGAGTGTCAGGTTGGACACGCATTCACCATGTCCATTACTTTTCCCTTCGTTTACGTACGACTCCTCGTCACTTCACTGCACTCAATCAAACGCAACGTCTCACCAGAGTCCATCAGAGGCTGGCTGAGGTGCAGCGTACAGCAGCCTTCACGCCTGTTTGCATTCGTGTACATGATGATGATCACGGACACGTGATGAGCAGAGCGAGAAAAAGGAATAAACGAGGAGAGATGTTAAAGGATAAAAACACATGAAGCTAGTGTCAGCTATAAGTTTTCATGTACACGGGTTCCATTTCATTATCTTCACTTCTGTATTTGTTAGTTTTTGGGTGATTGGCATGTGATCTGCATAGTTACTTCCTGTGGTGCTCTGGATGTGTGTCCTGCTGTCCAGGGATTAACATGTTCTCTATTTTCTGTCTGTCATTAGGACAAGTCTGGGGATGATGGGCCTACGAGAAAAAAATACTACTATGTACATTTTATTCAAATATTATGCATTTTTTGTAATAAATTATTAATTATTTATTTGTGTTAAACTCTTCTGTGTTGCTTTGTTACTCTGCTGTTAGGATTGAAAGGGCCCGGTGTCTACTTGGCTCTGTTTTGGCCTCATGGATGAAATGTTGGGACAGAGGCAATCCACCAGGCCTCCTGCTGTAATTGCCTCCACCCATGAAGAACCTCCAGGGCCAAGTTCAGCAGTGGGTAACTGAGAAGAGGATGAGGAAGAGCAGGAGGGTGAGAGGATGAAGGACTGGATTTAATTAGAGAAGACATGAGGCTGCAGAAGAAAGTGGAGGACGTAGACTGTTTGGATTACTGAATAATGTGAGGTAAATAAAGGTAATTGTAAATATACTTGTTTTATTTACAATTTATATTATTATTAATTATCAATATAACATATGCAAACTTTAGCGAGGTTAGCACCCTTACGTCTCAATATGCTAGCAATGCTTTGATTGTTTGTGATTGTAGTTGTTTGTTGTCTGATTTTTTTGTAACGCCCTCATTAAACAAAGAAAGCAGAAACAACAACAACAACATCTGCTGAAGTTTATCATGGCTATATCTATAAAATCTGTCTGGAAATCTTATTTCAACATTTCCCATTTGAGGAACAATCAAACAGTTTCATTTTAAGCTAAACGTATAATAAGGCCAGCGATGCTGGTGGAGGTCTGGCCATCCAGCGGAGATGGACACAGCTTTGTCAGCAGTCTGATGGCTACCTATGTTTAGTCTGTTTTTTCCATTAGCCACAGATAAAGCGAGAAATCCTGGCACGATTTTGTGTGAGGGAGTTCATTTGACCTCTTTAGAAAATGATGTATTCCTAAAAAGCATCGTCCTGTGTCTGAAAGACCAGATTCAGTAAAGCTGGCTTTGTATTTACCCTTAACGTTTTGGTACCAAAATGAAAAGTGTGGATTTTAATGTGATATACTGTTTGGTAAGAATTAATTTATTGATTTTACGTTTTTAAGCCATCACACACATTTGTTTTCTTTGCTTCTTTTCCTTATTTAATGTTTCATACTCTTACAACCTTCTGATTTACCTCAGCCTTTACCTCAGGCCGTACTCAATTATCTTTAGTTTTGTTAGTACTGTCCTCATTTTAAAATGCTGTAAATGGTAAATGTTGTCAAACTTTTGTCAAATCTAAAATGTGTCCTATTGTGTGATTTTCTCAATCATGGTTCAATAAATCAATATCAGTTTCAAGTTTTTGTTAGTGACAATAATTACAACTAATACTTTAATCAACAAACTAGACTAAAAGATTCCAGAGATCCAATCAAAACTGATTAAGTTGTTTAGAAAGGCGGGATGAGTTTGGAAGTTATCCACTCATTCTCCTGGTAAGCTTTAGACATGCACATTGAATCTAACCCATCTTAATATAACCTAATCTAATTTAATTCTTTTGGAAATGGTACAACTAGCAGCTGCGCTCCCTGTTTCTTGTTCACCTTTGGATGTCAGAGAAAGTAAGACACTATATGTTTATATACATATATATATGTTTGACTGAAACTAAATCAAAATTTGCTCTCAACACTACATGGGAAAAAAGCATAATATAAAATATTACAAATGCATGCGCCTAAGAATTTCACCATTCAGTAAATTCAATGACAATGGCAGAAATGCATGTATTTCCCTTCTCGCCCTGCCCACATCATCTTTGCTGGTCCTTGGTGTGCGCTCTTCTTTGACAGAGATCTCGGATGTTGTTCCTGGGATCTGCTGGAGCAACTCACCTAGCTTGGGGTCACTGCACTCTGATTTCCACCAAGACCACTGTTGCCTTTGCCACACACTCCTTGGACAACACTCTCCTTTCACTTCCAATACTTGCACTATTCTGTATTGTACTGTTTGACTCTGTCTGTGCAATATTGTATATATTTATTCTGATTCTTTTCTATTTCTATTCAAGTACAATGCCAGTGGACTTATTCTTTGTTTATCTTATTTTGGTATAGTTGTATATATGTATATTTGAATTTTTTTAGTTTTAGGGGGGTAAGATAAGTCTTACTTGCTACTATATTAATTTAGTGAGCAGTTATTCTGAGTGTCCATAAAGAAACCATCTTAAGCTTTACTTAGTTTATCAAAGGCAACAAGTTTGCATCATTTTTTTGAGTAGTGACGGAAAAGGTTTACGGTGCATTTTCACAGTCACTGGAAGAAGTGCCAGGCTGCAGGGCATGAAAAATAAACTCTTTCAAAAGTAATATGCATTGATCAGATTTATTGGTCAGATTTATTAATTAACTGAAGGTGGTGGAACGCCGTTCCAGATCTTTCCAGCCCACGTTAGCCCCTGAATATAGATGCAGTTAGTCCAAACATATTATTACCATTTGATTGTTAATTAACAATGAGTTTAAAATCAAATCATTTGACAAACAACAGCTGGGGTCGATTCGGAGATTCTGGAGCTCATCTGTTAGAGCTGCCTGGATAAATTCGATGAAGGATCACAGCTGTAGAGCCTCGCGGAGCTTGGCTTGAAGCTGCTACTCTAAAGGAAAGAAGTTCAGGTGGTCCTGGCTTCTGATCTTGAAGCTTTTCCCGCGTGCGTCCAGCAAGCAGGCGACCTCTCATACTCTAACACCTGACTACAGGTAAGGAGCAGAAATCTGAAGCTTGAGGAGAGTGGGGAGAATTAAACCGACCGTAAAGACTCGCGGGTTTAATGATGAGGAGACGACCGTTAACTTTAATGAAGCGCTTCACTGTCAGACCCAGTGAAAGCACATCCTGTGTCTTCCATCTCCTTCTTAATAATTTTAGTTCACTGGATGGCGAAGTAAGAACAAACGCCATCTGTGAGGTCACGGCGACTTATCGGCCTGTGACCCCCGACCCCTGGCGGCTGAATGTGGAGGAATAAATGAGCAGGAATTAGAGGGCCAAACACAGCGGACCCTGCAGTAAGTGGCAGTTTATGGAAATGAGAGGTGATCTTTCCACCCGGACGTGATAACCCCGGCGTTAATCCTCGCTTCCCGCCCTCCCGTCGCCCTCCTGTTCAACACTTTTATTAGAGTTTAATCACCACTCCCCACCAAAAGGAAGAAAACTGCACTAAAAACACGAGTCTGCATTTAACCTGTCAAACATTTTCAGTGGAGGTCCTTGCTTGTTTTATTTCTCATGTCTTTAGATATCTGGCATCTGTTTCTGTTAATTAGTTTGACCGGTGATCTTCAAGAGCTTTTGTTCAGTACAGGGAGAAGAAACTCTGTGAGATGACTGAAAGTAAGAACACAGTTTAAATGCCACTCTGCAGTGGGTGGTACAGATGGGTGGAGGTCTTGGTGGACAGAACTGCTTGTCCACAGCAGGTTGAGTCTGTCCTGGTCATTGGTTTCTGCTATAAAGCTCGAACACGCCCACTTCGTGGCGCTCATTCATCACGACCGTGATTTTTGCCTGTTGGCTGGTTTGTGACTCGGTTAATGTTTGAGTCTTTTTTGTTACTGATAAGAATCACTAACCTTCACACTTTTCTTTACTCCTTAGCCTTCCCTTATCTTCTGTCTTTTTTTGTTCCTCTCTTTAATTCCTTTTCATTTTAAATCCTTCTTTCTTTGTCTCAGTCGTTCCTTAAATACCTATTTTCCCCTCCTCACTCCTCATCTGTAGATCACCTTCTCTTTCCTTTTCCCTGCCCTCTAATTTTCTGAGCTTTCACTATTTATTCTTGCCTCCTACAACCTTTCTGTATTTTTCCTACATACCTCTGTCTCTTTTACCTTTTCCTCTGTTTCTACCTCTTTAATCATTTCTTTCCCCAATCTTCCTCTTACTATTTCTTTCTTTATCCTGTCTTTAATCTTTGCTTCCTCACCTCCTTCCTTTCGTTTCTTAATTCACCCTACCTCCTAATCACCTTCCCCACATTACCACCTGTATTACCTCCTCTGTTCCTACATCCTTAGCCAAACACACAACCCAGATGTAATTTCCCAGCTCCTAAAGTTGACATAACTTTCCTTTTTTGGTTCTTTTCTTCGCCTCCTGTGCCGAAAGTGAAAATGAAATCATTAAAACCGATCGCAGAGTCTCTTTGTTCACTTTGACGCGTCTCGCTGCTTTTTTCCCCTCTCAAACTGCCATTCTCGGCCTCGTCCTTTTTCCCGCCTTTGTTTAATTTCCTCTGTAAGCACATGAAGATTAATTGGGCCTCTCTTTTAACTTTTCCTCGCACCTTTCCTCTCTCTGTCTCTCAGGAATGCCTCTCATCATCTTTTCATTAATGCTACCTCTGCCCTTATACATTATTCAGCCCGAGTCTCTGTGCGGAGCTTGTCCTTTATTAGACTGTCGCCAGAGTGCATTCCACAAACTCATTAAAAAACTATTAAAGGCTGATGATTTCCTCTGATAAAGCCGAACAGGCGTCAGGTTTGCTTTTCTGACTGATCTTCTGACGGGATCACACGACACAACGTTGGTGTCAAGAGGAAACATCTTGCACGGCGGCTCGGGCTCACACTTTTATTTAACCTTTGGAGCAGTGTTTTAATCCAGCGTGGATCCTTGAAAACAGTCACGACACACAAACGCGTCCAGACTTACATTTGCTGCCTCTTTTCTGCTGCAGGTAATCTGATTACGTGTCTCCGCTTTTGCTTTTATTTCCTGGAACTGCACAGGGACATTATGAGCTGTAATGCGGAGCAGACCTTTACAGAGACAAACACTGTGACTCCTTTGTGGTTTATGTGGCAGAAGACTGCAACCATTGGAAGAAAAACAAAACAATGACGACTACTACTGCAGGGCATGTTGCTCTCTAAGGATGCAAACTAGCAGCGACCACTGTGCACACCACCCACAACAGTATAAAATATGGACGTAGCCACCATGATGCCAGCCACCGGTCAGTGAAGTCCTGTTACAAAGCTCTAATAATGACCAAAATTTACAGCATGAACTTCATGTTTGGCTGTGCCGGAGGTTTCTTCCTGTTAAAAGCAAGTTTTTCCTTTCCACTGTCGCCAAAGTACTCATACTCATGAGGGAGTGATCTGATTGTTGGGTCTTTACATTATAAAGTGTTTTGAGGTGGCTTTTGTTGTGATTTAGTGCTACATATATAACATTTAATTGAGTGACTAAAACCATAAAATCATCAGACAGGTGTTGACAGTGTCACAGATTAATTAGGATTGTGTTACCACAGACTTCTGTACAATCACAGGTGTTTTTCCAGCCAGAGGAGTCACCGCTGCTGAAGATATCATGGTTTGTAATAACTTATTGTTATTGTCCTTTACAAAAAACAATAAAAATATCATAGTTACAGGCATTAAAGACAATAATGAAAACTATGTGCAAGTGACCCCTATGTCAGTTACACAGGGAGTGGACATTAGATTACACCATGAATTACATAGTAGGGCTTTGGAGGTGTGTGTGGTTATGACCCCCTGATGGAGATTTAACACAGACCGAACAAAAAGTAAGAAAGCTCTCTACATAGAATGACAGAAAACAACCAGTACACGTCTGTCCACATTAAACCTTTTCTGTTTAAACAAGTACATGAAAAACATTTGAAATCTGGCCGACCTCCCCGTCATCTTCTTGGGCACTTCCAAACAACTTCCAATTTATGGTTCCCGAACAACCAATTCCTTCTCCTCTGAGGGTGACAGCTTGGGTCTTTGACAAAGTGGTGACGCATCCAAAAAACTTCTACTCAAATACAGTTGTTTGAACTGAAGCTCCTGGAGTCTGCAGTTGGTAAAAATGGCCCATTAAGCTTCTGGAATAGCGTTTCTAAAGCACCAATCTCAAACCTATTGAAAATTTGTGGCAGATGCTCGAAAGCCTTTCAGTGCCCGAAAACTGGTTTAAAATGAACTCAAATGAACTTGAGTTGAAATGAACTGAAGAAGAGTGGTCAAATATCCAGTTAGAATTGTGCCAGAAACCTGTTGATGGCTACCAAAAGGGTCTGAAACTTGAAGACATTTAACCGGTTATTAGAGAGTGTGTATGTATATGTTTGATGCTGTGTGGATTAGAAAAAATCCAAAGTAATTGTAACCTTGGGCATCAAATTCTTGAAGATGTACGCTGCATCAAACATTTCACCCTGGAAAAAGAAAACAAAGAAGTCATTAAAAGCTCAAAATGACCATGAGATTCATCCCCATGATGAATGGATGGGCAGAACAGGACTTCGACTGAACTTCCTAAAACCAGCAGTCATTTGGTTTGATTCCGCCCGGTTCTCTCGTAAATCATGTGGAGACTGACTCACCAAATAAAACCTTCACGCCACACAAATGATAAGACCGGGATTGGGACTGTGACAAGGACCTATTGAGTGAAACCTTCTAACCTGCTCTGTGCTCACCTGTCTAAGATGTCTTTACCTTTTACCTGATGTGTTGTGTTTTAAAGGATTCCTGTGCCTGCTCACAATGACTGATGTCACCTATTCTGAGAAAACCCAGCGAGGGTTTGAGAGTTTTTCCCTCCTTATTTCCACAGGGGATCTCGGAGTGTTTTGGAGAAGAACACTTCCCGTGTCTCCTCTGACATGTTAATTGATGCTTTTCCTGTTCTCGGCTCTCTCTGGGGAGTTGCCTCCTTTCTGTGATTTGCCGTGGGAGTTTAACAGCGGCTGTGATCAGATAAGACGTGAGAGCGCGCACACAACAATCAGGCTCGCGGGGTGTTGGCTGATTTGTCAAAGCCTTTTTTTCCTCCCCCAGTTAAAGACTCGTGGAGGTGAAGGGGCTCAGCGGGGAGATTATGCGCAGCAGAGACACCCAGGTGGAGAGGAGATCATCTCCTCTTCTTCTCCACAAACCAAAGCATCCTTAAATGCTCTTAATTTATCCACTAAAACAACCATGAGTGATACATTCATTCCTGGAGATTCCAGCAGTGAAACGATTAGTCAAAATTATTAAGCAAATGCTGGATAAACACCTGCCGTTTCCTCGCTGCTGCAGCTCTGATGTCAGGATTTACTGTTAAACTTAATCCCATCAGCTTGTGGACACGAAGACCCAACTTTACATTGTCAGGATTGTGAAGCATGTTTTTATTCTTTTAAAAATGTGTAAATATTGCACCAAATATGGAAAGTGACATTTTTGATGTTTGAATTTATTATCTCAGTTCTAAGGTTTTATGAATCAAAACACCATAAAAGTAATCTGATACTTTGTTAAATAAATAATGACATAGTTTAAAATGCAAAGTGCCGTCTACCCAGAAGTGGATGTTTCAGCAAATTCACCCATGCAATGATCTGAGAAACTTCAAAAACCCCAAGCTCTACATCTCAGACAGTACAGGCTTCAGTTAGCCTGTTAAAGGTTAAAGTTCATGATGATACAATTAGAAAAAGACTGAACATGTTTAGAAGGGTTTCCAGGAGAAAGCCTCTTCTCTCTAAAAAGAACATGGCAGCACAGATAAAGTTTGCAAAGCCGCATGCAAAAAACCACAAGACCTCTGGAACAATGTCCCTCGGAAAGACAAGACCAAAGCGGAGATGTTTAACCATAATCCACAAAACCAGATTTGGGCAAAACCAAATACAGCAAATGAACTGTTAGCACGGTCGTGGAGGAATCATTATTTGGGCTTTTGATAAACTCCTCTGAATACCAAAGTATTCTAGTATGTTTGTGGGGACCCATGGGTAATGGTTTTATCTCTTTGTTTCATGCTTGCAGACATTACAGTTATCTTTATATTACTTTGATGAGGTTTAATCTGTTTTGGGCTTATGTTAGTTACAGCTTGTTATTACTACTGAAAACACCCAGGAGTAATATATACCATTAGGAAATGACATGGCAGGTCTGTAAGAGAATTCAGGATCCTGGGCAGTAATAAAGCTGCTGCTGAGAAAATTATTGCCATAAAAGTAAAGGTAAAAACAGATGTACAGTGGTCCCTCGCTATAACGCGGTTCACCTTTAACGGTCTCGCTGCTTCGCAGATATTTTGTGTGCAATTTTGCATGGTTTCTTTTGGAGGGGGGGTTGTTTTTTTAGCACATTTTGTTCTGCGTCCTGATTGGCTGTAGACCACTGTCAATCAATCATGTGCCATGTCTCCTGTACATCACAGAATGTGTTCAGTTTGTCAAATTTACATAAATCTTTGATCGCTAGCAGTGTGACTGAAGTGCTGTACTGTATTTTTGTAAGTTTTCTCCCCAACAAACACAACAATGTTGACAAAACATTTTGCACCATCAAAGGCAATCGCGGGTGCCTTTGATTCTATAATACTGGATTTATTTTCCTACCAAGGTTAGAATTTTGAAAGTGTTTAAACAAGAGAGAAAAGTGTGAAAATGTTCATGCCTGTCTGAGAAAAGTGTATTAAGTGTGTAGTGAGGGGTTTTACAACATCTATAATAATTGTAAAAAATACACTTGTCTACTTTGCGGATTTCACCTATCGCGGGTTAATTTTAGAATGTAACTCCCGCGATAAACGAGGGACCGCTGTACACTACCGGTCAAAAGTTTGGACATACCATCTCATTTAATGGTTTTTCTCTATTTTCGTGACTATTGACATTGTAGATTCTAGTGGTGCAATGGATCACAGTTGATCCGTAATCCGAACCGATCCCACTCCACGGTTCGGCACGCACGTGATCCGAAGATTCGAAAAAGAAGGGAAAAAAAAGTATGTGTATGGTGCACGTGGTGGGTCTGTCAAGCGATAGTTATGGCCAGCGCTAGCGGTCCAAGTGGAGGAGCAGAGGAGTTTGCGGTTTTTAAGCAGCCCTTTGCTGCCCAATCCGACCTGGCTAAAGCTATTACAGAAGCTATTGGGGTGTTTATCTGCAGACGGGAGGCCGTATTCCGTTGTGCAAAACAAGGGGTTTAAACTATGATGAACATGCTTGAGCCACGCTATGATATCCCGTTCGCGTCCACTTTAGTGGCAAGATCGTTCCAAGCATGTATGAGCAGGACAAGATTTAAGTTGTGGCTGAACCGTCCCAGGCATCTTCTGTTGCCCTAACTACTACAAATGGGTGGATCTCCAGGGCAACGGAAAGCTACGTGACCGTGACAGCGGAGTGCGATATAATGAGCGGTATGTATTATTGTAGGGTCTACCTTACAATATAAAGCGACTGTTGTTGTGATTTGGCACTTTATAAATAAAATTGAATTGAGTGGTAGATACAAAGCCCTATGCTGCCCTATATTGTACCATTTTTTTTTAATAATTTCGTGGAATGAGTCTAGATTTGAATGTTTTTAACAGGCAAAAAAGACTTCAATAAGTAATAATTATATGTTCAATTTTTGTCTTTTTTCTTTTTTTGCTGATCCGAAAATTGATCCGATCCGTGACTTAAAACCGTGATCTGATCCAAACCGGGAGATTTTTAATCCGTTGCACCACTAGTAGATTCTCATTCACATTTCACAAACATGTTTATGTTTTATATTTTATATTCTTCAACATATCCACCCTTTTCTTTGATTACTGCTTTGCACACTCTTGGCATTCTCTCTCTGAGCTTCATGAGGTCGTCACCTGAAATGGTTTTCCATCAGTCTTAAAGGAGTTCCCAAAGATGCTGAGCACTTGGTGGCCCTTGTGCCTTCACTCTGTGGTCCATCTCATCCCAAACCATCTCCATCTCTGGGTTTAGGTCAGGTGACTGTGGAGGCCAGGCCATCTGGTACAGCACTCCATCACTCTCCTTTGTCAAATAGCCCTTACACAGCCTGGAGGTATGTTGGGAGTCATTGTCCGGGTGAAAACCACAAACCGGACGTGATGGTGTGTCACTGCAGGTTGTTGTGGTAGCCATGCTCGTTCAGTGTGCCTTCAGTTTTGAATAAATCCCCAACAGTGTCACCAGCAAAGCTCCCCCACACCATCACACCTCCTTCCTCTGTGCTTCACGGTGGGAACCATGCATGTAGAGACCATCCAGTCACCTTTTCTGGTCAGGGGCGATCAGTCCGATCCAATGGTCAGTCACGGGGCGATCGTGGCTCAAGAGTTGGGAGTTCGCCTTGTAATCGGAAGGTTGCTGGTTCGAGGCCCGGCTTGGACAGTCTTTGGGCAAGACACTTCACCCATTGCCTACTGGTGGTGGTCAGAGGGCCTGGTGGCGCCAGTGTCCGGCAGCCTCGCCTCTGTCAGTGCACCCCAGGGTGGCTGTGGCTACAATGTAGCTTGTCATCACCAGTGTGTGAATGGGTGGATGACAGGTTGTGTAAAGCGCTTTGGGGTCCTTAGGGACTAGAAAAGCGCTATACAAATACAGGCCGTTTACCATTTTCTGCGTCACACAGTGGGTGGAACCAAAGATCTCAAATTTGGACTCACCAGACCAAAGCACAGCTGTCCACTGGTCTAATGTCCATTCCTTGTGTTTCTTGACCCAAACGAATCTCTTCTGCTTGTTGCTTTTCCTTAGTCGTGGTTTCTTAGCAGCTATTTGACCATAAAGACCTGATTCGCACAGTCTCCTCTGAACAGTTTTCCGGACTGACTGACTAAATGAGAAGGTGTGTTCAAAGTTTTGACTCCACCACAAATCAAAACAAACCTTGCAACGATGTCTGTTGAGTTTTTCATGTGTCTGATGTTCTTTTGCATTTCTTTTCTTTTGTGCATCGTTAGGCAAAGTTATTTTGACAGTAAATAAGACATACTATTTGATATCTGCACACATACAGACTGAAATAAGGAAAATGGTTGAATTCGACGTGTTTTCAAGAAAATATCTAACAAACTAATGCAGATCTCCAGCTGGGACTTGGATGTTGCCTGCTGTAGAGCAAAGCTTGGTCTCAGACTGATTTCAGCTAATCTTAATTGTTACTATTATTTTATATAAACACAGAACATTAGAAAAGAGTAAAAAGTAACTGATGAAGAGCTAAGAAACCAAAACCATCTGATTTATGACAAAGAGCATTCGTTTGTGTTGTTTGGTTTTAGAACATGAAATAAATGTTTATCTGATTAATGATGTAGTTTTAGCAGAGATTTGTTGAACTTTTGTGTTATAATTTAGCAAAGCAGCACTTCAGAAAGAACATTTTTATATTTATTAGGATGACAGCGATATTTAAAGCATGATCCACTGATGTTAGGAGCATGTGGTGCAGATTAAATGTGAGTTTATTCGGGTGAAGGAGGTGTTTGGCGCTCCTGCCCGGAGCCTTTTTCTTCGTCCCACTTCATATTTTGTATAAATGAAACAGAAGGAAACTCGTCCTGACGTCAAATTTCCGAGCGGCCGGCTGCAGAAAGTGCTGCAAGTAATGAGCGTCTGGTCCAGGTGTCAAATAAGAGGATTACCTCGTTTGTGGGCTTTCAAAAGATAAGTGGATATCTCTGCGCTCATTCGGCTGCAGCGTCTGAACCCCGACCTTTCCCAAATGGAGGGGGGTGGGGCCTCACATCGGACCCCGCCACCCCACCCACGCCTCCTCGGAGATGATCTGTCCGTCGGGGGAGCTGACATTTCCACCGCTCGGCGTGCAAGAAAACAAACGTCGGTCTCATTCATATGGAAAATCTTATCCTAACCTTTCTGCCGGGCGCTAATCAGGATGACACCAGATTATCTCTTTGTAATCACAGCGGCAGGTCCGCTGTGAGGCGGAGTGTGGATCCATCTAATCTGTCAGAGTTAGACGAGATCCATCACAGATCTGGATAATGGCCCCTGCAGATTGTGTGCAAAAATCTGCATTAATAATTCAGCCCAGATTTTTATTATTCATGAGTGAGAGGAGAGCGGGCCGTGCGAGCACCCAGGCCTGTATTCAAACTGCAGATTTAAAGGAGCAGGCCTCTGTTTTTTTAGACCCTGAACCCGAATGAGGTGGAAAAGAAAAGCAGGAAAAACAGCTACCATTTTATTTTACCCAAACCATAATCCGTGAAATTCTTTTACAGTTTAAAAGTGGAAAATCTTCACTTTAGCTACATTCACACTGGAGGCAAAAGCGCATCAAATCCGATTTTTTTGACCCCATGCGAACCATATCCGATCATGGTATGACAGTGTGAACGGCACAAATCCGATATTTTCAAATCCGATCTAGGTCACTTTCGTATGTGGTACTGAATCCGATACATATCCGATGTTTCAGAAAGCGACTGCTGTTTGAACGGTCATGTGGCATTAAATCCGTCTTTTACGTCACTGACACAAGACAGACGCCAATTATCAGCACCGGAGAAGCACCCGATAAGATATTGCGAACGCTTCCTGGCCATCCGGTGAAACTGTTGGGAAGACAACGTTGGAGAAACGTTAACATTTTATTTGTACTGTATAATCTGCAGATTCTGACAGAAATCTGCAACTACCCTTTGAAGCACCACTCCTCTCTTAAACAGCAATAAGGATAATTATTAGGTTATGTATGTTATTTACATAATAATGTAAATAACATAATAATGTTATTTGCATTATTATGTAAATAACAAAATAACTTAAAGCAAAAATTGGGAAACGTAAAGTCCGAAGTCTTTATATTAAGGGCCATCAGTCAAACAATATTGTTTGCTCTGGGTCTAAACAGTGCGCGTTGTGTGTGACATATTCTTTTGCGCATGCGGGTCGCTTTGAGCGTTCACACTAGAGCGCGTTTGCTGTCGCATTTTATCTGTAGTGTGAACGAACAGACAAAAAAATCGGATTTGATCAAAAAATCGGAATTGAGCATTAAGACCTGCAGTGTGACGGTAGCCTTTGTCAAACGGACATGGATCTGTAGAGCTGAGGTTCCACCCCCTACTGGACATCCACGAAACTGCAGGCTCCATGTTTTGGATTTAGAAGCAAAGTCAATTAAATACCATCTGTGGTGGTACACTGCAGAGACGTCATGTGACGTGTTTCTGTGAAGAGGGCGGGGCCGTTGCTGCTCATATTATCTGATGTGTAGTTTAAGGAGGGGGCCGCGCAGTAACAGACAGATTTATTAGGAGCCTGAGTTGTTTGAGAGATGGTTTCTGTGGGGAACACGGCACCACGAGAACAATAAGACTCGATCTAATGAGCTGCCCGCTCGTGTCACAAACATTCGGGGAGGAGTAAACTGAGCTGATGTGCAAATAGACCGTTTGTCTAGCGGTCCCGCTCAGTATTGGCGGAGGTGACAAAGGTAAAAATCCCTCGTGGCCACGTTGTACACACTCAATCAAACCGATTCCTCTTTGAAGGCGGCAGCCTTTTTATCTTATTGTCTTTGGAAAGAGACTCTCAACTCTCTTCCTGTTTCCGTTTTTGAAAAAAGTTAGAAGTTTGGGCCTAATTAAAACTTTCTTTCAGCCTACAGGTGTGTGCATGTGTAAAGCCTGCATGGTGAACTGACAAAGACAGAGCTATCTGGAAATCCGACCCTCAGATTAAAACCATCACACCCGAGTAGAGAGTTGGTTTAACTTGGTTTTAATGCTTTCTGTTTAATCTGGGTGGCAGCAGCCTCTCACCTTCATCCGTCTCCTGTGAAGTTTCTCTTTAAAGTATGCAGAAAGTGAAGCGAGGCAGGCACACGTCTGTGTTTAAACTTTAAACCCAGAGACTCTCAGCGAGACGTCAGCGAACACTTGAGCGAGAGGAGCCCCGCTTTGAGGCTCAGATTCATCTTCTGAATTTTAGGATTTAATGTTAAAAAGACGTCTGTGATGGAAAATGTCACTTATTGACAGAGACGGGTGTGTGTGCTCTCTGGGAAACATTTGTTCCTGAAGACGCTGCCTGTCACATGGGAACATTACCAATGCAGATGAGTCTTAAAGGAGCATGATGCTGCTTTAGGTGCAGATGGTTTTATAAAGCATATTTAGAGCTGGGTTAGGCAGATCAGCCAACAATAATTCACCTCTCTTTCTCAGACTCTCTATTGTGGTGCATTCAAGGACATGTCAAGAACTGACAATGAAGAGCTCTGTTTTTCCTCTGAAAATCAAACTCGGGAGACAAACAATGAACAAACTGAAGCAGAGAAAAAACAACCTCGAATGCCTCAGAGACAGAAAAATTTCATTCACTGTTAGAAAAATACACATTCTTATCCCCCCCCCCCCCTTTTTTTTTTTTTTTTAAAAACACATTAGTTAAAACAGTAAAACTGCAACACTCTTCTATACTATTCTGTATTCAATGAAATGCGCTAAAAATCGATAACCGGCCACAATCAGCATTATTTCTCCTGTCAGATCTCTTTGGAGGTGTGTTTAAGGACATCAACTGTGCTATATTAAAGCCTCTACAGAAAATCCCATCCACATGCCAAATAATAAGAAAAAATGATGTGAACATCAAGTGGTACTCGAA
Organism: Neolamprologus brichardi; assembly: GCF_056152115.1. Taxonomy (NCBI): domain Eukaryota; kingdom Metazoa; phylum Chordata; class Actinopteri; order Cichliformes; family Cichlidae; genus Neolamprologus; species Neolamprologus brichardi. The sequence continues at coordinate 9,449,123 of NC_142105.1, read as the reverse complement.
GGCCGGTCTGCAAGTGCCTGAAGGAGTGAGTCCTTGAATGCAACAACACAAACATTTAAAAGCAAAGATTAAAATAGAAATAAAACAACGTTAGCAGCTGAGAAAGCAAATTCAGCTCAACTTAAAGTAAGTGACATGTGAAAACCAAGAGAAACAACAAGAACCAACAGTTATCTGTCATGGCGGGGGCTCCTTTGTAAGGTTATAATGATTTTTTGATGTTTACTATGATTCTCTAAGTCACTTGGGAGCCACATAATTACTGAAAGAAATGCAAATTCTTTAATCTTGGTATCTGAACAGATGCTCACATGCAACTTAAATAATGGCTTTCTGTTTGTTCTAAGAGGATGTTAGCTGATTGCTGTCTGAAGGATGTGAGACCGACAAGCTAACATCGGCTAACGTTAACCAAAGGAAAACCAGTATGATTTAATAAAGTCTTTGTTGGCAAATGCAACTAATTAACATGTTTTTCAGTTCAGGGACAGCACTGTGTTACAGGGATTAAATCTTAGCCCAAACCAGACCTTCCCAAAGTGTGGGGCCCGCCCCCTAGGGGGGGCGCAGAGCCATTGCAGGGGGGGGCGCAGTATGAAAAGGGAAAAAAACAACAATGCTTGGACACTGCTAGCATGGGGCGCCCACACAAACGCAAAGCAGGAGATGAAGCATCGCTGAATATGTTTCCAAACCAACTTCATTCTAAGCCAAAGACTAGAAAATATGGTGAAGCAAATCTTCCCTTTGGTTTCACCTGCACAAGTGCCGAGGTAGGTCTCCCCTGCAGGATTGGTTTTCCCTTTGTCGGGAGCACATGTTGGGCTCCTCAAATCACGGACAAACAGTGTCCCACATTCTTGATTTTTAGTTCACAAACAGTTGTTGTAATGACTAACAACTCCTGACATTTTGGAGATGTTAGCTCTTTATACAGTAAAGTTACAGTGGGATACAAATAATATCAGGCTGATCCTGCCACGATTTGTCCCCCCTGTCTAAATCACGGACAAACAGTATCCCACAGTTTTTTATGTTTTTGAACCCATTTTGCACAGAGAGGCATCTTTTGAAAAATGTATTGATAGCAATGTTGAACATTATTACACAGAAAAAAAATAACTACATGTAAAATAATTACACCGTGACATCTCTGCCTTTCTAAATAGAGGGACAGTAACTGCGTGTGTGTATGTAAGCGTGTAAAACCTGAAGATAGAGACAAAATACTGTTAATCTGACTATCTGCCATTCTGCAATTCCTCTCATGTAAGCAATAACATGGCGCACAGCGTGACCTTATTGCCTGAAAAGGCACGTACCTTTGACGTTGTGTGACTAACTCTGTATTCCTCGTCCACACGTAAACGCAAAAAAGGAGTTTTAAAAAAATCTCAGTTTTAAAAAATCTCCGTTTTCGGTGATTCGAAGCGCCGTTTACGTGTGGACGAAACAGCTGCGTTTTCAAAAATACCCGTGTAGGTGTGGACATAGCGTAAAAGAGTTAGTAGTTTATTTCCTCACTACCTGTAATTTATTGCAGATTACTTGTATTTGGTTAATTGTTTACTAAATGTTTGAGGTGTGAAATAAACCGCAATGGATTGCTGTTCTCGTCGGCTCAGATATTTGAAGTTTACACAGCTACATTCTTGCCTGAAAGTATGTCAAAAGTTTATTTTGCAACCCAGAAAGAGTAATAAGTGTAATATTAAAACTAAGTAGCTGCAGTAATAGTTGCCATTGTTGGAAACTGGAATTGGTTGGGCCAATCTGGGATATGGTTTTTCAATTTTGTTGTCCGGGTGGAAAATCAGGAGAAATTCGAGAGGACGGTGACTCTGGGAGATTTTCGGGAGGTGCACTGAAATTCGTGATTCTCCCGTCCTGTACGTAATCTCTGAGCATTTCTCCCATTGTCAAACGAGGAAGGCTCATTAGCTAATTTATTGTGATTGACAGATTGTTAACCAATGATCATGCGATTTCATACGACAGGTAATCCTATTTTGATACATCTTTATTCAAGATTTAGATTTATAAAATAAACATCTTTTTTTAATTCAATATGACCCAAAACGAGTGACTGAGCCCATAATCTCAGCAGGGAAATGTTTACAGAGGTCACATTAGAAAGCCGTTTTCCCATTGACTGCTATAGGACCAGAAGTCTTTTTGCTGGTGGCCTTCAAACAGAATGCAGGTTTAAGGCACTTTTCATTATCTTAATTTTTTCAATTCAGAAGCTGCATCCGTGTCTATACTTGTAGCTCTTGAAGTGTGACAAGCAGATAATGCACATTTTTCATTTCTTTCCAAGAATTTGATTATAGTTTTCCATACATGCAGTTTATAAGTTGCTGGGAATTTTTGACCGCTGAGTTTATCCAGAATTTAGTTAATTAATCAACTTTCTTTTACATGTAATTCAAAAGTAAAAACATGGGAAAACAAGTGTCAGATGTTTTGTGCTTGTTCAGTAGGTTTTGTTGTACGTGTAGTCTGGTTCAGCTTGTCTGCAGCTCTGTGCTTCCTCTTTAGTATTCTTCTGGCTCGCTGATTCTGGATGAAAGAAATCAGAATCACACATCCAGCTCCTCAAAGCTCTGAAATTCATCTTTTCTCCTTTTATTCTTTAATTCCTACAGAGGTGAAAGAGGAGACACAGAATACAAATTTCATGGCTATGTTTTTGACGAATGTCATTATTCATGGAGTCTTGGTCTTGATTTGGAGCCTGTCTTCCATTCATAGTTTTCAGTAATGTGATTAACACAAAGCAGCAGAGCGCAAACCCTGGACCGACATACTGGAAGGCTGTTAGCTATCAGTTTAACCCAAGGGTGACAGACTGACCAGGTAGTTGTTAGTCCATATAGTTTAGCAGCTTACCTGCACATTGCCTAACACACCTTCTAAAAACATCTGTCAGGTAGCAGAGGACGGTCATGTTTTGCCCTCCAGGTTGGGCAGCCCTTCAAGGAAATGTCGTCATGTGAAAACTTCAAATTGTTGGAATTATGGTATTGCTGGTCTGTGCGGATCATTTATTGGATTTGTTGTGGTTCTCGTTAATCTTAAACTCAGAAATATTCATGTTTTTGTGTGTTCCCATGAGTTTTTAAATGGGTCTCCTTGTCCTTGAGTTAGTCATACATGCACATGTTGTTCAGTCAGTATGCCCTCTGTAGTGAGCCTCATTGGTCTTTTCTCTTCTGCCTGGTGCACAATCTGATATCCTGTGTTGGTGTTGTCCCTGGATCTTCAAACCTAATATTGGCCTAGGTTCAACACTGCAAGTGACCAATCACATTGTTCTGTGACGTGGACACATCATCACATCACAAACCAAACACTAACCCTATAACCATAACTGTAACTATAGCCCTGTAACCCTAACCACAATCACATACTAACCCCCAACCCTGACCCTAACTGCCCCCTTTTTATATTTTTTCCTGAGTGGATTATTCCTGATCCGAGACTTAATATCCACACTTACATCTCACTTAACCCGAGTAAATCTTTTTTGAAGCGTTCCAACATTTGGTGTCCAGGATGCCGATGGGCATGGTGACAAGCATGATCAGCGCTGATAAAAAACTGGAGAGCGGTGTTTCACTTTTCTTTTAATACGTAGTCAGTTTGCATTTTCATTGCAAACTTGAGCTGATTTAATCAAGCTAAAATAGAATATTGTGACTTTCCTGAATTGCTTATCAGAGTTTGTATGCCACAGTTATAATAAATGTCTTTCATCAACCCAACAGATTCTCTGATGTATAAGGCCACACAAATATTAGTGTCAGTATGAGCAGAAACAAATCAGACAACATGCAGTGCAGAACTTCTCACTTTTAATTGGCTTGCTATGAACCGAATTAACAATGGACCCTGTGGTAGAAAGGATAAATATAAAAGTACCAGCAGACTAATTAACAGAGCAGTGTTTTCAGTCCATTATCTCTGATATAGACCTCCTTGGCTAAAATGTCAAGCTTTATATATAGTTAATACATTTCTGACAGCGTCTCTTCTTCCTGCCGATTGTCCTCCATCCTCGTGCCGTCCAGCGGTGTGTTTTATTTTAATCCTCCTCTCTGAAAAGACCATTAGCAGCTGCTCTTTGTTGGAGCTGAAATGAAGCTGAGTGTGTCAGCCTGAGAGAGCATGAATTAAACATCGGTGTGAGACGGAGAATTATGAGCAGTGTCCGGTCTAATAAGGCTGAGTATTAAGAGTACAGTATCTCCACAGAGACTGATGCACAGACGTCCATCTCTCTCCGAAGGCTCAGTGTGAAGTTTAAGCCAGAAAAAATGCACCTCGCGGGAAGAAGAAAATGCCTCAAACTGAGTCCACAGCCTCCCTCTGCCATTAGGGTAGTTATTCTTTCCTGAGGGTGGTCGATGGTATGAGAAGGTATGAAAAGTGAAACAAAATAGAAGCAGGTCCGTAAAAGCAACTCTTTATGTTAAACATATATCGCTGCCCAGCTTTTTCACAGCCCAGTAGTCTGGCTGTATTTAGGAGTCGCCTGCTTTGTGTCTGTAATATTCAGGATTGAGAGGTGAATTAGAAAGCGGATAAGCAGCTTGACATTTTTTTTTCAGTAAAATCCTTCTGTGTCTTTGGAGGTTGTCAGACAAATAGACCAGTAAGATATTTCGAACCGCACAAACCGTACAGCAGACACATTTAGGCGACTTATGGAACTTGAGCCTCAGTTACAGCACTGGCATTCATGATGTGGGCCTGAATTATGTTATGGCTAATGCCGTGTGGGCCAGACATGACCCAGAAGTCATAAGGTGAATCTGGCATGGCCCAGATCTGATGTGGCTGTGTTGAGGCAGCCCTGAGTCAAGGCCAAATGTGCCCCAAAGGTTATCAGGCAAACTTGAATTGGCAAATGTGTAGGCCAGATGTGGCCCCAAACTAAACTGCAAATATGGGCCACATTTGGGTAAGTAAGCAGTGTTGTTAATCCCATCTGTTTATATCAAAGTCTTGCAAGAAGTCTGGCATCATTAGAGAAAATCCACAGAGGGAGGAGGTCAGGGTGGATGGATGGATTGGCTTTTCCAAAAGAAGTCATTTCTTTGCCAATAGACAGTAATACAAAAAAAGTCAATATAAAGGTGCAAGCTACAAGTTGTGGCACAAATAGCAACACTTGGTTATGCACAGAAAAAGATCTGTGTTTAGTTGGCCATTTCTCAGTGTTAAAGAATGGGGCTTAAAGCCCAAAGCTTCGAATGTGGTTAACTGGGATTTAGTTGGGAGTTGTTTTCCATTCCCACACAACTATGAAAGAACATAGAACCTGATTAGACAGCTCTCCGTCATTTAAAAGAGCAAAAGACAAAAGCTTACATTCATTTGGAGGATTTGATGATAATTACCTGGCAAAATCAAGCACATTGGCCCATTAGTGCCTCAATGACCGTATGCCTGTTTTTATCTGCTTTCTCTCAGTATTGTGGTCTTCATTACACCTGGGATGTGTAATTAATCTCTACTTCCTTTGCTATCAGCTCAATCTCTTCCTAACCCTTTCTTTGGTGAGACCGGATTGCTTCCTTCCCCTTCATTAACACTTGGATGATATTTTGAGCTGAATCTTTACCAACAGACAAAGTAAGGGCACAATTTATTCATTATTCATTTGAGATAATAAATTACGTAGTTAATGGACACACGATTGTGAATTAAGGAAACAAGTGAGTGCAATAATTAGCAATTAGTGGTGGTGTGTTGTCCTTTTTCAGACCTTTTAACTGACACAACACATTTCTGAGTTTTTTGCTTCACTTTATATAAACGCACTTTAAATGTGCATAAGATCCACAAATACCAGAAAGTTCAGTCAGGGAATATGTGAAGGGAATCGGGGTCAGTAGAGGATACCTTCATTAAGCTGCTTTGAGTCCATATTTCTTTTTATCACAGATCAAGTGGAAGTGATATCATGTTGTGACACATTCAGCGGGTTGTGGAGGTAGGTTTGACTTTCCAGACGAGCACAAATTGCTTTAGTGTTGAGCAACAGATTGTCCTGTATCGTGTTTTCGCCAACTTTGACTCAGCACAGTTAATAATTAATTTTATTTTAATGCATGACGAGTGGAAATGATGTCACAGATTCATTTCAGATACCGAGGTACAACGCTATGATTAATTTTTACTAAGCAATCTGTATAATGCTGACTCCTGCCTTTATTATTAAAGTCGTGTGTAATGACTTTAAGAATTAACAAGTGATATTTTTCCACTTTTAGACAAATGTGCTGCCACCAGAAAACACTCACACTTTAAAGATAGACTTGACTTCACCTTCTCACATCTTCTTGGCTCTTTAATTAGCTAATTAATATTCTGTCAATTGCCAGATTGATTCATTGGCTATTGATTTTCACCTCTGTACAGTTTAATAGTTCAACCCTATGCAGTCTAATTTGTTGCTGATGATAAGAAGTGCACTAACAAGAACCCCCAGCCCCTAAATCTATGCAAAACACATATCTTGGAAATATTTTAAGTAATCTTTGTTGTTTGTTAATCTGAATATTTGTTTTGCTGCCTGATTCCCAAGATTTGCTAGAACAATTTTGCAAATCAAAATTGTTTTGCTGTAGACTATAAAATCTTAAAATAACTGTCAGTGTATTGGAGTTTGCAGGGGGCTTAAAGTGAGTGTAAATGCATAAAACAGCAAAAAATAATTTTAGTTAAAGGAAAAAAATCAAATGTTCAAATTATTACCTGTAAGTCATGGATAAACTGGAAGCAGGGGACTAATGATTGGAAATGACTGTTGATTAAAGGTAATGGACTAGACCAGCGTGTCAATCTGAACAGGGGTGGAAATAATAACAGAAAAGCCCAAATTCAATGATGTGGGCAAATGATCTGGTGATGAACCTTGAACTATGTCCACACGAACATAATTCCAAGTTCATTCATTTTAAAAAAATATCTTCATCCACATGAAAATACAACAAATGATCTCAAGCCAGCACGCAAAGCAGCAGGTGGTGATCTAACCCTCAAAATGTTGGCAATCACAAGTCATGGGGTGGCTGTAGCTCAGGTAACTGGAAGGTTGCTGGTTCGATCGCAGTCTGCTCCAGTCCGCATGCCAAATGTCCCTGGGCAAGATACTAACCCCAGGTTGCTCTCTGATGCATCCATTGGAGTGTAAATATGTACGAATGTTAGCTAGGTAGCACTGAAAATGTAGAAAAGTGCTTTGGTGAATGGGTGTGATTGGGTGAATGAGTGCTTTGAGTGCTCAGATAGGGTAGAAAAGCGCTAGTAGAAACATGTTTGATCCAGCAGTCACAAGTTATCCAAACTAGTCTGGATGTCGCATATAAACCGAGTCCCCCTTTGGCTGTGCTGTGCTGTTTTTTCCTCTGCAGCAGGTCACACTCACACATGCTGATGGTTCACTTTGTTTCCATCCAGCATAGCATGTGCTCGAGTTCAAAATAATCCAAATGATTTTTTACTAAACAATGAAAAATCCCTAAGATTTACAGAAATATTGTACATGTTGATGTGACTCTATAGACAGTCTATGAATGTTTCTGACATCTAAATATTTGCAGAGATTAATAATCGTGTAATTCTCCCTGTTGTCAGACAAATGGCATCATGGAGTTCACGTGTACATTTGCTTTTTATAAGCTAATGGTGGACTTTTATTGCTTGTATTCTGCTCACTGTATTCACATGAATATTTTATATTTTGTAACAGTGACAAACACGGACAAGCTGAGTAAACAATATTGTGACCTGGCTGTCACCTGGTAAAGCAGGTCACAGGGTATGATGCTGCCCCTCAGGGCTCTCCAATGGCTGAAGTGAAGGAGAGTTGATGGATGGGGTAAATTTAACAATAAAATATAAAAATATAAACTGCAAAAGAAAAAAATGTGTTAATGTAATGAGCTATTTGTTGAAATTCACATAAAAATATTAAGTGAAAAACTATTAAAAACAAAGGAAGCTTAAAGTATGGATTAATACGAAGATTATAGTTAAGACCTTCGAAATGGAGGATGAAAGTGAAGTGATTAATTAGTATACTAAAATGAGACACTTGTCCAAATGACACTAGTGGCTATAAGCAGTTACAGTAAACAGTTAAGACTGTTAACTGAAAGTAACGGGCTATTAATTAATTTCAGTTTGTTTTATTCAGCACCAAATCACAACAACAGTCGCCTCAAGGAGCTTTATATTGTAAGGTAGACCCTACAATAATACATACAGAGAAAAACCCAACAATCATATGACCCCCTATGAGCAAGCACTTTGGCGACAGTGGGAAGGAAAAACTCCCTTTTAACAGGAAGAAACCTCCGGCAGAACCAGGCTCAGGGAGGGGCGGCCATCTGCTGTGACTCGTTCAGGTGAGAGAAGGAAGACAGGATAAAGACATGCTGTGGAAGAGACACAGAGATTAATAACAAGTATAATTCAGTGCAGAGATGTTAATCGTGAGTGAAGAAGAAATACTCAATGCATCATGGGAATCGCCCAGCAGCCTACACCTATTGCAGCATAACTAAGGGAGGATTCAGGGTCACCTGTTCCAGCCCTAACTGTATGCTTTAGTACAAAGAAAAGTTTTAAGCCTAATTAGGATGAGCAAGAGCACATTTAATGTTATGAGAGTAAAGGTTTAATAGAAATCTAAAACTATAGCTAAACAGTAATGAGCTTTTAAATTGTGTAAAAAAAATTGTCTAAAAGAAGATGAGCTACTGAACCTAAAGTCATAAATAAACTGTCAAAACAATGGTGGATAAATGGTTATAGAGCTATAACCATTAAATTATATATTAAATATTATATATATATATATAAAAATAATATATAATAACTAATTACCAGTAACAGAAAACTTGCTATAAGCTCAAAGTAACAGAAAATATAATACGTTTAAGCTTAAACACATAAAAAATAACCAAATTGCTGTAAACAAACTGACCTAAACACTGACAGTTTAGCTGGATGATTATGTAATTTAATTAATATCCACTTATATGAAATTATTGAGATGAAAGGTGGTGTTGATAAACGGATTTGTGAGTCTTTCTGCACCACTTATAAAGTCTGTTTAATCTGTTTAATCCTTTTAGAACTTGTAAACAACCCCACAGTCATGTATGTACAGCAGGTGAAGTAATCTCACCTGTGTGCTGCTGTGACTGTTTCCTCTTCTAGTGTTACTGCACCGTCAGATTTTGGGACTGGTTTAAATGGAGACATTCAGCCACCACGTTTTGTTTTGTTTTTTTTTCCCTGTCTGAGTGACGGACAGGAAGCATTCTCTCATGTGGGCATCAGCATCTGTGTCATCATTAGTATCATAACCCCTGTAAATATGCATCTTCCTCCAGTGTTTCGCTCTGACTGATCACATACATTATGGATGCTCTCCCAGCCTCTCCTCCTCCTCCTCTTTCACCACCTTTTATGACAAATGCATTTTTATAACCTCGCCTTCCTCCCACAGTTGAATCGTGGTGCTTCGCTGCCACCAAGTGGCTCCAGCTTCTCCATCTCCGTGGTATAAAAGAAGGTGATTTAGCTTCATGTTTGGATTTACAGATAGGAATATTGCACTTCAGGCTCAGTCCCCAGATTTCCAGAGATACCTAATATGTCAGGCTGAATTAGAGACCATCCACAACATGAAGTACAATGCTCTTTTTATATCACTGTTGGTTTAGTTTGTGATATATTCTCTGATAACGCCTGATTAAGATTCGTAACATCTTTAATCTTTAATTTCCCTTCTAAGTGAACCTTTTCTGCTCACTATAAGTACTGTATTTTTACTCTGGGACTTTACTAGAGTAACTGTGCTTCACTGACATCTGGAAAACCATCACATATCTTTTAATTTTGGCCTCTCTCTCTTTAAGGCCCCCCAATCCTCCCCCTGTCCACTTTATTCTGATTGGTCAGCTTCCAGAACCCTGCAGAGGGGCATCACCCAGTGTGTCAGTCTGTACTTTCAGCAGTGTGCCTGAAGTAGATAACCATATAAAGAAATCAGTGATGAAAGTACAACAAAGAATCAGTGCTCAGAGCACTCTTTGTGTTGCACTTTTCAGTTATACAAAAATTTCAGAATACAAGGAAACTGAATACACTTTATTTGAGAACATAATTTGTTAAATGTTTGGTTTTTTCAGTTTTAATGTATATTCAACAAGATATTAAGAGTAAAATTAACCAAGTGTAATTATCTGTAATATTCACTTTTTTTCTGTTTAACTAGGCTGGGATATTAAATATCACCACCATATTTTTTTAAATTAGTTTTCTCCTTGATCAGTAGGTTTGCTAACACAAAAAAAGTTCTTACATAATTTTAAATTTGCACTTTTCAGGGTATACTGAGGTTTCTCACATAGGTTGAGATGTGTGTGCAGTGTTGGGCAAATATCAGCTGGTAGGAGAAAATCAGTGTTCCCTGAATGGTGGGCAGGTTGCTGGTTCTTGCTGGGTGAAATCAGTTGGAAAAAAGGTGCTGCACCAAAAACCTCCTAGCTTTTGCTTTGGTTGTTTTCAGGTTGCCACGGTTACCTTTAATTTGTCTGCACACACTTACTACTACTTCAGTGGTAGCACAGCCTGAGAAAGGAGGTTTGCTTTCAAAAGCCGTGCCAGCTTTTACTTTGAAGGGAAATGCTCTCAGTTTATTGTTTGTGTTGCACTTTTCAGTTTAATTGGAAGTCAAAGTGGAGCCGGCCATTGTTTATGGCCACGCCTGTCACTTCCATTCAAACTACGACTGCACCAATAAGCCAGTTAACACAGCGTTCACAAGGAGCATTTTGCCAACTGGTCAGGAAATACTTGTTCTTCCCTAGCAACAGGATGATGACTAGGGAAAAATGGGGTTTGCTAACCAAACTCTTGCCTCATGTGACTGAGTTTTTAACAATTATTTTCCTGGTGACTGCCAGCAACTGGCTGGGGAACAGTACAACATCTCGCTTGTTGGTCGTCAGATGGTTGTAGACCCGTCTCTAGGCCTTATTTACTTCATCCTTCATCCATGGCTGTCCATGTTAGCATCACGTGGTTAGCAGTCAGGTGTCTGCATCTGTGCAAAGCAGCCAGTTCATTGGGAAATGCTGCTTGCATATTAATATATGACACATTTTTTTAAATTTTACAGATTGCCATTAATACTTTTAACATGAATGCGCCTACATTGCTTCTGGTCCTACAATAACATATTTATTAATTTCTTTTTTCACAAATTGAAATTTATTTAATATATGATTTACTAGATGTGTTTATTGGCATGAATCTATAATAAATCTTTTAAATTTTATTAGCATTTTCTGTGTTCAGGGTACTTTTTCTGTTTTAAAACTTATATAAAGGTCTAAATTATTCATTTGTAGTTTATAAGCTGTGGATATTAGTGTCCGAACTCCAGGGGGCGCTACAGAGGTAAGAAAAAGGGTGCTGACTGTGTGAGGCCTTTCTGGGTGGACTAAGTAAACGTTCCTCATCCTCCTCTCCCATCATTACTCTCTGCTGCTGCTGACAGACCATTAGAATATGATTTCAGGCTACTTCATTTGTTTCTTTATTTATTTTCCTCCCTCCTGCGCCGCTGTAAACATAAATCACAGCGAGCCGAGCCCAGAGCTCATATAAATGTCAGGATAGACAGCGGCGCTCATAAACCTCTAATTTGATCTTTATTCATCTGGGAACACGGCGTGAATAAAAGCTCACCTAGTAAATCATCATTTTCTGCTTTCTGTCAACGCAGCAGAGACGAGAGGCATCCATCAGGGCCCATAAGCCCCGCCTCCTGCTGCTCGTTAGGCTGCTGATTGGCAGTCTCACATCCCGACATTGTTAAGGAGAAAAAGTCCAAAATTAGGGAGAGTTTGCTGCGTAATAAAAACTGGTGGCTGCTTATTTAGAATGTGATCAGTCATATTTTAGTTATCAAATCATGATTAATACGGCAGTTCAGAGGCAAATACTTTACTTTCTCATTATTTTTATATCATGAACACACTTTATTGTTGTAGGTTAGAATAAAATATAACCTCATTGCTCTCCATGAGTTAAATCACAAGGAGGAAAACATAAAACTATTCAGATTTAGTCCTGCCGCTGCTACACTAGATGTGACAGAAAGTTCTTCTTTTATTCTGACATCACTTTTGTTGCCTCTTCTTATATGAATATGAAACTGGTGACGGCAGCATTATTGATGGAGGTTTACTGACACCTGCTGGTTTGCTGGCAAAACTGCACCTGAAAGCAGGAAACCTAGTAATTAATTTTAAAAAAGCGATGGGATGTTGCTTAAATATAATAAATAATGTTTATTCATGAGTATTTTCTAGCTGTTATTAACTGCAAATTACTTCAGTGTTGCAGGAGTCAATCAGCACCTCCCATCTAAATGCCTCAGAATCAGCTTTAGGGTATTTCATGAAGACTTACAAAATGTTATCTATCAATATTTTCAGAGTTGGAGGCAGTTTTTAATTGTTGGCCCTGAATGTGATAAGCAGAAGAAAATGGAAGGATGGAAAACCAGTGTAAGCATCTTTGAGCGGGGGTGTCACAGGATCAATATAGTTTGAAAGAAAAAGTACCAGTTTAATGTTTGTGAAATAGAGGAACAGAAACAAGCTTGGTACCCTGGATGTTTGAGGTGTTTTATGATAATTCACTGGGGGAAACTTCAAAAAGTGCATTCTGGGTATGTGTGTCCAGAGACCCTACATGATCCAGACCTTCAAGTATTTTTACAAATTTACTCTCTTTCCAGACTGAGACTGCAGATACCCATACCCATACTTCCAAAAGAACCCCAGTGGATACCGCAGGGGACATGACCGAATGCCTTCTCTGAGTTCTCAAAACACTGTCTGCTTAGTCAGACTTCAATGCAAAGTCAAATATCTGTGAGAGGAGGATAAAAATGTCATTGTACCTTTTAAATCTGAAGTTGGACTAATGCATGGACTCTAGTATAGATGTTCCTGGGAAGGCATGAGAACAAACCCTCCAGTACCACTTCTTAAAAAGAGGAACCACCAGCCGAGTTTGCCAAGCGAAGGGCACCCAACGCTTCAGGCCACGTTGCAGAGGCTAAACCCAAGTGCAAAAAATGACTGTTAGCAAATCATTTAGTCACAAAATGAATGAGGGCTAGAAGATGAACCTGGTATCAAATGTAGTACAAAGGAGTCCTGTCAAATTAAAGATTTCTGAAAATGAGTTTTAACTGGATGAAATATAATTTCTAAACGTGAAAACATATAATCTAACATGTCATTACTGTTTTACTGATATCTCACATTAACAGTTGGACATGTCAAAATGGCGTTTCCCTGACTGAAAGCTAAATTGCTGCTTGTCAGCCACGCTGATTAAGACTTAAAGGGACGTATTACCACTGCAGGTTTATGGCTTAAAGTCTTATTATGAAAAACAGTGGCATCTCTCAGAGGATTTTTTATTTATTTATTCGCAGCGAGGCAGGGATTTAATAGTTCGAACCTCTTTGAGTATTTTGTTTAGCAGAGAAGTCTTTGTTTCTGAGTCACTCTGAAAGGATGAAAAATTAAAATTTACAAGCACAAAACTCAATATGCATTATTGTACTTGAAATATGCTAAGAAATAAGGAAACGTGTCAGTAATAGTGCGACAATCCATAGTTTTTCTTGGCATTTGTTATGTGGAGTAAGTTTATTATGTAATCTTATTTTTCCCCTCATGATTTGCTATTTAATTTCCCTCATGTGTTCGTTCTCTTTGTTCTCTTTCTCTTTGTAAACAGCCGAATTATAGTTCTGAGTCAGCTTCCTAAAGAACAAAGATATTTGGGGTCACTTCTAGTTCTATTGAATCTTTATGTTGAACATGTTAATTAAGTACAACAACAGAGAAATAAAAAGAGACAAACAAACAAACCAAAACAAACGAAAACAAAGCAACTACAACTACAAATAACTTACATGGAGCAGGAAGACGTATAAGCTTATTTAATCCACCGCTTTTCCCCACCTAGTAATCAATAGTCTACAACATGGTTATTCAACTACGAAGTTAGTTGGGCCAGATTTTCAAACTGAGGAATTTATCTGGGCCAGATATTTTTTTTTGAAACCAGTAAGCAGCAGATCATGATCAATTTCAAACCCACACAACTGTATTGAAAAACAAGTAATTTTTTTATTCCTATTCCCCTGTAAATCTGGTGACCTCTCACAAATGCACACCAAAAGGTCCATTTAAAAAAAAGGGAGCTATAACTAAACTATTTTTTGCACATTTGAAATAATAATAATAATAATAACAAAAAAACCATTTTGATAATTCCCTTTCAAATTAAAATAAATATTTCGCTGACCACTCACTTTTCCTGCCATGGATGGAGCCCCATCCCTCACAAGTATACAGACATGCTTCATATCCAGACCATTTTCCTCCAAAAGAGCTTAAATCTTCTCAAACATTATTTCGCCAGCTGTATGTCCCTCTAACGGTATAAGCCGAGCAATTTCCCATCCAAAAAACGGACATATACGCACAACTGTGCATTATCAGTTCTGTCTGTGATCTCCTGCTATAGACATTACATCAGTTTTCTTCAGGTCATCTAACAGCATTTCAAACTCCTCTGACACCAGAACTTCAACTCTACGAATATTTGAACTGTCCTACAGGGGTACGTTTTTAATAGCAGATGTCACACTTACTTTAATTTTTTCATCACTTTTCACCGCATCCACCACAGCCAGCATGCAGTATTTCACTGTTTCAGAATCTGTGAAAGGCCTTTTCTTCTTCACCAAGAAGCAAACACGAAGAGAAGATGCTGCAGCTCTCTCTTGGGCTGTACAGGACCCTCACCATGGTAGTACAACTCTGGTTGTAAGATTATTAAACTCTGTAAAATGAATAAGTATTTGTCAGTCCAGGCAGGGTTAAACCGACAGTTTTCATTGTCAATTTTGCGCTTTTGGAGTGAGAAAGACATGCTGTTGTCGCATCATATATTACGATGATTGTTTAATATGTTTACATCACTGTGCATTGTGGGTTAAATGTTGCTAGACTACTAGGAGTGTTGCATTCACAGTCTACACTACGCTGTAGGAATCTTTAATTTTTTAAAAATTAATTAATGAATTAATCTTTTGCGTTTTCTCTGTGTTTCTGCCAGGACCACAGGCAGGGCTACTCGCAGGTTGCTTTTGGGCCGCATTTGGCCCGCGGGCCGCCATTTGAATAGGCTTGGTCTACAATGTGTATTCCTGTTTATGCCGTCCATCAGAAATACCTCATTACAATTACATTACATGTTACCTATATTTTACATACATACACATATACACTTATATTTGATAACCCCAGTAACATGTCAAGGATACACAACCTACAGATATATATATATATAAACATGCCCGTGCACCTGCACACAAATAAACACACACAAATTATGAAAATATTAGACGAGAACACCCAATCAGAGCCCTACCTCCTCCCTGTACCTTTGTACCGCTTTTTTAACTGACTCATTGCTTAATTTCTTTACTTAGTCTATTCGACAGCTTCACTCCACACAGAGATGCAAAAATGTTTTAGTGTTGTACAGATACAGGGATGTTTTAAATTTAATTCCCCCCTCAAATTGTATCCCTGTTCCCTTTTAGAGAACAATTTAAGAATATTGTCAGGAAGTAGGTTGTTTTTTGCTTTATACATAAGTATTTTTCTAAGATTGTGTCCAATAAGCATCACAAACCTCATATTTTATTTGGCATTATAAATATAATCACAGCATTGGTGAAGTATTCCAGTCTGGTTTCAAAACACATCATAGCACTGAAACTGCTCTTTTAAAACTTTCCAGTGACCTTTTAACTTTTACTGACTCGGGAGATTCCGCCATTTTAATATTACTAAATCTCAGTGCTGGTTTTGATACAGTGGATCATAGCATTCTTATCTCACGGCTGGAACAATATGCTGATATTAAAGAGACTGCACTGGATTTGTTGGTTTAAATCTTACCTATCTAATCGATCCCCAAGGACCTCGTTCTTTGGTGGGGTTCCACAGGGATCTATTCTTGGCCTGGTTCTCTTCTCAATTTACATGCTTCCTATGGGCTCTATTTTAAAAAAATATGGTGTCTCCTTTCACTCTTATGCAGATGATTCACAGATCTATCTCCCACTGAAATGCAAATCTATGAACCCTCTGAAGCAACTGTTCGATTGTCTTGGGTTTAAGTTTTCTCAATCGAAATAAACAGAAAACTGAGATCATTGTCTTCGGCCCTAGTGACCATTACGACCTTGGCGCCTTAGAAAATTATAAAAAATCATTTGTGAGAAATTTAGGTGTGATTTTTTATAGTAATTTAACATTCGATAAACAGAAAAATAATGTGATCAAGACCAGCTTCTTTCACCTCCGCCTACTTGCAAAGGTGAAGCCATTTCTCTGTTTCAGAGACTTTGAGAAAGCAATCCATGCCTTTATTGCATCTTGCCTCGACTTCTGCAACAGCCTCTACTCTGGTGTTACTTCGTCATCAATTGGTCGACTACAGCTGGTTCAAAATGCTGCGGGAAGGCTTGTGACTGGCATGCGCAAGCGAGAGCACATATCCTCTATACTTGCCTCACTACACTGGCTGCCAGTTGGTTTTCTAATTGATTTTAAAATCTTGACACTTGTTTTCAAAAAAATTGTATGGACTAGCTCCTATATATCTCTCTGATCTTCTAAATTGGTATACTCCGGCGAAATCTTTGAGGTCTGCGGACCAAATGCTTCTAGTTGTCTCTAAGTCTAGATTAAAACACAGAGGAGATCGGGCTTTTGCTGTGGCTGCTCTGAAACTGTGGAATAAACTGCCTTTATATATCAGGACCTCTCCAACACTGGATACTTTTAAAACTCATCTAAAGACCCATTTTTACTCCTTGGCTTTTAAGTCGGTATGAGTCTGTCATTATTTTTATTCTTATTATTTTCTTATCCTTGATTTTACTTTCCTTTTAAATTTTATCTGATTATTCTGTTGTACAGTACTTTGGTCAACAGTTGTTGTCTTTAAAAGTGCTATCTAAATAAAATTGATTTGATTTGATAATTTGTGCAGTGAGAAAATGAACCTGTAAATTTTAGTATTTATGATTTAAAGAATAGTGGATTTGTATGATCTCTGTAACCAGTTTTATGGATTATCCTTATGGCCCTTTTTTTTTTTTTTTTTCAATATGTGCCATGATTCGGCTGCGTAACGGAGGCAGGTGAGGACCCAAATGCAAACTCATGGAGACACGAGGAATAAACTCAAAAGCACTGCTTTATTGCAGGAGTACAAGGAAAACAGAGAACTAAACTAAACTGGGAAATGATTAACTGAAACACGAGGAAACACCGCCATGAGGGAGGACATGACACGGACATAAATACACAGAAGGATAACGAGGGACTTGGGAACACACGGGGAACACAGCTGACACAGATAATCCTAACGAGACAGGGCAGGAGCAAACACAGCATGATGCATACTGATGGGAGACTGTCAAAGTAAAACAGGAAGTACACAGAGGCGCAGACAGGAGGGGAGGAGAGAACACGGGGAGAGCACAGACATAACGGGCTGGGGAAAACATGGAATAAAACACGAGGAGAGACGAGGCATGGGGACTCACAGATACGTGGAGGGGGACACGGGGTAAAATCGCGAGGGGAAATCTGATAAACTAAACTGAACAACTTAGGAACCATGGAATAAATAAAGAACAAAATACAAAAACACGAGAAAACTAAGAACGCTGGGTCAAAATGACCCAGGACCATGACAATATGAAGACCCAAACCCATTAATGCAAATACAGTGGAATCAGTGAACAATAGAGAATGTGGAGTGATTTGTGGTCCAGAACGTGTCCTACTTTACTCGAAATGGAAATACTTCTTGAAATTTTGTTATGTATATGATTTATATGAGACTCCCAGTGTATTTTATCATCTATTATCACACCAAATAACTTGTGTTCAAGAACTCTTTCAATTTCCACAACATCTATATGAATATGCACTTGTGCGTTTCTTTGGGAATTCCCAAATAAGACGATTTTAGTTTTACTTAGATTTAGTGATAGTGTGTTCCTGTCAAACCATTTTTTAATTTTGCACATTTCTGATGTAATTTTATGAAGCAGCTCAGTTAGATTACCCCCAGAACAAAAAATATTTGTGTCGTCTGCAAATACAAATTTTAACATATCAGCCTTACAAATATCATTTAAATAAATAATACAGTGGGGCAAAAAAGTATTTAGTCAGCCACCGATTGTGCAAGTTCCCCCACTTAAAATGATGACAGAGGTCAGTAATTTGCACCAGAGGTACACTTCAACTGTGAGAGACAGAATGTGAAAAAAAAATCCATGAATTCACATGGTAGGATTTGTAAAGAATTTATTCGTAAATCAGGGTGGAAAATAAGTATTTGGTCAATAACAAAAATACAACTCAATACTTTGTAACATAACCTTTGTTGGCAATAACAGAGGTCAAACGTTTACTATAGGTCTTTACCAGGTTTGCACACACAGTAGCTGGTATTTTGGCCCATTCCTCCATGCAGATCTTCTCAAGAGCAGTGATGTTTTGGGGCTGTCGCCGAGCAACACGGACTTTCAACTCCCGCCACAGATTTTCTATGGGGTTGAGGTCTGGAGACTGGCTAGGCCACTCCAGGACTTTCAAATGCTTCTTACGGAGCCACTCCTTTGTTGCCCGGGCGGTGTGTTTTGGATCATTGTCATGTTGGAAGACCCAGCCTCGTTTCATCTTCAAAGTTCTCACTGATGGAAGGAGGTTTTGGCTCAAAATCTCACGATACTTGGCCCCATTCATTCTGTCCTTAACACGGATCAGTCGTCCTGTCCCCTTGGCAGAAAAACAGCCCCATAGCATGATGTTTCCACCCCCATGCTTCACAGTAGGTATGGTGTTCTTGGGATGCAACTCAGTATTCTTCTTCCTCCAAACACGACGAGTTGAGTTTATACCAAAAAGTTCTACTTTGGTTTCATCTGACCACATGACATTCTCCCAATCCTCTGCTGTATCATCCATGTGCTCTCTGGCAAACTTCAGACGGGCCTGGACATGCACTGGCTTCAGCAGCGGAACACGTCTGGCACTGCGGGATTTGATTCCCTGCCGTTATAGTGTGTTACTGATGGTGACCTTTGTTACTTTGGTCCCAGCTCTCTGCAGGTCATTCACCAGGTCCCCCCGTGTGGTTCTGGGATCTTTGCTTACCGTTCTCATGATCATTTTGACCCCACGGGATGAGATCTTGCGTGGAGCCCCAGATCGAGGGAGATTATCAGTGGTCTTGTATGTCTTCCATTTTCTGATGATTGCTCCCACAGTTGATTTTTTCACACCAAGCTGCTTGCCTATTGTAGATTCACTCTTCCCAGTCTGGTGCAGGTCTACAATTCTTTTCCTGGTGTCCTTCGAAAGCTCTTTGGTCTTGGCCATGGCGGAGTTTGGAGTCTGACTGGTTGAGGCTGTGGACAGGTGTCTTTTATACAGATGATGAGGTCAAACAGGTGCCATTCATACAGGTAACGAGTGGGGGACAGAAAAGCTTCTTACAGAAGACGTTACAGGTCTGTGAGAGCCAGGGATTTTCCTTGTTTGAGGTGACCAAATACTTATTTTCCACCCTGATTTACGAATAAATTCTTTACAAATCCTACCATGTGAATTCATGGATTTTTTTTTCACATTCTGTCTCTCACAGTTGAAGTGTACCTCTGGTGCAAATTACTGACCTCTGTCATCATTTTAAGTGGGGGAACTTGCACAATCGGTGGCTGACTAAATACTTTTTTGCCCCACTGTAAATAATTTTGGACCCAGTACAGAGCCTTGTGGAGCAACACATGCAATGTAGTAAGTATGATGAGGAAAACAAATTGTTTTCCTGTCACTTAAATAATTTTCCCCCCAGTGCAATACAACCCTACGGAGCCCCGCAAGGGACATGGGAGAAGAAGAAAATAAGATGAACTTTTGCGAGATTTTGCAAAAGTTTTGCGAGATCTCGCAAAAGTAACTCGGGATCTCGCAAAAGTTTTGCGAGCACTTGCAAAAGATCGCGCTACTTTTTGATAGCGGTTCTGTTGAAGGGTGCGGTACAGAGCAGACATGGACGAGGATTTAGAACATTTCCTGCGGTCAAGAGAGGTCCCACAAGAGGGCATCATACACAAGACAAAGTACGTATAAAATTCAGTAAATGAAAGAACAAGATAGCATAAAACACCGGGGTTGAGAAGGTGAGCAACTTGTTGAAAAACAGAAGTTGTATATGCAAGCCTTTAATGTTAACTCTTATAAAATATGTTCAGGTTAACTAAACATAACTCGTGAAGTGCACGTATGTTTTAAAATTTCATATTGTTATCTGGCTGTGCCGTTACCATGGTAACGTGGACGCCATGGCACAAAATACTTGGTGGAACTTATCTTACTTATACCTTACTTCATGAAATAGTTTTTAATAACGCGGTATATAAATATCTACTACTACTACTATACTACTACTATACTAATACTACTACAGCAACAGTAAATTAATAAGACAGAAATTGACAAAGTAGCTTTTGACAGTGATCATGAACAGTGATTAAGAACTCTCTTTCTAATACAGTTAGTATTCCATTTGCAAACTGTTTAATTACCAATTGTTGGCTAGGCTTAAATAATACTAAATCTATAGCCAAAATAACTAAAGATACTTTGGGTTTGGTCAGTGTTGTGTTGGTAGATTCAATCTTTTGCTGAAGCATTAGCATGAACTCCTTCCTGCTGCAGAGTACATATAAATAATATATTTATAAATGTGCAGTAGTGTGGCTTCCTAGAATAAAACTAGAAACGCAATTTCATTAATAGCATTTCTCTAATGTTTTACGTCTGCAGGTGGATAAGGCAGTGCTGTCCATCATGACGCCTCTGTGAGGCGTAGGAGGAGCTCCATCAGGCCAAAATGGTAATGTTATATATAAATTGTCAGTGCAACCATGGTTTGGGAACGGAGAGACAACTGAAATTAGACAATAAATTTCAAACATAATCAGAACATTGATATTTTGGAATCTATATAATTCATTTACATTTCTTATGGAATGTGCGTGTTTTGTCTTGTCTTGTTTGCCTTTAGAGTCAAGCAACCAACTTTCCCCATCAAATTCAGGAAATCCACAGAACCCCCGACATGTGTGAATTTGCAGGATAAAGGTTGTTGATGATCTTTTGGCTGTATTTATGGACAGTAACATAATGAAGGTGAACTTTGTAAATGAAAATCCTATTGATGATGCTGGGGTGTCAAGGGAGGTTTACACTGCATTTTGGGAGCATTTTTTGGAACAATGTGCAGGTGAAACTGAACTGAGGCCAGACTTTTGTGAGGCAGGATGGCAAGCATGGATGGGGTCCCACTTCCTACCACCTAAGAACAACATGCAGCCTGCCATTGAAACAATGGCTCATAAGGCCGTTCTCCAAGAGCAAAAGTATATAATGGATTGCTTCTCCACACCCATGGCACGTCTGCAGCTGAAACTGTCAGGCAAGGAAAGTTTGTTGTCTCTGTATGAGACAAAGAAGGCCACAGGCAAAAGAGTAGTGCAGCTATTTAAAACAGTAAAATTGATGCTGTCTCAGGCAGAACAGACAACCTTTAACCATCTTCAGCGTTATGTCAAAAACGCTGATGAAACAAAAGCTGAAAAAATCCTGCGCTTCTGCACTGCATCCTCTGTTATCTGTGTTGACAAAAGTTTGGTGTGCTTTAATGCTGAAACTGGGCTCAACAGAAGGCCTGTTGCTCATACCTGTGGAGCCACCCTTGAAGCTCCATGCACTTACAGTTCTTATCCTGAATTTCTTTACTTTTTTTCTTTTTTTTTCGCCTGTCCCGTTTGGTTCTTTTGCCATCAGAATTATTGTCTAAAGGAAACAAAAGACGCCCAAAGGATTTACTTTACCAAATGGACCATCCCGGCCTTGCCATATTGGTCTATTTGATTCACCTTTGTTTTTATTGTTTATTTTATTTTAATTTCACTTGCTACACATGGGACAGACTTGACTGGGGAAAAGAAAAGGGAGAAAGAAAGAGGGAAAGAAAAACAGCAGGGAAGAGGAACTGTGATAAAGGGCAAAAAACAAAAACCAACAAAACAAACAGACAAAAAATACATATATCAATCACCTGGATCACCTGTTGAGAAAGAAAAAATAGAAAACAAGCAAAAAAAGAGAGCAACATAATAAACAACATCATCACGATGATCTATGTGAATATAACAGTAAATGCTAAATATTGAATATTATTTTGCAGCACATAAGATTGACAGCGCACAGTGTGCTTTGAGGTAGGAGCCAAAAAGGATGTAGTTTGTGTGTGTGAGCACTAGTAATGTGCGATACCACTGATTTCCTTTCCGATCCGATACCAAGTAATATTCAGGGTGGTATCGACGATACTGATCCGATACCGATACTTTGTACAAAAACTTATTTTATTTCTTGTATCTCAAATTATAGCATCATAATGATTACAGGACATCAGATCACTTGTTCTTAAAACGTAATAATGCAGAGTTCATCATATAGAAATAAAAAAACTGAAGTTGTGGCTATTTGAACACCTTGACTGCCTGCAGCACTAAAGGACTCCGTGAGAGACGTCTGTCTCGCCCTAGCAGCACCTGTCCCTCTCCTCCTCTTCAGTTTGCCTCAACATACGCTCGTCATATTCTGTGATATGATTTACTCTGAGGTGCTTGACAAGGTTAGTGATGCTGCCACAACCATACATACCAACCCTGCTGATTTTTCCAGGAGAATCCCGAATTTCAGTGCCCCCCCCCCCCCCCCCCCCCCCCGCCCCCCAAAAAAAAAAAAAAAAAATCTCCCGGAGCCACCATTCTCCCGAATTTCTCCCCATTTTCCACCCGGACGACAAAATTGAATAACCATGTTGTAGAATTCATAGCGTGGCCCAGCCAATTCCAGTTTCCAACAATGGCGGCAGCTACTTAGTTTTAATATTACTCTTATTTCTCTTTCTGGGTCACAAAAAACTTTTAACACGTTTTCAGGTGAGAATGTAGCTGTGTAACCTTCAAATATCTGAGCCGACCGACACATCGTTTTCAAACCCCCGCGGTCTTTCACTACTCGGGTTAAACATGATATATAAGTCACTTTGATAACTTAAAAATGTTATTGTTTGGCTTTTTCAGTGTATTATTTGTTCGTGAGTAAATCGCTTTGGCTGAGTTATTAGATTAGATTAAATTAAATTTAACTTTATTAATCCCTCAGGAGGGTTCCTCCGGGGTTTTCACACAGCTGAATAAACGTCAAACAGAAAACGAATTAAACAGAAGTGTGAGACGGTCGAGAGTTTAAGTCAGCGCCCGGTTATATTTTAGATAGCAAGGAGCAGATGGCAGAGTTTCACTCCACCGGGGGAGCTCGTGACGTACTACCCGGCTTTCTTTAGACCACGAAGGGCGGGTCCTCAGGTGGAAGCAGCCTCTGAATTTGGACACCCCCACTGTTTCCGGGCCGGCCAATAATAACGGTGACATTTAACGTATTTTACCCAATAAATAAACACTGTAAAATGTAATTTTAATGTCTCCCTAATTCTGAGGTCTCAAAGTTGGCAAGTATGGCAACAACATCTCACTTTTTTGCCACATTGTAAACCACGTCTCAGCTGTTTGTGGAGGTAAAATAAGTCCGCACATGACTCCAATTACACTCAGCTATTGTTGTGAGTGCGCGCGCCAAGGGGCTGCGAGACGTTTATACAGCCGTATTTCGCACATGACTATGAAAGGCGGAAGAGGAAGTAGTTCCTTTGAATGTAGACAATCTGAACGTTATAGTTTCTTTCCACTGTGTTCCTGTTAATGATAAACTACAAATTTACCCTAAATTACTAAAATATCGATATTTTAATGTGAGAATCGATTCTAGAACATAAATGACTGGTATCGGAGGAATCGATATTTCAGGATCGATCCGCACATCACTAATGTGTACACCTGTGAGCATGAGCGCGCTTGTATTCAAAAGGTTCCTTCATGTAATGATCTGCTAGAGGGTGTGGGGGGACCACAGCCCCGTCCTCCTGGGCATGAAGCAGGTATGGAGGAGATCCACGCTCCAGACATCCAGAGGCCCTCAGTGCACAAGAGACCAAGGAAGACCAATGGAGGGGCAACCGTGCCATTATCCCAGAAAGGGCTGAGGAGAGCCCCGGCAGCCGCAGAGCAGAAGCCAGGGGTGGGTTGCAGTGACGTGCCCGTGAGCTCCGCCGGCAGCCAGCTGTGCCAGAGTGACCGGGCCCCAGGCCGAGAGGCCGAGGGCGCCCCACCCCCGAAGGAGCCCGAGCGAGTCCCAGGATCCAGGCCCCTACAAGCAGCCACCAAGGAGTGAGCCAGTGTGTACCCGAACGCCCACCCCCGGACACAAAGAACCACCAACTCACCGATGTCTGAGGGCGTCTGCCACTGGCAGGGGGAGTGGTGGGTGTGTCAGTTCGACAATGTCCTTTCCAGCAGTTACTTTGAAATGGACATCATTTGAACTTGATACGTGTAGTAATAGTTACAGCTGAAATTGTTACATGTATTATTTTACTTAATTCTGTCTTTTTTTATTTGTCATTGAAGCATTTGATGCATTCAGCCGTATAGTGAGCAGTCGTCAATTTAATTTTCTGACGGCTTAGTTGTATGTTACCTCAGATTTCAAAAGGAATGTTTATTGTTTAAAATGCTTTGAAAATGACAGCATGTTTCATTTCTGTTGAAACCAGGTTTGAGGTTAGTGTTAAAGGGACAGCTCACATCAAAATCAGCTGTACACATTGTCATTGTTTCGCCTTAGCCTTTGTTTTTACTCCTGCCATCAGCCCGAATAAAGGCTCGCTTTTGTTTAAAGTTCAGTGTCCTTTCTCTCATTGTGACACACATTTTCCTTTGGCCTGCTGTTATCCATCAAGATTGTGTTGGTGTGAGTTGCCCAGTTTTGGGATATATTAGCTGTAGAGATGTCTTCCTTCTCATAAGTATAATGAAACTGGATGGTGCTTGCCTTGTGGTATAACATCTAACCCATGAAAAACAAGTCAGCTGATGGGGACACCAGTAATTTTATATCCAGTCACACTGTCATGCCCCTCACATCACACTTCCTTCTTCACAGTCCAAAAATACATAAAGACATTGCTACTAAGCATTAAGTTCGATTGGAATCAAGAGAAAGTTAGGCTTCTACAGTCAATGTCTCCAAAATTAGGCAACTTAAAACAATCTGGTTTAATGAATAGTACAGCTGGCAAGAAGAAAAATGTGTAAATTTGATTTAAGGGTGAAAGGTCCATTAATGTTTGTAAAGAATGTCACTTTATGGTTGAGAAAACAGCGATTGAAAGTTAATGATAAGATCCTGTTTACCAATTCTATAAGCTGATGTGGCCTGTGTGAAACATGGCCTATAAACATCATCTTGTAACAATAAGTCCTAGTCTGCTTGATTAGCTTCCAAAACATTTACTAGTTGTTTTGTTAAAAAGAATATTGCCATCACAAGTCTTTTTTAAAAGGACTTTGCCATAATCTGACATATAGCTTATCTACATCTGATCTGACTTGTTATCAGATTTAAAATTTTCTTGAATAATCAAGATTGTAGCCCAGGATTTCACACTGGATTAAATAATATATGTAGTTAATTAGAAAATCTTTTTTTTTTTTTTTTTTTTTTTACAGATTATGCATTTCTACTGTCTACCCTTCTCTGTAATTAAAGTGCTTGGGAACACAGGCAGTCTATACACAGATATTGTCACTATGCTTTTCTGTCAGTTCCAGTTTTGTTGTCTGTGCTACATAGTCAGAAAAACAGAAATTGAAAACATTTCACAGTTTGTCTTGTACTTCAAAAACGCATATCATTCTTACAGAAGTGGCGAGTGTTGCCAAAACAGCATTTGAGTGAACTTGCTCTTCATCAACAGGACAGGTGGGTACAGAGAATTTAACATCCAGCTGATAAAATCAGCTTCAGATAGATTAATTATCTGAAATAATAATATTTTTAGACTGAGAAACTTGAGTTTGCAAAAATGCCAAAGTGGCCCCGGCCCCCCTCAGGTTCTGATGCCCCTTAGTACAATTTTGTGTAGCCTGCCATGTCACGGTGGTGGATGGACTCAGGCGCAGACTGAGGTAGCACGGTTCAACAATACTTTATTAATCACTCCGGTGCGTTATGTACACGTGAGGGGGGGACACCAGGGTCCCGGGGGATCAATAGGCCGGGGAAACACACTTCTTCACACTTGCTCCGCTCCTTGTCCAAACACTCCTCACACGAGCAACCCACTCACACTCACGGGGTCCAGGAGTCAAAACAGGGCTGTAAGAGTGAACCAGGAAGCTCTGGTACTCTGCTTATAACTGCTGGCAATTCTCTAGCTTTATGCTCTCCAAATAAATTAACAGACATAGTGGTACCTTTATTTTAATCCTGGTTCAAAAATGTTGTGCTGGATTTGGACACATCCAAATCCAACAACTGGTGCATGTCCAGCAAATAAGTGTCCAACCTGCAGCGTATTTATTTAGTTACAGGTCAAAAAACTCCATGTGCTTACAGGTAGGAGAGCACTAACAGTTAGTAATGTTACACATTTATACATTTTCTATATTGTTTCTGCAATCAAAGTTTCGTCATCATCCCACGACCCCTCAACCTGAATGTAGGGAATAAACCAGCAAAATTTAGTGTAACTTAAAAACATGCAGAATTAGGCTAGAAAAGGAAAAAAAAAGAAGATTTTTCTCTGTGTTTGGGCCTTTCGTCCACACGTAAACAGCGTTTTCGATCACTGAAAACTGAGATGTTTAAAAACTCCTGCCAGGGTGAAGATTTTCAAAAACGTTGTTTTTGCATTTACATGTAGACGAGGAAAACGGAGATTTAATCACGCAACGTCAAAGGTGTGTACCATTTCTGACGTCACACTGTGCGCCACGTTATTGTTTACATGAGATAAATTTCTACAATGGCAGATATAGACAAAATACAGTTACTGTCCCTCCATTTAGAAAGACAGAGGCGTCAAAGTGAACTTCTACATTCAATACAGACACTCTCACAAACAACTCCCGATGCCAACGTCATCGTCGGTTTTGAATAAATTAATTATTTACATTTGAAATGATGAAGGCACTTAAAAGTAGCACAAAAGTAGCTGCCTTCGCAGAAAAACAGAAAAGAAAAGAAAAGGGAAAACTTCTCTTCTCTTACCTTAGTACTTAAGGTTTGCATAAAACCCCGTTCACTCTTTCCCTCCCAGGCTTCTAGACTTCTGATTGGCCAACATCTCTACACGGTTAGCATTTGGCCTGTTCTTGACAGCGTTTGACTGTGTTTTTGGCGTTTACATGTGGACGGAGATATTTTTTTCAAAATGAAAAAGGAAAGTCTCCGTTTTCAAAAATACGTACGTGTGGATGTAGCCTAAAAAAGGAGCAGGAGGAACTCTGCAGCAGTCAGGATGGAGAGAAGCTGGGACTGAAGCTGGAGTCTCTGACGGTATCTGGGCTGATGGAGAGCAGCTCAAACTCCTGGCGACCATCTGGAAACCTGATAATTCTGATGAAAAGGAAACTGACCCCGTAAGCACTTTGCAGCTGAGTCGAGGGCTCGTGGAAATAAGGTCAGGAGGTGTCCGGCGTGAGTGCGCGTGCGGCCTGACATTCCATTTGGGACGTCTGACAGACTCATTAGTGCAACTCAGGGTGTGAGCAGCAACTCCTGTATACTAAACATAAGAAAAGTAATGTGTAGTGCTTCTTTTTTTAAAAACCGAGATTCCAGGGCTCATGCTTATATGATTTTCTTTTATCCAAAAACAGGTTAGTTTAGATCGTGTAACTGTGTCCTTGACCTTTTTACCGGTTTGAGGGGTTGGATCCCTGGTCCAGATATTTGGGATGGTTCCAAATGCAAACAAAAGGATATTTTCCACGGTATTTCTTAAATGTGCATAAATGAGATCGGGTGATGTCCAATAAAAGTAATAAACAATAAATGTAAATCTGTTTTTTTTTACTTTGCAGACTCATTTACAGTGAAAGCGATAAAAAAAGATCGTGGCTTTAATGAGATTATGAACAAAATGCATTACATTTTTTTTTATGCTACATTAACGACTTTTCCAACTCTGATTCTCTGCAGGACCAACACGGACATCAGTTCAGACGGCACACGCAACATGTTCAAGCATGCACGGAGGCCTTTCAATAAATATAAGAAGATGGTTAAGGCGAGAGATTGCTATTCTGTCTTTTACATCGGTACAAAGGGAGGACTAAATGCCAAAAAACAGAGAAGGTTTTTTTTTAAAT
Source organism: Neolamprologus brichardi (assembly GCF_056152115.1). Taxonomy (NCBI): domain Eukaryota; kingdom Metazoa; phylum Chordata; class Actinopteri; order Cichliformes; family Cichlidae; genus Neolamprologus; species Neolamprologus brichardi. The sequence continues at coordinate 9,420,553 of NC_142105.1, read as the reverse complement.
GACGCTTTAAAACAATTCAAGTATCTTTATGTTTACAGGGAGAAGGGAATAACTGCGGCCGAGGCTCTGAAAAGAGACAGTCGCTTCGTCGATGACCTGGGCTACTTTCAGCTGGTTAACATCAACGACGAACGTAAGACTGAGTGCACAGACATAATTGATCGTCTGGGCAATTTTCCACAGGGATCAGATACGGAAATAAAAGATGTAGCCATCCCAGGGCAGCAGAAACCTCCACACGCATCAAATAATGCAAAGCGCAGCGGTGGAATGACATCAGTCTTAGATGTAGCACAGCAGAATGGATTCAGTCTAAAAATGGCAATCAAAGAAACGGGCAGCAGTATTGACCGTAAGGAGGTTTACGATCTACTTTGTCAGCAGTATCCGCGTCTGAAACGATGGATGGAGAGTAGATTCCCTAAAAATTCTTTTCAGGAAGCACTGAAATACAGGAAGGAGACCTTTGGAAAGAGCCAACAGTCTTTTACTGAAATTCGCAGTGTTATGTTGCTGCTCGAACTGAGCGAGTCAGTTTGTCTCATAACTGGTTCCTTCATAAAGCAAGGAACAGGCTTTGTGCTATTTGACAACTTTGTCTCGACCAACGCCCACTTATTCGACTACTGGGTTAAATCAAACACACCTAACTAGCGTGAATTTGTAAACCTTATTATTTTTATATATAATACTATATTTTAGCACAAATATGTAATAATTCTTGTATTTTTGAGAAGTTATCATGTTTCTGGTAAGTTACAATATTTCTGCTAAGTTCTGCTATGCTATTGTATTTCTGCCAAGTATTGTGTTTCCTCTAAGATATTGCAGTTCTGCTAAGTTATTACATTTTAGCAAAGTTCCTTTGCTTCTGCAAAGTTTTTACAATTTCTGCAACTTTTCAGCTTTTTCATCTAGTTTCAGCAGACAGCTTCAGCTTTACAGCATCCACACAGCATTTTCGCAGGAAATGCAAATTTTTCTAGTTCTAGTTTATCCTCACATTTAGATTTAGGTGGTTAGGCCTTCAATGGAGGATTTTGTATAACCTTTGGTTTGCTTAGATGAAGTATGTGTATGTGTCAACATGACCTGGTGAAAACTGCTTAGCTAGGCCTAACGATGTTTCACTATGTTATCTGCTAACTCTTAGGGTGTAGCAGGACGAAACTTCCAAGTGTCCAGCCCAGGTGCCTCCTGAAACATAGATAGTAAAGTCGTCCCTGCCTGGCCCGGTTCGGACAAAAGACCATTGTAACTGAAAAGATACAGAGAGTTTGGCCAGTGTTGTAAAATGGACGCTGCCACACCCCAAGGTTAGAGCTCTCATGACTGTAGAACTGTGATGTTTGATGTGTGTTAACTCTCCTGCATGCAGTAATTAAAATAGCTTGACCGCAGCTGACCTTGTTGCAGACTTTGTCCCATCACAATCTGTACTCAGTTTTGGCAGATGCCTGAATTCAAAGTGCAGGAACTGGAAAAGTTGGATTAGAGCATCCCTAATTTATATAAAAAGGTGGTTTTATGCCCAAAAAATACAAAATAGTATTTAAATCAAAGCTGGTGCTAACTCTAAATGTATCCTAACTAGTGCTGTCAGTGTTAATCTTGTTAAAATGACGTTAACGCCATAGCCGCATTAATGGGGCAAATCTCCGTTAGCGAGTTGATGCAGATCGCCCGAGCGAGGGCTGCACGGCGTTAACGTCATTTTAACAAGATGAACACTGACAGCACTAATCCTAACCCTATATCTGTAGAAAAGCAAAAGTGACTTTTCTGGGAAAGGTAAATATTTTCAGGGTTACATTTATTTTTAGTAGTAATTACAGGAAAAACAACCAAAGAAAGCTCAGCGTAAAGCTTAGTAAACTCTTCTTTCACTATCATTTACCATCATAAACGTATAAATGTAAGACGCATTCATGGCTTTAGACATTAACTAGAAACTACAAGTTTCTATTGATGTGTACAGACACATCAGTAGAAATAATCTGCAATTATCCATTCATCTAACTGAATAACAGATTGTAGACAGGTTGGTCCAAATCCAGAAAAAAGACCAGAGAAAAGAGTCTTTGTACAGATGAATTTTAAAATAAGAGCTTCCCTGTCACCCATCTCTGTTAAAATGCATCGCTGTCAGTGTTGGGGAGTAACGGAATACATGTACCACCGTTACGTATTTAAAATACAAAATATGAGTAACTGTATTCCGTTACAGTTACCGTTTAAAAAGGTGGTATTTAGAATACAGTTACTTTGTTGAAATAAATGGATTACACAGTGGTACTTCCCTGTTTCATATTGTGGCGGGTCAGGACTGTTTGGGTTTTGTTTGACAGCTGTGATGTTCTGTTGTTCCAGGTGGCAGCGTTACGGTTGCCGTGGTTACAGGGTGACTCTCTCTCTGCCTGTTTCCTGGGTGAGAGAGCACCTTTTTGTTGTTGTTGTGCTAAGCTAATAGGCAGAATGCTACAGGCATAGCTCTATGTAGCATCATAGGCAGTGTAGTCCGTGCTGCAGGGAGAATGCACTGCCATACACCTTATGTGTCTGTGAGCGAGGGAGGGAGAAAAAGGAAAAGTATGAGTTGTCATCGAGCAAAAACGGGAGCTGGAAGCATGTAAATATAATAATAACCACTGCAGCCAAGAAGAGTGCCTGACGAGCCCAGTTGTAAGTAAGCTATTAAGACTCGACTGTAAGCTGTGTTCGTGTTTTCTTCCGAAACAATAAGTTCAGTTGGAGCAGCCTTTCAACGCCTCTCTCTGTCTCTCGCAAGCAAAGTTGACCCAGACAACAAAGTAAAGCTATTTTTCGGCTACGAGCTGACACGGAACCCACCGTATTAGCCAGAGGTCCCTTTACTACGGTTTGGAGCTGCGAACCTTCAGTAACAGTAATAAACAGTGTTGGGACTAACATTACAGTAACTACGTTATTATTGTGGTAACGAGCACGGTAACTAGTTATTATGCCAAAACCAGGAACGCGTTACTCGTTACTGTTTTATTGTTATTCGTTACTTCGTGTGGTGGCTATCGCGGAGCTTCCACAGATTCAGTAACATTAGCAAGTGGTGGAAGCCAGCAGGTGGATGAGGGAAAAGGGAGGCAAGAGGAGAGACCCGAAGCGGCCGCCGGTCCAAGTGTTAGGTGAACTGAACTTCAAGTAAGAAGTTATGACCTGCAGTGTATCTGAGTCAGATATAAACCAAGTTTAGGTGGAGTTTATTTTCGTTATGCTGACTTTTTCGTACTGCGTACTAGCTAGCATGACGGAGTTTCTATACAGCTGGGTGGGTGCTATGTTACTGATGTTGAACTTTATTTTGTTCATAGGTTAGTTATTAGAGTTGCCAACCATCCCGTAAAAAGCAGAATCGTCTCGTATTCAGAGAAAATATTAGCATTTCTTATTGAGGTGAAAAGGAACATTTTGTCCCGTACTTCAGCTAGAATGAAAAAGACACAAAGCTGGATTTATTCTGTGTTTATGCTGTCAGCTGCCTCTACTTCTCTCATTCTCCCCCCTCCTGTTTCTACTTCAATCATAAAACTCATCAGTGATCAGCTCATCGGCTTTTCTCCCTTGTTTGTTTACCGCCCACTTTGCGCCAGAAAGAGGAAACCAGCGGATGTCGCGCTAAACAACAGCAGCACGTTTAAGCTTGATCAGCTGTTGTTAGAATTTATTTAATATTAATTTCTAGTATCAGCTGATGTTTGCTGGAGCCACAGCTGTAAAGCTACTGGTCATGATGTCGGTTTGGATATGTGGTGAGAGGGAAACATGAAGATGAAACCAGGAGATGTCCTTACTGGATCAATAGAGCTGAACAGGTGATGGAGAAACAGGTTTACCTTTTAGGTGACATGAATGAGTTGAAGGGAAGTTATGAACTGTTTCTGAGAGACAAATAACACCAGGATGCTTTTCTAAGTAGCTGACAGCTGGTAACTGTGCAGGGGCGGGTCTAGCAAAGTTTTGCCAGGAGGCCAGGTAGGACATTAACAGGGAAAGGGGGCACAAAGAAATACTTTTCTTTCTTATTCTCATTTAAAATGTCTAGCTTTTAAAAAAATAATTATCTGAGTCTTACAACAAACAATTGATAGATTGATACATATATACCATCAGAACAGTGTACATCACTGTCACAACAGCATTTGTTTTCATTCAAAGGCTTTATGATTTTTCCTATAATGGTGGGCCGGTCTCTAGTCAAATTCCCCGGGATGATTTTTTTTTTTGTCCCAGTCTAGCCCTGTATGCAGCTCATCTGCAGTCTGGTGTTATCTACATCTTCCTATTCAGAAGGCAGAATTTCCGAGTTCTGAGTACAATCGAAAGCACCATGACTGCAGTTTTTGTGTTGGATGTAAAAAGCAGGCTAGAATCATGGCGGCGGTCAACGACGGTCCAGGTGTGGGATTTCTCTCGTGGAAATGTGCACATTATTTTTTTCCTTTCTATTGGTAGGTGGCACAGTGCACTTGTGGCAAGTAAGCAAGCTAGAAGACTGGCAAACTTGCTGGGTATCCAGTTACGGAAGCAACACATTAACAAGAGAATTCAGAGTAAAACCAAAGTTACTTTCCCTAGTAACTAGTTACTCTGAAAGTAACGAGTAACTTGAAGTAACTGAGTTACTTTTGATAGAAGTAACATTAATGTAACTAAGTTACTAATTTAAAGTAACTTACCCAACACTGGTAATAAATCACAGCAATAGTACATTCACATACAGTGGGGCAAAAAAAAGTATTTAGTCAGCCACCGATTGTGCAAGTTCCCCCACTTAAAATGATGAAACAGGTCAGTAATTTGCACCAGAGGTACACTTCAACTGTGAGAGACAGAATGTGAAAAAAAAAATCCATGAATTCACATGGTAGGATTTGTAAAGAATTTATTCGTAAATCAGGGTGGAAAATAAGTATTTGGTCAATAACAAAAATACAACTCAATACTTTGTAACATAACCTTTGTTGGCAATAACAGAGGTCAAACGTTTACTATAGGTCTTTACCAGGTTTGCACACACAGTAGCTGGTATTTTGGCCCATTCCTCCATGCAGATCTTCTCAAGAGCAGTGATGTTTTGGGGCTGTCGCCGAGCAACACGGACTTTCAACTCCCGCCACAGATTTTCTATGGGGTTGAGGTCTGGAGACTGGCTAGGCCACTCCAGGACTTTCAAATGCTTCTTACGGAGCCACTCCTTTGTTGCCCGGGCGGTGTGTTTTGGATCATTGTCATGTTGGAAGACCCAGCCTCGTTTCATCTTCAAAGTTCTCACTGATGGAAGGAGGTTTTGGCTCAAAATCTCACGATACTTGGCCCCATTCATTCTGTACTTAACACGGATCAGTCGTCCTGTCCCCTTGGCAGAAAAACAGCCCCATAGCATGATGTTTCCACCCCCATGCTTCACAGTAGGTATGGTGTTCTTGGGATGCAACTCAGTATTCTTCTTCCTCCAAACACGACGAGTTGAGTTTATACCAAAAAGTTCTACTTTGGTTTCATCTGACCACATGTCATTCTGCTGTATCATCCATGTGCTCTCTGGCAAACTTCAGACGGGCCTGGACATGCACTGGCTTCAGCAGCAGAACACGTCTGGCACTGCGGGATTTGATTCCCTGCCGTTGTAGTGTGTTACTGATGGTGACCTTTGTTACTTTGGTCCCAGCTCTCTGCAGGTCATTCACCAGGTCCCCCCGTGTGGTTCTGGGATCTTTGCTCACCGTTCTCATGATCATTTTGACCCCACGGGATGAGATCTTGCGTGGAGCCCCAGATCGAGGGAGATTATCAGTGGTCTTGTATGTCTTCCATTTTCTGATGATTGCTCCCACAGTTGATTTTTTCACACCAAGCTGCTTGCCTATTGTAGATTCACTCTTCCCAGTCTGGTGCAGGTCTACAATTCTTTTCCTGGTGTCCTTCGAAAGCTCTTTGGTCTTGGCCATGGCGGAGTTTGGAGTCTGACTGGTTGAGGCTGTGGACAGGTGTCTTTTATACAGATGATGAGGTCAAACAGGTGCCATTCATACAGGTAACGAGTGGGGGACAGAAAAGCTTCTTACAAAAGACGTTACAGGTCTGTGAGAGCCAGGGATTTTCCTTGTTTGAGGTAACCAAATACTTATTTTCCACCCTGATTTACGAATAAATTCTTTACAAATCCTACCATGTGAATTCATGGATTTTTTTTTTCACATTCTGTCTCTCACAGTTGAAGTGTACCTCTGGTGCAAATTACTGACCTCTGTCATCATTTTAAGTGGGGGAACTTGCACAATCGGTGGCTGACTAAATACTTTTTTGCCCCACTGTAGTTGTAAACAGCATGATAATATATTAAGTAATCCAAAGTATTCAGAATACGTTACTCTCATTGAGTAACGTAACGGAATACGTTACAGAATACATTTTGGGGCATGTATTCTGTAATCTGTAATGGAATACATTTTAAAAGTAACTTTCCCAACTAGGGCTGCCACGATTAGTCAACTAGTCACGATTACGTCGACTATCAAAATCGTCGACGACTGATTTAATAGTCGACACGTCGTTTGAAGCTTTGTAAGATCACAAAAGACACAGGAATAAGTAGTAGGATTTAAGAGTGTAATAACGGACTGAAACAGAAGATGGCAGCACTGCATGTACAAGGATGCCAGCTGCCGGTAAACCCCGAAGAAGAAGAAGCTGTGTCCCAGAATTCATAGCGCAGCCCAGCTCAGTTTCCAACAATGGCAGCAGCTAGTTAGTTTTAATATTACTCTTATTATTCTTTCTGGGTCACAAAATAAACGTTTAACATATTTTCAGGCGAGAATGTAACTGTATAAACCTCAAATATCTGCTCAGTTTATCAAGGCACCACATATTTTCAAAAGCGCTCCGACGTTTTCGGTGACGTCTGTTACCCACTATCTCGATAGCTAGCCGGGGACAAGGCTCACTAGAGCCCGTGAGAACACCGGACTCCCGGCAAATCGTTTTAAAACCCACCGCTGTCTTTTGCTACTCAGGTTAAATATATATAAGTCACTTAGATAACTTAAAAATGTTATTGTTTGGCTTTTTTTAGTATTTTATTTGTTCCTGAGTAAATCGGTTTGGCTGAGATTAAAGTTATAGTTTTTACACAGCTGAATAAACGTCAAGCAGACAGCTGATTATCAGAAGTGTGAGATGCTGGAGAATATACTCCAGTGTCCTGTTATATTTTAGATAGCAAGGAGTTTATTAAAGTTCACCGAAACAATCTGCAAATTTCATTAAAATTTAATAAACTATCATCTTGTCTTTATTTTTAGTTAGCACATACCTTACACACTTAAAGCTGTAAGCTAATGATAGTTATATAAGAGCAGATGCATGCTTGTGCAGTAAGCTGTACGTTTTTCGTCCAATGGATGCATGATCTGATTAGTCGACTAATCGCTAAAATAATTGGTGACTAGTCGACTATCAAAATAATCGTTTGTGGCAGCCCTATTCCCAACACTGATCGCTGTTAATATGTTAAAAGTTCACAGAGACTTTTCCAGCACAGACAAACTTCCACATTTTGTTTTTGCATATGTTGCGTATACATGAAGTCGCAGAGCTTTATCAACTTTTGAGAGAAAAGTTTTCTTCCTTAAGCCGTCTCTAATCTCAGATGACTAATTTAACAGTAAGCGAACAGGCAGAATGTGACTGCCAGCGTTGAAAAGAGGATAAAGAAAGTTGAATTCTGCCTCGGCCATCAGCGCCGCTCCTCCTGACCTGCACATGTTTGCGCTCGCAGGGCATTTGTTCTGCTTGTCAAAGTCGCCATCCAATTGGGCGCCGCTCGTATTAGAGAGATCAGTGTATTTGCATGTCTCCACGATGGCTGCCTCGCTCGTTTCTCTTTGTGAATATAAAGCAGACAGAACTTAAAGCTGAGAGGTTTCATTACCGAGTCTATCGCAGCCGTGCAGTTCTGCCACACAAATTAAATTGTGCCACTTTGTTGAGCACCGACCTCGTCTTCATAACTGCAGCTTCATCTAAGCAGCCGTCAGCCTGCAGAGAAACTTTCCACCAAACGGACGTTGTGAGATTCACCTTTTTACATTTTCTGTTAACCTGCAGCTCAAACAAACCTAAAAGCGTCTGTTAGCTTTCATTAAAAGGTTTCAGGTCTCACTCGGGAAGCAAAACGTGACGAAATCTTAATAAGACACAGCTTAACGACAGAGATTTTCAGTTATTGTGAGATATGTTGCTAATTGGGAAAAACGAAATAAAAGCATAACACAGCAAGGAGGTTTAAATGGGACGCAAAACCTGAAATATTCTCCTGCAGTGTTGTACGTACAGGATGGAAAGTGAAACGTGGGTGAGTTAGGAGTTAAACTGACAGCTTACAGGTGACGTGATGAGAGCGAAGGATATTAACGTACATATGAGGCAACCTCAGCTAACTGGAGTCCTGGGACCGTTTTTGTGCTGTTGGGGTCTTTTGGAGCATTTTTAATGACATTATCTGACCAGTTATTATTTTTATTAACATTTAAAAATAAACTGTCAAGATAAAAAATCTCACAAGAGTGTCCTGGTCAAGAAGGACAGCAGTACGATCATAGGTTTCATACATTAATAGCACATAAACATAAAAATCCATAAACCGTAAGTACAGTGAAAGAGTAAAAAATAAACCAAGACTTATAAGTGTCAGCATTAATAAAGAATATATATCAAAGGTATTTGTCTAATGTCAGAAAAAAGGAAGGCAAAAAATTTTGGTGCCTGAATTGACTCCATTCAAGTGGTTTAAAATTGCCTTCAATTCATTGACATCAGTTCCTTCAGTTTGAGTTTATTCTGCAGCTGATTCCAGGAGGATGGAGCAGCAGATTCGAATGATCTTTTTCCAAATTCAGTGTGAACCTTTGAGACAGATTTAAGGAATAACTCTTGGGACCAATGACAATGACTCCCCAGACGTTTTTGATTATTGTATGTCTGTAAATAAGACGGGAGCAAACCTAGAATAGCCTTACAGATAAGAAAATACCAGTGGTGGAGTCTACGACATGACAGAGCAGACAACGTACAGTGGTGAGTAAGAGCTTTAGAATTTATAATGGATCTCACTGCTCCATGACAGACAGGATCCTGCACATGTAATCATTCACATGATGCATGCATATAAACAGGGGTGCACATAAGTGGTCCGCAGGTGCGCATTCGCTGTCAAAATAAAAGACGCGCACCAGATATGAAGTCGCAACGCGTGTTTGCATACATACGATTTTCTGGAGGAGGACAGACATTTGTTTAGAACTTTTAAAGATGTAGAAGAAGCAAGCTCCTTTAAGCAATTACTTTGGTGTTCCTCCACCTCCAAAGAAATGTCAGAAGGAGTCCGAACCGCAAAAGAAGCGCGTATTCTCGTAAAAGGGGTTGCAGGAGGTGAGCCGGCTTCAAACAAATCATGAACGCACAGAAATTTGGTGCAAAATATGCCGTGAAAATCCCACTCTAGCAGACAAAAACAGTGCTTTTTATATGTACGCAAATGCTTTGCAACTTCTTATCTGGTGCTCATCTTTTATTTTGACAGCAAATACGCACCCGCGGACCACTTATGTGCAGCCCTGCATGTAAATCACATTGCCATAATCAAGTATGGACATAAATGTCCAAACAAATCTCTTTCTTTCCTTTAAGGACAAGCTGGACTTTATTATAAAATAAAAACCAACATGGGTGATGTCATGAGGGCTACTCCCATCTTTTATATACAGTCTATAATGTTCTTTCTTTAAGTTTCTTCTTCACTGAAATAACAGTAAAGTTTAAAAAAATAAAAGAAAACAAAGTATGTAATTCGTTTAAAAAGATGCTGTTTATCAGCTCTGCGCAGCCTCAGTAGCATCTTTGAAGAAGGCAGCAGGCAGGATGCTCCGGTGTGGGTTTGCCCTGCTTTGACGTCTTCTGCACGCTGTCCTGGTAGAGAGAGGGTGGAGGTGTTTCATAGAGGAGAGTCCTGCCGCCCTCTGAAGGCTTTATCACTGCACCGCATTACACAGAGAAAAAAAATATTAATACATTATATAAAATTAATTAAAAATGATAAACAGAAAGAATTTTATAGGAAAAAATGAATAAAGACAAAAATAATGTCAGAAAGGGAAATAAATGTCCATTTAAAACAGAGATACCTCTATAAAATTATTATTAAAATATTAATAATAAATGCTTGAACTCTGAATACAAGATGTCATAATGGTAATATAAATTAGAATTAAAAATTTCACATATTAATAATGTGTAAAAAGAATTCAAATAAATAAAATGTCTGTAAATAATAATCAAAGGTCTGTAAAATACTGTTAAATAATCCCAAACATTTTTTTAATTAATACAATTTACCAAAATTAATAAATAAATATCTGAAAATTTTAAAAAACATAATTTCATAGTTTTGAGGCAAAAACAAAAACAAAACCAAACCGATTAACTGATGATTAATGTTGTATGAAAAGTTATTTTTAATAATTACGTGCGGAGTGCATGTGCATAAAAAATGTATGAAAATACATAAAATGTGTAAAAAAAAAACATTAACAAAAATCCTGCAAAATAGAAATGAAGTAGAGGTCATTTATTTTCCAGCTGCCTCGCTTTGAATTCCCGCCTTTGGAGCCGTTTTTCTTTCTTTGAACTCATCATGATAACAAGCGCTGATATGTCACAGTGCAGCTAATCTCAGGCTTTAATCCCAGTAACACATCACCTCCGTGCTGCATCACCTGCTCCTCCTCGGTCTGATCTCTATTCGATCGATCTGCGACGGCTCTTCCTTAGTTAATCACTTCATTCACTGACACCTGGACTTCTGTGAGGTAGCTGATGCGTGGCTGACCTCAGCAGACCTGTGCGAGAGTTCAGTTCGTCTGTTTTCAACTTTTTGAATTCTTCTTTGCTCATTTTAATATTTTCACTGCATTTAAACTTCTTAGATTTGGATTAGAGATGCGTTTTAATTCATAGACAAACAATATATTAACAACTTGAACATACTGATAAGATGCCTTTGTTTTTTCCCACCTTTTATTGTTGCACTGCTCTAAAGAGCACACCAGGACTTTTAACCTGTAAATGGAGCTTATGTAGGTGAGAGCGGTGTGTCATGTATCATTCTGGTGTTTATCATTTTAATGACCACAAATTTACTGTGGTTCCTCCACAACAATAAGTTAACACAACAAAACACATCTGTCAGCTTTTCTTGTCTTATCTTGTCTTATTTTGCCCAAAACGCCAGAATCTCAGGTTAAACCTCACAAAATTGAAACCACCAAACAACTAAAACAGTAAATGAGAGCAGTTACACTGATTCTTCACAAAGATGTAAACACAAAGCGCGGACCCGCCGACGCATCAGAATCAGTGAGATGTTGCCTTTCTTACCCGACTGCACGGACACGGTTGGGGCTGAAAGCCGACAGCTCGCTGATTCTGATGTTTCGGCGAGTCCGCGCTTTTTGTTTACGTCCTTTTTGCGCTAGATTCAGAAGCTGTAGGTTTTATCTCTCTCCAAACAATATTGACTGAACCAGCAGCAAAAGAAGATCCAAAGTGTTAGCATATGCTACTTCCAGTGCAGAAACTCCTGTAGGGAGCTTTGTTTCCGGTGTCCTATTCACGCCTTGTTTATGGTCCAAAACAAGTTAAGCTAATGAATGAGTCAAGCGGCGATTTACATTTCTATAGATGTCTCGGGCATTTACCCAATATATCTGTAAATGATGTTCATCGACTTGTCTATATTTTTCCCCCACGCCTCAGAGCAAAAGAAAAAAGGGATTCAAATGTTATATTTCTCAGCTGCCCCTCGTTTATCGCAGGTGTTATGTTCTAAAAATTACCAGCGATAGGAGAAATCAAGTAGCCAATTTTATTTTTTGACGGTGCAAAACGTTTCGTGGACATCCTGGACATACAGCACTGCACTTCAGAGTCACACTGCTAGCTATCGATGCAGCGATTCTGTACTGTACAGGAGAGACGTCACAGAGGAGATCGTCTGCAGCGATCGGGATGCAGGACACAATGTGACGTAAAAAAAATAATAAGCATGCAAACTTGCACTAAAAAACTGCGAAACAGCGAGGTGAAAAGTGAACCGCGTTATAGCGAGGGACCGCTGTAATTTTGAAGGTAAGTCACAACATACCCTTCGTAAATACTAATGTATAGAAACCCTTACCAGCAATCATTCATTTTTTGTGTGGCTTTTTTCACGGTTTGTTAACATGCTGTGTAGGTGTGTACTTGACTAGCTGATATCGACATAACAGGGGAAACTGAGCTGCGGAGGTGGTGAGACGGAGCTGCAGCTGACGGAGGTGGTGCGGGAGAACCAGAGGGATCACAAGGACCAGAGGATCGAAGTGTCGGTGGAGCGTGATGAAGATACCAGCTGGCTAACTACACCTTTGTTGTAAAGGCTAATAGTTTATAGCCTGTATATAAAAGATATAAGGAGCCGACCTTCAGTTTAAACTTCATTCTGATTGAAAAACTTTTAAAAGGAAACACTGGAGATGAATGAATTGTGATGTAGAAATCAGAAAGTTTATTTACAGAAACAGTTTCGTGAAGGTAAAAAACTTGATCAAACATGGCAGATATTTACAAGGTGTACAGAAACCTCTGCTGAATCATCCTGTGGCGTTTGCTCCTCAGTACACTTTGGCCCTGCGGAAGAAGACGTAAAGTATGAACTTTAGTATTTAAAGAAACGACTAAGATTTGTACCGACCCAAAAAGCCCACACGAGGACGCCGTCACCTGGAGAAGGCAGATATGGAGATAAGCCCGAGCAGGAACTCGAGGCCGTAGAAGCAGAGCAGCACGGCGTTGAGCAGGAACTCGAGGCGCAGGATGAAGGTCTGCAGCAGAAGGTAGTACACGGCGAGCGCGGTGCAGGGAAGCAGGACAAAGAGTGACACACAGGAAGCCAGAGAGCGCTCACACAGGTTTCCCTTCCAGCCTGGATGGAGACGCAGTTTGACACTCAGTTTGTGACGTGCGTGTTGTGTGTGTGTGTGTGTGCGACATGTTCTTGTGAAGCACTTTGTTGTCAGACACATAAATGTCTGAGGCGACTGTTGTTGTGATTTGGCGCTATATAAATAAAATTGAATTGAATTGAATTAAGTAGGAGATGGCAGAAGCAGTAGAGCATGACCTCAAGACAGATAAAAATCATCTTATCTGACTTCTTAAAGGACATGAAAGACCGTTCCTGTTATGAATAAAGATTTATTCAAAATGAGACGTGACTTTGCTCACCATAAAAGATCCGCAGAATCTCAAGAGCGAGGAAAAGCAGCAGCAGCACGACGTCCAGAACCAGGTTATCTGACGGGTACGGCAACAAAACTCCTGCAGAGAGCAGACATCAGAACGCCATCATCATCACCATCAACATGACCCCCATCATCATCAGCCTCTCCATCTAACAAACACCATCATCTTCATCACCATCATAATACTCTCCTCCGGTTTAAACTGTGGAGGCTGTTAATTGGATTTAACCTGTTTAGATAAAGTTCCACAGCTACAATGGACCCACGTATGACTTCTTAACAAAGTGAGTTTCAGGCTGCAGCTCAACAAAAGCAGGATATTAAGCTTTTTTAATGTAAAAATAAAATCTTAAGTTAAATGTGTCTCAATCTTAAAAAATAAAAGCACTTTGGACTGAGTTCAGACTTTTGTGGGTTAGGCGTACATCAGCAGACCTCCTGAAGGACCCAGATTTCTCTCTGACTGTAGCCCAGCACAATCATAGCCGGGCTATGACTGTGCACTTTCTGAGCTTGGAAGCTTCGACGGTAAATCAAGTGCACCTCAAACTCAGTTCAGCTCGAGCTCACACCGGTCGGTCAAAAAACCTAATTCTCTGTGCGGTGTAATCGTCTGCGTGAACGGCACCATTTCTCAAACTCTGTCTCTGAGTTCTGCGCTGCAGGAGGAAGAGGAGGATGCTCTCACACACCTTTATAGATGAACATGAGGACCTCGGCCAGGTAGAAGGCAGCAAAGTACCAACTGTTCAGGTAGAACAGCACCTGCAGAGGAGCGGACGACAGCTGATGAAGAAGAGGTCAAGGAGAAACAACAGCAGACACAAAGTCACATGACCTGCAGCTCTGCGTTAGAGTCAGGTGAAGGATACGATTGGTTGGCTCCCTGCAGGAAAAAAGTGGAAACAGGAAGCAGAAGAGTGAGTTACAGACCACAAACAGGACAGATCAGATTATTAATTAACCTGCTGATTGTATTGGTGATCTTGATAATATTAATGATATAAAATATTTCAATATTTATTTAAGTGATTTTGTTGTACACACAGATTTCCAGGTGTGCTTTCTTTCTTCTGTCTCTTTTGTCATATCTTTGACGTTTCTAATGTCTGTGATTGTTTTTACTGCATTTAATAATTTATTTATATTCTTGTATTATTCTATTCTTTATAAAGCAGCTTTGAGCTCCAGGATGTCTGAACTGGGGATTGTCGTTCATGCATCTATGTCATCACTTCTGAATTATTGCAATTTTCAAATTTCTTTGTTCTCTTGTCTTAACAAAGCTCCGTGAGAATGTCTGCAGGTCGTTCACAGTGCCGCTGTGAGGGTCCAGAGTGAGTCACTGCTGATTCAGCTCCTTCAGAGTGCACTTTAAGAGTCTGGTTTTGACTTTTAGAGCTTTGCAGGGACAGGAACCTACGTACATCTGTGAATTTTAACAAACATGCACTGCTAGTAGCTTCAGGTGGTCATGTTGTCAGGCTCTGAGTGTCTGAGATCTGTGGACTCTTTCAAAAGTCAGACTAAAACTGACATTTTAAACTTCCTGTTTAATCAGAATCAGAATACTTTATTGATACCTGGGGGAAATTATTTAATGTGTTGTTTTGTGTTGTTTTTTAGGCTTTAGCATCTTTTTTTCGGCGTTTTCCATGTGACTAACTGAACTGAAGAGACTAAATAAGGAACCGCAGCTGCTGTTTCTGTGTAAAAACATGTGCTGCGGTTCTTTATTAGTAATGTTAGCGTCTCTCTGACTCTGCTGAGGTTTGATGAGCTGACAGAAACCTGGCGTGTTTGCTGCGCTGACCACGCTCAGCCTGCTCAAAAATAAATAACCATATACAGTTTTATTCGACCAGTACACTCTCCTGTAAACTCTCCACTGACTTTAACCTATGAAATATTTCACACTTTAACCCTGCACCATCACCGATTCATCAACAACAAAAACCTCACACTCACCGGGCGCCATGTCCGCTTCGGCCCTGTTGCCGTGGATACCGTTTGATTTGGTCTACGCATGTGTGAAAAAGGCTTTTTCCCGCTTTGGTCTTTCACAGTAAAATACCACGACATTATTTTGGTCTTACAGTAATGCAAAATAATAATAACAGGTATACATCAAAGCATTTTAATAAAAACCCAGTTTTACTCATGAAATGAAATATTTGTTTTCCTTTGCTAAATTAAATCAATAAATATATATTATATATTTTAAACAATGTTTCATAAAGGCGCATTTTGATTTTTTTTAAGTACAAAAACGAAAAAGAAATGATTAATCATGATAACATTATTTATCATTCATTTTAGAAGCCCAGAGCGTTTAGAACTACGACACCCAGTACCGTCCTGCGGTTAGCCGATTGGCCAGAGTGCAGCAAGGGTTTACGTGGCACTGCTGTGACAGGCGCATGCTCAGTTTGAGTTCCGTGTGTCCCGGCAGGAAGATGGCGTCGCTCCGGATCAGGATGCAGCCGTGTCTGTTTTCAGTTTTACTCCTGAACGTTTTGTGCAGCTTCGTCTCCGCGCTGTACTTTCACATCGGAGAGACCGAGAAGAAATGCTTCATCGAGGAGATTCCGGACGAGACCATGATTATCGGTGAGAGGGGGGTGGGGGATCTGTAGGATAATGCTAGCAGCTAGTTAGCCGAGCAGCTAACAGCTAAAGTTTAGTGTGTCGTGTCTTCAAATGTGTGTGTACTTTTTCGAAAGAAATTAAACTTAATTAAAATAAATATTCTAAATAATAGTTCACGATAGCATGATTTATTTTTATAGGAAGGGAAATCCCTGCAAAAATCTCAACTTTAAAGTGTGATTAAAGTTTTCATAAAGGTATTTTTCCATTAAAGAAAGCTGTTGAAATAATAATCCATCAACACTAAGTTTAAAGTGGGTCCTTTGGTCCGTTAAATCCTCCTCTATAATTTAATCCGGGTTATATTAAAGGTAAGTTTATCTCAAAGTTAACCAGCCCTCCTCTGTTTGAATGAGAGAAACTCCCACATGGTACACACCATCAGCCTGGCAGGAAATCTGTCCGTTCAAAGAAGCTTTTCTTTCAGCATCTTAATCTGCACAATTTTCATCAGGTTAAAGGTTAATTCGGAATCATTTCAGGTGCACCTCCTTTACTAATGCATCTGCAGATAAAGTAAAGCAGTGAACTGAGAGTTAACTTCAGGTTGTGATAGTGAAGGAGTTTTCTAAAGAAAACAAAGCAAATTCTGTTGCTGTTGCATTTACTGTTTTTGTTTTTAATTTACTGAAACATAAAGTTTAAAACATAAAGAAAAAAGTCGACATATTCAACCGGAAGTTGATAAACTGATGTTGGTTTCAGGTCCAAACCATATTCATTCAAACTGCTCACTAATCAAGCCGTGTGTCTGTGTCTGTGCAGGTAACTATCGGACTCAGCTGTATGATAAGCAGAGAGAGGAGTACCTGCCGGCCACTCAGGGTCTCGGCATGTTCGTGGAAGTCAAAGATCCTGATGACAAGGTGAGCATAAAGTTCATGTACTTAAAGAGTCTATGTGGTGTCATGCTGTCGTGGTTAACGCTCAACTGTACAGCCACATATGCCTCATGTGAAAGGTCCTCAGATCAAGACCAGGAGGAGACAAAAACCCAGACTCAGGAAGTCACAAGCTGAGACTGTCAGTCCCAAGCCCGGATAAATGGGGGGATTTCATCAGGAAGGGTACCTGGAACAAAATAAATCAAACGTGTGGATCCATCCATTCACAGTAGTTCCGTTTAAAATGTTCCTCCTTCAGCTCATACTATGAATTAAGATGTATTAGCTCCTCTGCCTTTAAGCCAACTTGTTCTGATTGGCTGCCAAAGCTTTGAGCAACAGGTGGGTGGGGCTTCCTTGCTTTGTGAGATTACAGCGATGCAGGAGAAGAAAAAAGTGTAATAAACTGAGTTTTCAGAGCAGTCTGCAGCTTTCAGCTCTCAGGAGTTACAGTACAAATGCTGAGACTTGATGTGGAAGATGTTTTGTTTGTTCCCTGCAGGTGATTCTGTCTCGACAGTACGGCTCAGAAGGACGCTTCACCTTCACGTCGCACACACCTGGAGAACATCAGATCTGCCTTCACTCCAACTCCTCCAAGTTCTCGCTGTTTGCCGGCGGCATGCTGGTGAGGAGACGCTCAGACATACAAATGAGAGCTTCAGCAGTTTATTCCTTTCTGTTCTGCTCCATGATGTTCATAACCGCGGTTTGTGATTTCTGTGATGTGTTGCAGCGCGTTCACCTGGACATCCAGGTGGGCGAACACGCCAACAACTACGCTGAGATCGCTGCCAAGGACAAACTGACGGAGCTGCAGCTGAGAGTCCGACAGCTGGTGGAGCAGGTGGACCAGATCCAGAAGGAGCAGAACTACCAGCGGGTCAGTCAGAAACGCCTTGGCGCTTTTTTGTTTTTGTCAGAAACACATGAAGACCCTGAACATGAATCAGAGCTGCTCGTCTCTCAGGCTCTTTGATATTATGTACACGCCCAAAAAAATCAGTTTAACAGAACATTTTCACCACTTTACCTGCTGTCAGCACCAGTTTCCTGACAACATGAAGCCTGTACTCTCCACCAGACTCCATTCATTAAATCAGATGTTTTACCTCCTGATGTTCTTCTATTCCTGCCTCAGCTGGTCATTAAATTTATTATGACTTAAAGCACAAAAAGTCACCAAAGTAGAAAAGCAGGAACCCATTTTCTGTTTCTGTCAGTGGAGTCTACATTTATTTAATTCAAATTAGGGCTTTCAGTATTTTATTTGTTCCTGAGGAAATCAGTTTGGCTGAGATTAAAGTTATAGTTTTTACACAGCTGAATAAACGTCAAGCAGACAGCTGATTATCAGAAGTGTGAGATGCTGGAGAATATTCTCCGGTGTCCTGTTATATTTTAGATAGCAAGGAGTTTATTAAAGTTCACCGAAACAATCTGCAAATTTCATTAAAATTTAATAAACTATCATCTTGTCTTTATTTTTAGTTAGCACATACCTTAAACACTTAAAGCTGGAAGCTAATGATAGTTATATAAGAGCAGATGCATGCTGGTGCAATAAGTTGTACATTTTAGGTCCAGTGAATGCATGATCTGATTAGTCGACTAATCGCAAAAATAATCGGTGACTAGTCGACTATCAAAATAATCGTTTTTGGCAGCCCTAGTTCAAATATAAGGTTTATGTTTAAAACGTTTAGTTATTATTATTATTATTTTTGCTACAAACTCAATTCTGTAAATGTTCAGACACTGTGTATTGTCATAGCTGTCAAAAATGACAGCGTTCAGGTTTAACAGGCACCCCCTGCCGTCTGTTTTTCCCTCAGTATCGTGAGGAGCGTTTCCGTCAGACCAGCGAGAGCACCAACCAGCGGGTCCTCTGGTGGTCCATCGTCCAGACCCTGATCCTGGTGGCCATCGGTATCTGGCAGATGAGACACCTGAAGAGCTTCTTCGAGGCCAAGAAGCTGGTGTAATCTGGAGTCTGCGTGTGTGTGTGTGCGTGCGTGTGCGTGCGTGTGTGTGCGTGTGTGTGTGTGTGTGTGTCTACTGATGGATGCAGTACTGAGTGGCGGGCGGCAGAAAAGACCCAGCTGCAGGATTTGGCTTGAAAAACGTGTTTAAGATTTTTGTTGTTACTGTTTTCGTCACCAGCCGTGATCGTGACAAGCGTTTAACCTGACCAATCAGGGAATGTGTGACCCACCCTCTCCTCCATATTTATTACAGCGCCCGGCGGCGGAGCAGTTTTAGATTTTCTCCTCCTCGCTCGCAGCATGTGTTACTGGCCCATAGCGATGCAGGTCTGCGGGACACGATAGTCACGTATACGTGTGATCTGAGCTCAGAAATGATCATCCAGATTCATTCATTAATCCACAGATCTGATGGTTACTGAGACGACGTGTGATCTCGGTGTTTGCATACTCGTTACCGGGGACGGGAAAGGTTTCTCTTTTTTTGCAACGCTGACTAAAAGTGGGGCGTGATTTTAACGCTGCCGCTCACGTTATTAAAGATCTGAAACGGTCTTATTTTATTTTACTGAAACACTGAGAGTTGTTTCGATGTTTCACTTCATCACATTACTTTCAGGTTCTGGATGTTTGTACGCGTTTTTTGTGCCGGTCAGCGTCGCTGCAGCTGTCCTCTGTGTTTCAAGTCTGCTGCTTTTGAGAACATCTGAAGCAGGCTTTGCTCACTGTAATCAGTCCCGGAACTGATTTACTGAAAGACTCCTGGAGCTGCTTCAGTTCAGGGGCTCGTTCGAGGCTTCAGGCGATTTTCAAGGAAATGTGATATCTTTGGTCGACCGTTCGGGGTGATGGTCGCTGATCTCAGTTCAAATTTTTTCTGTTTTCAGATGAGATTTAGTTTCTTTTTAACAATAAAGGACGGGTGGTCGTGTTTTCAGTTTTTAGAAATGTTCCTGTAGGTGGGCTTTAAATCAGATGGTGAAATATTTTGGGGTCGGGAGAGGGGCTTGTTATTATTTAGCGTCCACGTGAAACTCTGTGATTGCACTCAGAATAAAGTTTAGTTGGTTTGAAGGATGGCGTGGTTAAATGACATTCTTGTAATATTCCCGCCAAAACACAGCTCATAAAGTCACAAAAGAGTTTTTATACACAGTAATTGTTTTCTTTTAAGGGGAAAGATATTTTAAAAGAAACCTGAGTATTGTGACTGCAAAATATAATAAAATTAAAACAATAAATCAAAGTGTTTGTGTGGTTGATGAAGTCAAATTTAAACTGCTGTTATAAACCTTCAAGAATCACCGTCTAAGGTGTAAAACTCGGAAGTGTTATTATATATTTGGGATGTTTAATCCAAACATTTTCAAGTATTTAATATAAAATCTACTGCTTTAATTAAAGTGATCGGGGATTTCTTTGTTGCCGGAGAATAAAAACTTTTGTGTTGAAGCAAATTTTCTGCTTAAATTCTGATTTGATGTGTTTGTACTTGAGAATAAATGTGAGATTCTGATTGGAATTAAAAACGATGGTGTTAATAAAATAAGATCAAAGCTGCTGCTATTAACAAAACACAGCATTAAACATCTCAAACAGCTTAGATGAAAACAGAAAAAAGATCAATGTGTTTCAGTACTGTGCACAAGTTTTGAGCCGCCCCACATTTCTTTGTTTTCCATCCAAAGAGCCAAGCTTTGTTTTTCAGCACATCTCCGGGCTTCCTGAAGGTCTTTATAAGTTTTTCTTTCTTCATTATGTTACTGAAAATGTTGTTGAAATGAAAACAACAACAAGAATAATGTCTGTTTTTAGACATCTGATGCTTTACTCAGCTTTACACTGAGTTTCTTTTTCTTCCTTTTGGCTTCATTCTTGACTTGCTGCTGTACCAGAGTGACACTCATGATGCATCTCATTCTTGAGAGGAACAAAAACAAGTTAGCTGCTGTTTTGTCAACAGAGGTGAAGGTGGAGGCGTGTCCTCAGTGTCCAGGTGCTACAGTGACACCAAGAGGAAAGAGCAGGTGAGCTGCTCTGATGTCATCAATGTCAGATCGACATGCTGGTCCAGCATTGCCCCACATGAAGAGGTGGTGTATCCAGATGTTTGCATATGCAACGGATGTCGGCCTCATCCACGGATCATCTCCCGGTGGGACTGCAGGTGACCTGTCACTTACTTTTTCAGGATCCTGGTGTTCTTAAAACTAACAGAGCACTAAGTAGGGTAAAGGTTCATTTATGTTGTAGATGTGCGGTTAAACTGAAATCTTTGGTACTAAATGAGAACTGCTCTCATAAAAATAACAGGTTAACATCTGTGCAGGTTTATCCACCAGGACTGAAACATCTGAAGAACATCTGTTGTTCTTTTACAGCAAAACAGCGTGTCATATTCTGTGTTAACAACAGCAATATTAATCATCTGTAGAACAGGTGGCAGTAAAACAGGGATATGTTTTTGTTCAGTCTCTAAACTCACAGCAGGTCTCCCTGTGGGTGTGCTGCTCCTTTAATGAGACAAAAACCATAGGAACCTTTGCTTATACTCGCCGCTGTTCCCCATCGGACTCGTATAGAGGTTGGACCACAGTACAGTCAGCTTGCTGTTCTTTCAGCGAGTAAAAACGCTGAAATATGCTTCCAATCGGAGCCTATCGTGTTACATTTTTGTTTTGACAGAAATAAAAATTTAGCAGACACTCGCATAGGCTCGGTGACCGTCGGTAAAGCCCAGGTTATAGCCGGGAGGAGCTGAGTTTGGACCCGGAGCGGCGATGTGAGCGAACCGCTGATGCTACGTGTACAGTTAGCTGCGGAAGCTAACGGACCGGAGGAGGATTTAAATCTGAGCAGATGATAAGCAGCTGTACGGCGGCAGCAGAGCGGGGCACAGAGCCGAGGGCCGGCATGGAGCACAGTCTGGTCTCCGTCAACACTTACAAATGAGGAAAGATGGAGGAGAAAAGCCTGAAATAACCAAGCTATAATTTATAACAACAAGAAGGAGAGGAGAGAAGCTGGTCCGACTTTACAGCGAGTCCGGCAACATGATGTATTCATCCAGGAGGAAACCCGTGCTCTACTTCAAAGAGGACAGGAGGTGAGAGGAGAGCATGAAGTTTGTTTTTCCTTTCTCTTTCTTATTTTCATGCTTTGATTTAGTTTCAGTAAGTTTTCTACAGCCGAATGTCAGACTCACTGAAGGTTCAAATATATCACGGAGAGGTTAAAATCACTGAAATAGTCTAAGCCGTAAATTTACGATTAAAAAGAACAATTAAAAAGAAACTATACAGAAGAACAGATTTCAGAGGGAACACTAGAGAAACTGCCAAATTTACAAGGAAACCTTGCCCATACGGAAACAAATTGCATATATTCAAGAAAAGATAAATAATTTTTTCAGCAAATGTCAGATTTACCCGTAAAAAAATATACAGCAGAAAATACAGCACATTTACGGGGAAAAACTGGTAAATTGACAAGAGAAAAGACCGCCAACTTTCCAGTAAAAATGGGGAAATATGCAGGGGAAAATGCCTCAATAAAAGTCATGCTGTTTAAAAAAATATGTTGTTGGTTTTGTTTTTTATAAAAAACAAACAAACGTGGCTCTTTCAGTTTAACACCCTGTTTTATGGGTTTTATTTCTGGGTGTTACTGTTACACTGAAGGGAGGAACTCATGTGAATTCATTGATTTTAAATTTCTTTTTCTTTGAAAAATGTTTTTAGCTTGTTTGTGTGGTATTAAAATTAAATGTAAAAGAAGTGATGGGAAATCACCAGAAACCTCATTAATATTCTTTCTTGGCTTTGAAGAAGTGATCCATCTAAAGCTCCCGGGCAGCAGGAGAAGTGAGTAAAACTTCAGCCTTGTTGTTTCCACCAGCGGTTCCCAAACTGTGGTTCAGGGACATTCAGAGGTGCTTAAAGTGATTCTGTCAGGGAGTCTTTCTTCCTTTATCTTTCCCCAGTTTGTCATCCTCACATCTTAAACTTAATTTGTAGCCCAGAGTTACTCTAGTTTTTACATTTTCGGATTAGTTTTCATTATTATTGTATGGAGAGCGTAGGACAGAGGTGGTGGACTTTTTGACTCTTTGTCTTTTAGAGGGTAAACACATCCATCAGAGATTCGTCAGAATTCAAATTAAGACTACAGAATAAGGAGATTTCCTCTGTGTTCATTTTATTATTCACAAAATCATTTAAGAGGCTGCCCCTCAGGACTCGACCCGAATCATCATCATCATCATCATCATCATCATCATCTCCTTTATGGCGACAGATTTGTCACAGCAGCTTTAAGTCTTTGCACTTTTCTTCTCCATTAATTACTTTTGCATCACACCAGGTTATCTTTAAGGAAATTCCCCATGCATTGTTGAAGCATGTTAACTGTTTTTGTCCGATTCACTGTAAAAATGTCCAAAGTTGCCACCCCAGAGTGTCTACATGCACAGCAGCATGGTGAGTTTTCTGTTTGAGACACAGTTTGGGAACTCGTGCTGTTGCCTCCTTGTTGTTAAGTTTCTTTGTTTTACTGATTTCTCTGCATGCTTTGAATATTTGAGTCACAGCTTTTATGTTCAGCAGCTTGTCGACTAATTGCGATTTAAAGAAATGTTCTTTGAAACAAAAAGTGCAGCATGTGTGCATTCAGGTCTGAAACAGAAAATCAGGTGCTTTTGTGCAGTGTTAACACATTTTCAGTACCTTAAATAAAGCCAATTTCTTTCAGATTAACAGATTCAGAGATATTTGGGTGTGGCATGGTAGTCTTTACTGAGCCCAGAGAGCTGTGAAAAGTGGTGACAGTAGTAACAGTAACTTTATTTTTATATTTAAGAAAGAAGCACAAAGACAGGAACGTTTTCACCAACAGAAGATATAAACTTTAGATGAAAGAGGAAGTATAAAGTGTTTTGTTGGAGCGCTGATATCGATGTGAGCACACAGACATGATGTAACAGCAAGAAAATGCTGATATCACCACAGACGGGAAGTAATAGGAGAGGGTAGGATTCAAACCATCAGGGCCAAAAACAGAACAGGATCAAATAAACAGAAAGAAAACATTTTAAATTTACTTTCACTTCAGTTTCTTCTTTTTCTTTTCTTCTTGGTTTTTTTTTTTTGCCTCAGTGATTTAACTTCTTAGCTTCCTCCTCGAGGTCCCTGAAGGAAAACCGGTTTACTTAAACGAGTCCCGCAGGAATGTAGCGTGTGCTGCAGGGTCAAAAAACATTTCTACACACAGATTAGTGAACAAGGCCGAATTCTAGCATTACTTCATGACTCCACCCATTCCTCCAAATATGGTCACTTCAACAAAACAAGATGGTGGCGATGAAAAACGCCAACGCTGAGGCGTCAGAAATTGTCCGTGAGGAAATGTGAAGAGTGCATGACAAAATAAACAATAATAGATTAGCTCAATGTACATCACCTGGTGATGGTTTGTTGCTAGTGGACTTTTCTGACTACAGTTGCCTAGGTAACCCTCTGTCCTTCGCTCTGCCTGGTTGTCACTTTGCCTCCTACTTTGTGCCACCAGTGGTCACTTTATTTCATCACCTAAAATCATCGACTTTCTACAGTCGCTGGTAGCCACGCCCCTGCTGGGATGCTGCTGGTCATTTCCTGTGTTCGCCCTCTAATATCAGTGTACTGGTTTGTTGTGTTCACTGACCACAGGCAGTAGGATTCTCAGGTTTTAAAACCTTTTCAGACGTGTTTAACAGCTCATGTCGAGGCCTGAGTCAGTGGTTTCCAGAGTTGCAATTTTATGTTGTTAAATAAAGTGAAATCATTTCTTTTCACCTGTAAATGAACCTTAATCTCAACCCAGCCAATCTCTGACCACTCCACTTCTTCTTCTGTGCATCAGGTACCTGTCCGGTAAATGCACCGTCTACAAGCTGTTCGGGCTGTGCATGGTGCTGGTCCTCGTCTCTCTGCTCTGGCTGCAGCTCAGCTGTTCAGGTGACATGTCTGCGACGCACGGAGAACGATGCATGCCCCAACAGCCGGCGCCACCCTGCCCGGCCAGCGGTCAGGCGTTCGTGGTGGACGACCTGTCTTGGGGGCCTCACAAACTGGCCGTCGTAGTTCCCTTCAGAGAGCGCTTTGAGGAGCTGCTGGTGTTCGTTCCCTTCATTCACGCGTTCCTCAACAAGAATAAGATCCGCCACAAGATCCTCATCATCAACCAGGTGGATCACTACAGGTGAGGCATCCTCTCCAACCACAGAAGAAAATATGTCAAACAGGTGGCCCAGGGATCAGAACCGGTTTGCTGTTGCTCACTTTGATGGCCACTTGTCAATAAAATGCTGCATTTACAGAGGTGGGAAAATGTGGGAAATGAGAAATATTTCTGGATCTGTGTGATTGTTTAAGTCAGAAAGATGAAACATACATTCAGTTAGAGAAAGTCAACACCCGAAGGTTTTAGCCACACTGCTATAATCTGTACTTTGTAATGTAGTGAATGTAGTGACAGGAAACTGCAATGCAAATGACTGTTTATCATCTTTTTAATAAATATCACCTCCTGTGATCAGTTAAATCTCAGAGGAGACGATGGTTTCAGCTTTGTTAACACGTTAGTTCTCAACATGTTATAGAGCAGTGACGTCATTGGATGTTTTTACATCCCACTTTAATCTGTTCATGTACAGATGGATTATTAAATAATAAGAAGTGAAGAGACAGTTACTTAAAACTAGTTTTACATTTGTAATAATTTCTAAAACATTCAAACTTTAACGTTCAGAAGTAACTATGATGACAACAAACAGCCAAGTAATTAATAGGAAATGGTGTGTGTGTGCGCACGCGTGCGCGCGTACACAGTATATACTCTGCTGTCATTTACTGATAATTTACACACATGTCCTGAAGACAACCTTCAGTAGTAGGTAGCAGATCTTTAGGACGAGAGCTTGGTGGGTCACATGATCATCCGCTTCAATCCAGCATGTTGTTAAAGCGAATGGTCGCCTTCTTGTTCCAGATCGGGTCGAATATTGTCAGCGTTTCACTGAGCACATTTTTTCACACTCTGAAACAAGAGTGGGTTGTCTCGCCTTCCTTTAGCTTACCTGTACGTATTTACCTGTGCTCTGTCACTCTGCGTTACCTCTGTGGCTTGCAGTGCAGCTGGATGTTCATGTATGATGTCACCAGGTGGGTGTTTGTGGTTAAAGGATGTAAAGAAGTCCACCTCGACAGCTGTGCTGGTTTAAACACTGGTTAACTCCAGTTTTGTTGTCATTTTGTTGAAAAAAAGGTTTCATCATCAAGGGTCAGAGTTCATCTGACCGATATCAGAGGTTTGCAGGTCTAGCAGCTGGTAGATAAAAATGAGTATCGACTGCATAAAAAGTTATAATTAAAGTTGTTTTTGTGAAAGACCTGGAGCCGAGGGTTAACAATGGTGAAAATAAAAGGACCTAAAATGGATCCATGAGGGATGCCACATTTAGGAAAAACAAAGAGAATTTTCCTGCTCAGGCAGAGATTTTAAAAAGAAGGATAATTTAAAACTTGTCATTGCAAAAAACAGAGAAATTAGGATAATGTAGATTTCTTACCTGTTCTTTCAGATTTAATCGGGCATCTCTGATCAACGTGGGCTACACGGAGAGCGGTAACGACACCGACTACCTGGCCATGCACGATGTGGACCTGCTGCCCCTGAACGACGCTCTAGATTACGGCTTCCCAGAGAAAGGGCCGTTCCACGTGGCCTCACCAGAGCTTCACCCCCTCTACCATTACAAAACCTACGTAGGAGGAATCCTGCTGCTTACCAAGAAGCATTACCACATGGTACTGAGCCTCGCCACGCCGGCTTTCACACATTTTCAAAGGATCTCCCAGGGCTGCGAGGGTCGCTGTGGCACATTAAGAAGAGTGTCTGGAGAGACACTTACCTGCATTTTAGTATTGTTTAAGACAATAAAGCCAATTTAAGTGTCAAAGCATTGAGCTATATGAGATACCTCTGCTGAACGTCTCTCTTTACTGCTCTTTGCATTGGGGGAAATCTGAGGAGGGAATACATTTTGTCCCTGTGAGGTTAAAAGATTTGTGCATATATATATATATATATATATAGACCCTGAAAAGTATAAGCGGAAGTGAATGGATGGATAGACCAGAGTGGGGGTGCAGTTACTCAAATTGTCCACCAGGTGGAGCCATTTAACTGTCTGTGATCTTGGCTATGGTTATATCAGCAGATTTATGTTCTATAGTTTAAAATAACATCATCGATGGTGTTTTTATTGTTGCTCTGCAGCTTTCAAATTTTAAATGAAGCTAATTCTTTGGCTCTGATGCAGAACATGAACTTTTACCCCCCCTGTGTTTCCCTGCAGTGTAACGGGATGTCAAACCGGTTCTGGGGTTGGGGCAGAGAGGACGACGAGTTCTACAGACGGTTGAGAAAAGCAGAGTTACAGGTAACAAAACCAAAAAGAAAAAGACAACAAACATCCTGGTCCTCATATCCGCCACATGGCGTTCATCATTGTTTTTAAAAAATAAGTTCACAGATGTTGCAAAAAGACTTCCTGTTGGATCCATACCCCCATAAAATTCTGTAAAGGCCTTAGGGATTTGTTAGTCCATGAATATGTGTTGTTCTTCCCAGTGCAGGGTTTAGCATCACCAGTTTTATTCAGTTTAAACTCCTAAAATTTAGCATATTTCATTTGGGTCTTACACATGTGAGTCAGAGTATTTCAAAGGAGGTGCCCCACTGCTGCCTTTCATGTACATGTATGAAATTTGGTACTGTGTAACATACCAAGATGTACCAAAAACCCTCTTGGAGCCACTTCCTAAGCCCAACAGGAAGTTCCACCAATTTGAATTTAAGAGGTGCTTTTTGTTGTGATTTTGCCATTTCCAGGGGGTTTTACTTTAGTCTGACGATGATGATGTGTGAGGAAGCGAGTTCTTGTTAAAGGGCATGGCTGTGGTGAACTTGGGAATACAACTTGTAATTCATCAAAGTGAATCTTTGTGATGAAAGTCCAGAGGGTGTACTCTCACGGGCTCCTGCTGTTTTTTTTTCTCTGCAGCTGTTCAGACCGAGCGGCATCACCACAGGATATAAAACCTTCCTGCACGTCCATGACCCAGGCTGGAGGAAGAGGGACCAGAAACGAGTCGCTGCTCAGAAGCAGGTACGAGAATCCACCTGCTGCAGAAAAGCACGACCGGGCGATTTTAAAAATTCCAGCTTGTTTTCATCGAGGCAGCAGAAACTAAAATTAATCAAATAATTTCACGTCAGCTTATAAAGTGATAAAGTCACATCTCGTACCTTCACTCGTCTGCATGACTTGTCAGCTGCGGGTCATTGATTCCCTGAGATGAATTCCAGAAAACAAAAATACTCTTGACTTTATTTTAGTCAATAACTTAACTGGACCTGTTGTACTTTTTCTTAGTACCTGTCACACATCACCTGCTCCAGTGGTGGAGGTTCATAATAAACATGAAGTCTGTAATAATGAGCTAAGTGTGTGAACGGTAACCCCCGAGAGCCAAAAGCTCAGACTGCAGATGCTCCTTACACTCAGTTTACTCGTTTTTTGTTTTTTTTTTCAACAGTTGGGTCTGTATGATGTTACAGAGAGGGGATATCCCTAATATGGTCGTCTCAGGAGCCTAAACTCCTCCCACCTACTTTCCAGATTCAGAAGCTTGAAAGAAATATCAGATAAAGAAGGATTAGGATATTCTGAACTGTGAATCATGCAAAGCTCCTTTAAAAGAGTCTAAGACTAAAATATGAGGAGCTGAAAGAGAGAAGGGTGACAGAAAACATTGTCGTAAAAATGTTTCAGCAGTGTAATTTTAATCTAAAACCATAAAATGTTAGCATTACACTAATGCGTGCTGATTGGCTAGTTAAGGATTTAGGTGGCTCCAGCAGACGTTAGGAGCGTTTTCAACGTGCCGCAGAAGCTTCCATGTGTGTAGAAGAAGCAGTTGAAGGTGATGCAGGAGGCTGCTGCTTGCTTCACGCCCCCTTTTGCCTTCCTTTTTACATCCCGCCACCTCCTCGGTTCTCTTCGTGCTCCCTTATCGAACGCCAACATGTTCACAGATCATTTCATGTCACTGCTGCACCCCTCAACTGCTGTCTCGTGTGCCTGAGCAATTATGTGATTGTGTGACAAAGTTAATTTTTTTAGATTTTGTTGTAAACCTGAGCTTTCGCAGTTTTTAAACTCAAAACAATCTCCTCCCCCTCCTCCTCTTGTTCCTTCTCCCTGTAGGAACAGTTTAAGGTGGATCCGGAGGGGGGTCTGACTAACCTCCATTATGAGGTGGAGTCCCGACAGGAGCTGACCATCAGCGGCGCCCCCTGCACTGTCATCAACACCAAACTGGAATGCGACCAGAACCAGACGCCCTGGTGTCTTCTGGGATAGCGGGCAGCCGGTTTGAGGACAGCGGTTCCTGTTTCTGACTCTTTTACGGATAAATCTGCAGCTGGAGCGTCCAAACAAATGTTTAATTTACTCTTTGAGGTACATCTCCACATGAAAACTGCTGTATTAGTAACAATAATTAATAACAAATGATCCGAAGATGGTTTGTCGGCGTCTGACCTCTGACCTCAGCAGCCTGGACGGATCCAGTTCAGGACTCATGTTTTTCTGCTCTTCCTGGTACCTGCTGGCACGGCGTGAACGCAGACCTGCAGCCTGTTTTTTAGCTTTTAGACTCAGCTCGGGGCCGTGCAAATACATGCAGAGAGCGCCGCACACTTCTCCGGGCGTCACGAGTGTCCGTTACTCCTGTATCATGTGAGCGTCACAGGACTGATTTTTTTTCTTTTTACCCACGATGGAGGTAAAGATGGAATAAAAACTCATCAGTCAGTGAAGTGAAAGTGTTTTTATTGTCCTGCTGAAATTGAGTCATTCCTTCATGTATTTTGTTTTTTTGTTTTCTTTTTAGGGAAGACTTTGGTCAAAATGGACGCTTGTAGGAGTGTTGGGGTCACTGTATGCTGATTTTACATTTCAGAAATAAACTCTCTGTTTCAACCCATCTGTTTGTCTTCTGGCTGGTATTAAACCACCGCTCAGTCATATTCACAGTTTAAACTTTTGTTGTTTTTTTCTTCTTTTTTTTTTCCAGCAGTAAAAGTCACTTCCGGGTTACGGCACTTGTGTCCAATGGACAAAACAAAAAATCTTAACGGGATGTGTGTGTTATTCGTTTTGACTGTTTTATTTTGAAAAATGAATGAATTAATGATACATTGATTCGTTAACTTTGGTGGTGTGAGAAACCAACGCTCCCGGAAAAATCCTGTACAAGCACGGAAGTGTGTGCCCGCAATGTTAAATTAAGGAAATTTACTTAAGTACTATTCTGTAATTTTGATCATTTCCAGTTTGGCTCACTGGATTTAAAACTGCTCTTGCTGCAGTTCTCTGATTTGAAAATAAGAGTCAACCCGCTGGAGTGGAAAGGTCTACGAGGGATTTCTGACCTGCAGCTAACAAACAGTTCCTGCAAAATCCAATACTTACATTATGGTTTAAATATATTGTTATCTGATGGATTAGATACCTGAGGGAAGTGATCGGTGATGTTGCAGAGCTCTGTGTGTGCAATGCAAAGTAAAGATCTCTCTGTATGACATCATAAAGAGCCAGCAGCAGAAAAAAGGCACATGACACTGAGTGTATATCAGAGTTTGAATAACTTACACTGATTATTTATTATTTATCATGTTTCATATTGACCTCCAGGACTGGAACAGTAGCTACACAACAGCAAATGGACACAAACACTTCCTAAAGGAGCCTTTAGACTCACAGTTTGTCTTCGCGTTTCTTGTCTAACAGCAGCGTTAACACATGTTGATTAGCTCGGCTTTGTTTCACTGCTGGATATCAGCCACTCGTGGCTCCCTGGAGGCCTCTGAGGGCCCCTGAAACCCCCCCATCATTTCTAGCAAACAGAAACCAGCTCAGATGGTACAGCTGTGGATTGTAGGGGATGAGCCAAATTCGGCAGTGGAGACAAAGAGAAGAGGATGGGGTGAATCTACACCTTCACCCCCCTCTGAGCTGTTCCCCACTCTGGGTGCAATTTTCACCTTTTGTTGGAGGTGACTGCGATGGGGAAAAAAACACCTCCACGCTGCTACAAATAGACCCGAGCAGCACTCCTGCTCTGCAGCTCTGTGCTAATTTTTTTAATTCCCCACTCAGTGATTATAGTGCTTTATCGGAGCAGTAATATCAGATAATGGAAATTGTATAGTAATAACTGAGAGAGCTGGGCGCCGCGGTTCACACGTATTTATAGACACCGAGGGCTCGGGAGCAGATGTGACGCCGACACTTAATTTTCAGCCTTAGTTAATGAATGTAAGGCATTATGCTTCTATTATGAAGCAATTAGCAAAAAATAAAATATAAACTTGAGGGATGAGAGGCTGCAATCATGTTTACTCCACGGCTAATAAAACACAGAGGGACCAGACAGAGGCAAAACAACCAAACGGCTCATCTGGAGGTTTTTCTCCTGGAACAAACGCAGCTTTTACACGCATGTGCAGAGCTGCTCAGCACTGCTTTCTCTGTTTGAACCATGTTTGTTTAGTGTTCAGTTTTCATCCTCAAAAACACCTGTGAGACGCTCAAAAACGCCTCGTTTCCATTCAGCCTTTGCCGTGTCCACCTCTTTAGTAAATCTGCTGCAGATTTCTGGTGAGCCGATCCATGAATTTAAAGTTTAATCAGACATTAAAACACACCACAAAGTTTTACAGTGCTCATGAAGGAAAAATAACCTCATTTTATTCCCCATCTATTTTCTTTCTCCTGTATACGCTTTTTATCTGTCTAAACTCCATATTTCCAGCTCAAAATAATCTCAGTTTGTTCTTTCTATGAAACAACGACTTTTAGCTCCTCCTTCAATACAGCTTTGTTCCGATTGGCTGCCTCAAAGTCTGACCATAAGGTGGGTGGAGTTTCTGCCTCTGAGCTGACTATATTAGGTGTATCCTTTTTTTATGACATCATACGGATCCAACAGTAGAAAAAACTGTAATAAACTGAGTGTTTAGAGTATCTGCCGCCTGAGCTTTGTCTCACATGGATTAGTGTTCATACGCTCACATCATTATATATGAATGTCCACTGTAGCAGGAGACCAATGAGAGGAAATAAGGGTCCACTTTAATTTATTTTTTGCATCTGAAAGCAAACTCCAAAAACAGACTTCATCCATTATCCCTGTCAGGGCATCGTCTTCTTCACAGTCAGTGTTACAGTCTCACAGAGCTGAAAGTGAGGCCGTAGACTCACATAATGTCACACCATTTTCACCCACAGCACTCCTGTTATTGTGGGGAAGAAACAGTCACCAAAAAAGGGGAGAGGATATTGTAAAAGTGCTGCTTTTCTGCATTGTCTGTGCATGTTGATGCTTGGAAACAGGACAGAGGTGCAGAGTGATCTTCAGTCCAGCTACACTGGTGTGGAGATTATTTTTAGCAACAGGAACTTGGCTTTTTAAAAACTCCGGTCCAGCAGTTAAACTTCCTGCCCATTGTTTTTAAGAGGATCGAAACCTCGACAAGTTTTAGTTAATTTACAGTGTCGCCGTCTGGTAGATGTCCCAATCCTGAAACCCAGCTACGAGTTTTAATATTTGGATGTGGAGGGATGTGGCTCTCCTGGAAGACACTTTCAAGAGAAATCCAGTCCTTCCTGAAAAATCTGTGTGCTGCATTTCCATAATACATCGGGATTCTTCTTAAGCTTTGAACGGGCAAAGTTGGGCTCTTTGGTTGGCTAAATGTTTATAACGGTGATTCACACCATAACATCTGATGTCAGTGCCAGCAAACCGCAGAAACCCAAGCTTTTGCTGAATAGGTAGCTCCTGTACTTCCTCAACCTTTTTGGTTGTTCCATTCAAACGGCATCAGTGGAGCGACCTTTATGAGCCATCTTCACCCATCAAGGGTTGTTGGCAGTGTGTCGATGGGATGCAACAATCTGCAGACCTTACTTTGAGAGTCAGTTGTGAAAGGATCCCGGCATGTTCATCAGCCATTGTGGGATGTGTCGGAAAGCCATGGGAACTTGTTCCGTTACATTTAGACGGAACCGGACAAAGTAGGACATGTCTGTTTTTAATATTTTAACCCATGCCGAAATCGGACGGAAAATAAGCAAACCGTGATTTACAAAGTTTCAGTCGGTGCATATTTATATGGGCAGCACGGTGGCACAGTGGTTAGCACTGTTGCCGCACAGCAAGAAGGTCCTGAGTTCAATTCCAACATCAGGCCGGGGTCTTTCTGTGTGGAGTTTGCATGTTCTCCCCGTGTTTGTGTGGGTTCTCTCCGGGTACTCCGGCTTCCTACCACCGTCCAAAGACATGCAGCTTGTGGGGATAGGTTAATTGGAAAATCCAAATTGCCATTAGGTGTGAATGTGCGAGTGAATGTGAGCGTGAATGGTTGTCTGTCCCTGTGTGTTGGCCCTGCGACAGACTGGCGACCTGTCCAGGGTGTACCCTGCCTCTCGCCCTATGACAGCTGGGATAGGCTCTAGCGCCCCCCGCGACCCTGAAAAGGATAAGCGGAAGCGAATGGATGGATGGATTATTTTCAGCATATTTTTATTGATTGATTTAATTTATAGTTTTTTCCGACTTTAACTCTAGTTGAGTAGTTTGGGAATGCTGTACGTGTTTTTATCCTAGAGTCAGAAACGTCCCCAGTTCTGACCAGTAAACACGAGTACGTGACTTTGCTGACTGATCTGGGATCTGTCAGCGTTCCAGCTGCTTTGCTTCTCACGTTGCTGGGAATCATTTCATGCGTGTTTCTGTTTGTAGTTTACACTCTGACGAAGTTACAACAACACGTGACTCCTCTCATTTTTTAGTCCATGGTTTAAAGACATGACACGGTCTGTGTTTTCTGTGTGTGTGTTTCGGCATCAGTCCACGTACAGATGGTCACGCTCACACTCGTCTGTCACACTCTGATTGGCTGCTTTGCTGCTGCTGCTGGAAGCTTCTGCAGGAAACCTGACAGAAATTTCACAAGACCACACACACACACACACACGTATGTGATGTTTGTATTCCTGCAATAATACCACGAGGAGATCCAAATAAAGTCAGTTATTACTTCTTACTTCTTCTGTGGTTGAAAACCGCTCCACAATGAAAGCTTTGCTAATAACAGAGACGTAACCTGACTGAAAGTCTGTGCTTAAAAATCATTTTACTTCCACCTTTTTAATGGTTAAGACACAATAATTATTCTTAATTATTCTTCTCTCATCTGTGACAAGAATGAGAAACTCAAACGACGACTTGAACCCGTGTGTCTCCCTCTCAGGTTTGTTTCTGCTGGTTTTGACGGCTCGAGGACGTTAAACGTTACACAGTGAGACAAAATTTACATAGAAATAGAAATTCTGTTTATATTTTTAATAACCCGACATCTGATAATATTAGCATTTGTGGAGTTGGCGTTGTCGGTTGACTGAGTTATGAAAGGTCTTATTAAAAAATAAATGTGCCTAATGTCAAACTTCTTGCTTTGTAAGCAGCGCTTCTGTTTCATCCATGTTTTCAGAACTTTTATTTTTTATTTTAGTTTTCAGTTTAATTTCTGGTACTTTTCTGAGTTTCCTTATTAAAGAGTGGGGATTTTGTTTGTTTTTTATTTTTTTTACAAAGGTTTTGTTTCATTTTTATAAGTTTCATTGTCAGTTCTACTTATCCGGTCGTTAAGTCTGACGTCACTAGCCGTGTCTGACCCTAAACTCCGCTGAAGGTCCAGTGTTGGGAAGGTCACTTTTAAAATGTATTCCATTACAGATTACAGAATACATACCCCAAAATGTATTCTGTAACGTATTTCGTTACGTTACTCAATGAGAGTAACGTATTCTGAATACTTTGGATTACTTAATATATTATCATGCTGTTTACAACTACACGAATGTTTTATTACTGTTACTGAAGGTCCGCGGCTCCGAACCGTAGTAAAGGGACCTCTGGCTAATACGTCGGGTTCCGTGTCGGGCTCGTAGCCGAAAACTAGCTTTACTTTGTTGTCTGGGTCAACCTTGCTTGCGAGTGACAGAGAGAGGCGTTGAAAGGCTGCTCCAACGGAACTTATTGTTTCGGAGGAAAACACGAACACAGCATACAGTCGAGTCTTAATAGCTTACTTACAACTGGGCTCGTCAGGCACTCTTCTTGGCTACAGTGGTTATTATTATATTTACATGCTTCCAGCTCCCGTTTTTGCTCGATGACAACTCGTACTTTTCCTTTTTCTCCCACCTCGCGCTCACAGACACATAACGGGTATGGCAGTCCATTCTTCATCCATCCATCCTGCAGCACGGACTACACTGCCTATGATGATACATTCTTTAACGCATTCTGTCTATTAGCTTAGCACAACAACAACAAAAAGGCGCTCTCTCACCCAGGAAACACAGAGAGAGAGAGAGTGTCACCCTGTTACCATGGCAACCGTAACGCTGCCGCCTGGAACAACAGAACGTAGCTGTCAAACAAAACCCAAACAGTCCTGACCATTTTGGTCCTGACCCGCGACAATATGAAACAGGGAAGTACCTCTGTGTAATCCATTTATTTCAACAAAGTAACTGTATTCTAAATACCACCTTTTTAAACAGTAACTGTAACGGAATACAGTTACTCATATTTTGTATTTTAAATACGTAACGGCGGTACATGTATTCCGTTACTCCCCAACACTGTGCAGGTCCATATATCAAACGATCACTATGGCATTACTGAGAGTTGAAAAACTGTCTAAAGTCTTTCATCTTTAATAAAATGATCAGCGTTCTGCTCTACCAGGTGTAACAATTGAGTTTAACATCCAGGCATCCATGAAAACGGAATTTATGACATTTAACGGAGATAGAAGTTAGCAGGAAGTTAGCTCGCTAGCTTCTATCTAAATACAATATAGCATGTCCTGACTGCGGGGTTTTGGAAACAAATGAAAACGTACAGCTTTGTTATCACTTCCAACATAAATGAAGACAGAAAATGAAACAGCAGTGACGTTTGTAGGGTTACTGAAGTTTGGCTAGCTGGTATATAATGATGTGCTTCGCGACTGCTAGCGACACAGCTATGTTAGCATAATATAAACAAGTTAACTTTTTTTCCACTCGATAAAAGTTAACGTGAGTGTTCTCGGTGGTCAGGAACAAATGTAATGGCATGGTAGGATGCTGTAAAAGGACTAAACTTCAGCCAGGAGAACAACTGAGATAATCCATCCACAATACGAGGTTAGTCATTCATATACTGCTGCATGGGCTGGGCTGTAGTTACATCCTAAGGTTTTAAAAACTGAGCTTAAATAAATGATTAGCGGTAATAAAAGCCGAGGGAGGTCAACAGTGATCACTGACTGTTTTAGGAGCTTTTTGAGATTAAATAGAAGAAAATACATAATATTAAACATGTTAACAACACAAAAGCTATATTAAACGCAGACTACTTTAGGCCCGGAAGTAGGATTCGTCACGTCATCACTTAACGACCAGATTGTTAAGGAGGTATTTCCTTGTAGCTGTAGACTCCTCCCCAGTGCTTTCAGAGCCAAGATGTATTCTGTCATAGGTCAGAGGTCACCATGACGCTTTATTAGCTACCTGTGACGGAAAAATACCAGCTAACCCTAAACAGCAAGCCACCTCCATAATAACTTCTATTAAGTAGGATGCTAATTTAGCTTTAACTTGTGCATACCTGTAAACGCCCTGTGACGGACTGTTCTCTTCTTTCTCCTTCCTCATTCAGTGTTGGGTTTGATGTGGTGTGGTACGAGTCTCGTCCGATCCTTGGTGTCCTGATATTATTTGATAACTGAATGACTTTTTGTGTTTTACACTCGGCTTGTAGCCATTTTCCTACCATCACAGTGAATTAAAATGATTTCTACCAGCTGATTTATTTTCATGTGAAATCTGCTTCAGTGGAAGGATAACAGGTCAGGTGTGAAGCCACATTTCTGACAGGTGGACTTTTCAGTTTCTGCTGAGTCAGTGAAATCTGTTTCAGAGGAAGGTCACTGATGATGACCTGAAACATTTCTTCTTTGTTTAATCTGAGAGTATCTGTGGTTTCTTAAATGGACCTCACTGTGTCTGTGTATGTAAATTATAATAATTTAACACTTAACAGCCATTCAAATGTATTTGAAATATATTAAATATATAGTTAAAATAATCTGTTGAAAGTCTCGTTTATAAATTAACACTTAATTTGAATAAAATATTGAGCCTTAAATTGCATCCTTATTAATGAATCAATAGCAGGGCCCATTTTTCAAATTGTGCTTTTATTGATTTTCATGTTTTACATACATCTTGCTCAGTTGTTGCTCAAACAGGACGGTTTTATTAAGCTCTGATCTGTTGTGCTGGTGCAGATACAGGCCACTGGGAGGCGCTGTGCTGTTTGTTATGAAGTCCACTGCCTGTGAGTGCCACAGATCCAATTTCCTCTCACAGGTCTTTACTCAAACAGAAGAAGAGACTGTTTAGCGTCTGATTTCTTCATAACCCTCCATGGAATAATAAATCAGGCAATAACAAGCTGATTTATTTCACTCTATACTAACAATTAGGATCAGCTGAATCCAAAGTAAATACGTATCGGTGAGTTCACAAACAGTCGATAGACTTTTAGACTTTTTGTTTGCTTGGAATACATTTTTCAAACTGTTGCTCCGTTTTTACATTTTTCTGTCAGTTTAGAGAAGCTCTTCATGTCATAAAAAAAATAAAATGTTATTTGTTAAAATTACGTTTAATCATCACTAAGAATCTGTCATTATGGTTTCATCTGTATTAATTTCTGCGGTTTTTTTTTTTTTACTTTACAACATTGAGTTTGAAATCATGGACATCACTTTTGGGTCTGAAACGTGAAGCCAATGACAAAGCGCCTTAAACCTGCATTCTTTCTAATGGCCAGCAGGGGGCGACGGCTGTTTATGGTCTCAGTTGCTCTTTTCGGGTCACACTGAGTAAAACGTGAAGTCGTTCATGTACGTTTGGGTCGTCAGCTGACGCCACGAAGAAAGAAATAACTTCATAAGGAGTCCACAAAGGAAGAGATGGCAAGTAACGGGCAAAACAACCGCAGGGCGCGTCCCGAGTTCAGCTTCTCTCAACTTTGAAGCAATTGAAGCGACGACCAATGAGCGCGAACGATACTGCTGACATATGAGAGGGCGTTAAATACATCACAGGGTGCCTTGTGCAGTCGGAGCCTCAATGTCCCGTGCGGACGCCCCTGTTGGCATGTTTTTTTCTGACGCTCGTGTCGAGGCCAAAGCTCACTGCCTTCATCCACAAAAACTCGGCGTACTCTGGGTCAGCATAACTGACCCAGAGTACGCCGTGCATCACGTCTGGGTTTCTTCTTCCTTGTGCTTCTGATTAATCAGAGTTTCTGTTTTCTGCAGGTTTTTCCCTCCATGCCCGTTACAAATAAGTAATGAAAGGTACTTCCTGCGTGAAAACCTAAATACAAAGATGTTTATCAGTGTGAGAGCTCGCGCAACGTATAATCCACGCTCGCCTCCCTCCGATAACGCCCGTGTCTGTGGCTGGCGGCAGCAC
The DNA here is from genome assembly GCF_056152115.1 of Neolamprologus brichardi. Lineage (NCBI taxonomy): Eukaryota > Metazoa > Chordata > Actinopteri > Cichliformes > Cichlidae > Neolamprologus > Neolamprologus brichardi. The sequence continues at coordinate 9,381,945 of NC_142105.1, read as the reverse complement.
GGCGCTGAGTTATGACATTTTTGGCATAGCTGCGCTGCAGGTGAAAACACGTCGTGTGAATGCAGTTTAGCTAATGGTGCAGCTCCTGCAGCAATTTGTCCTCCACAACAGTGCGTAAATTACCGTTTAGGAGACAACCGCAGGAGCTTCCAGGCAATGAGTGATGGCCTGGGCGAGGATAGCACCGGTTCTCTATCTGAGGCTGGTGACCCCCTCCGGGGTCCCTCGAGGGGGTTCCAGGGAGTCCCCGTTTACATCTCAGCTTTGATTTACAGGAATTTTCACAATTACAGACTGAAAAGGGTCTTTATGTTTAAATCATAAAGCTTTCAGACGGCTGTCTCATCACGTCTGCGGTAACGCTGGTGTGCTTTATGCCGACCAGCCTGTCGTCTAGAATATCTCTGAAAATCTGCACAACTTCCACAAACCGTGTCGATTAAACATCTCACGATCTCTCATATTCAACCAGCGACACTTCAGAGGACCCAAGCCTCCACAAAGTGGCACAAAGGAACCACCGAGCCCTGTTTTTGTTCTCCTGACCCCTCACACAAACCTCTGATTGGCCCGGCTCCTTTTCAGTTTACAGAGAACATTAGAAAGCTGTTTTAATACTTGGATAAAGGTACAGGTCATAACTTTTCACACCGAGGAGATGTTTTTTTTCAACTATACAACAGTTATAATGATGCACTTTTGCTCTGTCATGCTCTCATCTGTTTAACTGTGAAGAATCACAAACTGCTCATTAGTGTCAGAAGATGTGGCGCTCCTGTTGCTCGTCACCTGTGAGGAAGTGCAGAGCGACAGGAACTGGCGTGCGCTTTGTTTTAAGCTGCCGACAGACGACTTGACCCGTCTGAGATGAAAGTGCCTGACAGGCGAAGACCCAAGGCCCAACGTAACGTCTTAATGTACTTAAGCGGGAATGTCGTCCAACCACGTCAGCAGGAGTCACAGGTAACAGGCCCAAACATTTATTCCACCTGGTCGCTCTGCCCCCGTTTTAGGGCCTTCGTCATTTTTAACCGAATTTATTTGTCCGCTGTTGTTACTGAAGTTCTTCTTCTCTCTTGCAAAAACCGTCTGGTTTCAAATCATAGATGTGACTCGATTATAAAGTAGCACCTCATATATTCATGTGAAACATGCAGCGGGCGGATCATAGGGCTCAGCGGGGTGTTTACGGGGACGCTGCCGGACGATGTGTCTCAGCACGACCTCGGCCCTCACCCTGCCCACCGTGCAAATGGCCTGCACGCCTCGGTGTTACAAAAGGACGCTTCGATATGTAGCTGGCATCAGAGCGGACATGTCGGCAGACGTCTGAGTGTTCGGTGGAATCAAAGATCTGAGAGATTTTCCTTTGTTGTCTCCTGCAGGCCGAATCCGGATCATCTCTTTCTCCGTGTTGCCATCCGCCACTCACAGCCGTCAATGAAATATTAATAAACCTTTAATCTCTTCATCCATGCTGCTGGATGGCAGATGTTTATTCATGCACTTGCAGCGGTGCTGCTGGTGCTAATGATTGAAGCTACACTTCAGAAGGTTGGTGTGTTCTTGTAGATTTTTGAAATTTCACATACTTGTTTTATTGAGCGAGCAGACCAGACAAACCGCACCTACGTTTTGTTTAGGGAACCGGAAAACAAAAAAATAAATCTGCCCCAGCTGGGAGGGTTTCCAACATACCTACCTCATATTAGTCTGTTTCATTAACAGCCTGTCAATCAAACATGAAGCAAATAACTTTAACAGCAAGATAACTTAATTCAAGATAACCAATCAGAGGCAGAGGAGAAAGGTGAGCTGGATGTGAGTTAACAGGATTAGTTTATCCTGATAATCTGCAGTTAATCTGGAGGATTCGAGCCTCGGTTGTGTGCTGGAGCTGATCTGAGAGCCGTCACAGTTTCTCTTTGATGTGCTGACATTACCTGCTGGACGAGCCCAGGATGTTTATTCCATCCACACCTCAGGTGATGACAGGTTGTGATGAGGGGGCCTGCTCAGGTGTGTGTGTGTGTGTGTAGGTGTGTGTGTAGGTGAGAAACACTCCCTTTGTCTCCAGGTGTGTGTGTGTGTGTGTTTCTAAGGGACATTCATCTGTTTCTTCTCATTTCTACATTTGTGTGTGTTCTCGCTCAGGTGTGTGCATCCAGGTGAGTCCTCCTCATTGCCCCTGGGCTCTTCCTGTAACAGCGTATGTTTCCAGCCCCTCAGGGTTGTGGGAGTTTACAGCTTTTAACTGAGGTCATAACAGCTCCCCAGTGAACACAATTAGCTGCTAAACGCCTCCCTCCTTGCAATGGTTTGTTTACCCGCCCGCCAGCCCGCCATGTTTCTTTTTGTCCGTGGACGTGTTTACCTGCCGAGCCGACAGGTACGTCTGGACAAAAACAGTAAAGTTTTTAGCTAACTCTGCCTGCTCTCACAGCTTATTTTTTTTCCTTTTATTTCAATTTATGACCTTTGACCCACAGCCTACATTGACCAGCCCTTTAACTGAGCCGTAAACACCAAAAGGATCCCAGATTCAGCCCCAATGTGAGAAAATCAGTTCAGTTCATCACACTAGTGAGAAAATATGCAGCGTATAAATACCTTTATTTTGTTTTTTATATCTCTGCGGTTTTCACATTCAGACACTTTTTTCAGATGTTCAGATTTTTGTTATGCTTTTTGTGTGTTAGTTAATGACATGAACAACACCATAAATCCCATCACAGCATCACAGAGTCAGGCTGAGGGCCGAACTTTGACACCCGGTAACTCCTGTGGAAGCCACAAAGGTGGGCAGTTTCTGCCCGTCTCTTTGGTTTTTGTTCAATAAATAACAGTACACTGATACATAAAACCTTAGTATTTTCAAAGTAATTAATAATAATTTAAATTTTGTTGTATAACATTTAAAAACATCGAGACAGAACAGGGCGATCAAAGACGCTTACACATGTATACGAGGCGTACGAGACAATGAGCTTGTGGGTCATATTCATTTGCACACTCTCCCCTCACATCAAGCTGTGAAACATCACATCAGAAACTGGCCCAGCGCTCCTTGGCCATCTCATCCAGACGTCTTCTGAACCTGAGCGTTTAAAGAAGGGTTACTTTCTTTTCACTGTGACACTCACTTTAATTCCCGTAACAGGCTTCTTTATCCTCTGAAACAACACCTCACGTTTGTGTCTAAGTTACAGACTAAATCAGTCTCATAAACACTCAGTGACTCTTATGTTATTGCACCTGTTTGAATTGTAACACTTCTCTAATGGGAATGTCTTTGAAGTACTCTTGATTTTGTTGCTTTCATTTAACTGTCTGTCCCGTATTGTGAATAAATGATGGATGGATTCAGCCGTGAGACCGAGCGAGCCGATGGACGAGATTAGTCGCTGTCTTAATTAAATTTGAGTGTCTTAATTAAATGAGTGTCATCCCATCATTCCTCGCTTTGAACCGGATCACCTTCGCCGTCTGGCACTCCTCCTCGTTAAACTCAGCGCTCCATAAATAAAAGACGTTCCCGCCCGTCGTCTTCACTTCCTGCCTGCAGCTGTCTGACGACTCTGCCCACCTCCAGCGCTGAACCTGAGGGGGAGGGTGGGGAGGTTGAAGCTACTTAGGTGGTAATATATCGTCCAGGATGCCACAGGTGTCTTCCTAAAGTGGTCTGGATCAGATAAGGACTGACCCCTCCTCCCCTTTCCCACCTCCCACACTTTAAACTTCTCTCCATCATCAGCCACTCTGAAAATCGGAGCACACCACAAACTTCAGGTGAGCGCTTTGTGCTGACTGACCTCACTAAACCAAACAGAAATGATAACAAAGGCCGCGATTACAGTTTAGATATGATAGATATAAATGAAAGACGCCTCATTAAAGGTGTTCGCATTAGTCTGAACCGAGCCAAATACCTCTTCGGTTTTGTCCCGTACTCCGTTTAAGTGAAAGAAAAACATTCATGGTCCAACTCAGACTTACTGCTGTCACTCTCAGACACATTATGAGATAAAGTGAAGATTTGTAAGTTAATCCTCGAGCTTATAAAGTTACACTTTGTAAATTCTCACCACTAGATATCAGTAGATTGCAGAATGCAGTCAACTGAGTTTAGTTTTTTTTGTTCCTCCCAATTCAAGTGCATAACCCTAGCTACAGTTTCAGTTATAGGACAGATAAGTTTTAGTCAGCCAAGAGACATCAAAACACTAAACTTGTGCTGTACCCCATAATCGCCACATCCAACCAGCATCTGCTGTTTACCTCAGCTGTCTATGCCGGGCGAAAGCATAAACCTTTATTTACTCTGCAGGAGGCTGGAAAACCTTGTGAAAGGAGTTGATGACTCTGAGAAGCTCAAATCTGACCAGCGACAGTGACACTGAAGTGAGTTGTAGAGCAGCAGTCCCCAACCCCCGGGTCACGGGCCGATAATGGTCCATGAGTCGTTTGGTAACGGGCCGTGAGAGTTGAGGCTCGGCTATGAAATTTATGGTTTTCAGGGTTTTTATCGTTTACTCAGTTTCCCTGGGTCTTTTCCCGTGTTATAGTTGTGCATCTTATTTTGAAAGAAATATTTACGCGTTACCATAGCGACCAGAGAGCCTTAAGGGGCAGAGAGGAGGATGTTACTCTCAATGTTGTTGGCGCACTTCAGGAGGACGCAAGTTACACAATTACACAGTGAATTTCGCGTTTGTTATTATATTTACAAAATACCAGTTTTTGTCTTGGTTGTATCGTTTTATTTTGTTGTATTCATCCGTGACACCTTAAAGGCCGGTCCGTGAAAATATTGTCTGCCATTAAACCGGTCCGTGGCGTAAGGTTGGGGACTGTTGTAGAGGACATGTTGATCTGTTGCTTATGCTGCTGTTAGCCTCTGTTAGCTGCTGTTCATTAGCGTTCTTTGAAGTGGATGTTGGATAAAGTTGAATAAACTCTTATATGATGTGAGAATGTAATCAAACCGTTTATCAAAGCCCAACATTAGCAAACATTGCAAACTGGCTTCCATGTAATTTTAATGTAATTTTAATACATCAATTATAAGTTTATGAGAACATTAGTTTGTTACTAATCTATGTCCCCTTTAAACCACAGCAGCACAGCAAAAGGATGAACTGGTTTTAAATATTTTCTTTGCTGTGGATAAAAGTTTTATGCTGTATTCAGTAAAACATTTTGTTTTGATAACATCATATTCTTTTCACTTTCTGGCTTCTGAACCTAAAAACAAAGAGGAACGAATTCCAGCTCTGGATTCGTCATTGTTATTATGGGAAGTAAGTACAGTCTGTGCTTTATTTGTGTTTTGTTTTGTTTTTTATTGTTGCTGCATGCATGAAGCATATGATAAGCATGTGGATCCTCCTGGCTGCACCGCTTTCTTCAGAGCGGAGCGGCTCAGACCCCCGCAGGAAGGAAATGTGAAAATAATGATATATTTAAAGCAGACAGAAGAAGACTGGTAGTAAATTTTGAGACGGGAGTCTTCGAGCTAGCACAGCACGGTGGTATGTTTGCTTTTTTCTCTTGTGAGAGATGGACGTGTGGAAATTATCTGACGTGTGTGAGCGGAGGGTTGTAGGCCTTCATACCTGTCGGGGATAATAACAGGTATTTTAGCAGCGAGATGAATCGGTGATTACAGCAAAAGGCATTTTCTTTCTCACAAGGAGGGAGGGAGCTTTGGCATTTGTAAACTGGTCGTGACAAGTAGCCGTAAATTACTCTTTAAGACATCCATTAAAACTCATCTGACACAAATGCCATCTATAAACATACCTGAGTGACAGCGACGTTCAGCAGCTGCTGCCACGAATGCGGTTTCTTGGACGTGACACAATGTGGCAAAACATATCTGAGTCAGTGATTCAGTAAATGGTGTAAATGACACAAGGATTACTAAACTACTCAACACACCTGCACAGGTAAACCTGTCAGGGTGGATGGGTGATGCATAAGATAGATTGAGTGCTACTGGAAGCTTGAGGTAAGCTGTGAAAAAGTGTTGCATCAAACATCAAACAGCAGAAAGGGCAATAAAACAATGAGTTTCACAAAAAAATCTTAAATTTCATTAAAAAACTGCAAAGTTTGTGATTTTTACATCGTGATTGTTGTATTTGGTGTAACGGTGTTACAGTGAGGCAGCTTGTCTGCGTTTAAACACCCTGGATAATCCTCTTTTCTGACTCTAATAATGACCATAAATCACAAAATTTACTTCATGCTTTATTCGGGAAAACCTGAAAACTGCTTCCAGAAACTCAGTGGAAAACTGCAAACTTCCCTACAAGCATTTCCAAAACAAAGCTCTCGAGGGCAGCTCATCATCTGTCTCGTCAGCCAATTGTCTGTTTGTCTGTCAGCAGTCTAGCATCCACAGTTTTCTAGATATCATGTTAAAATGTTTGTCTGATAGTTGATACCAATAACAGCTGAGCTGATTTAATTTTGGTAAAAAATTGGCTCACGGGTACATCTAATGTGAAAATCCATAGAAACTTTATATATACTCACAATTTTGTATGAATTGTCTTCAAACTAGGGACATAAGTACCTAGCTTGCGTAACCATTTGACCTTGACCCTCATTCTTAGCAAACAAGGTCAAAGTTGACCCTGAAAAAACCATATCGAGTAACATATATATATAAGGGCATAGAGCTGTGCAACATTTTTCAGCCAATTCTCCTCAAATCAAAAATGACTAATAAAATAAAACACACAGTTTTAATATGTAATGTTTCAAGGTCATGGGTCAAAGGTCAGATATAAGCTGTTTGGTATTTTTCTGACAAAAAATCATGAAGTTGACCTTGACAATTTGGTGGATGTAAGTCAGATTTTAATGGATTGTTAACATGACCCCACCCTGGTAGTTGTATCACGTCCAGTATGATGGAGAAGAAGTTATTATCATTATTATTACTGTTGTTGGAAGGTTGGTGGTTCAATCCCTGGCTCCCCCTAGTCTGCATACCAAATATCTTTGGACAAGAACCCCAAGTTGCTCTCCGATGCACCCATCAGAGTATGAGTGTGTGTGAATAAAGTAAAAAAGTAAAATTTTATTTATATAGCACCTTTCAAGATGAAATCATAAAGTGCTTTACAAAGGCAGAAAACAGACATTAAAATCTAAAACAAAACAAAATCAACCAAAAGCAAGTTTAAACAGATAAAACATGACTGAGTCCACAGATCTCAAACTCAAAGGGAGCGAGTTCCAGAGTCTGGGAGCCACTGATACAAACGCTCTGTCACCTTTTGTTTTTAACCTTGTATGCTGGACAACCAGCAATCCCTGGTCACAAGACCTCAGGGACCTGCTGGGGTGATAAGAAAGAAGAAGATCACTTAAGTAAGTTGGAGCTACACCGTGCAGAGCCCTATAAGTCATGATTATGATCTTAAATTGGACCCTGAACTTGACAGGGAGCCAATGCAGCTGAATCAGCAGGGGAGTGGCATGGAGGTATTTGTGATGCTTTGTCAGAAGCCTAGCGGCAACATTTTGAACACCCTGCAGTCGTTCCAGGGAGGCATTACTTAAGCAAGCAAACAAGGAATTACAATAGTCTAAGTGAGATAAAACCAAAGCATGAATAATTATTTCCAATTTGGAACGTGACACAATGGGACTCAGCTTAGCGATATTTCTTAAATGGTAAAAACAAGAGCGAACCAAGGATTTAACGTGTGTGTCCAGCGTCAGAGCTGGATCAAATGTAACACCAAGGTTCCTAATGGATGATTTAATATAAGAAGCAAGAGGGCCTAGATTTTTAACCACAAGGGGAACAAATTTCTCAGGAGCAAAGACAATGACTTCCGTTTTATCAGCATTTAGTTGAAGGTAATTACCAGCCAGCTTTTGGTAGAAAAGCACTTCAAAAGCACAGAAACAGTGCTTGTGTGAATGGGTAAATGTGGCATGTTGTATAGAGTGCTCTGGGAGAGCAGAAAAGTGCTATATAAGAATCAGTCCATTTACCTTAGCATATAAAGCGCCTTGAGGTGACCATGTTAACTGTTGTGATTTTTTGCTATGTAAATAAAATTGATTTGAAATGAATGCTGCTCAAAAAAAACATGGACGCAGCTTTGAAGTCAGAAAAATGAAGCCATTGTAGAAAATGTTGACCGTTTTTGGTCAGTGTGAGTCAAAACGGAGGATTTTCCATGATGTGCTCATTGGCACAACTTGTGATTGTCAAGTCACAGTCAGACCTGTCCCTTTGAGTTTTTGAAACCAAAATGGTGTTAGTGAAACTGCGAGTCCTCAAAATATCGCTCTGCCTAACACCCTAACCCTGAACTTCAAGGGTTTTATCTGACGATCACGAGCTACACTTTTTCCAGAGGAGTCCTCCTTTTTTCTTTTGGTCAAGGTCGTCGCTAATGATGATGGTGTACGAGCCAGACGTTTTACGTGCCTGACCAGTTGTCCTCTGTATGAGGGGCGTTTTGCTTCATCTGGACCTTCAATCAAGACATCCTCCATTCTGAGGAGTGCTGCTGACCCTCTGAACCGTTTCAAGATTGTGGCGTGCATTGGAGAGCCTGTGACCTCACTTTCCTGACTTGCCGGTATCGTGGTAGATGGGTTTGGACTTTTTACCCATCTGTAGCCACCGTTCATTAGCAATCCACAGCAGTCTGCTGTTGGCTTTAAGCATTGCAGCTTAGCATCTATCAGCGATGGCAGCAGGTTGAGGACATGTAAACGGCGTGCATTTGTGCGTCAGAATCCACGTCGAGCACAGCTGAAGGTTTCACGTTTCCTCTTTGTCAGTCCTGTGAAACACATTCTTTCTGCTATTAACGGTTACAACAGAGTGCATGTGTCACTCAGTGAGCAGAGGAAGCTCTGTGCCAACTGCCAATCATGAATCTGTGCGGTATGTAAACACTAACAGCCCACGCCTCGTTTGTTCTGGACTCGACCCAGCGGGCTGTGTGTGAAACTGGATCACAATGAAGCGGGGTGTGACTTCTCTTTACAGGCCTGTCCGTCAGCAGGATGAAGAATTTTAATTGCAGGCCTGGCTTAAGTCCGCGGGTTGCCTCCTGATGAAATACTCACATTTAGATTCATGCAACAACAGGAGAGCTGTCACCGCTGTAGCCACATGTCTGCAAAGCTGCAGAAGTCAAAGAATCACCTGGTTAGAAGCTTTGTTCTACATTATGAAGACAAATAACCACCAATGTGGTTTAATCAGTGAAAAAACCAGAGGGCCAAGATTTACAGGAGATATTTTAAAGTCTTTAACATTACAGAGCTTTTTAGTGTTTGTTAACACCGACAGCAGCAGCTGCTGGAGAAAGAGTCCCAGTTTACCTCCCGGTTGTACTCATTTAGATTATTTTTAAAATTCAAACCGTGAACAGATGTTGGAGTTTAAAACGTCCGGAGCCTGGAGGGAAACTGATGTTCATTTCTCACTTTTCATCTTCTTTAGTTGCTCAAACAAGCTCATAGATGGACACTAAGTAGTGTGATTTCCTCGCTGCAGGCGCTTTGGTTTAGTTAAGTCAACATGAGCGTGACTGAAAACTGGCTGATCAAACAGGCTATAGAGTTACGCTGCTGTCAGCCTGATGAGTCTGTTACATCACACACACGTTGACGCACCTGAGCTTTTCAGGAAGTCTTCAGAAGTCTGAACTCGGGAGTTTAGAGGATTAAGAGCTCTGAGGTGAGGAAGGAAAGAAACTCACTGGTTTTCACCCGATTTCTACAAATGAGTGTCACTCATGCTTTACATCACACAGTTTATTCACATTTTCTCTGCAGACGAGTTTATCTGCTCATTTAGTGGATAAATCCACTAAATGGATAAATCATTTAGTGGATCATTTAGTGGATAAATCCACTAAATGTTTTAAATTAGGAAAGTTTAAATTAAAAAATAATGCCAAGAGCAGCCAACTCAACATTTTACTGCTTCCACTCAGATTTTTTGGCTAGTTTGAAGATTTGCAGATAAAAACAGATGGAAGGAAACACGACCGCGAGGTCTGATTGCACTTTTTCTGTGTTCTTGCTTTATGTACAAAACTCTGGGGATGAAAAATGAAGCCAAAGATGAGGTGACAAAAAATGCCACCTCCTACCAGGCGCTGGTAAAAACATTTTAAAACAAGAAGTAGTCAGAAAAAATATTACATTTAATTTTCAGATGTTATTTAAACTGAATGATTTATAAGCACAACGATCCCTCACAAACAACGTCAGAGCTGAAAAATTAAGCGCCAAAACCTGCAGTTCCTCTATGTCAATGTCAGTCAATTGACTGTTGACAGTCAATTGACAGTCAATGTCAATGGGACCATTGACTGTTTTCTACAGTCAATGGTCAGTCCCCATAGACCAGGGTATCCAACTCCAGGCCTCGAGGGCCGGTGTCCTGCAGGTTTTAGATCTCACCCCTGGGTCAACACACCTGAATCAAATGATTAGTTCATCACCAGGCCTCTGGAGAACTTCAAGACATGTTGAGGAGGTAATTTAGCCATTTAAATCAGCTGATTTAAAACCTGCAGGACACCGGCCCTTGAGGCCTGGAGTTGGACACCCCTGCCAAAGACTGTCATGTCCAACTCAACAGCACAAAAATCATGTTTACAGCCTGATACAAAAACTGCTTCCACTCAGATTTTTTGGCTATCAATAACTGGCCCATTTATAATAACTGTTTTATAACTCACCTGTTTAAATTGTATTAAGGGTTACATTGTAAGGGGTGTGGCCTATTTGAGTGACAGGTGGAGTACCTGCCGGTTTTGTTTATAGGAATTTGAAAATGGATTACTTGAGGTTTGGTCAGGCAGGACATTCTTCCTGTCTTTCAGCTGCAGCATTCCTGCAAACCTCTGGAAATGCCCTGCATTGTTATGCTGTCACTGCTGTGTGTAATCAGTGTTTGTATGATTTGCTAAGCCATAAATCCACAAACGGTCTGTGAGGGATTCAACATGTAAACACAGTATAAAAATAATTTTTGCATCTGTCTGTACATTTCCATGTTACAAATTACATAGACATGTAAATCAGTGTTTGCATGATCGTGTGTTTGTGTGTGTGGTGTGTGTGTGTGTGTGTGTGTGTGTGTGTGAGTAGCTTCTCGCAGTCCACATCACAGATGGACGAGCGACTTTATACCCTCCTCGACTCTGGGAGAACAAAAAGGAGGAATGAAGAGGAGACAAAGTGAGAAAGTGTGGACATTTAACCCCTTCACTTCCTTATGAAGACTCCAGTAATCAGGCAGTGTGTGTGTGTGTGTGTGTGTGTGTGTATGTGTGTGAGTGTGTGTGTGTGTGGGAGGGGTGGGGTGGGGTGGGGGTAAAGTGGGAGCATCGCCCCTGGCCGTTTGGAGGTGAGAAGATCTAATCCTGAATTAAATGATCTGGCACTTTACAAAATACACGACAATTACACAGATAATTATACCAAGCCTTCACATGGAGCCCACGGGTCACAATTAACACACACACACACACACACACACACCAGCTGTAGCTCAGACCTGCTGTCGAGCTGTGTGGATGTACGCTGCACACAGAGGACAATAAACAGTTTACAGAATGACAGCATTTAAAGATAAGAGCAGAACCTCCTCCTGACGAGCAGTGACAAATAAAGAGAGCATAAAGTCGAAGCTGCTTTAAAGGCGGTCAGGGAAAAATAAGTCGGCTGTGGAGATTTAAAGTGGAAGCAGCGATTATGGCAGCTGGACACACCATGGACACATTCCTGTTAACGTTCTTTGAAGGATGTGCTGACCACTCAGAGATTCATTATCACCATCTGATAATTACATTTAAATAACTCTGAGCCAAATAGACCCCAGGAGACGTGAAGGTTGATTGTTATTAGCAATGAATAGTTTAGCTCAGGTTTTCTCCCCTCAGATCCACCAGCAGTCACCTTAAAGCTAAAAGATAAGGTACAGGGACAAATTCTGCAACACTGACTTTTCTTCTCTGCTATTGGTGGCACTGAAGATAGACACCAGAGGTCCTGGATGCAAACAACATGAGGACCTGCAGCACTGAGTGCAGCTAATGCCCACTGAACACAAAGAAGGTTAGTCATCATCCAAGAGTTTCTAATGGAAAGCCAGGCTGGAACAGATGTGATGAGACAGCAGGGTATCATCTGCAAAGAGGCAAAAAGAAAGTTTGAACTTTTAAGTAACTTTATGCAGTGGTAACAGAAACAGTAAGGGGCCCTGGATCAACCCCTGAGGGACTCCACATTTATTCAACAATGCATCAGCAGAGCAAAGTGAGCAAAAGATGGATTGTACCACCATGAGACCACCCACTAGTTAATAAGGTACCTCTCATTCATTTAAATACAGTCAGACTTTATAACAAGAGGACGTTTGAGACTTCACATTTCAGACCTGGAAGCTGAGTCTGTGTTTGATATAAAGTTGATGCCACAGACACAAAGGACTAACGTACTGAGAGTTACAGAATACCCAGAAGCCCACTGTGCGTGCCCCGACAGGTCGGGGTGCTTTACTGCCTTAAGGGAGACCTACACAGTATCAGGCGGGTTGTTTAGAGGTTGTGGTTGGCAGCTTGGTTTATAATTTAGCGTTTAAAGTGACACAGTGGCTTTTCAGAGCTTCACATCCTGGTCAATATCTCCCCCCGAGCTCCTCCCCTCTGTCTGCTTTTACTGTTGTTCAACATATATATCGGCGTAGAAGACTATTTACTAGATCATTATCATTTTCCAGTCCCAGATGTGTTTGTTTACTCTGTTTACTGTTTGTTTGTTGGTCTGGCTCACAGACTCAGTGAACGAGGAGTTTAGTTACACTAATGATGACCCTCGGGCTGTTAGTTAACTAGCTCCCTGCAGACCTTAAACACAGTTAATGCACACCTTCAGGGACACACTAATGTGTGCTTTGTGCGCGTGCACAAACTAAACATGTGTGGACCTGTATGCGCACGAGTATGTGCGTCAGCTCCAGTGTAACTGCTGCATGTACTAACCCCTATGGTGAGGTAATCTGATGTTTCCTGTACTCCTCTCGCAGCTGCTGGACAACATACATAACACACAGTACACATATATGTGACAGAGCAGGCTCACTTCATGGCGCCATGCATAAATAATAATAATAACCATTTTCTGCATATGACACACAGGTCATGTTAAATGTGAGTGTAATGTCCTCTGAAGTGCAGAAAACGTGTGTGTGTGTGTTGTTGGTAACTGTCTCCTGTGGACCATCTGTACCTGCAGCTTGGCTTTCATCATTAACCAAACCACAGTGATGTCATCAGGGACCGATGGGCAGCAGCTGCTTTAACATAGACACACACACCATCCAGTAATAATGATGTCATGTGATCTCCGACTTCAGCCGACCACCAGTCTCATTAGTTTACTGTAAATTGTGAGCCATAGATACAGCTCCATCTTCATTCTACTTGTGTCTGTCGTTTTAAAGTAAATTTGTATGAGTATTAGGGAGGTCATAGAACCACATGCACCCCTTACATGCCTTCTGGAGTTAAAATTAGAAAATGTGCACCACTGAGGAACGACCAACCAATCAGCATGCAGTAGCAGAAAACCTAGTTGTAGCTTAATTTAAATATTTGTGAATTTGTGAAAACTCACAAATTATACGTGATTATTTTAGCCCAGTTTACTCATCAATTTTGAGGACTATCTCATGAAGATGACAGGATTAACAAGCAGTGTAATAGCTCCCGTTAGTCAGCCCTGTTACCAGTTTAAAATACTGATTTATTGCTTTTATATCAAAAGCTACAGCTAGGTGCTGCTGTTTCTGACGCTGGTTTTTATCTTAGATTTCATCCAGTAGGCGCCATTCAAAGGAGCAAAATTATCCATCAGGAACTCCAGTTTGTAAATTGCCCGTAAACACACATACATCTATATCACCAGATTACAGATTACATACTGAGTTATGTATGCGCTCCTGTTAGCTGTTGTTGGCCAGTTTTAGTGAAAGCTTCTTTGAAGTGGGTCTATCTCATCGCTGGACTCAAACACTTATGTGTGAATGTAATCGACCTGTTCATCAGAGAGTGTGATTTTTAGGACAGGCTGGCATGGTATCTTATAACCTTGCATCTTATGGCTTCTCTCAAAATGTAAAAGAACCCACCCACCACTTTAATCACACTCTAGATCTTGTTTTAACATATGGCATAGAAACTGAACATTTAACAGTGTTTCCTGAAAACCCTCTCCTGTCTGATCATTTCCTGATAACATTTAGATGTCTTTCTGAAAGTGCTGAAACTAAGTTTAAGAATATAATCCACCCACTGTTATCATCTTCAATGACCTGTACCAACACAGAGCAGAGCAGCTATCTGAACGCTACTCCAACAGAGGTTGATTATCTTGTTAATAATTTTACCTTTTCACTACGTATGACTCTGGATACTGTAGCTCCTGTGAAAACTAAGGTCTCTATCAGAAGTACCTGACTCCGTGGTATAATTCTCAAACACGTAGCCTAAAGCAGATGACTCGTAAGCTGGAGAGGAAATGGCGTGTCACAAATTTAGAGGATCATCATTTAGCCTGGAGAAATAGTTTGTTGCTTTATAAGAAAGCCCTCCGCAAAGCCAGAACATTTTACTATTCGTCACTGATTGAAGAAAATAAGAACAACCCCAGGTTTCTCTTCAGCACTGTAGCCAGGCTGACAAAAAGTCAGAGCTCTTTTGAGCCAACCATCCCTTTAACGTTAACTAGTAATGACTTCATGAACTTCTTCACAAATAAATTTTTTATCATTAGAGAAAAAATTACCAATAATCATCCCACAGATGTAATATTATCTACAGCTACTCTTAGTACCATTGATGTTAAGTTAGACTCTTTTTCTCCAATTGATCTTTCTGAGTTAACTTCAATAATTACTTCCTCCAAACCATCAACGTGTCTTTTAGACCCCATTCCTACAAAACTGCTCAAAGAAGTCCTGCCATTAATTAATTCTTCAATCTTAAATATGATCAACCTATTTCTAATAATCGGCTATGTACCACAGGCCTTCAAGCTGGCTGTAGTTAAACCTTTACTCAAAAAGCATCTCTAGACCCAGCAGTCTTAGCTAATTATAGGCCAATCTCCAACCTTCCTTTCATATCAAAAATCCTTGAAACAGTAGTTGTCAAACAGCTAACTCAGGGGTCTGCAACCTTTTACACCCAAAGAGCCACTTGGACCCGGTTTCCACGCAAAAGAAAACACTGGGAGCCGCAAATACTTTTTGAAATCTAAAATGAAGATAACACTGCATATATTGTTTTTTACTTTTATGCTTTGTGTGAACAACTAAAGTAAGTAAGTAAAGTTTATGTATTAAGCGCTTTTCACAGACAGGCAGTCACAAAAGCGCTGTACACAGATATTAAAAAAAACAATACAATCAATAGACATTATACACAATGTAAAAGATCAAATGTAAATAATGTAAAGAATATAAAATACGTAGATCAACAAAAGGTTTGTTTGAAAAGAAAAGTTTTTAACTGCTTTTTAAAAGAATCCACAGAGCAACTAAGGTGTGCTTATGAAATCCATGAAGTGCTACAGAGAAAATTACATTTTATTTATGTAATTAACACATTTTGAACTCTTAAAGAAATATAACCAAAGGAAAGACACCCAGCTGAACTACAATGATCCATGTAGCAAACAAAAACTGTGAGCCGCCACCCTTATATCACCTTGGGCTTTTGGAGCCTTGACCTGACTTTTAAAAAAATAATTGGAAAAAAAGCACTATGCTGCTAAAAGATGAAAAATAGATATTTGCAAAATTCTGCCTAAATATGTATTTTACCACGCGGGGCGTGGTCTGCAGCGCTGCTGCAGGGGAGTCGGACGCACCTGAGCGGCACCCGCAATCACACCTCGCCGCCTTAAAGTCTGTGCTCTCTCTGCTGTTGTGTTGTCGGGCTGTGAGCTGAAAAGCTACAGCCGGCTGTATGCGTACAGTGTGTGTATATATGCGTGTGAAAAGTGGTCAATAAAGAAATGCTGAAAAGCGTGTTAATGGAAACATCGTCGGGTCTGCCGTGATATGTTTACAATAAGACTTATGGTCCCGAACCTCTGCGCACAGCGTCTGCAAATCGGGGCTTTCATCTTTACGCAGGACTGTCATCTGTGAGGCGTGAGCGGTGTTTGATTTTAACATAGTTCACGGAGGAGAACACCTGCCGACATTATGTGGATCCGAAGATCCATAACTGGCCTACCTGGGGTTGAAAGTCTCAATAAATGCACGGCGTTTCGGCGGGTATACCGGCTTCCGCGAGTGTGACGCTTATTTTGAGCGATGAAAAAATAATAAGATATAATTTTATTTTTATATTTCAAA
This sequence comes from Neolamprologus brichardi, assembly GCF_056152115.1. NCBI lineage: Eukaryota > Metazoa > Chordata > Actinopteri > Cichliformes > Cichlidae > Neolamprologus > Neolamprologus brichardi. The sequence continues at coordinate 9,365,519 of NC_142105.1, read as the reverse complement.
ATCACAATAATCTTCCAATTTAGAACTACAAGTTAAAAAAAGAACTAAACACAAATAAAATACACTTCAGCTAAATACTTCAAATTTATTTTCCCAAACCACCCGGAGCCGCAGTATAAGGACAAAAGAGACGCATGCGGCTCCAGAGCCGCAGGTTGCCGACCCCTGAGCTAACTGATCATCTGCAGAGGCTTATTTGAAGAGTTTCAGTCAGGTTTCAGAGCTCATCAAACAGCTTTAGTGAAGGTTACAAATGATCTTCTTATGGCCTCTGACAGTGGACTCATCTGTGTGCTTGTCCTGCTAGACCTTAGTGCAGCGTTTGATACTGTTGACCATAATATCCTATTAGAGCGATTAGAACATGCTGTAGGTATTACAGGTACTGCACTGCAGTGGTTTGTATCATATCTATCTAATAGACTCCAATTTGTACATGTAAATGGAGAGTCCTCTTCACCCACTGAGGTTAATTATGGAGTTCCACAGGGTTCAGTGCTAGGACCAATTCTGTTTACATTATACATGCTTCCCCTAGGCAGCATCATTAGAAGACATAGCATACATTTTCACTGCTATGCAGATGACACCCAGCTCTATCTGTCCATGAAGCCAGATAACACACACCAATTAGTTAAACTGCAGGAATGTCTTAAAGACATAAAGACCTGGATGGCCGCTAACTTTCTGCTTCCTAATTCAGATAAAACTGAGGTCATTGTACTCGGCCCTGAAAATCTTAGAAATATGGTATCTAACCAGATTCTTACTCTGGATGGCATTACCTTGGCCTCCAGTAATGCTGTGAGGAATCTTGGAGTCATTTTTGACCAGGATATGTCCTTCAACGCACATATTAAACAAATATGTAAGACTGCGTTCTTCCATTTGTGCAACATCTCTAAAATGAGAAATATCCTATCTCAGAGTGACGCTGAAAAACTAGTTCATGCATTTATTACTTCCAGGCTGGAGTACTGCAATTCATTATTATCAGGATATCCTAAAAACTCCCTGAAAAGCCTTCAGCTAATCCAAAATGCTGCAGCAAGAGTACTGACAGGGACTAGAAAGAGAGAGCATATTTCTCCTGTTTTGGCTTCCCTTCATTGGCTTCCTGTTAAATCCAGAATTAAATTCAAAATCCTGCTCCTCACACACAAGGTCTTAAATAATCAGGCCCCATCTTATCTTAATAACCTTGTAGTACCATATCACCCTATTAGAGCACTTCGCTCTCGCTCTGCAGAACTACTTGTTGTTCCTAGAGTATTTAAAAGTAGAATGGGAGGCAAAGCCTTCAGTTTTCAGGCCCGTCTTCTGTGGGACCAGCATGTCTTTCATCCTGTCTCCCTTTTAACAGGAAGAAACATCCAGCAGAACCAGGCTCAGGGAGGGGCGGGGCCATCTGCTGCGATTGGTTGGGGTGACAGAAGGAAGACAGGATAAAGACATGCTGTGGAAGAGAGCCAGAGATGAATAGATGTAATGTAATGTATACTTTATTGATCCCCTTGGGGAAATTACTCTCTGCTTTTAACCCATTCACTCAGTGAAGCAGTGGGCAGTATAATAACATTTATAATATTAGTCCTCCCACTGCAATAAGAAAAGCCCAGTTTAGGAAGATTATCGGTCCTGTCCTTAAAAGTCTGTCTCTTTCTTTGATTTTTGGATTTTTTGTCAGCGTGTCATTGATTTTAGATTTTTGGTTTCAGTTTTTAAGTTTGAAATCTCATCAAATACCACTGGACCATTTGTTCCTGATCAAGCATTTGTTTTAAAATAGATCACATAATCTATTTAACAGTATAATGCCCTTTGTATCATATTTGATACATGAGTTTCTGAGACCTCTACCTCATCAACATGATCAATACTTGCCATAATTTCAAAGTGTTATGGACAAAACTATTTATTTGTCTAAAATTAACATTTTTGTTAACAAAAAGTTGCCAAAAACGCCCAATGTATTAAATACGATACAAAAAATATATAATAAATATACAATAAAAATATATCATACACAACATGATATAGCAAAAAAGAATTTGTGGATTTTGTTATAAGGGTTAATAAACATCTTAGTTCCAAAAAATCAGAGTTTTCTGGCTATTTTGTGATAGGTTGGGTCTTACAGGGTTAAATATGAGATCCTTTTTTATTGGGACATCCAGGAAGGCTTCGTCGAGGTTTTCTGCAACCAACACACAAAGATATTTAGTTTCCGTGATTTATCAGTCCATTAATCCCAATCATACTGGAGAAAAGCTAAAAGCACAGAGATTGTCAGTTAAGCTCTGAATAGTCTGACTTTTATTTTATTTCATTTTAACAATTTCTGTTACTGACTTTTATCACCTTATGGATCTTTTCATCTACAGATAACGATCTAAGATGTTAGAAGAAAAGTCCATATCCTTAAAACTCCGGTTGTGTTTGTTTGTTCTAACCATCATTAGGTCTTCTCATCAGAACCAACAACAACAATCAGCCTAAATTAAAGGTGAACACGTTTTGTGACAAAGTGAGATGAATCAAAGATAGCTGGATAACTCCAACACCAACATTAATATGTCCCTTATCCTCCAACCGTGAAACTGTTTGTTTAAGCTGTTAACACCTACTTGAACTTATCTCTGAGGAAGGCAAACAATCCTGAACCACAAACTGAGCTCAGAGCTGTGAAAACCGCTAAGACTGAGTCAACAGTCGTGAAAAAAGCCACTGATGGCACATACAAACATGCAGCGGTGGATGAAATATTCATCCGTTGTTAGAGTCAATCTGTGCCTGCTCAAACATGAGCAGATTACAAGGCAAATTTATGAAAAACAACTAAAATCCTAACCTCACGTCCTAATTTTCAACTCTCTAGAATTTTTTAGAGCCCAAGCTGATGTCATCCATCAGTGGTTTCCCTCCAATTCCCCAAATATTCAAAGAGAGTCACTAATTCATTCCTTCATCACCACTTAAGTCCGAGTATATGTATGTATTTGAACCTGTGTGTACTTTTGTTTCTGTGTGGATCAAAGAAAATCCAAAATAATCCAAGTCAATAAAGATGCATTCTGTGCAATCACTCTACCCGTAAAGTTCACAGACGTCATTAAAAGCACATGGTTATTGGTGTTATTGGTACATACTCTATCACCGATGTCTATAGGGATGGGTATCGAAAACCGGTTCTTGTTGAGAACCGGTTCCCACTGTTTCAATTCCTTGGAATCGTTTGCCATTTTTGCAAACGATTCCCTTATCGATTCCAGTCGCCCCGAATGACGTCACCACGTTGCGGAGCGTCATTTACCTGGCAGGAAACATGGCGGCTCAAACGCTAAAAAGTTTGGTTATACTTTACGAGAACGGATGACAACAGGGCAACTTGCAATACTTACAAAGTAGATATTTCATTTAAGGGAGGAAACACTACGAATATGCAAAAGCATTTGCTCACAAAACACCCGATAACCTTAAATGAATGTCGTATTTTTAATTCCGCTCCAGACTCGTGAATCTCAACCCAGCAGCAGCGGTAACGTTTGCACGTCCTCTCCCGTTAATACGGCAGGTAAATAATCAACTAACAGTGCATATTATGTTAGCGCGATCTGCCTTATTACAAAACCTGCCATTACTGTGCATTTAGGTGACTATGATGAGAGAGACAGACAGAGTCTGGCTCAGATGCTGGCAGTTCTTGCTACAGTCTACCGGTAGCGTCTCCTTTCAGGCCAGGATAGACGAATGTCACGGAGCAGTGACTAAGTTTGTGGTAAAAGGCTTGCACCCATTTGCCACAGCAGATGCCCCCGATTTTCGGTAAGTGAATGTGTTTAATTGTAGGCAGGGACATTATTGGATATTCTTGTGTAATTGCTACAGAAGAATATTTATTTTATTATTTTACATTCACAATTTTTTTTTTCCTGGGGACCCTGTGACACCCCATTGAAGAGCCGTAGGTTGGATCTGTTAAGATCTCACTGTTGGGTTTGTAAGGCCATGTTACTCCTAAATTTCTATCTTGTTCTAAGAGAAGATATAAAACAAAGTTCTAAGCTAATTGACCTTAGTGTTCTCCTTTTTTTAAAAAAAAAAAAATCGATAAGAGAATCGATAAGAGAATCGATAAAGAATCGAATCGTTAAACAGAATCGAAAATGGAATCGGAATCGTGAAAATCTTATCAATACCCATCCCTAGATGTCTATGAGCTGTTTTATTGTTGGTCCGTTCTTCCAAATAAAGTTAAAAAGAGACAGACTCTTCAGCTTTAATTCAACTCTCAGTTTCTAAATTCAGGGGTAATTAAAACATAAAGCCATTTTCATGACACTTTCTTCAGTGGCAAAATGCCACTGTTAGATTTTGTGCTTTTCTCCCCTGAAAAACAGTTGCCTGTTAAAAACAATCAGATTTTATTTTAAGATTTATTTGTGATTTAAAGAGTAGTTGCAGACAGAAAAAAAAACAAGCTGTTGATTGTGTGTGCGTGAGGCTGTATTGTGCTTTCTGTGTGATTCATTTGCAGTTTCGTCGCTCTGTGAGAACTGGAGGCGTCGCCTTCACTTCCACGCCGTGGCCGAAACATGTTGCCGTGACATATTTCACCACGCCGTCGTGCCAAACACACGCTGACATACAAAGCGGCCATTGTTTCACAGCAGCGTTGTTGCTGTTCAGCGAAGTTTGTTCTTTTCCTTTTTTTGCAGAACGGCTCATTCTTTAGCGATTCAGCAGCCTGCCTGGGTGTAATGAGACATATGCTTTTTGTTTTTGAGACTTCAGGCTGTGCGCATGCAGCCAGCACCGAGGAGGTCAAAGGTCAGAAAGAGCTGATAGGCTGATTTTAAGCTGAAGCAGCTTCAAAAGTCTTAACTAATTTGCTGCATCTTGTTTCATGGTGATTTTTTCTAGCATTGTTCCTGATCATTGACCCTGTAGTGTTCAGTATATGTTTTTGGTGACCCATAACACCTTCTACATAATTATGTAAAGCTATTTGCATTTGCAGTCATGTGACTGCTAACCACCTGACGTTAAATTGTTCGCCATTGTGGATTTATGACACAATGTTGGATCAGATGAAACACGTAACCACAGGTTGTTATCATAGACGGTATAAAACATGGGTGTAGCTTCTTGGTCAGAAAAATTGAGCAAATGTTGCGCTGGCTAAAAAATGGCTTCACACTTCCAGTCCTGTAGAAGAAAAACCGAAGAACAGATAAAACTTGAGTCAAGACAAGTTCAGAGATGATCCATCCATTGTACTTTGGTTTATTTGCTGATTAGTCCTAATCCTAAACTTCATGCCCAGACTTGATTGTTAGTTGGACAGACTGATTTTTTTGTGAAGTCTTTAAATATTTAGTTTCCAAAACACTGTGAGCCCATGAGCTGTGCTTAGACCATGGACACTTAAAACCTCAACTTATGGTTGTATTTAACCCAAACCTCTAACCCAACCAAGTAATAACCAAGTAGTTTTAGGCTCCTTTTTAAAACGCAGCATTATCTGTGTCCTTTGGTGTTTTGTCCAAGCGTAAACGGCATTTTGATCACTATAAAAAAATAGCGTTGAAAAATTCCTGCCAGGATGAAGTTTTTTGGAAACTCAGTTTCACCATTTACATGCAAACTAAGAAAACAGATTTTGTCTAAAACCTCAAAGGTGTGTTCCTCTACCTTGGTTTTTGGCGCCTTAATGTGCTTGTGGGCGTCTGATTAGGTGTCCTTCAGGGTTGTCGTTATATCGCCTGCTCTTCCTGTGGTTTGCTCTTGATAGTGCTTGAGATGTTTCTTTTTTTGCCTTTTTCAAAGCAAACTCAGGAAATTGTCTTTTTGAAAAAATAACTGTGTGTGTACGAAGCTTTGATGCTTAGAAATCTGTGATGTTGTCAGGTGATTCAAGCTCTGTGGCATAAAAGGTGTAAACATTTATTCTTATCAATCACCATATGCAAGAATTATGACCAGGGAGACTAAATAATGTTATATAAGGAACAGACACACAAATATCAACAGGTTAAAGGTCGTGACTATTTCATGAACCAGGTCGAACAGAAACACAATTCTGATTGACTCTTATAGATTTCAGCAGATCCCCCAAAGCTTTTCAGATATTTGCTTTGTCACTGATTTTACATAATGTCAACATCTGAAATATTCTTTTATGTTCAATATCATCCAACAATATTCTGGATCACTGAAAATGGAGATTTAAAAATCTCCTGCTAGGCTGAAGATTTTTGAAAATATTATTTCTAAATATAATTTTTCTTTTAAAAATAATTTTCTCCTATTACTTTGATATCTAAAATGCATTCTCATATCACAAAAAGAGAGTCAGTGTTAAGGCCTAAGGTCTGTTTCTTTAAAATGTGGGAAAAGAAAAACTTTCCACAGTTGTTGTTTTGCGCCTTTCTCAGTCTCATTTATGACTTGCTGAATATTTTCTGTTTTCTCTCAAATCTCAGGAATGAATCTGTTGTGTAAAACATCATCTTGACAGGATTTCACATCCAAAACTACAAGATTAAAACCAAAAGTGTTCCTCTGAGTGCAACATGGATTTTGGGGCTGGAGATTCGTCACGGTGCCAGAATCAGCCGTGTAGTTGGCCGTCACGTCCCGCGCTAATGAGTGCCCATATCACCTAATTGTCCGACAAACTGTTCCTTTAATATCCGCCAGTGTGTTTGTAAAGTGTGTGTTTGCTTAATTTATGCAGGATGATACAAGACGCCTTCTGCCGAGCTGCCTCTTCTTCCCTCTACAATAACACACATCCACCCTCCTCCTCCACCTCCTCCTGCTCCTCTTCCTCTCACTTCAACCTTCTGTTCTCCTCCTCCTCCCTCATTCCCTCCCCCCATCTCTCCCAGACAACTGTGACAGTTTTAATTCTGACCGCTGATTAGCCTGAATCAATTAAGTCCTCCACGCTGTGTCCAACAGCAGAGCAGCATGAGGTATTTAGACTATTTAGGCTCCCATTCATCAAGCTCCAGCCTCCTAATCACCCTTTAATTACGCGACTACGACTATGGGGGCTCGAGTGGGACATTAGGTGGCGTGGCTTTCTCTGCAGAGTTTGAAGTGGATGCGGAAACAGGCAACCGCCTCTGTGGCGTCTCGGTGGCTGATTGCACAGAAAATCTCAGCGGGAGCTGCTATTGGTGTTCGGCTTGTATTCAGGTCTGTTTAGAGTCCAAATCATTTAAATTTCATCTACAATTTAAAACACCATTCAACAGGCAAATACCAAGGCCTTAAACCAGTGTTAGGTTAGATTACCCAGCCCTCAGTTCTATAGTTGACCCATAATGTAAAAACCTTTTAAAATTTTTAAATGAATATGTTTGGGGAAACAAGGCCTTTCTTTCTAGTCAGCACAAATATGGAGGTACATAACTGCCAAAATTAAAACAAAATTAATAAATAAATGATTTAATGGATAAACGAACGTGCAACTAATTAATGTTGTAATAAAATTTTAATAAAACTACATCACGTTGCTCAGGTATTTATTCACATCAATTTATTAATAATGAACAAAAAAGTAATCCTGACCTTAAATCATACTTTTAGTTAGATCCACTGTTTGACCTATTTGCATAAAAAGACTAGATAACATAAAAAGTATAAAAAGAAAAAAAAATTAAAATAAAGAAAAACAGGGAAAAAATGTAAGAAAAAATCATACAAAATGCCAAAAATTAAACGTGAATAATTTTTATACCCCACCTCGAAACTTTGGAGATACTAGCAACTACCACAATAATAATTTTTAAAGTAATTAGTTGACTGGTTGAGGAGGCGTTCGAATGAGGCCAAAAGGCAGCGGCCTGGGTTTCAGTCTGATCTGCAGCCCTTTGTCCCCCTCTTTTCTGTCTACTCTTCACAGCTAAATTATCAAAGACAAAAGTAAATATAAATAAAAGAAAATTAAGTAATAATATTTAAAATGACAAAAGTGATCTAATTTTATTTTATAATTTTTTTTAGCTCCCTTTTATTCATTTTTGCTTGGATTGGTTCTTACATTGGTGAAATGAAATTTCTTTGTATTATTATTTTTGCAAAGACAGTAAAGGGAATCTTGAACTTGCTTCAGTATCAATTAACCTTAGTATTAATTTTGTTTTAATAGATAATAATAGACAAAAAAAAATCTTTAGTGAAATAGCATTTGTTTTTATTTTTACATTAGCTTGTTCACCAACCACTAGGTAAAGAAATGCAGGAAAAAATGTTTTGGAAGAAATGGATACTGGAAAAAAAATATTAAAAGATGAAAAGAAATGAATGAAGGAATAAGTGTGAATGTCGATATTAATAAATACAGAATCATCAGGGACCAGAGCTGTATTTTAATATTAAATATATTTAGTGACTTTAATAACGTATTTAATTCAATTTTATTTATATAGTGTTAAATCACTACAACGGTTGCCTTGGTGTTTGTGGCAGCTGAAGGCCTCCATAGTATTTTGAATTCCCCCCAAAGTCTTCATTTCTGAGCAGGAAGTTAAACTCCGCTCTCTTTCCTTACAGCTATCAGCGTTACTAATCCTTTTTGTGCCTCTCTTGTCGAGCCACTCAAAGCACCGGCAGGGATAACATCACTTCATTGACAACCGGCAGTCCTGGTTTGTCAATTAGACCTTGTAGTCGGCTAATCTCCTGTAGGCCCGCTCGGGTTTTCACTCGTGTGAAGGGAGAGAAAAGCAGAGCGCTTTAATGCCGCCTAATGACGTTATGGGAGGAATAGCCCCATGCCGCTGGGAACCTGATAATCCCACTTTGTTCCTTTGGGATTTGTTGAAAAAGACCCTCCTCCTCCCCCCTCTGAGTTGCTGATCTCCTTCGTGTTGCGCCGACACAAAGGGGCCCCCACTGTCGGGCCCCGTCCACCTCTTATTCTCTACAAACCTCTCTCATTTACTGGGGGCGCGCACCCCTTTATCTTCTCCTCAATTAGCAGGAAAGGCTTGCGCTGATCACTTCCTGTGCAGAGGTGAGCGGACGTTCGTGGAGGTTATCACGGAGACACGATGCAGCGGCGGGAAATAAGATTCACAGTTTCGTCCCCAGAACTGGATGGAAAGCCTCGGTGACGCTTTCATGTCACGTCGGCTCACCAGTGGGACGTAGGCCGGTCCTCCAAAGCGCCACCCACCTCTTTCAGCCTCATTATGGCGTCTCTCTTTCAGGAGGCGGGGATGGAGGGGTCTGAGGCTTTGATGAACATGTCCTCCTATTTCCGCTGGACTCTCAGAGACTTAACTCTGCCAAATCCTTCAGGGTGACGAGAGCTCAGACCAGGAGACCTAATTCACTAACAAAGGAACTGAAGTTTAATCTTGAGCTCGAAAAAATTAGTGGAAGAGCCACGGCTCTTCTTATAGTTTAACTAAAATTAAAAACATAGTTTTTCATAAACACGTAGTTAATTAAATTTAAACATAAATTTGCCTTAAACTGAGAAAAAAAACAACCAAAATGAGACTGTGTGAGACTTTAAATAAAGTTGATATGATGGAATATTTATATACCCCCAATAAACAACATGGCAGTTCATGGAACACATTTAATCTGTGTAATTCCTGTTTTTCCATGCACATTTTCCTTCCTTATTGCTGTTTGTGTAAGAATAATATTTCATGAAACTTTTCATATTGAAAGAAATTATTTTCCACTTTCATTGTGCGAGAAAGTCAATATTTGGACGCAGGAAGGGTCCAAACTGGAGGTTAACAGTTAGATAATAAAAAAACTGGATTTGAAATCATTGGAAAACTACTCTGGGTAATCCTAAACTACTCTGTTAGTTTTAAAATTACTCTGTGACATAATAAAAAAAAAACTACTCCTTTAGTCTTAAAACTATTCAGTTAGGTAATAAAAACTATTGCTAGTTTTAAAACTACTCCATTAAGTGTAAAGTTACTCCGTTACATAATCTACTCCATTAGTTTTAAAACTAGTCCGTCAGATAATAAAAAACGTTTAAAACTACTCCCTGAACAAAAAACTACTCAATAGATTTAATACTACTTTGCCTCTCTGCTGCACGTGTTTGATGGCACATGCTGGAAACTATTCAGCATCACTGATTCACTTTCAGACATTTTATTGCCAAACCTTTGTTAAAAAAACCTTTCAAGCACCCCTGCTCAGACTATTGATTAATAGATCATGACACTACTGTCTGAGAGCAATAAAAAAAGAAACAAAATCATCAGAAACACTTGAAACATATTTACTTATAGGACTTGGTACAGAATTATTTCTAGAACGTATTGTCCAAGTGGAGATCCTGATTTGAAGTGGGAGCCGTGGGTCTCTGCTTCTTCCTCTTATCCTCATATTTTATCATCACCACTCAACACGTCTGGCTTTCTTTTTTGGATTTGCACAGACTTTGTGCAATTTGGAATTAAGGACCACATTTCCACTTGCTCCCGACACCTGGAAGCTCAGGTGATTGGTGAGCTTTCCTAATGTAAACCTCAAAATTATGTGGAACGCTATCTGATCTTTTATCCTTACAAATAAAACTGAATCGTTCCAGGAGACCAGACTAATATTTTGAAAACCCATCTTCTTGGTTTACTGTTTAGGTACTGTTTGAATTTGCTCTTGGCCTTTAATGTCTCTTGTATAGGAAGCTGTTTCAGCTTCATGTGATTTAGAGGCCAAGTGTTTTTCCATCATAGTCACCCAAAGCTGCGGCCTGGCAGCTGTTGTAGTTGAAATGGGGAAATTCTTTGATGACCTCCCACCATGCAAGACGCATCACATGTAAAATGTGCACAGGTTTGTGCACAAATACATGAAATAATTTAGGATTACATTTGAACACTGTTAGCAAAGTCTCCCTCAAGAAGTGCCCCTTATTGCACAATGTTGCATGCAAACATGCAAAATAAAAAATAAAAAATAAAAACCTGGAAAAAACACTCTCTACACCTTTAAAAACACAAATGTGTTTTGTTTTACTTACAGTTTATGTCATTTTAACCTCCTAGGACCTGGTGGACCTGGACATCACATTTTGGGTTATTTAGACCAAAATATTAAATTTTGCTCTACAAGGGCCTGATATCCACTCACGAGGACATTATACTGCCTCTGTTCTATCAAAATTTAAAATGAATGTCCTCATATGTGGATCTCATTTTTCTCAGAAACAGACTGTACATGCAAACAAAAAAATCTGGTAGTTCTTTGTTTTTACATTAATCAGGTCCCAGTCAGCCCAAATAGCAAAGAGAAATTAAAAATGCATGCCATGAAAGAGTTTGGGTCTTAGGAGGTTAAATATTAGTACTACGGCAAATGTGCACTCATTTACATCTTGCTGCCAATGAGCCCGACTTTCTGGTCAGTTTTGTTTTTGTTTTTAGCTCTCCAGGTTTTCTCACTGACCATTTTTAGAGATGTGTTTTGTTTGTTCAGCCATTCAGGCATGAAAAAGGCACCTAAGGCATATACCAGCATTGTAGCTACATATAACAGGCGACTCGGCAAAGAACCAAGTTTAAAGTTTATTCTGGGGCACTTTGATACTTTAATTGTTAATTTATAAAAGAAAAACAACAAAGGGCCAAAATGGTGGCCAAGCTATAGCATGTGGTTTGTGGTCTCATGTTTCAACGGTCAGGTTCCCGGAGTAAAATTCCCGATTTTATCTGGATTTTTATTATGAGCCATAATGTTGTAACCAATGCAATTCAGTTTTATTTATACAGCGCCAAATCAACCAAACCAACAACAGTTGCCTCAAGGCACTTTACATCTTAAGGTAGAAGCTGCAATAATAAATACAGACAAAAACCCAACAATCATATGACTCCCTATGAGCAAGCACTTTGGTGATAGTGGGAAGGAAAAACTCCCTTTTAACAGGAAGAAACCTCCAGCAGAACCAGGCTCAGGGAGGGGCGGGGCCATCTGTTGGGGTGAGAGAAGGAAGACAGAATAGAAGACAGGCTGTGGAAAAGAGCCACAGATTAATAACAAGTATGAGTCAGTGCAGAGAGGTCTATTAACACATAGTGAGTGAGAAAGGTGACTGAAAAGGAAAAACTCAGTGCATCATGGGAATCCCCCAGCTAATGGAGTGATATCGTACTATAAGGTCATTAAGATAAGATGGGGCCTGATTATTTAAGACCTTGTATGTGAGGAGCAGGATTTTGAATTTAATTCTGGATTTAACAGGAAACCAATGAATAGAAGCTGATACAGGACAAATATGCTCTCTTTCCCGTCCCTGTCAGTACTCTTGCTGCAGCATTTTGGATTAACTGAGGGCTAGAGGGAAGAGGGATAGATGTGATACAAACCACTGAAGCGCGGTACCTGCAATACCTACAGCGTGCTCTAATCACTCTAATAGGATATTACGGTCAACGGTATCGAATGCTGCACTGAGGTCTAGCAGGACAAGCACAGACATGAGTCCACTGTCAGAGGCCATAAGAAGATCATTTGTAACCTTCACTAAAGCTGTTTCTGTGCTGTGATGAACTCTGAAACCTGACTGAAAGGATATATATAGTGTTATATCTACATATAAGAAACGACTTAGCAAAGAACCAAGTTTACATTTTATTTAAACAAGTTTAAATATTATTCAAACTTCCCTCCATTTACACTTGAAACCACTGCAAGCTTTGACACTGTAAAATATATGCATTCCTGTAGAAACCACATCTCTGTTTGATATCAACCTGCTTGAAAGTACTACTCAACCCATAATCCTAATTTGTAACAACATCTCTGATTGGTGGAGGTTGCTGTTGCTATGGAAACGTTTAAACCCACAAAGTCAGGTTAGTTCATAAGCGTGAAACTTGCAGTCAGACTGTTGTTACAGAACTCAGCAGTGCTGAAAAGGCTTAGACTGAAGAGTTCTTCTCTGTAGAAGCAGGGATGTGCCGTGCCTTCGCCATTAAAAGTAATCACGTACACTTTCCTGCATTTTAGCCTTTTCTCGTGCTTCTTTTTTATCCAAAATAAAAATTTTATGGTCATGTTTCCTCTCACAGTTGGTATGCTTAGTTCTAGGCTTAAAACTCTATATTGGGATTTTTCAAAATGTCAAAGTAGAAAGTGAAGTGTGATCCCACAAAGGAAATTGTTGTGTTACAGCACCATGATATGGTTGTGCAGGTTGTCCTGTTCAGGTTTGCCCTATGACAGGTGGGATAGGCTCCAGAGACCGCACCCTGTGACCCTGTTAAGGATCAGTGGAAGAGGATGAATGGTACACTATAAATCTAAGAAAAACAGCTGCCTGAAGGTATAATACAAAAATATGTTTGGGATCTTATGCTGACAGGTGTGTTCACCTGTCACAGAATGAAGAGTTGAGCATCATAAAGAGAATTATTAAGATTAACTTTGGCCAGCAAAAGCATTGCAGACCATTATTGTCCCCTGTTATTGAATTTGTTGTGGATTTATTCCTTTATTTGATTATTTTTCCATTCTAACTGAAACATTTTGCTGTGATTTGAGCCACATTGTGTCCAACACATCTTCAGATGTCTTTAATCTTGTGTTTCCTTCACATTTCCATGCTTCTGCTCTCCAAACGATTCGTCCTGGTCTCTGAGGAGGTTCTTGGATGAGCATTTGTTGCCTTCTTTTCTTTAGAGACTCTTTTGTCTGGGATGTCGAGTAGAGGCCGACTCTTCTCCCCCCCACCCGCTGCACCCTCGGGTGCCAAAAAAACTCAGAGAAGAAAAAGACAGATGGCCACTCGGTTTAAAATCGGTCCTCTGGTGCTCGAAACAGCGTCTCAGAGCGTCCGCGGTTCTCCGAGAGTCACGGCGAGCAGATGCACATACATATGCTTTTCCTAAATGATCCTGTTTTTACTGGGGATGAAGGCGGACCCGGAGCAGGACTCCTGAACCCTGAGGTCAGCCCGCTCTGTGCGCTGCTTTAGACAATACAAGGTGGCAGAGGCAGGAGGGACACTGGTTGTGACTGTTGTCCTGATCTCGAAAACTGACGTCTGAGCGACTAAGGGTTCCTGATTGGCTCCTTCATCACCCATAATGCACCTGGATACTATATGTAAGACCTGTAGATCATACAGATAGATAAATATTCTGTTGCCTGCATAGACTGTATATTTTTAAAAAAAGGCCATGTCTGCCATGACATCATCCACCGGCTGGTGAAAGTAGCGTATCAGCTACTGCTAGCCAGCTTTTTGCTACAAACTAGTGATCCATGTAGTTTGGTAATGCAAATTATTAAAGCCAGTTTTCAACATGTGGGGTTATAAATGAAGCCACCTGTCCCATGCAGATGATCATTGGCCATATCACCTGTATGGGACAGTTAACTGCAGAAATAAGCATGTTTACTCCCTGCTATAATTCACCTGTTTAAATTGTGTGAGAAGTTTGTATTATTGGGGGCGTGGCCTCTTTTACTGACAGGTAGCTGTAGCTGCTAAGCTACAGCTACCAAGCTAATTGGAATTCCTGAACTGGACCTCTGGACCATGTTTGTGGTGGTGGAGTCTTTGGAGTATTTTTATGACATCATCTGACCCGTAATATGGCTGCTGTGAGGTTACTGTACTAGCAGACCGTCTGAGAAAGCTGAGCTCCAGTTTTGGTGCACAGTAAACTTGGAGGATTTTATTTGGATGTTACTGAGCACTGATTAGCAGGAATCTGTGTCTGTGTGATGCTTATGTATAGTCTGTGGATGAAGACAACAAGCTAACATGAAGACAGTGAGGATTAATGAAAACACGAGCTGAGCAGCTCCTTTAGTCAGAGACTGAAACACTCTCGCTGCAGGAAGGAGCGCTTTCGCAGATCTTTCATCCCAACAGCAGTCGGACTCTATAACTCCTCAATCACGATGTCATAAGTTACTGGACATTGTGGACATCCACGGTCACCACTATACACCTTCTATGTGTATGGACGTGTGCAGGTATATGTGTATGTATATGCATACATGTATATTTAGTGTGTACATGTGTGTGTACATGTCTATACTTATAGATATCTATTACTTACATAAGAATAGTAGTGGTAGAATAGTTAAATTTATGTCTTGCATATTTCCACAACCATAATCACATACTGTATATGTTGTATATAGTGTATTATCTTACTTATTTTGTATTTGTTTGTATTTTATTTGTATTTTCCTTCTGCACCTCTCTACCTGAGCTGAGGTAACGCAAAAAATTCCCCGCCGTGGGATCAATAAAGTCTTATCTTCCTTCAGCATCAGTGTGTTAGAGATCAGTGTGTCAGTGCATTTTGCCTCTCAGGCTGCACCCACGGCTGTACTCTGCCTTTAACCTGCTCTCACCTCTTTAATACTCTTCCTGAGGATTTTTGTGAATCATTGCTGCTTATGACACATTTTTCCTTCAGTCTCGCTACAGCCTGATGATGGAAGCAGAGCCCAGCGTTTTTCAGTCGTGAAGCTGTTAAACTGAATTTGGGTGGGTTTTTTTTCAGGTGTAAATTTTAAATAAACAGTTAACAGAAAGTGTAAAGACAACGCTGACCTCTGACCTTCCGGCTACAGGAGCGTGTGTCTCATCACGAGCCGCCTCTGCCATCATCTGCTGCTAATTACTGCAGCAACAGACGGTCGGCTCTCCCACACCTATCAGACTCCACCAGCTCACTGGCAGGAGGCGGATAATTTTGGAAAGTCAGCTTTCGCAAAGATTTCACAGTTTGTCTCCTAATGTTCGGATTCTCTGGCTCTGACTTCCATCTGACAGTTTGTGTTCAGGCAAACAGTCTATCTGATAACTGAGGGACATTTGTCAGCCAGGGAGAGATTTTCTTCTTACTCTTTACCAACGTATGTCTCTAATATGACTGCGTCTCACCATCACATCAGTGCTGAAAGCAGAGACAGAGTGTTTATGGAGAGCTCTGAGCATCCACGATCAGCAGGAATAAAAACACAAAGAGGGACTAAAGAACAATCAATCATTGAACAGTCAATCGGCGTCTCAAACCTGACACCCTCAAAATCACCTGATTTTAAAATATTTTATGAAGCAGTGCAAAAAAATAACTTAGCACTAGGGATGGGTATCGTTTAGGTTTTATCCCATACCGGTGCCAAACCGGTACTTTTGAAACGGTGCCGGTGCTTAAACGGTGCTCAAACCGGTGCTTAAAGAATGGAGAACACAAAATTGGTCCAAAAACCTCTCATGTTCAGCTGTTTTTTGTAAAAAGATAAAAATGTTAGCCTTTTCTGCAGCTATGGGGCATATATGGTATCACTCTTGGCTGGAAGCAGTGCTTAAACAATGGAAAAAACACACACTTTGTCCAAAAACCTCTCATGTTCAACTGTTTTCCACTTTTTCTTTGGTCATTTTAGCCTTTTTGGGCAGAGTAAAGGGAGTATCTGCCATCAAACAAGAAGACAGCTGCATGTAACTACGACGGTGTTTGCTAGTTCACCTTACATGCATTACTCAATGTAAATTACACACGAACAACATTAAGCTACTCACGCAGAGAAGAACGGCTGCTGCTGCCATCATCATCCGTCATCATTTCTGCTACACTGGCAGGGCTAGGGGCCAGGACTCCCTCTTCGGGTTTTGGGGGATGTTGCTAACTCCGGGTCCGATAACAGGCACCACACCCGCAGTAGATGTGCTCGGTGTGAGGTCTTGCAGCAAGCTATCAAATACGGCGCATTTCTCGGCTTTTAAAAAAAACGCTATGCATTGACAGGTGTTTCATCGGATTTGAGGTGTTACCTCCTTTGACAGTATCACAGTATCAGCTTAAAGCACTTGTTGCAGGCTGCTGAGTTTGCATCTTTTGCTGTGAAGTACAGCCAGACTTTTGACCGCTTCGCCTTGGGCATTTTAATCTGTAGCTCTGCTCTAAAAGAACGTACGTACCTGGACCCGCCTACTATCCTCAGAAACGTAAAATGATTGGCTAGAATCTAAAGTGTATCACAGCTCAGGAAAAAAAAGCACCGAAATGTGCGCTGCTTTTCGGTCTGGTTACTACCGTTTATGTCAGAACCTGTGCCATCATGGCACCGGATACCGGTACCCATCCCTACTTAGCACTGTGAATACTTTCTGATTTTCAGGCCCTTGTGTGAACGTATGAATGTGTGAAAGAGGCATGCAGCAGTAGCAGAAAACTGCTGTTTAAGAAGTAGTCCATTTAAGCTCTGTCAAAACCTGCAACACCAACATAATGTTTTATTGGTGGCCTCAGCCTGCAGGCAGATGTGTGTTTATTAGTGCAAACAAATAATTCCTAATTCAAAGTGTGAATCTATTGAAACCGGGTGCCAGCAACATTATAGTGCGTCCAGTGTAGGCACAAAACTAGCCTAGGTAGTGCTTTCACGCTTTCAAGTGTAAAATAGCTGCTCAACACTAACTAACTGAAGTGGACAGGAAACACTTCATTTGTTAAATGTAATTTACACCGTGGAGACCTGCTCTAAAAAACTATCAGAGATTTAGAAACTCTGTGTTTGTGGAGTGATGCTCCTGTTGTGTTGTAAACTATTTAGGTGTGCTTGGGAAAAGAACCCCGATATAACTGGGGGTTAAACTGCACCTCATTATTGCAGCTCTATCACTCTCTCCACCCATCCCTGTGCGGAAAAGTCAAATGCAGCGGGAACAGCATTGACTTCATCTGGTCGGTCCATTGAACCACCAGGTCACCTGACTCCAACAGCCTCTCCTCCACACAGTCCTCATTTACAAAGCGCTCTACAAACACTGGCGTTACGGCTAACAGCTGGATTCTCCTGTTTCAGTGCAGCTAGCCAACAATGAAGAATCACTTACAGCTGAAGAAGCGCCTTGAACCAACTGTTGTTGCGATTTGATGCTATAAAAATCATTTGAGTTGAAGGGGACAGAATATGTTTGCTTTAAACATAAAGTCGTAGCAGCCAAAGGCAGTACGCAGATGAGTCCCATTACACTGATTTTCAGTTTCCTCATTTTCCTCTGAGTTAGTTCCCTCTAGTTAGCTAACTTAAACTAATCCAGAACTTTTAGCAGTAATCAACCAGCCAACCCAGTGATTTCATGCTCTGTACTCGGACACAAAGGCGCTAAACTGTTCTGAACGATTTAACTGTAAATACATTTTGTTTTGTTTTTAAATCCGGCATCACAGACAGAGTTAAACCTATGACGTTTTTTTTAGAGCAGGGCTCTGTGGAGTAAATTACCTATGACATTATCTTAGCGTAAATCCTGTTGCCTAGTAACAGCAATGGCGTGTAGCACAGAGCTGTTAAAGAGAAGATATAAAAATACTAAGGGATGGGATCCACCCCATGCACTCTTCAAAACCCAAGAAAACGAGGATACATTTGTGCGGCCTTTGTAGCCCCACCGTGATGCAGCCGTCTACGAATGCGGATCTCGAATGATGCAGCTCCTGAATTTTGACACACCTGTGGAGTGACGTTAGCGAGTGCTCCAGTGATGCTCAGGTAAGCTATTTGTTTGCCTTTGGGTCTGACATCATCAGCTGCCCAGTATCTCCTCCTCTCAAGCTCCACATTCAGCTCTTGGTGCAGTGCATTACTGTTAACTCCACTGGTTCATCTCGTCCTCCATCACTTTTAAAAAAATTCAGACTCACTTGGTTGGGGCGACAGTTCCTTCTCCAGTCCACCAGAAAATCATGGCTTCAAACTTGGAGCTGCTTTAACGTTATTGTTGATTATTGTTTTTATTTAAGTGGGATGCAGAAAGGTTTCAGTATTTACAGATTCTGCATGTTGATCTGAAGATCAAGCATAGCCTGTATACACTGTGTTCGTCTCCACTTATTAGTAAAACTTCAGGGTGAGTGTTTCCTCGTCTTTTGTCCTACCGAATAGACTGTGTGCACGTTAGCATATGCTACTTCCGGTGCGGAAACTCCTGTGGGGAGCTTTGTTTCCGGTGTCCTATTAGCGCCTGGTTTACGGTCCAAAACAAGTTAAGCAAATGAATGAATCAAGCGGTGATTTACATTTCTCTAGATGTCTTGGGCATTTACTCAATATATCTGTAAATGATGTTCATCGACTTGTCTATATTTTTCCCCCGCGCCTCAGAGCAAAAGAGAAAATGGATTCAAATGTTATATTTCTCAGCTGTCCCTCGTTTATCGCGGGTGTTATGTTCTATTAAATGGTAAATGGCTTATATTTGTATAGCGCTTTTCTAGTCCCTAAGGACCCTAAAGCGCTTTACACAACCAGTCATCCACCCATTCACACACATTAGCGAGGGACCACTGTAATTTTTAAGGTAAGTCACAACATACCCTTCGTACATACTAATGTATAGAAACCCTTACCAGCAATCACTCATTTTTTGTGTGTTTTTTTCACGGTTTGTTAACATGCTGTGTAGGTGCGTACTTACTTGACTAGCTGATCTCGACATAATGGGGGAAACATCTGGTTTGACTATTGTTCACTTGTAGTTTGAATGCTGAACATTTGCCTGTTTAAATCATAAGACCAGTCACTATACAGAGATGTGTTTCTGAATGTGGACGATGTGTTTTCTGCTGCAGTAATGCAGTTCTGCTTGTGTTGAGTGATGTAGACAACTGATCAATCTAAACTCTTTAAACGTCAAAATTGATCATTAGATTTTTTATGACACAACAGTGGTGAGTGATCTTTACGTTTTGGACATGATTTTGGAGTATATCTTCGCTGTAGCGATTGACCGCAAAGTAAAACTACCGGAAATGTACAACCTTACATCCTGTCTCAAACCAGAAAGTTAGCATTTTCTCGTGCACAGGGTCAATTGTCCTCTTTGAGTTCAGTGGGACCATCTTTTACAAAGAAAACACATTTTCTTCAATAAGAGTTTAAACTAATGACTGAGGCCGAGTTCTTTTCTCACTGACTTCACTTCAATCAGACTAGAGGAGTCGCCCCCTGCTGGCCATTTAAGAGGCTTCACTGCCGCTGTCTGTTGCTGGGAGGTTTGTTTTTTTTACAGTAAATAAACGACGTTTGTCTGTCTTCTCTTTGTTTCTCTTTCATTTTTCTTCCTCTGTCTGTTTTCTTAAACTCGCTCCTTTCACAAACACCTGCAGTGCCTCAGGGCCAGTCTGTCGTCCACCGCTAACTCCAAACACACTGGCCTGTCACACACACACACTCAGCGGGAGGAAGTGCAGAAGTGTAACACCTGAAGTACTTTTCCAAAGAGAAAAACATCTTGAATGATCCTTCATCGGCCCTCCAGGAATCAATCTGCCTCTCCTCAATGAACATGAAGTCGCTGCAGAAATTCTTCTTACACTTACAAAAATAACTTTGGATGTTTTCCTTCTTAAATAATGTAAAAGCAAGAAAGATTTCACAGCAGGAGATATGTCACATATCAACAAGTCCGAACACCTGGATATCAAAAATATGGTTGAAACACAAGAAGATTTGGCCTGCCTCATTTCTGTCTGCCGCTTATTTACTCTTTGAAACGTTGCGGCAAAATGTTGAGGAAAAGCACCGAGTTTTTTAAACGGACTAACAATGAGGTGGAGTTGTTGCTGCGAGTAACACAAAAAATACAAAGTTGCAAAAGTGAGTGAGAATGAAAGAATTTGAAGAAAAGCCATCTGGAGCATGTACAGACTGATATTAATCTTTAATAGGGCTGCCAAAATTGAGAGCAAACAAAACAACTGCTGTATAATGCCCTCCACTATCTTAGTTTAATTGGTCACATGACTGCATCACATAACTAAAATATGTCATCATTTTCAAAAAGTCTCCGGGTTTTCAAATGGATCCGCTTTGGAGAGCGTTTTCAAAACGCTGCGTTTTCCTTGACCGAAAACGCCGTCTCAGTGTGGACATGAGGCCAAAACGGAGAGAAAAAGATGCGTTTTCAAACAAAAACGTATTAGTGTGGACATGGCCTGTATTTCATGACAAAGGAAACCAAAAACAAGCCTTTATTTTGGCAGCTGAAATCAAAGTCCACCAGAAAAGTAAACAGCAGGATAACAGAAAGTAAACAACAACAGCTAAACAGAGAAAAACAGGCGTAAAAGTAAACTTAACTCTATCTGAGAAAACTAATGAACTTAACTATAAACAGCACCAGGAACTAAGAATGCACGACTGAAAATACTGAGGAAATACACAAAGAAGAAAGTGTAAACAACAGGAAAACTAAGAGTCAAAGAAAATAATAATAAACAGAAACTGGAAGCCCAAAAACTTCAAACCCCGGGCTAAAACTCAGAGCCTTGGCGAACACTGAAAAAAATGTGAGTTTCTGGGCGAAGTGATTAAAATCTGATGTATTTGTTTGTAATTGTGCTTCAAAATCAACCAACTGACAGGAAAACTGAAGCTTTTAGTTCATGGACGCGTCTGTGTGTCCGTTCCCAAATGGTGTAGTGATGCTGGTGGGAACCAAACCCTGCCCAGTCACCCACAACCCCCCTAACACACCACCTTCCTCCCTCCCTCCCTCCCTCCCTCCCACCATCCTCCTCCTCTTCGCCTTGCTTAGCTTTGACACCTCAGCTGTTCAGCAGGCTGCTGGGAGGAAGGTGTGGGGTGAGAGAGAGGAGGAGAAGGGGAGATGATAATGAAGGTAGCATGCACAGATTGTTGCTCAGGGCTTTCTGTGCCGCCATGTTTGTGAGTGTGCGAACTCCACCCTGCAACATGGACACCACATTCACCGCCGATCACGTCCTGCAAACATCTAGTTAACTCTTTCTAACAGCGTGTTTCTAGAAAAGAGTTGAAGAATGAGGACTAACTGGTTGTATTTGCAAATAACTTCCCTACCAGGAATCAGCTGATTCCCTGAGGCTTTATTTTTTTCAAACACAATCTTTGTGAGGACCAAGCTTATACTTTCAAGACACTTGAGGAAAGCGAGGACATTCTTATGTCTAGTCCTCACTTTGGTAAGGCTGAGGTTAGAGGCTAGGGTGCATGCCATCCAGGGTCCTCAGAAAGACACTTGTACAAGTATGTGTGTGTAGTTAGAAAAGGTTAAAAACAAACAAACAAAAAAAAACATCGAGGTCTGCAAAACTTCTGGATGTAAAATGTAAGCTATGACTGGAAGTGTGAGAATTCAGTGAATGTATCAGGTGTGTGTGAGTGATATATAGGGTGTGTGAGGATGTTAATTAGAGGCGTTTGCTTTTGTTTGTAAAGATATTTGCTGATGTGTGCTTGCATGTTCAGCCTGTTGACACGCGTTGCTCTGCTGCTATCAGTAACTTCCCTTCAGATAGAAAAGCAAGGCAATTCCCTTTGTGCGTCTTGGATTTAAAAAATATTTATTGGACTCTGTAAGTCAAAAATAGGAACGTAAGGTCAAACTTTTGAGTTAGTAAGTCACACACAAAAGTATAAAAATCAAGATATTAATAAATGGTAAATGGTAAATGGCCTGTATTTATATAGCGCTTTACTAGTCCCTAAGGACCCCAAAGCGCTTTACATATCCAGTCATCCACCCATTCACACACACATTCACACACTGGTGATGGCAAGCTACATTGTAGCCACAGCCACCCTGGGGCGCACTGACAGAGGCGAGGCTGCCGGACACTGGCGCCACCGGGCCCTCTGACCACCACCAGTAGGCAACGGGTGAAGTGTCTTGCCCAAGGACACAACGACCGAGACTGTCCAAGCCGGGGCTCGAACCGGCAATCTTCCGATTACAAGGCGAACTCCCAACTCTTGAGCCACGATCGCCCCAAAAATAATTAAAAAGTAAAAATTATTACTTAAAGCTACCAGACTGAAATTAGAAAATATAAAGAATGGATAAAACTTTGTGAACAAATTTTAAAAAATTTATAACCATCTCAGTAGTTTTAGCTTTTTTATAACAGTTTAGAGATAACAATCTTGAAAGAAGTCAAAATGTAACTTAAAACATAAAGCAAAGATATTTAAGTTAAAATGTTCAAAATTAAATTTGAACATTTTAACTTTAAAAGTCTTAAAGTTTTGTGACTGAAACGATAAGAAAATCTCACAGTTTTGAGATACAAATTACAATATTGAGACCTAAAAGTACAATTTAGGACAAAATGTAAAAATGTTGTGATTAAATCCATATTCCATCCATATAAGTTATCAACATGTGGGACTTATAGGAAGAAAGTCACATGTTTTGCTACTATTGGTTGACTGCATTACACAAACTGAGAATTAAAATCCACTGAGGAATGAAGGAGCTTCACGGTCATATCCAGAAGAAATTAATCTCACTTGTACAAGGGAAGCCGTTCTCATTGAAATGTAAAAGTGCAGGGGCGCCACTTTAGCTCAGTGGGCAGGCGACCACATGCCACATAGCTGGAGAGCGGTGGCCTTGGTTTGAGTCCAACCCACAACCTTCATGCATATCTTCATCGTTATCCATTAAAGTAAAAAAAAAAAAACATTTAAAAAGAATTAAAAGTGCCTGTAAAATGACAAATATGACCTTAATTTTACTCTTTAAGCAGTAGTAAAACTTGAAAAAATGCAATTTGGTATTTTGAATCATATTGAATGACGTAATAATTTGAGATCAGAAGCTCTTAGACAATAAAAAATAAATCACTTTTTACCCTTTGTAATGCGCTCACAGAAATACAGTCTTATTTAGTAAGTCTGTATTTCATAAATGCTGGCAGACTCTATAATGTACTTACAGGATTTATTAAAAAGACTTCAGCTGCAGGCTCGTTAGTAAACACTGACTCATATGTTCATAAGTTGAGAATCATATTAATATCCCTCCTTCCAAAAAACAACAAAAAAAAACTTGCTAATGATACCAAACAGACTCGGCTTGGCTGCAGATCTGCAGCCGTTTGCCACCAGCTTCTCTCATCCGACTATTTGCATCACTCTCAAGCTCCCTCTGAAAGTGAGAAGTTGATTGGCTGTCAACAACTTTCCACATTTCTCTCTCTTTCTTCCATCCACACTGTTCTCTTGCAATCCTAATTAACACTAAATGTGCCACCGGGCAAAAGCAGAGCGCGTGGCAATATTTGATTACATGAACAATAAATTACCATCAACAATACGGTTACGAAACGCACTGGAAAATAGTGACAATGATAATTATGTACAGTCATAACCACGCTGCCAGGCGGCCGGCAGGGACAGGTAGAGCTGCAATACGCTGCTGTTGTCTGGCGCCCAATTATGTATGCATGTCAACAACACCTGAGCAGGCGAGATAATAAGCCAGAACAAAAGCCAGCGCTTCATTAGGCTGTATTAACCTGCACAGCCACACATGGAAGCACATTAACCAGATAAGTGGTGCAAATAAGGTGAGTGTACTACGACTGAATTTACTGCACACTGACCAATCACTGAGTCAAATACCAAACTGAGCCAGTCACGCTTTAAACTCACTCCTATTGCCTGAATTTAGTCTTCAAGGCAGCACTTCCTCCCACATCTGGGCAATAATGATAAAAAAAAATACATACAGCAGAAAAAATATGAAGGAAAATAAGATTTAAAATCTAAATTGTGAGATAAAAAAGTCCTAATTTTTAGATGAGAAGCTATAATTTTATATTTTATTATAAAAGCTTTTATGATCTTTTATAGTGTTCGCTTTCTTTCTCTCGGCTATAACTGCCACATTTTGCAATCATTTACTCCTTCTATACTTCTATATAAGAAAAAGAGAAGTCTAGATGCTAAGAAAAGGCGGGTAAGCTGTTAAGAAGTTGTTGAGAGGTATTCCCTGCCCCTCTGTTGTGCATAACATGAAGTCATCGACATATAACCTCATTCTCCTGTGTAATGTTTTGTAAGCAAGTGTAAGTGTTCCTGAGTCTTTAAGTGATTGTTTAGGAAGAAGAAGAACAAAACTAGATGCTAACAAAAGGCGGTGAGCCATTAATTGATGGATAAAAGATTATTGGGAGGTGTTTCCTCCCCTTGTCTGCAAACACAATGAAGTCATCTGCATATAATCTGACTCCTCTGTGTAATGTTCTCCGAGTAAGTGCGAGTATTCCTGAGTCCTAGCTCGACATATATGCCCGTTTGGTATCTCTTTGCTGTTGTTTTCAGGCACTTTGTGACATCAGCTTCAGCCATCATGTAGAAATAGTAATCTATTAAACATGCTGTGTCTGTCTTTTCATTGCCTTACTCTCATGCTTTATTTTATGCTCTAATTTGCTGTTTTGCCTTCTCCTTTATCTCGTTGTTTCCTGTCTCTCTCTCTCTGTCCTCTGCTCTCTCTTAACGTCGTGTTCGGTCTTCCTCCAAGCTTTCCTCCTCTTTCCACATGCTCTCTCCTTCCTCACCTCTCAGTCTATTTTTATCCCTCTTCCTCCACACTCTCCATCTCTCTCTCTCTCTGGTGCTACCTTTTTCCTTTTGCAACACATTTCAGTCTCTCTTGTCATTCCCTGTTTTCATTCAGTTTTGTCTTTTCACTTTTCTCTTTCCTACCTCTGCTTTGATCTTATCAACATTTCATATAATCACCTTTATCCACTGATCCTCTCACCTTGTTTCCTTTACCTGTAACCACAGGTGTCAGTGATACCGGAATGACACTCTGCCACTTATTTTCTCCAGGTGAGGAAATACTACATTCACGTTTATTATAATCCAGCTGATTTTCTGTCACCACTGAAGAGCATTTAATGCAAAAGTTAGAGCTTTCAAACCGATGTATCAAAGCTGTGATGATAGACTCACAATGCCAGGGTTCATTTTAATTTCTAATTGTAATTATTTTGTTTAAAATCCTATGTAAAAGTGAAGCTGCTGAGCACCTGTCTTGTTTTGCATTTAAATCACGTCATTATTTGTGGAGGAATTTCTGTTTCAAGTCTGTGAGGTTTTGTCTGCACTGCAAGAAGTAATGTGAGTTTCAGCAGACAGAAATGAGACAGAAATCTTCTTACACTTTTTTCTAATGTTGCACCCATTTAAGGAGACTTGCCAAGTGAAAACAAACTGCAGTTCCTCTAATGACCACTGGCAGCCTTTTACATAAAATCAACACCAGATCATAGAGATGGACAGACCACGTGACTTTCACGCATTACAGGTACGAGTGGCAGCAAAATCAAAACACTGCATCAAGCGCTAGCATTTCCAGCACCGGTAATCATTAATTCTGCGGTCTTAATCCCTACTTGCATTTTATTTGCCCCAAAAACAGTTATGTACAAAACGACGGAGAACACGGCAGGTCCGCACAAAGACAGACTTGGCGAAAAGGAAAAAAAAGTACGAGGAAAAAATCAAAGGAGTGAAAGGGTTAGACCCGTACGAGCATACAGAGTGGAGTAAGGACGTTAGCGTGCTGCCCAACTTTCATCACGCACATATTTATTATTATATGGTCCTAAGTGTGAGTGTATGCACTCACAAAATGTTTAGTAACTTCAGATCCCTGCAACAAGCCCACGTAAAAAAAAATTACTTTATCTCCTGTACAGGCTAACGCAATCTATTTGTCTTTTCAGGTTGTATTACACAACATTTTCAGATCTAATAGAAGTAAAATAAGTGTTTCGTAATTCATCCAATTTATTTCAATTCTCCTTATTTATAACTGGCATTATTGTTTCATTCTATTATATAATCTCACAAGAAAGAGGCAAACTTGTATTCCATTGTGCTTTATTAGCTGCTTTGGTGAAAAACAAATCAACACTGAAAAGAAACCCATTGCAAAACAACACACTGGAAAACAGTTATTCATCACTTGATTGCTTCAATACAACACTTGAGCACATATATGCGGGACTTTTCGTGGCTGTTTTGATCTCGCTCTCTCTCTTAACCAATCAAATCTCTCTGTGGTAGCAGCTTTAAACTCGATATGACCCAGGTTGATAGAGGGCGCCCAGTCTGGATTGCATTCCTGCATTTTGTAGGCTGGTTTTCCTAAAGAAAAAAACAAATATTAGCCCACAAAGCCACAGTGAACAAAGTAGCATAGCGCAACGAATTCAATTCAAATCAATATAAGACTTATTTGCAACCCTACATCAACAATTATGTTATGATAAATTACATAATAACGACAACAGAAGACTGACCTTTGTGGAAATGCTTGGAGCAGACTAACATGTGAGCTGGAGTGTTCTGGGACGTTATATTCGGTCTTCAATTGGCTGCAATCCAGGCCATCCGTTGGCTCTTTGTTACTTCGGAAACACGGCTTGAACAACTTTTCTTCCACGACGAAATCCGATAAAAACAATCTCTTTACCCGTCAGCTTCCCATGGCAGTCATGCGACTGGCTATTGCAGTTAACAATACAACAGCTTCTTGCCATTCTTTGTCTTTCTTTTTATCACTGTGTGACTGTTTTCATGTGAAAGCCCGCGTGCGGTAGTACCACTTGCCACTCGTACCTACAATCCTTTGTGGTTTTGATGTCACATTTTCGATCTCTATACAGTCTCTGCCCTCACAAAACGGGAGTCAGTGTTCAACTTTTATATAGGAACCAAATATGAAGTTTTTTAAAGCCATCCCAAATATGTCTACAGTACCAGAACTCTTCTTGCACCACAGAGGTCACACCCTGGATTGAGCGACTCTATATCATTCCAATGCAAATAAGAAACAAAAGAAAGGACAGATTATCACATATGAACATATTAATACTATGGTACTCGATATGCAATAAGTACCAGAATAAGTAATAAGCACTAAAAAGTAATCAGAAAGATCAACTTATTTCCATAGTGGCCATTAGAAATAATGCCTCCCCTGCATTTGATTTATTTGTCAAACCTACGTCCATCTTTTCTGATATATCATGTTTGAAACTGTTCCTTTTTTAAAATAAGGATGAATGTTTGCTTTTATGTTATGTGAAAAAAAAAAACAAGTTTCCAAAGGATGGAGTATTTTATTAAGGTGACTCTAGACTCTATGGGATAAAGCAGTTTGATTCAAAGAGCTACAACCTGAAAGCGCCCTGTGATGGGCCGGCGCCCTGAACAGGAAGTACTGCGCTCACTCTGCGGGATAGGTTAAAGCACACCTGTGAGTCTTAACTTGATATGTAGTGACGTGATTGATGAATGGATGTAAAAACACATTGTGTTGCAGCGTTTCGTAGTATGCATTACTTCTGATCCCTTTCGTAGAGCTTCAAAGTTAGAGCGTCCACAAACTTTTGGGCTAGTAGTGCACTCATTCTATTTTAATTTAGCAAAAAAAAAGAAAAAATCGTCGCCCTTCCTCTCAGCTCTTTTTTTCTCAGACATATTTTTAAGTCGTTTCTCTCTCTGACACATTTCGCCTTCCCTCTCTTCTGTCAGGACGCACACACACAGCAGAGGTGAAGTCGAGAGGCTTGTCTTAGCGTGCCATCTGTCCTCGGCGCTGACGTTGGCTCTAATTACCGCGTCTCCCCTGGCTAATGCTGCCTCATTAGGCCGCCGGAGCATGTGCAGCCGACACAAGCGCCGGCGAGAATTTGCACCAGGAAACGGGAACTCGAGCCATTATGGGATCAGGAAATCTGTCTGGTGCGAAAGGCAATTCACACCAGCGGCTAAACGCTCATTTTGCTTCTCTCTCGCTCTCTTTTAATTCCTCCTCTCTGTGTCGTGCTCTCTCGCTCCTGTCGTCTGCCTTTGGAAAGCGTCGTGAAGGCCCGCGTCCAAGCACCAAAACAAAGGAGTCAAGCAAGAGTCCTGCTCCAAGAGGGGCGACTGTCAAACATGCGAAACTCTAACATCTCTGCCAAAGGACTCGTTTACTCTATGTTATTTCACTTTATAATAACACGGATTATAATCTTTGTTATTAAACCTTTTCTGAGCACGATCACCTGGTTTTAGTGTAATCAGTCAAAGCCAATGCAAAACTGCTGTTTGGGTAATGAAACACAGATGGTGTACACCATCCAAAATAAAAAAGTAACAAAAAAAAGGAAGATCATTACTCACATGAGTCACATTCTTGAAAATTAATTTCGTAATCTATACTTTTAAAATAACAACAGGCGTTTGCATTTGTTTCGGCGCCACCTAGGGGTTGAACACGAGTTGTTAAAGAGGTTTTATTACACTTCTTAATGAATCAAACTACAGCATGGTTCATTTGAGTGTTATATAAATGGAAGTCAGTATTTAACTCATTGGATGCTATTTGTATTAAAAATCATCTGGTCCTGAACGTCACTGCAGATTCACTGGGTTGGTATTTATGTAACACAAACTGAAAACCAAAACAGAAGCAATGTGTGACTCCAAAGATAAGTGGCCTGTACAACTCCTTTAGCAGCAATAACTTTCACTAGTCATTCTCTGTGTGAAGCCTTTACATTACTGTAGAGGACTTGAAATAAGACGTACTTCCTGTTTACCAAAGCGTGTTTCAGTCAGATTAACCTCATTAGTCCTCTGATTGGATGTTGGATTGATGGAGGCACCTGTGTATACGTCTACAGGAGAATAGCGATGTTGGTCATTTACATTTCACCCAAGAGACCCTGAACAAGCCAAGTGAAAGGTAAAATGTGTGAACCTTTAATAAGTATTCCAGCATGATGCACATTTCTTTTATATTTGTATATAGTACTGCTGAAATGTGCAGCTTACCCCCCCTTTTTCTACCTGTCTGCACTGGGTAGGATGCTCTGAATCTCATTGTACGTGCGTATAGTGAAAATAAAAGACATTCGATTCTATTCCATTATTTCAGATTTGATGCATTTAGAAACCCGCTGTGGCCGCACAGGATTTGGTTTATGGCGAAACGCAACTTCTGTCCTGGAGTGAATGTTGGACTGTATGTTAATTTGTATTATCATGTGACAGTTAGCCAGAATAAATGTTTTCAAATGAATTCCTTTACACAGAAATCAGTCTACAGGCTGTCAGAGCTCTATAAAGCTTCATGTTTTCAATTATATTCCAGTATTTTCAGATATTGGCATTAAAAAGCGACATGCACTTGAAAAAGTTGTGCATGTCATCTTTAACTGTCCCTATGGTGACTGTGTTTTCATAACCTGCTTACAACAGTTTTGACCTCAACACTATGGAACCTAAAAATCCGTTGACTTATAAGATGATTCATAATTAGGATTTCCATATAAACCACGTCACCCCTCCATGTTGGCTCTTGTGGGTGAAATTAACACATGCTGTTACTGCACCCCTCTGAATGTAAAGCAAACATTATTGGGAGTGTTTCCTGCTTTAAACATAAATCATGTTTAATGAGCAGAGAGTATATCCCGACAAGTCCCTGCGGCTCCTCGCCATGAATCACCTGACAAGCCGCGAGATAAAGACCTGAGCCTCTATTGTGGTACCTCAGCTGCGGTTTCCTCGCGCTGACAGCAGTGAATCTTCTGGATATCGATAACCGCAGTTTATCAGCAACAGATGTCTGGTGTCGGTAGCTGTAAGCGGTTCCCCACACTGTCTGAAGTCGTTCTTTACCGAGGATGTTCACAACAACCACTGTGGCAACCGATTAACCAGAATCACAACGAGCAGGAGAGGTTTGTGGTTGGAGGAGTTGACAAGATCACTATGAACAGCCACAGACAACTATGACGTAATAGCAAACACTGCAGCAGCTACTGGTGTCTACCTGGGTTTAAATGATAAAAAGCATTTCAAATATACCCTCAATTTATCAATTTTCCATTTACATTAACAAAGTGATTAAATGTGACCTGCCCCATATGGAAAAGATCTATATAAATCTTATAAAGTTTGTATACAAGAGTGAAAACAGATATAAGATCCCTAGAAAAATTATATAAATGAAACTTGTATGTTTTGGATACTTACTAAAACAATATATTTCTCCTTGTGGGACTAATAAAGGTATCTTATCTTTTCTTATAAAAGTGGCCACTTTCATGAGTAAATCATATAAGCCTTATATGATTCACTATATGAAGTCTGATTCGAGTCTTTTATAAGTTTTTTCTATTTCTTTGCCATATGGGGCAGGCAGCAGTCATCAGTTCTTTTATCTGTTGCTTTATTCCTCTGTCTGTGAAATCCTTTGTCGAACTCTAAGACTACGTCCACACTAGCCCGGATAGATTTGAAAATGGCATTTTCATCTGAAAACGCTCCACCTACACACTAGCGTTTTCAGTCGTTTTCACAGAGTTGTGCATCCACATTGAAAAGGCCGAAAATGCTTATGTCCCAGTACTGCGCGTGCGTGAAACGCAAGAAGATTCGACCTGCTTCATTTCTGTCTGCCGCTTATTTACTTTCCGGCTCTTTGAAACGTTGCAGCAAAATGTTGAGGAAAAGCGTGGAATGGACTAACAATGTGGTGTAGTTGTTGCTGCGAGAAACACAAAAGTACGAAGTTGCAAAAGCAAGTGAGAATTAAATGAGAAGAAAAGCTATCTGAAGCATGTACAGACTTGGTATTAATCTTTAATAGGGCCGCAAATATTTTTTTGACATCTAAAATGAAGATAACACTGTATATATTGTTTTTTTACCTTTATGCTTTGTGTGAACAACTATGATGTGTTGCTTATGAAATCCTTGAAGTGCTAATGAGAAAGTTACATTTTATTTATGTAATTAACACATTTCGAACTCTTAAAGAAATATAACAAAAGGAAAGACACCCAGCTGAACTAAAATGATCCATGTAGCAAACAAAAACTGTGAGCCCTTATATCTCCTTTGGGCTTTTGGAGCCTTGACCTGACTTTTAAAAAATAATTGGAAAAAAAAGCACTATGCTGCTAAAAGATGAAAAATAGATATTTGCAAAATTCTGCCTAAATATGTATTTTACCTGGTTAATGTGTGTGGCGGGGCGTGGTCTGCAGCGCCGCTGCAGGGGAGGCGGGCGCACCTGAGCGGCACCTGCAATCACGCCTCGCTGTCTTAACGTCTGTGCTCTCTATGCTGTTGTTGTTGGTATGTTTCGGGCTGTGAGCTGAAAAGCTACAGCCGGCTGTATGCGTACAGCAACTGTGTGTGAAAAATGGTCAATAAAGAGATGCTGAAAAGCATGTTCATGGAAACATCGTCAGGTCTGCCGTGGTATGTTTACAATAAGACTTATGGTCCCGAACCTCTGCGCACAGCGTCTGCAAATCGGGCTGTACGAAGTCACTTTCATCTTTACGCAGGACTGTAAGCTGTCATCTATGAGGTGTGAGCGGTGTTTGTTTTTAACATAGAGAGAACATCTGCTGACATAATGTGGATCCGAAGGTCCATAATTGGCCTACCTGGGGTTGAAAGTCTCGATATACGGCGTTTCATATTTCAATATCACAATAATCTTCCAATATAGAACTACAAGTTAAAAAAGAACTAACATAAATAAATGACACTTCAGCTAAATACTTCTAATTTATTTTCCCAAACCATGCGGAGCCGCACTATAAGGACTAAAGAGCCGCATGCAGCTCCGGAGCCGCAGGTTGCCGACCCCTGCCCTAAGCTGTCTTAGTTTAATTGGTCACATAACTGCATCATATGACTAACATGCGTCATCGTTTTAGAAAGTCTCCGTTTTAGAAAGTCTCAGTTTTCGCTGTCCACACGCAAAAGGCAAAAGCACCGTTTTGAAATGTATGCGTTTTCGAGAGCGTTTTCAAAACACTGCATTTTCCATCAGCGAAAACGTTGTTTCAGTGTGGACGGGAGGCTAAAACGGAGAGAAAACGATGTGTTTTCAAACGAAAACGCATTAGTGTGGACGTAACCTAAGAGTGGTGGAAACTGTGAAAAACTTTGTGACGTCTTGGCTCGAAGTATAATTCTGATTTATTTCATCCTGGTCCGTCCTATTAAAGAGTTAGTCCACAAAACTATTAAATACATTTTATGTTGCAAACCTTTTTTTTTTATTTCAAATAAAAATAAAAATGGACTTTCTGAAAAATGTTAAACTAACTGAAACTTTTTATATTAACTTAGGAAAACGAACAAAAATAAAATAAAACAGAGGAAGTATCATGACATTTAGTATCCATTAGTTTGGGAGACATTTTATTCCAGCTTGCCTGATGAGGTATTGACAGACGCCTTTATTAGCGACTCTGGATGTTTACGAGACTGTGAGTCAGCTTTCAAAAAGTTCTGTTTTTATTGTAATACCTGAACTGTTTTTCTTAAAGCTTGCCTCTAAAATATGCAACATACTGTGACATGCCTGAATTTGCCACATATTAAAGAGGGCAGAGTGTGAAGTCATAAGCTAGCAGTAGCAAGGTACCGTATTTTTCGGACTATAAGGTGCACTGTCGATGAACGGGTCTGTTTTCATACATAAGGCGCACCAGATTATAAGGCGCATTAAGTGAAACAAAACAGTCAGATAAGTCAGATAACTTTACTCAACTCATTCTTTTTGCTTCCTCCACTTCCATAACATTGATTCATTAATGTTGAATTCTGTCACAGCTGCTCTATTCCCATGTTGCTGCAGTATATTAATGATTAACCTCATATTGTGGATGGATTATCTCAGTTGTTCTCCTGACTGAAGTTTAGTCAGTTTACAGCATCCTGCCATGCGATTGCATTTGTCCCTAACCATCGGGAACCCTCACGATAACTTTTATCAAGTAGAAAAAAGTTAGCGTTCATCCTCCAGCTTCACTGTTTATGTTATGCTAATATAGCTGTGTTGCTAGCAATCATGTAGCACATCATTATATACCAGCTATCCCAACTTCAATAACCCTACAAAAGTCACTACTGTTTAGTTTTCTGTCTTCATTTATGTTGGAAGTGATAGCAGAGCTGTACATTTTAATTTTTCAGAAATCAGAACATGCTATATCATGTTTAGGTAACTAGTGAAACTAGCGAGCTAACTTCCTGCTAATTTTCTGCTAACTTCTAACTCCATTAAATTTAATAAATTCTCTTTTCATGGATGCCTGGATGTTGAACGTAATTGTTACACCTGGTAAAGCAGCAACGCTGATGATTTTATTAAAGATGAAAGAATTCAGACAGTTTTTAACTCTCAGTGATGCCACAGTGTTCGTTTGACTTTGGGACCTGAAGCAGACAGAGTTTTGGACCCAGATTAAGTTGTACTAAAACATTTTTTGACAGACTTTTGAGTGCCGTGTACCACATAAAATCAGTTCGAGGTTAGTAACCACAACCAGAATTCATACATAAGGCGCATCAATATAAGGTGCACTGACGATTTTTGAAAATTAAAGGATTTTAAGTGCGCTTTATAGTGCGGAAAATACGGTACAATTAACTGCACAGCAGCCATATTGTTGGTCAGTTAACTGTAGGGCTGGGTATCGTTTAGGTTTTATCCGATACCGGTGCCAAACCGGTACTTTTGAAACAGTGCCGGTGCTTAAACGGTGCTCAAACCGGTGCTTAAAGAATGGAGAACACAAACTTTGTCCAAAAACCTCTCATGTTTAGCTGGGGTTTTTTTGTAAAAAGATAACAATGTTAGCCTTTTCTGCAGCTATAGGGCATATATGGTATCACTCTTGGTTGGAAGCAGCGCTTAAACAATGGAAAAAACACACATTTTGTCCAAAGACTGTTTTCCACTTTTTCTTTGGTCATTTTTGGCCAGGGTGAAGGGAGCATCTGCCATCAAACAAGAAGACAGCCGCATGTAACTACGACAGTGTTTGCTAGTTCACCTTACATGCATTAATGTAATAACGTGGTTAACCTACTCAACGTAAATTACACACAAACAACATTAAGCTACTCACGCAGAGAAGAACGGCTGCTGCTGCCATCATCATCCGTCATCATTTCTGCTACACTGGCAGGGCTAGGGGCCAGGACTCTCCTCTTTGGGTTCTTGGGGGATCTCTGTGCATTTCTCCGCTTTTAAAAAAAACGCTATGCGTCGCCAGGTTTGTCGTCAGATTCGAGGTGTTTCCTCCTTTGTACAGTATCACAGTATCACCTTAAAGCACTTGTTGCAGGCTGCTGAGTTTGCATCTTTTGCTGTGAAGTACAGCCAGACTTTTGACCGCTTCGCCTTGAGCATTTGTAATCTGTAGCTCTAAAAGAACGTACGTACCTGGGCCTGCCTACTATCCTTGCAAAGGTAAAATGATTGGCTAGAATCCAAGGTGTATGACATCTCAGGGGAAAAAAAGCACCGAAATAAAGCACCGAAATGTGCGCTGCTTTTCGGTCTGGTTACTACTGTTTATGTCAGAACCGGTGCCATCATGGCACCGGATACCGGTACCCATCCCTAATTAACTGCATTAAAAAGATTCCAAAAGCACAAACACAGTCCAAAGGCCAGTTCAGGACGATTAGCTGAGGTGAAGCCTAGCGGACAGCTAGCAGCTAAATTCTCTCTTTTATCACAACCTTTCCAGTTCCACAAACTTGTTCTTATCAAGCTCTTCTGTTTGATTTTACCAAAATATTTTTTAGTTTTTAATTAAATATTAACTCTCAATCACTCACAGGACGGGTGATA
This sequence comes from Neolamprologus brichardi, assembly GCF_056152115.1. NCBI lineage: Eukaryota > Metazoa > Chordata > Actinopteri > Cichliformes > Cichlidae > Neolamprologus > Neolamprologus brichardi. Next base: position 9,330,040 of record NC_142105.1, on the reverse strand, counting down.
ACAGGTTTTAGCTGGGCTTTATTTGCATCCAGAAAACAATGCAGTCCATCCCCAAGAAAAAAATGCAGAGCTGAAGCTCAGCTCCCTGAAACTGGTTCAGACAATCTGAAAGCAGCCACCGATTGGCTGGGACGCCCACACAGAGGCTTCAGCCTACAAACAGCTCACGCTGACCTCGACTGATCCCTGATCTATCCCCAAACCTCTGCTCTCCGCCTCAAACATCGAAACGGAAGCCCAAATCCAGACCAACGCCCACACGGCAACGTGAGGCTCAACCGGGCCAAACTCCCACCACCGCCAGTGTCCTCAGGCCTCGTCCGCTTCCCACGTCCGACCACATCATCTGGGATGAAGCTGGGCTCTCACCGCCGTCGTCTGTTCGGGTCAGACCTCAGACACCCACCATGAGAGGAGGGGGCGCAAATTATCCCTCCAAACGCCGAGGAACAATTGAAATGTGCGCGTCCAAGAAATGAAAAATGATTGGAAAACAAAAAGGACACCTACACTTACAATCGATGGCAGAAAATTATAATGGATAATTGTGCTTTTAAAAAGACATTTGGTGGAGAAAGTTAAAAACAAACTGGTGTAAAAGGAAGCAAAATTTATCTTCCTTCTGTCTCTTCTTTAGATAAATGGTAAAGAGGTAAAAATGATTCATCACCACAGTTTACTTAAAATACCCTGACAAACAGTTATTTATGAGCTTCCTGTGCTTTCCGTCCATCTATTTTAGGAGATATTCAGCAGCAGATGAAGAAAGTCTCCGTCAGCGCGTCTCCGGCTTCTACAGCAGGTGGAGGGTTAAAGGTCAACACGATGCCCGGTTCGCTCAGCTCGGGCTTTGTACGCCGTTCTTTCGTGACTGGACGTTCGTCATTGTGTTTGCAGCAGGCATGCCGTTGGCGAGCGGGAGCCGGTCCAGCCATCTTGTGTGGAAAATTTCGGACTGGGCACGAGGCGGCCATCTGCAGCTCCAGGCCTTCAGCAGCCAGCAGCCAAATGCAGAAACACTTCAGCTACTGGAGGCTTCAGAGGAGGGAGGAAGATGGAAATCAGCGGCACGAATGTCCCCGTTACATTTCATTTGGAAGGAAAGCCTCTGACTAGTCATGATTGCACAGTAATCTGGCATTTATTAAAAAGAATAAATACTTTCTCTGTGTAAACTGCACCGTTGTGTTTCACTACATGAGTGCTTTTGCTCCTTTAATTCCTTTTCATATAGTGCGAATACCTCTGACTGTGAAGAAATACTGAAATAATGTGTGGAGTTGCAGTCTGACAGCTTACATGCTGAGTTAACATCTAATTGAGCCGAAGAGCTCGGGGATCATTAGACATTTATAATTCTGAGAGGAAAGAATAAAATAAAATGACATTTTTTCAGAGTTTTGCACTGATTCTAATTGAGTAAAACAAAAAAGTACCGACTGGTTTCACCAGGTTCAACGCAGCTTCACGGCACTTTGTGATACAGTCACGAGCTTCTTGTTTTGCAGTTTTTCACATTTTGCTGTGAGACCACCACAACATTTTTGAATTTTTATAAAACTACTCTATTTTTATTATACTCAGCTTTTTATATATTACCTTATTTAAATGTTTTTGCTGTTATGGTGTTTTATTGAGAGTTTAGTTTATTGAGGTCTTTACCAGGTCCAGACCAAATCAAATTTATAACTAAAATAAATTTTAATCACAACAGCAGTCGCCTCGAGGCAAGTGTGCTCTGGCTCTAGTCAGCTCAGATCGTGGACACATTTGGGCACAGTTGTCTAATCTGGGCCACTTATGTTACTTCTGGCTCAGTTTCAAGAGTGAAAAATGTTGTGGGAGCCAAATGTGGCCCAGAGCTCGGTCTAATATGGGTTATGGGCCTTTTTTGTGGGCCAGATATAACCCGAATACCACCACACACCTGACATCTGCCTCATATAAGGTGGACTTGTGGCTGAGTCAAGAACACCAGACAGAACCAAATGTTCCCCAGTGGAAACTGCAAATATAAACCACATTTGGACAAACCGTTGTTGCCATGTGAGAGAAGTCTCCGCGCCGGATGGACTTACCTGGAAAACATCCAGAAATATTCACAGCTAAAAAATGAGGCTGATGCCAAATGTAGGTTAAATGGGGATCTTTCAAAATCTGTTTTTTCTCCAGTGAATTATCAGAAAATCTGCACCAGTGTTGAAATGTTCCTAAGTAGGAGGAGAATATTTAAACCATGATATTTCCCATGATGCTGGTACTCACCGTTGGTTATAGGACAAAGCTTAATGTGATTTTTAGGTGCCGTCAGGTGGGAACTTTTCTTAGGTCTGACAGATTTTATGACTCAACAGGTAAAAAGTCACATAATAAAGAAATTCAAACAGTGATGTACTTCCTGTTTGATCAAGAAGTTCATCACTTCAAACAAGGAAGTGGACTTGAGACAGGAGTCTGAAATGACAGATAAACACACCTGTTAATCTCACCACCTAAAAACTTCGACGACTACAGGAAGCCGACTCTAAATAGAGTTTGGTGAAGCCCTCAGTGCGTCGTGGTTTGGGTTGGAGATATTGGCCACTCTGACCACAGTCTCCAACATCTTTCACAGTGACAGCATTTTTCTGTGGAGTTTTATGTTAATCCAACAGCCTGCAATCATATTTATGTACGTCATACTGAACGCTGTTAATCTTCTGTTAGAGAACTTTCTGTATGTCGTCTTCTTCCAGCTGCTCCCTCCAGTGGTCGCCACAGAGGATCATCTCCTCCCATCTCCTCCTATCCCACCATCCTGTTCTTCACACCAACCCTCTGCATGTCCTCCTTTACTACATCCATGAATCTTCTCCGAGGTCCTCCTCTTTTTTTCCTGCTTGGCAGTTCCATCTTTATCATCCTTTGTCCAACATACCCACCCTCCCTCCTCTGCACATGTCCAGACCATCAGATCCTCTCTGACTCTGAGCTGTCCCTCTGAAGTTTCTCACCCTGTCCTCCGCTCATCCCAATGAGATCAGAACATCTTCAGCTCAGCCTCCTGTCTTTTTGTCTCACCACAGCAGGTCTCACTAACATCCTGTAAACCTTCTCTTTCACTCTTGCTTCACTTGCTTTCACTCCTTCAGTCATAAATCACCCCGACACCCATTTCTACCCACTCCACCCCTGCACCTCTCTTCTACGCCTCTCTTGCTGCTTTGATTTACTGACCTCAGGTCAGTATTTTCTGTAACAAAGACACAAGTAATATGGTGTGTTTAGGTACAACTTAAGCTGCCTCACCTCTTTTTCAGGTCTCCTGTTAGTAGTTTAATTAATCTGAGCACGTTTGGTTGGTGCTTAGCTAACATTACCACAGCCAAAAGTCAACTTAATAAAGCTGAGGTCACATGTTTGGCCCAAATGAACTGTGGATCCGCTAATTTGCTTTGCTCGTGCTAAAACAACTGATAAAAGTTCACTTTTCAAGCTCTCAGCCAATCACATCACTTTATGAAACATGGCAGAAGGAGGCCATCAGCCCATGTGTGCTAATGGCAAACCATTGTTGTGATATGATGCCTGTCCACATCCTGCTGCAGCTTAAATCATTTAACTTTATAATCCTGAACTCTTAAGGACGCCGCTGCGTTAGAGCCAGAGACCCTCTGTCATCAGACTCTCATTCCCATCTTTGTGATGCTTTCTGATAACAACTCCTCCCGTAAAACTAAACAATGAGTGATAAAAAAACAGCTTTTCTCAGCCTGAGTGTGAAGTTCCTCCATCTTTTTTCTCCTGCAGACTTCAGGTATCTGAGCGGGTGTACGTGTGTGAATCACAGTGTGCGGCGGCGGCAGCGATGGTTGTGCAGTTCCTCTGTTGTTAGAGGAAATTCAGGGAGGGAAGGTGACATCATCTCTACACCTGAGGCGACGGAGCTGACACCTCCAGCTCTCAGACAGGTGAGAAGGCACAAACAATCCTGAGCTCCTAATGAGGACGACTGCTGGTCTCAAACTACCACACACACACACACACTTCTATACTGTGTGTGTGTGTGTGTGTGTGGTTCAGCTAGGGTTTTCAGAGGGTATGTGCATATTTTATCACATTCATTATTAACCGTGTGAGAAGTAAATAATTCTGAATTCTCAAAGAGAGACAGGTGAAAGTTTCAGCAGCCTCCTGGAAGCCTGAATGATTGTGTTCAGGTTCACTGTTCTTTGTGATATTACTTGGCACGTATCACCTGAACAGGTAATACCTGATGTAACATGCTGCTGTGTGCAAGTTGTATTGTGCTGGCCAGTGTTGGGTTTACCTGAATCTGTTTGTGTTTGTTATGCAAAGCTAATTGTTTTTTTTAGCAGGGATATTAAAAGTGACCTATTTTAGCTCCTCCCCCTATTATGTCCACTTTTTATCTGATTGGCATGTTTGAATAGGAGGCGGGACTTGTGAAATGACCATATAAAGCTTAGAGGGATATTCCCTTTCTTTAACATCACACAAAAAAACTGTGATACACTGAGTGTTTTGAGCAGTTTGCAGCCTGAGCTTTTGGCACGCTGGGGTTAGCGAACATACACTCGTTATCTGAGACTTTAGTACGATCGTCTGCCACTGGAACAGGAAACATATGACAGGAAATAAATAAAAACAAAAGGTCCACTTGAAAAGTTTGAATTAGCATCTTATTGGAAAACGCTCTCTGGCACACAGAGATGTGGATATTCAGATACTGCAGTATATCAACCTGCTGTTCCTCTAATGTCCACCAGGGGCTCAAGCAGTAAATGACCTGATTTTTATATAGGGCTTCTCTACTCTGTCTATGCCCTCAAAGCAGATTTTACCGCTTGTCTTATTGACCCATTACACCCATTCCTACAAGCACTGTTTTTAAAGCTAGCAGTGAGTCAGTCCCCATAAAATCCCATGTTTACATCAGGCTGTAAACACGTTTACAGCCTGATGTTTACGTTCTTTTGGTCTCTATAGATGGCTTTCACATTCATAACACAACTCAAGTGTTTAAATTCAGGTATTCAGGCTTAAAGTTATTATAAGGGGTGTGCCCTCTTTGACTGACAAGGGGATAGTGACACAGGCAGTTGTAGCTGCTAGCTGTCTGCTAGGCTTCACCACAGCTAACTGGACCGTGTTTGTACTGTGTTTGGAGCATTTTGGGGACATTTTTAAGGAGATTATCTGCCCAATAATATGGCTGATGTGCAGTTATTTGCACTAACAGACCACCAGAGAAGTCTGTGTTTAAGTTTTGATGAAATCCTGGGATTTTAATTGGATGTTACTAAGTAATAAAAAACGTATTATTGTGTGATTATAAAACCCACTATAGAGTTTTGTAAGTTGTTGTGCTTCCCTCTGCCATGAAAAGATGCTAAAGCATTTCCTGATGTGAAAATAATGATAAGGCCATTTGTATTAAAATATGATTTCTGAACAGCCGTCAGTGCGAGTCAGGAGGGACGAGAGGAGATCCTGTTAGCCTCTCAGTCTTCTTTAATCTGCACACATCTTTCACCATATCCACCGTTGCCGCTTTTTGATTTTTTTAATATGTGAGCAGCCTGCTGGAAGTTGAATGGATGTGAGAAGGAAATTGGTGGCCTGCTAACATTTAATGTGAAGGCGTCTTTGTATTCTGTGATGAAGCAGGACTCAGGGGTTATTCTATGAAGAAAATATCAGAAACTTAAGTCTCTGAAAAAGGAAAATATAAAGACTGTAGTTCACCTGTGCTCCCACAGTTCACATTAGTCTGTAAGTGGAAACCACAGCTCTGTCATATACTGAATATTTTTTACATCAACAGTGTTACATCAACACTTCCAAATATTTAAGTGTTTGAATATTTCTCTTAGTTGGTTTTATTAAGGTCCAAAACCCAGAAGCAGTGTTGCTGCTGCGTTTTTAACAGGTTCTTTAAAGGTGTTTTGGACTTCCTTTGGAAATATGGAAGAGGGAGAAATGCTTACCTTGTTCACGCCTCTGATAGGAAAGCTGAGGTGTGTTTGAAGGTGGGATAATTAATTTGGACACTCGCCAGAAATTGAGAACATCTGCCGGGTCGTCAGAAAAACAGAACATCTAATGAAATGCTCCGCCTCCTGATGACATCACCCTGCACACCTGAAAATGTTTCGTTGCACTTCACCTCCATACAGGCATCTACATTAGCCTGAAGGCAGCAAGAGGCTAACTGTCATCATAATCAGTGCATTAACAGTTTACAGGAGTGAGTCATCATTTGTGTTTATAAGTGTGATAATGAATAATTCATTTCATGGTACCAAAGGCAAACACATAAGAAACCACTTCATGTAATTCTCATGGCTAGTTTAATCTCAATCAGCTGTTCTAAAAGAACAAAACCAAGCCCAGTGCCCGGCCAAAACATTTGTTTTTGTGCTCAACTCAGTACAAAACTAACACGCCATCCTAAACAAGTCCAAAATCTGCCTAAACAAAGTTACAAAACCATCTTAAACCAAAGCCATGCCAGTCTAAAACCAGTCCAAACCCAAGCCTGAATCCAGAACCAGCCTATTGTCTCCACTGTTTTGGCCTTCATTGTTCCTGTAGTTTGTCAACATTGTGGACCGCGTGAAACGTATCAACCACAGTTACGGGTCACTAAACCCTCTGGAGCGGCACATAAATGTGGCGTTCCTGGATGAAAACGCCGAGCCGGATCTTGAACATGTTTTACTTGATGCAGGCTCGTCCTTCACGTTGACTTTAATGTTTATGTTTTGTGTGAAGCTGCAGGCGTCTGGTTGTTGTTTCAGTCGTTATTTTTTTCTGTCTTGCTGTGTTTCTCTCTCCACCCACCCACCGGCTCGGCTCTGCGCTGCCTCAGAATCTGTTTCACTCACTAAATTGGCTCCTCAGACACCCTTCCCCTTCTTCCTCATCTCTCATTTAAAAAGTGAGAAATTATAATTATCTGAATTATGCTTTTAATGATGCGTTAATTAGAGTCATGGAGTGAGATTAGCCTATGAATTATTACTTGTGAAATCCTTCCAGATTCAGATGAGCTCCTCGTGCAGGCAGAGAGGAGGGAGAGGGAGAGAAATGTTGCTGTGCTCTGTGATTAGCGTACCAATAAATAACAGAACAGATTGTGGTGCATATGCTTACGATTACAACTTTTAAACCAACGCTTTAAACTCACACCGACTGTCTTGTGCTGGCAAGAGGTTTCTGTACCAACAGCCCAGTCAGTTTTGTTTCCTTCAGAGGCTCTCTGTGCAATTCTCACCAAATGTGAACTATTATTATACTGTGTTAGAAGAAAGCTGATTGTTGTTCTCTCAGCTTTGACAGGCTGCAAGCTGAACTGCTGCAAAATGACTCCAAGAGCAAGTCTATGAAAAATGTGGTGTTAAAGTTGCACCCATCAGCAATCAATCAAATGTGCTTCTTCTGAAGGTTCCCACACAGCAGTCGCTAAAATGAAGGATTCTCCGATACGTGTAAGTAATGTATCAGCTCACTCAAAATGTTTAAAAACAGCTAAAAAATATTCCCGACAATCCAAACCCAACTCAACCAAATCGAAAACAAACTTCTGTTAAAGCCAAAACGCTCACAGTCCAAAATCAATTAGTCTACCCCACTGTAAAATCTCAGTCATGACCAAAACCAGTCCAAAGTCAGGGCTGAAATCAAAACCAGCATGACCAAACTCAACATCATTGTCGGAATTAATCTAAAAGTTGCTCAGAATCATTAACTCAGCCATGAAGGTTACGGTTTTTGGTAAACTTACCAATAAAGAGAACGAGTTGCCTAGTTAGTCAGAAAGTTACTGTAGTATAATAACCTCAGTGAACTGAAGAAGTGAACTTAGAACTGAAGAAGCTTCTCGGATGAGAGGTGAAACGTCTTCAAGTAACCTAAAGAAGTCCAGACGCTTTTCTTTGCAAGCTGCTTTGACCTCAGTGCCTATCATTCATTAGCTACTCCTTTCTGTTAATCTGCTTTTTCATTTTGTTATTGCTTGCTGTTCCTTTGTCTATTAATATTCTAATTAAACTGACATTTTTTTCTTTTTGCTTTTATTAACTATAAAAAACAGAAAATAGAGACATTTTTTAAAAAATTACATAGTTACATATTTATTAACACCTACACTGTATATAAATATCTATATGTACATTTTTTTTAACTTTTTTTTTTTAAATTTTGGCCACTTTGATCCTCCATACATTCCCCTCTTTGACTCACATATACGGGAAGACTCCAAAGTAGTTTACCGCCTCATTGCACGTATGTAAAACACAAATGCCATTATTACCCTCCTTGTTCCAGTCTGCTCCTCACATTTACATGGAGGGAGGTGGGAGGAGGCTCTATTTCCTCAGCCAGAAAACCTCTGATGATAAACACGGTTAATGCCCCTATTAGCGGTGAACTCGCTCAGATCCTGCAGCAAAGCAATGAATCCAGCTCCGGTTTGTCCAAAGAGGAACAGAGGATTGTTTTTTTACTGCTGTAAGAATGTATTACTCACTCTGTAGTACTTCAGATTAGACAAATGAGGTTTAACGCTATTAAAATACTGTTTTATGTGTGATTTTAATTTGATGTCATTTTTAGCTTAGTCTTCACATGACCCCGATGTCATGGCAAACATAACAACTGGTGTCAGGTAGGACTCATTTAATCCCAGATGTGGCCCATAGAAAATTGCAATGTTTAGCTAACATTCACTGCCACCCCCACACTTTCCTCCAGCTTTCTCATCTGTAAAGCCCAGGTCTCTAACACTCAGGTAAATACAGTGTGTAGTAAATTCAGTGCAGCTTTAATCAAATGTTTCTTTTCCAGGGTGTGTTTAAATGGAAATAAATACCAAGCTGATGAGACATGCCTTATACAGCTGTGTGTTGTATTTACAAGTATTTTATGTTGGCAAAAAAGAGACCATTTGAGATATCCATATACTCATCCAAAATTTAAAAAAAAATCAAATTAAGGCAAGAACCATACGGGCAACAATGCTGACTCAATGTCAGTAAAGATAAATGTAAGTTTCGGTTATTTTGTGCATTCATTCTTACAGAGCTCACAAACTCTACAAAAGCATTACAGGTAAATGTATTTTGATCTGTGAATATATTTTATTTATTTCAGAGGTGAAAGTCAAGCTAATGGTGCTGCTAACAAGCTAGTACTAGCTAAACTGAAAGCGTAGTAGCTAGCATTAGCTGTAGGTTCATAGGGTTGTTACAGGTGGTATTCAATTGTGACAAAGCAGGAATAACTTGGTTAAATTATGTGGAATCAAAACTCAGAACTGTAATTTGATCTCTGTACTTGAATGATATGCTATGGTGTGTTTCTTAGCACTGAGTGTTTTGTGAATCATATCAATCAGAATGAAAAGACACACATGAAACAACTTTTTAGAGTTTTTTTTTAAGTGTCAGGATATATACACACACACACACACACACAAAACGTAAAAGAGTTAGGTAGCTAAGGCTAGCTATGACTGTACTGAGACTAGTGTTAAGTGAGTTGTTAAGTTATAAAATGAAAAACACACAACTATGAGTCTTTACTGAATGGGACAAAGACAAGAGGAAGCTAATAGTAAATTCATCAACAATCTACTTTTTAAATAGGTTTTGTTTGGCTTGGGTCAGGCCTTTCCTCTAAATAACTTACTAAAGTAACTGAAGTTTACAGCAGACGAGATCAAAAGTACAGTCTGTTTATCAGCAGATAAACGAGGCTCCAGTTTGTCCTGTCTCCAGCCTCAGTAACAGCCATACATGTCCTAAGAAATTTAACAAGTGTTGAAATGATATTCTACAGAAACCTGCTCAGAAAAGTACATCAGCGTTGTTGCGTCTCCAGCTTGAATTGTGCAGTCCTGCAGTTGCTAGAGCTAAACCGACCATGCAGCAGACATTTGGGTAATCCATGGCTGTAAAAACACTGGCTGGAGCGTTTTGAATCAGAGGCGGCCATCTTCACTCAGCCACTGTGACTGCAGACTCGGTGTTTGAGGCATGCCGACGAGCCGCAGCATCCTCTGTCCAAACCCAGCGAGGGAAATCAGCCTGCTAATTTGCAGGACGTGCCGTCCTCCTCCCTCGTTTTTAAGCATGCATGGCTGCAGCTAAACAAGCAGAGTGGAGGAGGGGGCTCAGAGAAAAGGGCTCGCTTTCACTGTTTGAAAAGACAGAGCCGGATAACGAGGCCTCCTCCTAACCTGCCTGCACCTTTTAAACAAATTATCCGAGCTAATGTCTTCACTGAGGCTGGGAAAGATGAGGGTGGAAGATAAAGGAAGGTAAATAACAAGCATGAGAAATGCTGTGTCAAGAAAGGTTAAACTACAAGTTTCCTCTTAACTGCTGCTGTATGAAGCACAATTACCACAAAACTCACCTGAAATAGGAAAAAGCTGATCAGAGAGTTTATATATGTATTTGTATCACATATATATACACATGAGTATACAAAATCTAACATGTCAGTACATTTTTTTTTATTTATAAACATAAAGTGGAGCAATGGTCTCGTTAGCAGAGAATGACGCTCTGTGTTTGTTATAATCTAAGTGTATCTACTAGTTGGTATGACATCTCATGTACAAATACTGTAACTACTGCTGTTGCAGTTTTAAACCTAAAAGCAAGCAATTATTTCTTTTTTTTTTATGTCATATGTGTCCATAGGCCAGTGTCTGTAACTTTCCTCTTCACCCTCGACACCACAGACTGCAGCCACTGCTCAGCGACCTGCCACCTTCAGAGGTTTTCGACGCGGTGGTCTGGTGCATCAGTGAGGCTGTGGTGGACTACTTTGTCACGTGGTGCGAGCAGAATCATCTGCATCATCATCAGCATGACAAAGACCAAAGAACTGATTGTGGACTTTAGGAGGACCAGGACCCTGTTGTGGCCAGTGCCGTTCTCTATGCTGTTGCATGCTGGGGCAGCAGGTCAGGGTTCATGGACGCCAACAGACTCAGTAAACTGATCCAGAAGGCCAGTAATATTGTGTGGATGGAGCTGGACTCCCTTAAGGTGGTGTCGGAGTGGCAGATGTTGTCCAAAAAAAGGACAATGCTGGACAATGGTGGCTCATCACAGGAGCACGGTCAGTGACAGACAGATTACCCATAAATAAGCAACTTTGCAGCAGATATAAACATGTTTACAGCCCGATGTATTGTTGAGGTAAAAGTTTGCATAATTAGGGGCGTGGCCTCTTTGACTGACAGGTGTATGGCAACACAGGTGGTCCCTGGAGGGGACCTTTGTGCCTTTTTAATACCGTTATCTTACGGACGATCTGATATCCTCATGTTGGTGTTATTCCCACATCATCATAATAAATGTTGTTCCAGGCTCAACATTGCAAGTGACCAATCACATTGTTGTGACATGCCCCTTTTGTGCCTTTGAGAAATACCGCCTTAAAAAAATCTACTTCACTTGCGAGAAGAGAAACCGCTTCTGTCCACCGATCCAGGAACTTGAATTCTTTGCATTTCAGGATACTTTTCTTTAATAAACGGTAAGCATTATACATAGTGTCCTTACAGAGGCGGTTTCTTTTCTCGCAAGTGAAATAGATTTTTTGAAGGCGTTTGTTTTTTCGAGGTCGCGGATGACGTCAGGAGAAGGTGATTGGTCACTTGCAATGTTGAACCTGGAACAACATTATTTATGATGACGAGGGAACAACACCAACACGAGGATATCAGATCATCCTTATCTTACCAATGCCAATACCAACACACTGCCGCAGTCTTTGGATCAGTTTATAACAAAGCTAACTACTATTAGCTGATAGCTTAGCATTCCACCCTCTCATCCAAAGACGGTCAAAATTGACTTCCGAAAACAAAACAACAGCTTCCATAAGACCAGCACTGAGGTTTCAAAATCCCTCCCCTCCAGGGAGTGAAGACTTGCTGGCAGTGTTCGGAAGGTTACTTTTAAAATGTATTCCACTACAGATTACAGAATACATGCCCCAAAATGTATTTTGTAACGTATTCCGTTACGTTACTCAATCAGAGTAACATATTCTGAATACTTTGGATTACTTAATATATTATCATGTTGTTTACAACTACATGAATGTCATTTATTACTATTACTGAAGGTCCGCGGCTCCGAACTGTAGTAAAGGGACTTCTGGCTAATACGTCGGGTTCATGTCGGGCTCGTAGCCGAAAACTAGCTTTACTTTGTTGTCTGGGTCAACTTTGCTAGTGAGAGACAGAGAGAGAGGCGTTGAAAGGCTGCTCCAACTGAACTTATTGTTTTGGAGGAAAACACAAACACGGTGTACAGTCGAGTCTTAATAGCTTACTTACAACTGGGCTCGTCAGGCACTCTTCTTGTCTGCAGTGGTTATTATTATATTTACATGCTTCCAGCTCCCGTTTTTGCTCAACTCGTACTTTTCCACTCTCCTTTTTCTCCCTCCTCGCGCTCACAGACACATAACGGGTATGGCAGTCCATTCTCCCTGCAGTACGGACTACACTGCCCATGAAGCTACATTCTTTAGGGCTATGCCTGTAGCATTCTGCCTATTAGCTTAGCACAACAACAACAACAAAAAGGCGCTCACCCAGGAAACACACAGTCACAGAGAGAGCACGCATCACCCTGTAACCTTGGCAACCGTAACGCTGCCGCCTGGAACAACAGAACATAGCTGTCAAGCAAAACCCAAACAGTCCTGACCCGCCACAATATGAAACAGGAAAATACCGCTGTGTAATCCTGTGTAATCCATTTATTTCAACAAAGTAACTGTATTCTAAATACCACCTTTTTAAACGGTAACTGTAACGGAATACAGTTACTCATATTTTGTATTTTAAATACGTAACGGCAGTACGTGTATTCCATTACTCCCCAATACTGCTTGCTGGCTACGTCAATCATTTATATACAGTATTTGGTTTAACTGCACTTAAACTTGAAAAACCCAGCATCTCCAACCCTGCGGTTCCACGTCATACTGTGGCTTTATATCTGTAAAGTATAAAATGCCCCTCAGAATTGGATTCGGCATCACGGGATCGCATGCTTCCTCTCCATTCCTCTTTTGTCACCGTTTTGATTTCCGGCAGTGTTTGCCTGCTTCCACACCTCTTTTGGTGCCTAATTGCAATTCCTCAGGCACTGTTTTAGTCATTTATTAGAGTTAAATATAAGCACTGCAATAAGGTTGTGTGACTGTCTCCATCAAACCTGCTAATTGTTGCAATATTCCACTTTTCTTTGTCTGGAATGTGATTAGCACCTAGCCTGCATCAATGGAATTGAACATTATTTACACATTCATTTTTGGTGCGGAAAACTGAATATTTGCCCCGAAACCTTCAGGATATTTTTTTCTAACACTTTGTTCCTCAGAATAGATAATAAAATCTAACAACTTATTGAGATGCCCTCCCGCTGAACACCAACGAAGAAGAAGCAGAGCCCACTTCAGGTGTCAAAAATGCTGGAGGGTCTTCAGCAACTCGACAGCGACCACCTGCAGACGGCTGCAGGTCCTGTTGTTTTTCTCTCATTTTACTGCACATGTTTATGTAAATGAGCCCCCACCCCGTGCACCCCGCCCCCTCCACCTAACATTAATTAGCACAGTGCTACCTTGCTCAGTATTTGGTAACAGAGCCACTGACGGCGGATGCAGAAATTTGCAGGATTTGGCTTTTAATTAAGTGCAGGAGAGCACAGGTGCACTAACGAGGATAGGGAGCCAATTTGAATAAAAATTGTACCGTTTACGGGTGGTGGGGGTACCTAATAGGGTGACATTTTATTTCATTTTATGGAGCTCTTCTGTTTATAGAATATAAACAATTTTTAATGAGTTAAAACATTTCCAACAGAAATAATAATAACTGTGCTCATCCACCAATCAGCAGGTCAGTGGTTTAATACGAGTGTTCAGCATACAAACTGTGCCCAGTGTGTGATGTGCTGAGGTGCATCTGTGTCACATGGTGATTTAATCTTTTAAATAACTTGAGCAGATTTTTAATACAAATCGTTTTTATTGTTTTCTGTGCAGCAAATGCCACATTTAAGGATTGCTGAGCCAAAACAAAACATTCGAAATGTTCATTTGGGAAGTTATTTTCTTTTTATGCTTTGATGATCAAAAAAAACGTTGTCATGTAAATAATCTGAGTGCTGCAGCCACATAGAGCCTCTGTGAGTAACGCGACTCTTTATTACCCGACACACCAAATTCAGAGCAAATATAGATTTAAATAAACTGAGTGTTTCAGCTGATCTGAGGATTTCTGGGAGTTTGTTCCAGATATATGGAGCATAAAAGTTGAATGTAGCTTCTCCGTGTCTGGTTCTGACTCTGGGAACTGATAAAAGACCGGATCCAGATGACCTGAGGGATCTGGAAGGTTCATACTGGGTCAGGAGGTCACTGATGTATTTTGGTCCTAAACCATTCAGAGCTTTACAGACCAGCATCAGAACTTTAAAGTCTATCCTCTGACGGACAGGCAGCCAGTGTAAAGACCTCAGAGCTGGACTGATGTGGTCCACTTTTTTGGTCTTAGTGAGGACTCGAGCAGCAGAGTTCTGAATGAGCTGTAGTTGTCTGACTGATTTTTTTAGGTAGACCTGTAAAGATGCTGTTACAGTAATCAAGCCTACTAAAGATGAATGCATGGACTAGTTTTTCCAGGTCCTGTTGAGACATCAGATCTTTTATCCTTGAAATATTCTTGAGGTGATAGTAAACTGACTTTGTTATTGTCTTAATGTGTTTTTCTAAGTTTAGGTCTGCGTCCGTCACTACACCCAGATTTCTCGTCTGGTTTGTGGTGTTTAGGTGTATAGATTGAAGTTCTCTGGTGACCTGTAATTGTTTTTTTTGTAATTGTAATTGTAAAATTGTGGCACAACCAGTCATTAATTTCCTCAATGCATTTACCAAGAACCTGTACAGGGCCTCGGTCTCCTGGTGACATTGTGATATATACTTGTGTGTCATCTGCATAACTGTGATAGTTTATTTTGTTGTTCTTTATAATCTGTGCCAGTGGGAGCATGTAAATGTTAAACAGAAAGGGTCCCAAGATGGAACCTTGGGGAACTCCACATGTGATACTTGTCTGCTCAGATGTGAAGTTACCTATTGATACAAAGTATTTCCTGTTTTCTAAGTATGTTTTGAACCAGTTTAGTACAGTTCCTGAAAGACCTGCCCAGTTCTCCAGTCGTTTGAGTAATATGTTGTGGTCAACTGTATCAAATGCTGCACTGAGATCCAGTAAAACTAAGACTGACATTTTTCCACTGTCTGTATTCAGACATGTGTCATTAAACACTTTGGTCACAGCGGTTTCAGTGCTGTGGTTCTGTTTAAAACCTGACTGGAAGGCATCATAGCAGTTATTCTGTTTTAAGAAGTAATTGAGCTGTTGAGAAACTGCTTTTTCAATGATCTTACTTAAAAATGGGAGATTTGAGATCGGCCTGTAGTTGTTCATTTGTGTCTTGTCAAGATTGTCGTTTTTCAGTATAGGTTTAATTATAGCAGTTTTTAGTGATTCTGGAAACACACCTGACATTAAAGAAAAGTTGACGATCTGTAACAGGTCTGACTCCAAAGTCTTTGAGACCTTTTTGAAAAAAAACTTGTTGGCAGGACACACAGTTCATATCCGAAATCTGCTGTTGATGTACCAATTGCTTGTCTAATCTTTTGGATTTTTTCTGTGAAGAATTTGGCAAAGTCATTGCAGGCCATGGTCGAATGAAGTTCAGCTGCCACTGACACAGGAGGGTTTAGCCTGTCAACTGTAGAAAATAAGACCCGAGCATTGTGACTGTTTTTGGTGATGATGTCAGAGAAGTAGGACCTCCTTGCACTCCTCAGTTGTAAATTATAATTGTGAAGTTTCTCTTTATAGATGTCATAATGAACCTGGAGGTTTGTTTTTCTCCATCTGCGCTCAGCTTTCCTACACTCTCTTTTTTCATTTTTCACCAGTGTGGAGTTTCTCCATGGAGACTTTTTCCTTCCAGAGATAACCTTCACCTTAATGGGAGCAATAGTGTCCATTACATTCAACATTTTATCACTGAAGCTATTGCGAGCTCATTGACTGAACCTCTGGACAGGCCAGGTGTTAATGGGAAGACCTAGTTAAAGATCTCACTACTGTATTCAGTTATACACTGTTTCACTGCTGTTGATATATTTGTGTGTGCTGAAATTTTACTTTCAAAGAAAACACAGTAATGGTCAGACAGGCCCACATCAGACACCGTTACCTCTGAAATGCTTAGGCCCTTGGAGATCAGTAGGTCAAGAGTGTGTCCTCTATTATGTGTGGCCTCTGTTACATGCTGAGTCAGCCCAAAGTTGCCCAGAGTGTTACTCAGGTCTTTAGTCTTAAGGTTGAGTTTTCTCTGCATTATTTTAGGGTCTTTACCTTACGACATAAAACGCCTTGAGACAGCTGATTTTGTCATTTACTGGTATATAAATTTAAAAAATGAATTTAAACAAGTAGAAAGTGACATGAGGAATATTCAACTTTATGATCTTTCCTAAATTTAACTAAGTGACTTAAAGACAATAACAAATCTATCAGTAAACACTTTATTAAACCCGAAGGAGACTCACGGATCATCGTCTTTCAGTCTGTGAGAGACTCGAACTGTGGTCATTTACACCACCAGCAGCTTCTCCAGTCCCCAAATCTGGACTTTCTTTGCTTTTTAGAAGTGGAAAATATTAAACTTGAGTACATGGACACGATTTAATACATGTGAGACCAGACTAATAAATATTCCTGTTGAAATACATGAAAATGGGGATGGGAAAATCATTACACAAACACAAATCAGCAGTTTTCAAGTCACAGTTTCCGCCACAGGTGGCTTCAGTAAATGGAAGAAGTCGGTCCGCATGACTCTTTAGAACTGAAAGTAATAGGAGTGCAAAATTGCAATAAGATACAGTATGTGCCTGACTGTCCTGTAATAATAATGAAAAGTTTATCCTTTTTTAAAATTGTGAACCATTAGAAAAACCTTTAAATTAAATTTTAAGAAACAGACAATTCTGTCTAAAAAAACAACACCTCCTCTGTAATTTAAATGTTTATCAGATACAGACCATGGAGGAGGTCTGTATCAGTAGGAAAAGCTGTAAAACTTTTGTAAATACAGTTAAAAGTCCAAAATCTGTGACCTGCTTCACATTTTCCAAAGCCAGCCAGCGGGCTGATTCTGGCCCCCGGGCCTTATGTTCGACACTCCTGCCACAGACTCAGCTCCAACATATCCAATGCTTTCGTTCATTATTCATACGCTGATTTGTTCTACTTTTCTGTCTTTTTCTCAGTAATACGGACGCAGATGAAAGCAGAAGTGATTTAAAAACTCCAAATTTTTCCATTTCTGGGAATCCAACCCATTTCCGCACCCTTCCCTTTAATAAAGAACCACAAAACGAGCCTTTGGTTCATCTCGGCCTGCAGCTGCTTACCTGTGTGGGATCACCTGTGCTGACTTGTATCAGAGGTAAATTAAAGGCAGGGGACCGTCCAATCGGCAGCTTTAACTGCGACGTCACCCTCAGAGCGCTGCAGGGCTCACCAGGAAGCTGGATGTCAGTTAGGATGCTGTCCAATCATGTTTGCCGACTTCCTCATCGCCCTCGGGAGCTTTCATCAACTTTCACTCACTCATCGTTGGGATTAATGCTGAAGTCTGATATGTCTGCACTGGATGGACTAAAATCCTGTAGAACAAAAATAGTTGGAGATCATTACAGCTGTGATCTTTCTTTAGATCACAGCTAAATGAGTCTTTCCGATTATCATTGTATCTTCTGTTGGTATTTAAAATTTAAGTAACCAGATTACATCATTTCATAAACCTTATATTTCTATGAGATATTTTTAATTTCTCAGTCTACTCCTAACTCTATTTACAGGATTTGACCCATTGGTGGATCAGGATAGTCAAACGTTTGGGGAAATGAGGGTTTGTGTTAAATTGCAGGTGTTGATTTTACGGTAATGATGTTGGTAATTATTCTGTAATCATCCATTCAATTTGGAGATATATACAGCCTTTCATTTATAATGAGTCTTTCTTTACAAAATATTTGAATTATATCTCCAATCCATGTCTTTTCAGATTTCATTTGAAAAAAGAAGCTTGAATGTAACCCAAGAATAAAAACAGCCTGACGTCACTAAAATTTGCTGTTGATCAAAGTATTAGAGTTCACACTTCATCTCGATTTTGATGCTTAACTGTAAACATAATTCACTCAAACATAGCACTTAGGTTTTAATGAAGATTATTAAGAAAATGATCTAAATATTTTATGTGGGGAGGCTTTTTAACTTATTTTTCTATCAAAATGATTGAACATCATAATTAGTTACATTTTGTTTAAATCTTTAATTAACCAGAAAGAAAACATCCATTGAGATTAGAAAATCTCCTTTGCAAGGATGTCCTGACCAAGAGGAGAAACAGCACATATCTGCCTTGGACAAAGTAACTGGTATAGATATGATAAACACAAATAAAACATTTTTAAATGATAATATCAGTAAGCATTCATCATATATGACCCCTTCTATAACTGTTATATAGGCTATAGTTAAAAATTATATATCTGTGGGTTTAGCCAGTGTTGTTACTGCTTGGATATGCCAATTTTAAAAATGTCAGGACTCTATTGCTTCATTATTACAAGGTACATAGTAGGATAAGACTTTACAAATCACATTACCAGCTTGAAAACCTGACCAACTAATATTAGCAAACAAGGCTAATTTAGCAAGATGCTCTGAAGGGTTCTGGTTATGGTCAGTTAGCGGATAAAGAAATTGTAAAATAACCAGCTGTGTTATCAGATCAGCACAGAGTTTGGACTCAACATTGCATATTTTTCATGTGTGATAGTCTGTTTGTCCCAATGACAGTCATTGGTTTGTCCATTTTAGCAGGCATGCTACTGTTAGCTAACATTAGCAACAAAAAAACTCCTCCTTTATCCGGGCTTGGGACTGGCAAAAGTGACCTGAAATAGGCACTCTGGTGGAGTTACTTTTGTGTGTGTGTGTGTGTGTGTTTAAGCAGTTTTAAACCTTGTGATCCACAAAAACTAACAGTAAAATAAGAACTGACTGTGTTACAGTCAGGGTGGGAGCAGCGGCATATTTTAATGCTTTCTATCTTGTTCTATTTAATCTGAACAAGCGGTTTTTATTACCACTATACATTTTAAAGCTCAGTTTTTATAACCTTATGATGTAACTACAGCCCAGCTCATGCAGCAGCATATTAACCCTTTAAAACCGGTCGGAGCGGCACGCTCTGTTTTGCCTAACTATTTTTAAATCCCGGTAGCTCTGCAACCACGTGAGCTAGCGCAATAATTTTTTTTGCATATGAAACCTGAGGAGTTGTACTTACATCTTATGCCATCAGTTTGCCCTCGGTCACAGTTTCCTTCCACATATAGCTTTGCAAAAACTGCATAAAAAGCGCTTGCAGCAACAAAAACATAATATTCCAGAAACACGCTTTGCCGATCCGATCAGCTGTTCATAACACTTCCTACATTGGATTAGACGTCAGCGCGAACTATCGCATGTCCGCCATGACCTGCCCGAAACCGGAAGTGACGTCATTTTCGCGGAAATGTAGGTTTTTATCGTCCGGGCCTCAATGAGCCTATACTGGTGTTTTTAAAAGTTATGTTTGACTTTATGACTTTCTGTGTCGTTTCTGGGATGCTTAGGACTCATATTGCACTGCTGGAAATAGTTTATTTTGATGCATATGCTGCTTTTTTGCAAATTTGCACTATAATATTTATTTTTGTTTTTCCTGCAGTGTATAAAAATTGGTGTATTTCAAAAATAAAACTGTGAAGGCACTCAAAATAAATTTCCTGTGGTGGGAAACTATTTTGTGCAACGTTTTTGTATTTACAGTTTTGAGGGATAAGCCTCTTAAATTTCTCTAACTAGAAATATATGTTAAAAAAACAAAAACGATTTTACATTTTTTTGTAGTTTATTGCACTTTTTTGCAATTTATGTAATCACTATGCACTTAACTCATACATATTATTAAAATCTAGGCTGTAATGGTTGTATTGATGTATAGCAACTTGAAATGCTCCCAAAAATGGCACTACAACATGTAAAAATATAATATAAGCTCTGGCGGACTTGGTTCTATGGTAGGTCTTAAAGGGTTAATAACTAACTTCTTATTGTGGATGGATTATCTCAGTTGTTCTCCTGACTGAAGTTTGGTCTGTTGACAGCATCCTGCCATGCGATTGCATTTGTCTCCAACCATCGGGAACCTTCACTTTAACTTTTATTGAGTGGAAAAAAGTTAGCGTTCATCCTCCAGCTTCACTGTGTTTATGTTATGCTAACCATAGCTGTGTAGCTAGCCACCGTGTAGCACATCATTATATACCAGCTAGCCCAACATACAACTTTAACATGTGAATCAGTCCCATCCTGTTTGAGCCTGCTTTATATTTCATTCATATGTGTGTTGTGTCTGTGTAGCTCATAATGACTTTATATTCTGCACAATTAAACTTCAGCATAACAATGATTCTCATGTTTTGTCACATTTCCTCTGTTCTATTTCTTTGGTGTTTGTTCGGTTCATCTAACAGTGCTCCCAACACCTCTGCGTTTGCCTGTTCAGCTGCTGCTTGATCTATCTCAGCCCTGTGCAGGTACCACCGTAACGATGTAAATGTGGTTCACCTGTTGGTGCTATTAAAGATGGGGCGAGGTGTCTGTGTGTGGTTTGTTGAAGAGCCGCCAGCCTCGCTTTCTAATGAGCTCTAATCCTCCGCTGAACACACAAAGCTGTCAACGCCGCAAACAAAGATGACAAGAACGCAGCGGTCCGTCAGCTGTCAGTCAGCTGCAACCTGGTGCAGTGAGCCGCCAGGGATGATGCGAAATGAAGAGACAGGCTTTTATAATTGTGTTTAACATAAAACATCTATGCCTAGTTACATTTGAGAAGCTGCTACCAAGGAATGATCACAAATATACTTAAAATAGTGTGTAGTTACATCTTCCAACAAAATGACACCTCCTCATAAACTTTTAATTCATATATTAAAAATATATAGGAGCGGTTTTGCGGTGATGGAAGCCGCCATGTTCCCCCACTATATTTAATTACAGTGGCTGGGAGGGGAGGTATTGCATTTTAGGCTAGGGAGCGGCTCCAGTTGTACAACGCCAAAGGTAAAGGAGAGAAGGTCATGGCAACATTTAAATCCATGCCTACATGTTCATAATCAAGAAATGAAGCATTGTTTTATCTTCTGAGAAGCTCTCCCCCTCAATAAAGAAACAAAAATACGAAGAAAAGAGACAACGCCATCGGCATCTTAATGTAATATCATCCACTTCCTCCTCACTTCAAGCCTCGCTACCTGGATTGAAGACGGGGCTCTAACACACTGAAATGTATGTAAACATGGTTATTTGTGGTGTGAAGGTGTCTCTTCTGCAGGAGTGGAATTTCTCTTGGTCTAAAACCTCACAGACCATTCCTGTGCAGCGTTCCAGTGTCTTGTCTTCTTAATTCCCGACTCAGCCAAGTCATTCACTCGTGTCTTGGCAGTTATTCTGTGGTGTTTAGACACTTCTAGTTTTCTTTCAGGGTCTGAAATTGTTCACTTCCTGGCTCTGCCAGGCTTGTTCTGTATTGTGTGAATTTCTTGATGATGCTTATCACTCCAGTTCTTGACACTTGAAAATGCTGTGCTAACTTTGTACATCCCCCTCCTGCTTTGTGAGCATCAAAATTATTTTTCTCAAGTCTAAACTGGTTTCTTTTTTCATTAGCATGATGCTTTCATGCTAAACCTTCAGTTTGAACGTGATTTTACAGCTCTGAGCTCAACAAAGTTAAACACTATCATTGGACAGCAGTGGTTTGAGCTGTGGCTCAATACAAATTTGAGTTTTTCAGGGAGTTAATGTTGACCCTCGTAAATGTTGTTTTTCTGAAATAATTCTGTTATTCTGTGCAGATAGAAATATTTTATGGCATGGGTCCCCAATCCCAGTCCAAATTTCAAATTCAAATTCAAATTTTTTATTTGTCACATACACAGTCATACACAGTACGATATGCAGTGAAATGCTTAGACAACTGCTCGTGACCTAAAGAAAAAAAAGAAAAGGCTATGAATAAGATAGGAAATAAATATGAAAATAAAAAAGGGTAAATTTAACCAGGAAGGAATAAAAATAAAATAAAATATAAAAATTAAGTTAAGAATGAGATAACTGTACAACACAAATTAGAATGAAGGGTAAAGGGTAAATTTAACTGGGAAGAATAAGATAAAATATATAAATTAAAGTTGAAAATAAAATAACTGTACAGCAAAATACACAGTATAGAAATATATGAAGAAATATAAATATAAATATATATATATATACACACAATAACAGCAGCTGTACAAATATTAACTGGAAATGAGGAATATAATGTCCAGTGTTGTGCAATCCACATTATTTAGTGTCTTGTGCAGTGCAAATATGCTTAAAGTGGTTTAAGTGATGAAGTGAAAACAATGTCCAGAGTGTCCAGTGTGTGTGTAAGAACTATATGTGTGGGTCAGTACTGTGTGGTGGTGTGATTGAGAGACCGTATCGCCTGCGGGAAGAAGCTCCTCCTCAGTCTCTCTGTGTTGGTCTTCAGGGAGCGGAATCGCTTTCCTGACCTCAACAGAGAGAACAGTCTGTTGTTGGGATGGCTGAGGTCCTTCACGATCTTCCTGGCCTTGGTCCAGCACCGCCTGCTGTAGATTGAGTGCAGGTCAGGGAGCTCGGAGCGGATGGTGCGCTCAGCTGAACGCACAACCCTCTGTAGAGCTCGTCTGTCCTGCATGGTGCTGTTCCCGAACCAGGTTAAGATGTTTCCCGTCAGGATGCTCTCTATGGTGTAGGAGTAAAAGTTCCTGAGCACCTTGGGGGGCAGTTGGAAGTCTCTCAAGCGTCTGAGGTGGTAGAGACGCTGACAGGCCTTTTTCACCACGGTGTTGATGTGACAGGACCATGACAGGTCCTGCGTGATGTGAACTCCGAGGTATTTGAAGCTGTCCACTCTCTCCACTGGGCACTCGTTGATGACGGGGTCTGGTAGTTCCTCTCCTGCTTAGTGCTGAAGTCCACTATCAACTCCTTTGTCTTACTGACGTTTAGAAGGAGGTTGTTCCTCTGGCACCAGTTCTCCAGATTCCTAATCTCCTTCAGGTAGGCCGTCTCGTTGTTGTCAGAGATCAGGCCCACCACGACGGTGTCGTCAGCAAACTTGATGATGGTGGTGGAGCTGGTAGTGGCCACGCAGTCATATGTGTACAAAGAGTACAGCAGGGGGCTCAGAACACACCCCTGGGGGGCTCCAGTGCTGAGAGTGGTGGAGGCTGAGACATGTCCGCCCATCCTTACTGCCTGTGGTCTGCCAGTTAGGAAGTTGGAGATCCACTGACACATAGATGAGCTGAGTCCCAGATGCTCCAGCTTGGTGGTGAGTGTGGAGGGAATTATGGTATTAAATGCAGAGCTGTAGTCTATGAAGAGCATTTTAACATAATTCCCCCTTCTAGTGTCCAAGTGAGTAAGTGATGTGTGGAGGAGATGAGAGATGGCATCGTCTGTGGAACGATTTGGACGGTAAGCGAACTGTAGTGGGTCCAGTGTGTCTGGTAGTGAAGAAATGAAGAAGTCTCTGACCAGGCGTTCAAAGCACTTCATCACTACTGAGGTGAGGGCTACAGGGCGATAGTCATTGAGAGAAGCAGGGTGGGGTTTCTTTGGGACAGGAACAATGATGGACTCTTTGAAGCATGTGGGGATCACCGACTGAGATAAAGAGATGTTGAATATCTCAGTGAACACAGGAGCTAGCTGGTATGCGCAGTCTCTGAGGATACGACCTGGGATGCCGTCTGGTCCTGCTGCTTTCCTGGTGTTCACTCTCTTGAAGGCTCTCCTTACTTCATGCTCGGAGATGACGAGCACGTTTCCGGTGCTGGCAGTATCTTCCTGTCTGCAGCCGTTAGCACCGCTAGCACTAGCATCGTTGGAGTCCTTAGCTGCAGCCTCGAAGCGAGCATAGAAAGTGTTCAGCTCATCTGCCAGAGTCACGGCCGTGTTCGTCATACCGGTTGTTGGTGCTTTATAATCCGTTATTGTCCTTGGTCCCTGCCACAGGCTCCTAGAGTCACTCTGTTGGAGTTGTGACTCTAGTTTCCTCCCGTAGCGCTGCTTCGCCTCTTTCACCGCCTTCCGCACGTTATATGACAAGTAGAATGGGAGGGAGAGCCTTCAGTTTTCAGGCCCCTCTTCTGTGGAACCAGCTTCCAGTTTGGATTCGGGAGACAGACACTATCTCTACTTTTAAGATTAGGCTTAAAACTTTCCTTTTTGCTAAAGCATATAGTTAGGGCTGGACCAGGTGACCCTGAATCCTCCCTTAGTTATGCTGCAATAGATGTAGGCTGCCGGGGGATTCCCATGATGCATTGAGTTTTTCCTTTCCAGTCACCTTTCTCACTCACTATGTGTTAATAGACCTCTCTGCATTCAATCATATCTGTTATTAATCTCTGTCTCTCTTCCACAGCATGTCTTTATCCTGTCTTCCTTCTCTCACCCCAACCGGTCGCAGCAGATGGCCGCCCCTCCCTGAGCCTGGTTCTGCCGGAGGTTTCTTCCTGTTAAAAGGGAGTTTTTCCTTCCCACTGTCGCCAAAGTGCTTGCTCATAGGGGGTCATATGATTGTTGGGCTTTTCTCTGTATCTATGAAGCGCCTTGAGGCGACATTTGTTGTGATTTGGCGCTATATAAATAAAATTGAATTGAATTGAATTGAATATGACGCGGCTTTGTACTGGTCCATGTCCCCCGTCGTGAGTCCCATGTTGTAGGCAGCGGTGCAGTCCACGAGGGCTGATGTCCCTGCAGGTTTTAGATGTGTCCTTGATCCATGAAAGCTGATTTAAATGGATAAATTACCTTCTCAACATGTCTTGAAGTTCTCCAGAGGCCTGGTAATGAACTAGTCATGCGATTCAGGTGTGTTGACCCAGGGTGGGATCTAAAACCTGCAGGGACACCGGCCCTCGTGGACTGGGATCGGGGACTCCTATTTTAAGGTTTCTGAAGTAGCATGTTTAGAGATGCTATGCTGAAAATCTCTTGCTTTGTTAAAACAAAGCAAAATTTGGACCAAAACTTTATTTTTCGAAGAAGGGCTATTAATAATATGATAATTTAGTCTGTTGGATATTAATCAGTTTCAGCACATTGAGGATTTCCTGAGAATTTCTTTGTGATTTCTGTTCATCGACTCCTCTGCGTTTCCCTGCAGTTCCAGTGACGTTGCATTGCAGGTTATTATCACTACTAAGCATTATTATGAACGTATGTATAATTCTTCGGGACTTTTGTGCCGGCAGGTTCAGACATAACATCTTGCGCTGTTTTTCTGTTTTTAAAATTTTTCTTCGGCAGACAGACGCAGCGTCTGAAAGTCACCGACTCAGCCTTTTAGCGAGCAGGTGCTGGCTGCTGACAGATGGAGGCGGGACATTTAATAGTCGCCGTTAGATGCCAGCTGGAAACAACGTCCTGTTTGAGCAGCATGATTGGCGGCGGTTTGTAATCCCAAACATTCATGAGATTGTTTTTTGTGGCCCTGACTGCTGCTCACCTGCACAACAGGTTGGGTCACTGAGAGGTTACCTGTGTGAGGAAGTGGCCGCTGTGTGTGTTTGTGATCAAGTAAGGTATGTGTTGAGTTTTCTTTCTTTCACCTTTCTTTTCTTTATTGTTTTTAACAGAAGCGTGAAGACATCACAGCTTTTTTTGATCACAGAACAATAATTATTTTTGTGGTCTCGACCTAACACGTTTTCCTCGCTCATAATTACTCCCTGCACTCGAAACTCACCCAAAACGTCTCTTCCTGATCATTAGAACGAAACTAATGAACACTTTTTTCCAGAAATCTAAGCGTGTTAAATCAATCACCAGGAAATGATGCTCCTTACAAAAAAAGTTGTTATTTTTGGATCATTAAGTCTTTGTTTTGCGATCACAAATAAAAATATATGAATATTGACGCAGCTGCTCACAGGAGATTTAGTCTTAAATGAGACATAGAAAACTGACTATTCATAAATAAAGTTTATTTAAGTGTTAAATCAACCTCATAAACCTGTATTTCCACTTTTAATTAGATTATAAATTCCTGTAAAGATACTTACGTGGCACAGCAGCCTGTGCACTGTTACGGGCACGTCTGAACCCTGATATAATGACAGTAGCATGCAGTGAGTCACGAAACAGTAGATCATTCAAGCATTATTTTGAATAAGGCCAGGGCAGGTTAGTTTTGCACATCAGTCATGTAAACTTTTTCCACAGTAACACAGTGTGTGGGTAGCGTTCAGAAAACAAACTATTAATTATTAACCTTTTTTTTTTTTTAATTCAAACTTTAATAAATATCATATATCTAACTGTAGAATGAATACGGTTCATGAGTAACGTGTTATTTTACACTCTAAAGTGTAACCACAGAATCTTTTGTCAGAAAAAAAACTAAAAAAGAGTTTTTTAAATGTATTTATTTATGTTTGTTTTTGTTGTATTGAATGCTCTTTATAGCCAGTGTCTTTATGGCATATGTTTTACTCCAACAGCCTGCAGACTGATTTGTTTGTGAAGGACACAGGAAGCAGTAACATCACCAAACTACCGGCCTTAAGCATAACACAAACTCCACACAAAGACAAAAACTAACACTGATTTGGTCTTACACGGGCGTTAGAGCCAAAGCAGGTGAGCTATTGTTAGCTAACATTATGAACAGATATGGTTCATAATCAAACCTGTTTGGCCAAAAAGAACTCTCCATGCCTGCCACGTCTTTTTTAAAATTCTCAATATGTCCAGTTTTCCTAAAATTTTGCGCACTGTGCTACAATATGCCAAGTTTTCAGATTATGGTTTTATGCCTGTCACATTGTGTTATCTCATCTGGCATTTCTTCACAGCACCAAGTTTCTTTTTATCCTTGAATGATTCATGGATCAGTATTAACTGGCTTAAGAAAAAAAAAATCAGAAAAAGGTCAGGTATAAGGACTGGACTGAAAATAAGTGAACAAGCAGCAAATGTCCAAAGAAATGCAGACTTGTTGCTCAAAACCACTTTCAAAAATTAAATAATTCATTAATAATCTGGCTCTGTGGAGCCAAAACATGACGAACCGAGTGAGGGCTAAAAAACTTGCACAAGTAAATGACCAAGTAAAAATAAAAATAAAAACTTTTTTACCTCTCAGTCTGATGGGGTACTGTTGTCACGCTAACAGCAGGGTGATGTGGACACCTGAGGTTGTGACTGCGATAACTCAAGAACAAAACAATGTAGGATTTTAGATCTGTTACTTGGAGGCTGAGGGGTACCAACGGCCACCGCCAGTATTTTTGTTAACTGTTATCATAATGCATCCATAGAGGGTAAACCATCCTCATTTTTCCTTACGGGACAAACAGGTATTAGTAATAACCGATATCTGCCTCCTTAATAAAAGTTCATATGAAATTATTAAATAGTTTATTTATCTTTGGAAATAAAGCCGTGATGTTAATGGCAGTGAGTGCAGTCTGGACTGCTGCATTCACATCAAACTCAGATGTTATTTTTCTGTATGATTAAGTGTAATTATCTCAATCATTGTTCTGCACACTCATAGTGCCTTTCAGATGTCATTACACTTAATTACAGCTCTTTCAGTGAATCGTTTAAAGGCCGAGCTCCGGGGCTGGAGGCAGCCAATCATTTTCCCCCGAGCTCCTGTCAGCCAGTCGCAGCAGCCCATCCAGGTGGTGGCGTAGGAAAGGCTCAGTAGGGGAAGGTTGCCTGCGGGCGCTGACTCAGGATCTGCTCTTCCTTCTGCTGGTCTCTGTCCTCTGTGTGGGTAAAACTGATCTGCCAGACCAGCTCTTCCAGTCTATAAATGCAGCTCAATGGCGAAAACCCATCATTAGCCCGTCATGATGGTTGTAAATCACCCCAATGGGCTCTGTTGTCATAGCACGTTGGGGGGGAGGGGCTTGGAGAAAGTTTGCCAGAATTTCAGTCAAATGAGGTGTTCTGGGTTGTTGATGGTGGCAAATCTACAGAACAACCGTTCGCTATTTCATGTGAAAATCACATGTACGCACAAGTGTTTTTCCTTGGGAACGCCTTCTTGAAGTATCTGGTGCATTAGGGAAGAACGTTAGCTCATCCATCAACTGGCTGCTTGTAAATGAAGACGTTGAGCTGCCAGTTAGCGAGGTGGAGCAGTCAATAAATGCTGTACAATAGCAATGGATGTGAATCACTGGCTTTTATAGATGTTCCGTTCATTTTTATTTATATTCTTTGGAGCAAGTCACGTTGAAAGTTTGATTTACTGTGTTTTTATTTGTATAAGTGCCTTGGGGCGACTGTTGTTATGAGCTGACACCATATGATAAAATCCTTTGTTTCTCTTTGGTTGCTGAATCGGACTGAAAAAAACTTACCAAGTGTCAAATGTATGTCTGCAGCCGTGGAATGATTACTGCTGGCTGATTGAATAGACTTCAATCGATAACAATAGTCAGTTAAATGAACACAACGTCTCCCCAAGCAACAACTGAAGACTAAAACAAATTCATACTATTTACTCAGCTAAATGTTTAGGCCTTGACAAATAAATGCTTCCCAGAACTGTATGTAAGTATGATTTAGACAAAAGTTCCCCACAATGCTCCACAGCCATCTAAGACCAATCCAAACCCAAATTCAGAATTAAAGAGGACGTTCAGTCAAAATATATCTTAAAAAGTCCTGAATGAACATCAAGCTAGGTCCAATACCATCAACAATGAAATCTAAGACCAACTTTAAGAGCTAAATCAGTTATCAAGATCATGCCCAAAACAAAAACTGGTCTAAAACCATTTCAGACCCCAACTCAAAACTTCATCAACAAAAAACAAACAGAAACTGTCGTAAAGAAGTCAAAAACAAGTCATCAGTCCAAACCAGTTTGAAACCTCTCCTGAACTATCCAGTCTAAAATGCACCCCAAACCTTTTTCTAATTTATTTTGCTATGTTTATTTTTGTTCAGTGCTTTGTGACTGTGAAAATTGCTTTGTAAATACATTTTAATTACGTACCTCACAAACTGTCTAAAACATGTCCCAAATCATCAGAAACAAAGTCCAAGAACAAAGTTAATAAAAACTTAAAGCCAGTCTGAAAACAAGTCCAAAGTCTGAAGACAAAATGTTTTTTATGCTTACATCTACAAAAATGGAAAGCAGTAAATTTAATTTCACTGGTTTCTGAGACATAAAAATTGCATGTATGGAATTACCATTAAGATCCAATTTGGAAATAAATAAATAAGTCTTTAACATCACAAGTTGACCGACCTCATTACATTACTTTATTTTTCTGACAGCAGTCTTAAGAAGACCATGATAAGAGCTCCTGCCATTCAGGACTTTAATTATACACTCGTTTTCATTTTACTACCTGAACCTTTCATCACATTTCACTTTCATTATGTATTTGTAGGTAAACAAAGGTTTTAAGAGGAATTTCTTTCATAGTAGCGTCAGCTAGTTTACTTCCCACATGCGAAGTTTGTGGTCACACCAATTCCCACTGTGGAACCTCGCTTCAATCGGGTGTGCATTAAATGTCCGCCCATCGCAGAAGCTGAAAGGACTTACTGTCATGCCTTTGTTCGGTCATGTATGCACGAGCATGTAAGTACCGGACTTCATGTAAATACACAGAGGCTAATAAAATTTATACAAAACACTTCATAAACAGTGGCAGCAGTGTGAGTGTGGCAGCAGATATTTGATCTCGAGCCCGAGGCTGAGCTGCAGCTTTAAAGCAGCGGAGCGGATAACGACAGGCTCTGATGTTAATTGCTTTCATTTACAGCAATTAAGTTGATTTGGTTGATGAGGGGGTTCGATAACGAGAGGCTGGGTTAATTTGTCTTGTTTGGATAAATACTTTGATTAACATTATAGAGCCGCTGAGCCCCTCTGATGCAGAGGTGGTGCATGATTGACGTTAATTGCAGCACTCAGCTGATTGGAGAGCAAAAAGCTCAACAAGTGTTGAACAAACTTCACGAAAAACAAAGCAGAGGGTCCAACAGCACAAAGAGGGTAAAACCATCGATTCCTGCAGGATACGGTTCAAATCTGCAGTGTGTTGGAGCCTCTCAATATAGTATTTTATAAATACTTTATATCTGCTCCATGGACTACTATGTAAACAGATAATAGATATCCACACTGTGAACTTTGCATTAGCATTTTAGCTGTTAGTGTCCATCGCTGACTGTATTTGGACTATATTTGCACAAGAGGATGGAGTCCTAAGTAGCTAATGCTAGCTAACTTGCTTATCAAACTACATCCATAGACTGTGTGATAGCATCACACAGGAACGGATAGCTGCTAATTAGTACTCATTAACATCCAAATTAGAATTTCCCCTCACCAAAACTGGAGCTGAGGCTTCTTGGACGGTCTGTTAGTACAGTAACCTCACAGCAACCATTGTATTGTTCAGATCATGTTAATAAAAACGCTCCAGAAGGCTCCAACAGCACAAACACAACCCAGAGGTCCGGTTTAGGGACTGAGATGTCGCTATCCACCTGTCAGTCAAAAAAGGCCACGCCCCTAATAAGGTCAATTATTGCAGGTATTTCAAAACGGGTTCTAAAACACTCTTGCTTCTGCTTGATGGTATGAAACCAAACACGATAAGATGACTCTTTACTGATAAACCACTGAAACTGTGAAAGGCTGTTGTTGTTTGCAGCTCTCTGGTATTTCCTGGAAGTTTTTACATCAGGTTAACACATTTGAAAATAAATATGAAAATCCTGGGAGCTCCTCTCATTTAAAAAAAAAAATGAGCACAGCAGGAGCCTCAAATATCCAAACATATCTTCAGTTTTTGAATCCACCTGCTGTCTCTTCTCTGCGTTTGTAATTGAATCTAAAAACCCTCAATAAGCGCCGTGGTTCAGCTGGACTCGTTTGAAACCGCCGGCACACTCTGAGGAGATAACGAGAAGTGATAATTTGTTTCTGCCGGTCGTGCACCTACATGCATCCCACCATCTGTTATTTCATTTCAGCCTCCCGATGTGAATATTGAAACATTTCCATGGCAACAACAGCAACATACAGGCAGGTAGCAGCGCCCGGAGGAGGAGGATGCAGCTTTTCTTGCATCTCCATCATAGTCACTGATCGTTATTTGTTGTGTTTTCGAAGCAGTTTCGTCGCTGACTTCTTTGGGCTTTTCTCCTGTAATTAGAGCATCTCCTTACTTAGATGTAACTCAGACGTCATATGTAGTTAAACAAGGTCAATTAGTGCTTCCAGTTAAGATACCTCATTACAAGAAGGTGCTGCTAATTTTCAGATGTACGTCTGCTGCGATATGGTGACATAAAAGTATATTTCTTGATCATACTTGTTTTTTGATTACTGAGTTGAGAATCTAATATGTCTTACAATAGAGTTTTTTGGTAGCCTTCTAAACCTGCACTTAATCTGTAACCTACGTTAGCACTTCCTGAGTTTATATCTCAGGCAAGATGTGAAAATAAAACTAATTGTTTATTTCAGCTGTGTTTACAGGGACTGACACACTGTTAGAGGATGTCGTTGTTAAAGCACTGTGCAAAAGTCTTGATCCATCCCTCATCTCTTCGTATGTTGCAAGAAAAGTGAAAAAGGGTGTAGCCAATCAGATGTTTTCCAGGTGGTTTTGCATAGTGGATCAAAATATGATGGTACTTTTCTGTGTTCATATTTGCATCAGTATTAACAATGATCTCCAACAGCAATGGCTGAGCAGCTGCCCAACCCATGACAGAGCCTCCACCGTGGCTGCACACTCTCCTGACTGGGATCATTCACAGACATGCAGCAGTGCAGATGACGGCTGAAAAATCTTACCCTGGAAGCGTCTACACGTCATGTTTACATTCATCATGTTTCTGCCATGCAGCGTGTCATCCTGGTTTTTTTTCCACAGCAGCAATGATGTCATAGCTTGAAGAAGGAGCAGGACTCCATCAGCCAAGGATGAGCTTCACCCTGTCACAGGTCTGACAGCTGCTCCTACAAAACCATCCAGTCATTCATGTGACCATCAAAGAGTCAGAAAAAAACCTCACAAACATTTTTAAAGCCCTGATCCACAGGAATCTCCTGCCATTGCATTTTTAAAACAGTGCTGGCTAAAAGAAAAGTGAATGTTTCCAAATGATAGAATATGCAACGAAAAACTGCAATATAAACTCACTACTAGTATTAATAAAACATTTCTCCTCAAAGCAAAATACTGTATTTTAGGTCAGTTGGGTCCATATATATATATATATATATATATATATATATATATATATATATATATATATATATATTAGGGGTGCAACGATACACAAAATTCACGGTTCGGTTCGATACTTTGGTGTCACGGTTTGATATTTTTTCGATACAAAAAAATGTTCATGCTTTTTTAATTTGTCATTTATTAAAATTATAAATATATATTTTAACTCAAAAGTACAGTTTTTAAATTTAAATTATCTGATCGAGAAATCACTCATCTTTGGAAAAGAGAGTTTATTACAGAGAAATGTCTCTTTCCAAAATAAAAGCTATACTATACGCTTCTTCTGGGCTATATTCTCAGCAGCATATTAATATCATATCAGGTCCCCATAAGGAGAATCATGTGCTAACGGCTGTCTAAATGACTCGGGTAAAGTTTGTAGCAAGCGTGCTTGTTGTTTTTGTCTGCTTCCACTTGTCTTTGCACTAGGATGATGTCGGCGTAAATGTGCAGTCATATTCGTTGTGTTCCCACTAGTGCTGTCAGCGTTAATCTCGTTGAAATGACACCACAACACGGCAAATCTCCGTTAACGAGCTACCGCGGATCGCCCAGTGCATGGGGCTGGACGGCCAACACGTTAACAAGCTAACTGCGCTAACGCACTAGTTCCCACCAATGTAATTGAGCATTGCGTGGCACATCCAACATACTGTTTTACTTTTGTCCATGACGCGCTTACCTTCAGGGTCATACATCACATGAAAACCAAAACAGTTCCAAACGCCAGATCTGAATTAGGGTGGGGGAGGTTCAATTTGGCATGTTGCATCTCGCTAGCTTGCCCTGCGCTCAGTGAATTTGCGTTCGACTACTCCGCCTAGGCTGCACTGTCGAGCGCAGATCCACTGAGCACTCAACACAGACAGCATCATCAGAAGGAAAGTTGATAAAATAAATTAAATATATATATATATATATATATATATACATATATATATATATATGTATATATATACATATATATATATATACATATATATATATATATGTATATATATATATATATATATATATATATATATATATATATATTTGGACACTGAGATAAGTTTTTTGCTTTTTTGTTTTTTTTTAACCTGTTTACTGAAACATATTCCCATTACAGTTATATAATGGACATGGACATAATGTGTAGACTCTTAAATTTTAATTTGAAGGTATCCACATTCAGATTGGATAAAGGGTTTAAGAGTTTCAACTTCTTAACATGTGCCACCCTCTTTTTAAAGGGAAAGTCAAAGTAGTTGGACAATTCAGTCAAAGTTTATCTCATGGGCATTATCAGTTAAACAGATAAAAGGCCTGGAGTTGAGGTGTGGTGCTTGCATTTGGAAGATTTTGCTGTGAACGGACAACATGTGGTGAAAGGAGCTCTTCATGCAGGTAAAACAAACCGTCCTTAAGCTGTGAAAACAGAAAAACCCCATCTGAAAAATTAGGAGTGGCAAAATCTACAGTTTAGTACATCCTGAGAAAGAAAGAAAGAAAGAACTGGTGAACTCAGCAATGCAAAAAGACCTGGACGACCATGGAAGACGACAGTGGTGGATGATCACAGAATAATTTCCATGGTGATGAGAAATGGCTTCACAACAGCTGACCAAGTGAACTACACTTTCCAGGAGGTAGGTGTATCGATATATCCAAAAAGAGAAGAGAAGAAGATAAAGAGAAGACTGCATGAAAGTAAATACAGAGGGTTCACTGCAAGGTACAAGCCACTCATGAGCCTCAAGAATAGAAAGGCTAGATTGGATTTTAAACCATCTAAAAAGAAGCCAGCACAGTTCTGGGAAAAACCTTCTTTGGGCAGATGAAACCAAGATCAACCTCTACCAGAACCCCGTGTTTGCATGGGTTCTCTCCGGGTACTCCAGCTTTCTCCACAGTCCAAAGACATGGGGTTAGGTTAATTGGTAATTCTAAATTGCCCACACGTGTGAATGTGAACATCTGTAAAACACAGCAGAGGCAGTGAGATGGCGTCAGCTGCCAGTGGCACTGGGACACCAGTGTTTATTGATGATGTGACACAGAATGAATTCGGCGGTGTTCAGAGATATACTGTCTGACATTTTATAATACAGATGGACAATGACCTAAAACATTCAGCCAAAGCAAGAAAGTGGAATATTCTTGAATGACCAAATCAGTCACCTGATCTTGACCCAACTGAGCATTTCACTTGTTGAAGACTAAACTTCGGACAGAAAGGCCCACAAACAAAAAGTACCTGAAAGCTGCTGCAGTAAAGGCCTGGCCAAGCATTAAAAAGGAGGAAACCCAGCATCTGGTGATGTCCATGAGGTCAAGACTTCAGGCTGTCGTTGCCAGCAGAGGGTGTTGGAAATGAACATTTTATTTTCAGTTATGTAATTTATCTAGTTACTTTTGAGTCCGTGAAGTGAAGAGAATGTGTTAAAAATAATTTCGTTCCTCACATTTTATGAAATCTGTTTGTTCAGCCCACTGAATCAAAGCTGCACTTCAACTGCATCTGAGCAGTTTCATTTAAAATTCATTGTTGTGATGTGCAGAACCAAAATCTGAGAAAAAAAGTTCTCTCAGCCCAAGTATTTGTCAGCCTAACTGTATATAATGATCAAATGTTTAAATAAATATTTATTTTAAAATAAAAAGAATAATAATTTACAGTGCATTAAAGTAGTAAAAGACCAAATAATCCATGTAATAGCACACGTGTAGCAGCAATTACAATAACTAAGATCTATACTACCAAAAAAAAAAAACAATATTTTGACTATATAAAAATGTGTATAGATATAAATAAATCTATATAAGAACTGTAATGTATAATATTACTGCAGTACACCAAACCTGTCTCTTCATAACTCCTCCCACTCAATCAGTAGTTGAGTGACTACACCTGGCATACAGGTGCATCTTAGGCCCCTGAAGGTTCTCATCTATATCACACATTATGATGTCATCTTATGCAACCACCTAAATATTGAATACAGTGACAACCTGGCCTGTGCAGGGGACCCAGACTTCTATACAGTCACTCCCATTTTCCATCTTTATTTAAATATAAAATCCATTTTTCCTTCTCAGTTTGGTGACACTCATGTGACCAACAGACCAAACAGAGCTGTAGCAGCTTTTAAGATATTTAAATGTTAATAAATATTTGAGCAAACTGTCAACACATGAAGAAAACATTTTAAATTTAGTTCATTTTTATTTATATTTTTTTTCCAAATCTGAACACAGGCAGTACAAAGCTTCTGTCATTTTTTTTCCTTCCCCTTTTCAGAGGAAATGAGTTGTACAGTTAGTGCATTCGATCCTAAACTGATGAAAAAATAGATCTAAGAAGAAGAAGTGCTGCTACATAAGGAGATGATGAGGTAAATCTGTCCAGGAAGAAGAAACCAACAGATGAACTGATGCAGTGAGAGAAACGAACAAACAAACAGTCCACACGTTATTAATATTATTATCATTATGTACACGTCAGATGCATAGAATACTTTCAAATCCTTTTTTTCTTCTTTTTTTCCCCTTTTTTACATAAATACCTACATTTTTCCCCACAAAGACAAAAACTACCATTAGAATGAAAAGCAAAACAAACTGCTCCGGGATCAGCTGCTTCCTGCGCCGCCGCTCTGGAAAGCTGCCAAAATGTTCCTGCAGGAGTTTGAATCAAACTTTATTTTTCTCATTGTCACCACATCTCTTTAAAATGAGCCTGACATATTTCAAACACGCACCACCAAACATGTTTATGACCTCGTTTGAGTCCTGCTGCCACAAAAACTCACAAAATGTAGATTAATCCTGAACAAGTGCTTCGCTTTTTGGGTAACTACTTCCTGTTTTTGTTTTTTAAATAAAACTCATTTCCAAGTTTCATTGCTTTATTTTTGTTTTTTTGTTGTTGTTGTTGTTTAGTTTTGGGGGGGATTAATAACTTGACTTATAACAGAGAAGACTTTAGATCTTAGTCAACATAATGAAATGGATTAATCCACCGCTGAAAATAGTCCTTTTGATAATTTCACTATTTCTTGTCTTTTTTTAAATTAAAAAAGAAGACAAGAAATAAATATGTCTTCACACTGTTATTATCTTAGATTCTTATATACCTAAAATTTTATGTTTTCAATTGACTTTTCCCAACATGAAGACCTAAAAGTGCAGGAATAAAACCTTGTTAAGTTTTGTTTACAGATTTCACACCAGTTAAGTTCATGAATAAATATTTTTTGTGTAACTAAACACCCAAAAATAAGAGTCTGAGTCGTTTTTCCAAATCTGGATTAATCCACCGCTGAAAATAGTCCCTAAGAATTTACCTTTTCTGCCTGAGGAATTTGCTTTTATAACAATTTTTAGATTGTT
Organism: Neolamprologus brichardi; assembly: GCF_056152115.1. NCBI lineage: Eukaryota > Metazoa > Chordata > Actinopteri > Cichliformes > Cichlidae > Neolamprologus > Neolamprologus brichardi. The sequence goes on along the minus strand of NC_142105.1, from coordinate 9,293,089 downwards.
TTCATCTAAAGATTTAAAAACTACTGAGGAAAAAAATGTATTTTAATCTTCAGTTGACATTTACATTTTTTTTCACAACAGAGCAGAAAGAAAAGTTTGTGGAGTAATATCTAAATGTTTGAATTGGTTTGATAAACCCAGTCAAATTCAGACTCATTCAATCAAACAAAGGTTACCCATCAGTGTGCGTGACCTCCAACTCGTTAATGAGTGTTTGTGTCATGTTGTCAAAGGCTCAGGATAAACTCGGAGCTCAAGCTGATCAGATTTGTTGACAATAAGAAAAACATTTAATATTTGCAGATGTTTAAACTCTGCTCAGGTTTTCCTTCAGGGGGTTACTATAAAAACAGGAGACAACGGTTCGTCCAGCAGGACGTTAGCCTCAGTCTGTGATTACACCCCGTCTGCCGATGCTGGGCACGTCTGTTAAACTTCATCTGCAGACACCTGAACGCCTCTCTGCAGACTAAGTTTGTTATCTTATCACAAAGATAAAAACCAGGGGTGATGATGAAATGTAAAAATTTTAATGTGTCTTACTTATTTTTATCCCCATAGCACAAAGAAGCCAAAAACGCCATCTTTTGATGACCCAGATTTACGTCTGAGGGTGTTTCCAGAATCCTCTGAGACTCTCATTTTAAAGGTCTTTTCCATGAGAACATGCGGAATTCGTTTTTGAAAACTGATTTTTAATGACTGACCCGTTTTGGGTGTAAATGTGTGAACTTTTTTGGCTCTCAGCCCCGAGTTAAAGTCTGGAATGTAAAGACTGACATAAACCCCTTTAACATGGTATCCCTGCCCTCGTCATCATGAACCCCCTCCTGTCTGCCTCCTGGACAAACCTCGTCTCTCTGCTTTGCCCTCGTTCAGTTTGGTGGATTTCCTCCACCTGAGCAAGCGGCTGCCTTCTGTCGTAGACATACACTCAGAAGCCTTCATCCCGGCAGCGTCTTCTCTCACGTTAGTCTCTTTTTCTTTTTTTAATTTCAGGACGGCGGCTTCGTTTGGCACCGTCAAGTGTTCAGTCAGCAGCTGAGACCACATTTCTACTTTTTTAGTTTTGCTTCTCAGAAACATCAAAGTTCAACTCCGAAAGGAAAAATGTCCGGGCGCCATCCAGGGAAGTCCGTGAGTCCTTGGAAAGGTAAGCTGTCAGTTTCTGTGTGTGTGTGTGTGTGTGTGTGTGTGTGTGTGTGTGTGTGTGTGTGTGTGTGTGTGTGCCGTGAGTCCAGATAAAAACTGTCCTAATGTTGTGGTAAAAAAAAAAAAAAAAGCCTTCACAGCGATTAAATATTATTGGGTCTCTAAAATTTTGAAAAGCGCAGTGATTTACAGGAAGAAGCGGGGCGAGCGAGTTAGCATTTAGTGAACTTCCAAAATAAGATCATGGGGATTGTCCTCAGTCATTCTGTCAGATGAAGAATAATTAACATTGCACCTCAGACACTGACGGCTGAGGAGGGCCTCGTGGTGCGTTCACTGTCCAGGCTCTCGGACATAAGGATGCACTGTGTTCCACGTGAACTGAAGCTGCTTCAGTTTGGTTTTAACGTCCGACTGAAAGCTTTGGCGCTTCCGCCCGGTTTATTTTACCTGGATGAAAAATCTGGCTCATTTTACTCATGTGACTTCAAATCACATTAAAAGTGAACTTATTTATATCCTGGTAAACAGTCTGAAAAGCAGATTTGATTGTTCTGATGCTGATATTTCACCTCATATAAAGAACTGAACTGGAGTGCCTTTCAAAATAAAAGCTGTGTACCTTCTGAGGTGCCTGAACACACCTTAAAGTCCTTCAGGTGTGTTCAAGCTATCCTGACCCTGGGGCAGTTTCTGTGTTTGTGTGTGTATGTGTGTGTTTCTGTGTATCAACAGCTTCGTGACGGTGCGATCGCTGCGCTCTAGTCCTCGCTGATGACGTCCACGTCCTCGCCGCTGGCCTGCTGCGTCGCAGCTCTCCAGCGGCTCACGTGCTGGCTGCCCTTCCTCTTCTGCTGAGCTTCAGGAGACTCTTCCTCCAACTTCTGACGCTTGTGCTTTGTCCTGCGGTTCTGAAACCACACCTTCACCTGCACACAGAGACACACGTAGGGATGAGCACACCTGAATAAAGACATTATTCAATCTGTGGTGCAGGGAGAAAAGATTTCGACTAAAACTAATTTCCCTCTCTTAGACTCGTTTAAGAGCCTCTTTTATTGTTTTAGATTTTATTAAAATTATTCATATTTTATTTCTTGTCCATAAATGTATGAACAACCAGAACAAACCCCACAGCTGGTGTGAAGAAGATCTTTTAGGTTTCTGAATTTAAAGAGCTCTTCTCTCCGTCACATTTTCAGTATAAAGTGAAATAAATATGTACCGTTTATTATTCCCTCGAGGCTTATGCAAGAATCAGACTGAACAGTCCAACCTTTAGAAACTGTTTGTGAACTGGATTCTTTTCACACAGAAAAATCTTCACAAAACTGATTTTCTAGATGTTTTGCAAACACACAAATGTCCATTTTTTAATGGTTTTCTTTTCTCACATCTAGTTTTAGTTTTCAGTTTTTATCTTGCACGGTGGAGTTATGATCATGCTGTGGGGTTGCTCGTCAGACCCGACAGAGCTGAAATGACGATGGAAGTCCATAAATGGCACAGAGAACTGCAGAGTATTTAAAGATGGAAGATCATATTCCCAAGAAGACTTGAAGACGTTGAGGTACTGCACAACAAAGTGAAGGTGTGTTTATTCTGCACATGTGACGCGTACACAAGTATTACTTAAATAAATACCTGAGAACTCTTTGGAATCCTGTGCTGCCGTCAGTGCTGATGATACACGTGTGCGAGCCTCGCAGTGATTTAAAACCTCTACGCTGGTAAAACATGGCTGTGACACGCAGAACTGTTAAAACTCGTCGAGCTGGCCGCGAGCTCACGTTGCACAATCTGCCGACTGAATCGACAGTAAATCTGGATGGCAGGATCCAGATAGACATGATAGAAACACATCGTTCCCCAAGGCCTCGGGTGACACTTTAATAATATCAGATCTTCGAGCTCTCAATGAGAAGGCAGTTAAAGATAGGAAGAAATGTGAGACTTGATTTTCCTGCTGGGTTCTTGCACAACAGGTCACACTTGTCACTCTCAAACTAAATGAAGAGTCAGGAGCTCATTAGTCTCCAGATGAAGCAAAGGAAAGTGATTATCAGGCTCCTCTCAGAGCCTCAGGACTGAAAACAACAAATCTGCCTCAGTTAAACATGACTAACCTGTGCGGGAGAGAGTTGTAGCCCCAAAGTGAGGGACTGGACCAAAGCTGTCATTTAACCAGTCACTCGATCTGTCTTCCATTCCTAAGAATGAGGTGTTGGATACTAACTACCCAAATCAGCTTCTCCAGCAGCACGTCAGCTTTTTCCAGCTCTGTCCGATATCACTTCCATGATCGGAACAGCAGGATAACCAAGCTCTTCCTGCTGTTCAGATCATGTTTTTGGAGGTCTTTGGAGGTGCTGGGCTAGATTATATATCCCACCTAGTCCGGGAATATCTCGAGCTTCACCAGCAGGAACTGGAAAATGCCGCTGGAACATCTAGATCCAGAGACAGCACCGTCCAGGTCTGAAAAGTGAAGCCGGTGCAGAGGTGCCTTAACCCTGCTTTCTTTGTGATGGCCACCATGGCCACTTGTTAGATAAATGTTCAGGTTATATAGAAGTCTGCCATGACCTGTGACCTCAGTGAGCACCTTCCTGATGAGTTAATGACCTCAGTCGTTGGTTTGGAGCCTCAGTGAATAAAACATTGTTCATTTTTTAAACTCTAGACGGAGGATGTCCTCGCTCTCACATAGATTGACCAATAAACTGCTCCGAGGCTGGATCCTGCAAATGTTAGAGCAGGACTGTCAAACTCGTTTTACATGGAGGGCAACATACAGCCCACTTTGATCAGTGGACCAGTGAGACCCTTTATTTAACTGTTTCTACACGATAAAAACAAAGAAAGAAATTTATCAGCAAAATTACGGAAAAAGTTGTGGTAGCTCATCGTCCACTGTTCAATTTTTTGTTTTCAGAAATTTCTACCATAGAAAGTGAAAAGCAAACTTCTCTGTAACTTAATTGTTTGTTGCTTAATTACTTTATGTAGTATGAATGGCCATGAGGGAGGTTTTTATCAGTAGGAAAAGCTGTAAAAATACATGTAAAAATACAATTAAAAGTCCAATGTCTGCTTGTGCTTGTTTGCAATGAGCAGCAGATCAAACAAGACAAGAATTATAAATTATAATAATAAATGGCTTCAGGTGCACATTCAGGCCACATGCACACATTTCTGCATCTCTGCCATTCAAACACACTTTAGTTTATTTTATGTAATATTCAACACTGAACTGTAAATTTAATCTTTTTCAAGGAAGCCATTTTTTATTCAGTGTTTTCATAAAAGCTTATATGGATTCACTACTAGCAGTGAGAACACACATGAGGTTTGAAACCTTTTGTCCTCCATGATGGGAAATAACTGAAACTAAAAACGGGTATGACTTCATCCAGATCCTAATTTTATAAATTCTACACTCAGCTTTCCAAAATCACTGAAATGCAGCCAGATGCTGCTCATTTTACGTTTTCACCCATCTCTTCACTTTTTGCTGATTTTTTTTTTTAAATCAGACTCCCTGTGTACCTGGCCTGTACCACTATTGTCTGCATGTGATTGGCTGCATGGTTTTCCATTTTCAAAATAAAGTCCCGCTCCCGCCTGCATGGATTCTCTGCAGGGCTGAAGATTTGGCTCCCGCATACTGACAGGCCGAATGCAATTACACCGCGGGCCTGATGTGGCCCACAGGCCGGATGTTTGAAACCGCTGTGTTAGACCAACATGCCCTCGAGGTGCTGTCACTGTAAGCGATACTCCTACTGCAGCCCCTCATCGGGTCCCCCCAGTGGCCTTGCAGTGATGGCTGTTTATTGATTGAAGCTGATGTTTTAGGAAAGCCCTGAGACGTCCTGCAGGAGCGACTCGATCGTTACTGCAAAGAGCTGTGATTTATATGTGCGATTATTGTGATTTATTGTGCTGGCTGATTCCCAGCTGATTGATGGATCACTCACTGCCTGTCTTCCTGTCCTCTGCTGTGAAATTAGCTCATAAAAAAGGTGTGTGAATCACTGGCGTCAGGGAGCGTATCACCACGCCGACCCGATGACAAACACTGTTGATAAGCCCTGAGAAAAGGCAGCGGGAGCTGACTAACCGTCGACTCACTCCTCCCCCCGCCATTCCTCTGGGCTGGATCCCAGCCAGCAGCCTGACGCCAGACAGAGCATCGTCTCGATGGATGGCGAGGAGCCCGGCGAGCAAGGCACCAACACAGGTAGGGTTACAGGTTCAAATCCCAAACACACACTGTGAGTGTTTTTATTTAAGAGATTCACTCATTCACCTCTTCTTATTCTCACACTGTATTTTGTTTTTATATTCAGTCATTGCCTAAAATATTGTTCTTTATGGGCAGTTTATCCTCATCCATCCACCAATCCATCCATTCATCCTTCCACTCATCCATTCATCCTTCCACTCATCTATTCATCCTTCCACTCATCCATCCATCCATTCATCCATTAATTCACCCACTCATCCATCCACCACTCTTCCATTCATCCTTCCACTCATCCATCCATTCACCCACTCATCCATTCATCCATCCACCACTCTTCCATTCATCCATCCATCATTCATCCACTCATCCATCCATTCTGAATGAAACCTTTGTTCTCCATTTAGCTTTCAAAAAAATCTTTTTTTAAGTTTTTCATTTTTTTATTCAAAGATGCTTTTTTGGTACATTTGAGTACATTCTTTATTTTTTCCCCATTAAGTAATTCATTCATTCATTCATTCAGCCATCCATTCAAAGGACATTAAATAACATATTTGCTAATTAACCTTTATTTTTTTCACTTGTTCACTCACAAAGAAATATGCTTTGTTATCTTTGTTTCCTGGATTGTATTCATTCATTAAAGGGTATTGGTACAGTTTGGGGTCACACATTCATTAGACAACAATTTATTCATGAATTCACTCATTTGTCCTAAAAGAAATCATTGCGGTTTGTTTACATGGTTTGTTTGTTTTTTCACAAACATGCCAAAATTTGTGTGGTTCATTAAAAAGTTCATTAATTTATTCATCCGTACACAGGATGGGCTCTCGAACTCGTCATTCATTCATTTATATGTGGATTTTCAAAAACAGCAGCAATTACTTTATTTAATTGATGCATTCATGCTTTCATCTAAAAGACATTTCTCTGTTTTAGGTCATCCGTTCATAGACAGAGTAGTAAAATAAGAAAATTTCTTTTATATTCATTCATTCAGTTTTGTTGTGTCTGTAGAGTTTTTGCTTTTTGCCTTTTATTCATTCATTCACTCAATGACCTTCTTGTAAGCACTGATTCTAGACGCTCTGTGGTCCTGGTTTTATTGGACCTTTCCTCTGCTTTTGATATGGTGGACCATAACATTCTTCTACTAAGACTTGAGCATACTGTGGGTATAAGAGGCACTGCCCTTAACTGGTTTAAATCTTATCTCGCTGACAGGTCATTCTTGGTTAATTTGGGGAACTTCTCATCTTCCTTGGTACCTGTACGCTGTGGTGTGCCTCAAGGATCTGTATTAGGCCCTATTCTCTTCTCACTATATCTGCTCCCTCTTGGAGCAATTTTTGAGAAGTATAATATTGCCTTTCATTGCTATGCTGATGATATACAGATTTATTTTGAGATTACTGACGATCTTGCTATGTCTTTTCACTATTTTCGTGAATGCATGCGTGAGGTTAAAGATTGGTTCAAGAGTAATTCTCTTGTCCTGAACGAAAAGAAAACGGAGATCGTGGTGTTCGATAGTAAAATCCCCCGTGACCAATTGTGTGCTGCTCTGGTGCCTTTTGCTAGCTCCCCTTCTGATTATGACAGTAATTTGGGCATATTACTGGATAGCTCGTTTAAATTTGACAAGCAAGTGTCTGCCGTAGTGAGGTCTAGTTTTAATCAGCTGTGCCTCATTTCTAAGGCTAAGCGCTATATTCCGCATAATGACCTGAAAAAACGTATTCACGTATTTGTGACTTCCAGGTTGGACTACTGCAACTCTCTTTACATTAGCCTTTCCTCCTCCCTTCTCCTTAGATTGCAGACTGTCCAGAATGCGGTGGCACGCCTTTTGACAGGTAGCAGGAAATTTTCTTCCATCACTCCTGTTCTTGCTGGCTTGCACTGGCTGCCAGTTAAATACCGTATTCAATTTAAAACACTACTTTTCACATACAAAATTATCAATATTTTGGCACCGAGCTACCTCAATGAGCTTCTTAGGTTACACACTCCTGTCAGAGCACTTAGATCTGCTACCCAACTTCTTCTGGAGCAACCTCGTTCTCGGCTGAAGTCTTGCGGCGACCGTGCGTTTGCTGTAGCTGCCCCAGTCTTATGGAACAATCTTCCTGTTGCTAACCGGGCGTCTGACTCTATGCCTTTGTTTAAATCATGGTTGAAGACTTATTTATTTAATCTTGCTTTTCCACCAAGCTAATATTTGGTGTGCGTTGATACATTTTTATCCGTTACGCTTTGTTAACTACTTTTATGTATTATGATTGTCAAGGTTTTATAATTGATACGTGCCAGGTTCTTTCTCTTTTCCCTCCCATCTCCTTTTTCCTATTTTATTTTTTTATTTTTTATTTTTTGTCAAGCACCTTGGTATACCCTTGGTTTTTAGTGTGCTTTATAAATAAAGTTTATTATTATTATTATTATTCATTCATTCATGTGTTTTCAGCATTTTCACTATGTTTTTATTTTATTGAGTTCATTAATTTTTTTATAAATGATGCATTCATTCATTCACTCGGGGGGGGGGGTTCACTGTAGACTGTTATTATTCACTTGTTCATGCCTCTATTAGTCATCCATTCACTAAGATTTCAGGTGGAAGATTTAATCTTAACTTTCATTCATTCATATTTTCTAAAAATGTTTTAATTTTGAAGAAACCTATGACTCATGTAAGTGTTTTATTGTTTATTCATCCATTCATTGATCACTTTTCATTAAAATTAGAGTCCCATAGATTCATTTTTTTTTTAATAATTTGCTTTTGGTTCATGTATTCATTCACGTTTTCATGTTTTTTACGCTTTTTTACATTTTCATCCATTCATCTCATTTAAATTCACCCTGCGGTTTTCAGAAGTGTTTTTTATTCTCTGCAAAACTGTGAAATCATCATTTTCTCTGCTAAATCCACCTTCTCCTCCCATCATGCCTTGCTCCTCCTGCTCGGTTTCCCATGATGCCTACCTGCGTCTCGGTCAGGCACAGCCCGCTGGCCAGCTGCTTCCTCTCCGCTCCGACCACATAGTGATTTTTCTCAAAGGCTCGCTCAAGGCGGAGCAGCTGCGAGGGCGAGAACGCCGTCCGGATCCGTTTGGGTTTCCTGGAGAATGGACCGTGAAGCAGCAGGTTCTCCGGACTGCTGTCCTCACCTGAACACACACACACACACAGAGATCTGAGTTAGTTTGTAAAAATGAGTTTAGTGTATGTTCAGTGCTCCCTGCTGCTCCGACCACTCAGTTTGTCAGTTTTCTCTAATCTTGGATACTTGTGATGTCATTGGGGGGGGCAATCGGAGGAAAGCTGATGTAAGGAGGAGGAGCTCATTCCAGGCAGGATGAACGGAGAAGCTTGGTCACGGTTCAGTGTGACATAAAGAAGGATTATTTTGAATCGTGAATCATGCAAAGCTGCTCAGACTGGAAGTCTGAATACACACAAACACTCACACACTTTTTATTTTCTGATTAAAACACCCCAAGCGGATCTGCAGGCTCATAGCTGGACTGTTTGTGGCCTTAAAGGCAAAATCCAGGGCACAGCAGGCTGTGAAATTACTAACTCATCTGGAGAGCAGTGGGAATCATTTCAGGCTACTGAGTGATTCACCAACATTTTTATGTTGACTCTTTTTCACCAAATTCAGCTCTCAGATCTTCATTTTATTTCATGACATGAAAAGTGTAGTGCTGCATTAATAGATGATAACTACATTGGTGACATTTTGGAGTAAGTGGCTTGAATTACTTTTTACAAGTAGTAAGCAGGCAAAGTGATCAATTACTCCTGAAAAAGTAAAGTCTAATGTGGGATTTTTTTTCTGGGTAGCAATCGCACACCGATCCTCACAGAGACAGGAATGTGCAGCAGCACAGCTCATCATTGTTATAGCACGTTGTTTTTGTGTGTGTGTGTGTGTGTGTGTGTGTGTGTGTGTGTGTGTGTGTGTGTGTGTGTTTGCTCTGGCTAATCTGAACAAACACCTCGTCTGTTTGACATTTTCATCTGGATGTGCAGCTTGACCACAGCTGAACAGTTGAATCCCGCGAATGACGTTTTGTGTTTCATGTTTTCTGAAATGTTAATTTTAAATATACAAATGAAGCTTTATCTGCTGAAATCGCCACTCATTTGGATGATTTTCCAGAACAGAAATCTGAATATCGCTTCCGTTTTCGCTTTAATTTGTGCCCAGGTAAATGTCAGAGGTCTGGATATTGTTTGTAAGTTTATACAGAAGTCTATAAACCAGGAAATGAAAAGTGAACATGTGGTAGGATTTAAACTGGGAAATTATTTCACTGCTTTAGTCCAAAACAGCCGGGAGAAGCAGACAAACGTCACAAAGTGCTTCACGGAAATGCAAAGCAGCAAAATCTGGAGCCCAAAGAAAAAATGCGAGATTAGATAACGTAAGGCAGGAATTTGAAAACGAGGGGAAACAAACATTAAAACACAGGCGACGGACACGTCTGGGCATCAGCAAGTCACCGCACACCTGCCGTGCTCGTTAAAGGAGGACCTAAAGAAAACTACAGATGTGGGCCACATCTGGGTCAGAACTGCCAACTTTCAGGTTACTTTGGTCCTAAATGACGGTGTTGAGAGAACAAGTAGTCAAGTTTCGTGAACATATGTGATGACTTTTTCTATTAAAGCTTTAAAAATGAAAAAAAATGTTTTGGATGTTGGCCTCTTGGTCAGAGATAAAAAAAAAAAAAAACAAACCCTCAAACATCTTTCACGTGTTAAAATTGGATTTTCAAAAAACTCCCAGAGCTCGGTCTTCGGGATGTTTGAGGGTAAATGTCTGCTGCCACAGCTGTGAGCCTGGAGCTCAGGGATGCACAGAACGACGGACGCTTCGAGTCCCTGAAATATTTGGAGGTCTGTAGACTTTAATTTCTAGTTTCTCGTAAACAACGTACAGATTATTCTTTAAAACCAGCTGAAGGTTTTCACACAGATTAAACCCAGGTATGACACCATGCACCAAATCCAGATCAACTGTTTTAGAAACAGCAGGTTTCGGTTCTCCTTCATCTTCCTGATGTGAATTACTCGCATGTTTGACATTCATAGAGCCACAGGATCAGATATTTACTTTACAACACATGAAACACCGAGGTCAGCACGTTTTCTACATAATGCAATTTAAAAACAGTCCCTAAGATTTTTTTTTTAAAGATGCTGGAAAATCATCTAAAAATGACAGCAGGGAGCTGAAACTGTCCGCCTTTGTCTTTACGTCAGATCCTTCCAGCTGTCAGGCAAACTCAGTGCAAACTTCCTGTCTTCACTCAACCTGCAAACATCCATCAGACCACCAGCATGTCACCAGTGTCAGGGTGGATTTTACCCACGTTCCTAAAAGGCGTTCGTTCCCGTTATCATATTTCTCCTTAGCAACACCAAACAGGTAAAAAAAATCTAAATTTCAGTGTGACTCTAACGTGGATGTGAAAACGTGCCGCTCGTGTCGATTCTCAGTCATAGAGGTCATGGCAGACTTGAGAGGCTGAAAAGAAAACAACTGGACTTCTTTAAGTGTCTGAAGACGTTTCCGCTCACATCCAAGAGGCTTCTTCAGGTCTACAAACAAACGCTGGAGAGGTGACGACAGATAACAGTGGGTCAAAGAGGACGACGCCACCTAGAGTTTAAACAAACTCTCCGCCGTCTGTTTTGGACTTTGAGGTGACTGTTGCTGTGATTTGGCACTGCATAATCCTTTATGCAGTGAACCAAATTGCATAGATTTGAGGTGAAACGTTCATATTTCCAATCACCGTCAGGAGACATTCGCCAGTTCAAACACTGAACAAAGAGACGAATGTGCTGCTGACCAACGAGGAACGTGAGGCGAACGGTTGAGTTTTAGAAAAAGCATCAGTTTAAAGCTTTGAATGAATATTTTTCTTTCTCTGAACAAAACGTCTGAAGACGACGGCCGGGACTCATTTTTGACCGCGTCACATCTTCTTTTGTGCAAATCTGAGAAACTGGCCGAACAGAAACGAGTTCAGTTTCAGACGTCAGCCACAGAAATGTAAATTAGCTACGTGAAACAAAGATGATGAAGTTGATTTTCCTACTAACACGCGCTTAATTCTGATCTGCGGTCAGATTTTACTGCGGTGAATCATCGTTTTACCGATCACAGGCTGAAAACAAGACGCTCATTTGTTTATGAGACGCGCGGGGTGAAAGAAATCTGAGCGAGAGCGTCATCGCCGCTTCTCTTTGTGTGACTTGTTTTCTGACCGTTTATTAAAATCGCACGGAAATATCTTTCTTAATATTTTACATAAAAACAAATCCGACTTCTGCCCGCCGACGATGCGCGCTACGCAAAAACGGTGGCGGCTTCGTGGAGGCGAGGAGGACAATTGCCGACACGTTCTCACGCCTTTTATCCCACCTTAGCGTCTCTAAAGCGACATTCATATGCAAACGCGGACTCGGGTGGCGTGACTCATGGCCGCCTCGCCTTGCAAATAGTTCTGTTGAGTATCAAATGATGTTTTAATGTAACAACGGTGAGATTTTCAGACAGGTCAAAGGTCGCGAAGCTCCGAGGCGGCAGCTTCGTGGCGGGAAAAATCAGCGGCGAGCGCACTGGAAAGGTTGAAACACAAGAAGAAGAACGTCGGTTGGCAGGATTTAAATTTTAACATTTTTAACAAATAATAAAAGTCAGTTTATGAATTTTACTCAAAAATAAAATAAAATAAAAACGTGACATCGAAACATCCGAACTTCACAAACATTTCTGAAAACAGAAATGACACAACTTCATCCTCTTCAAAGGTCCAGAGAGAACAGAGAGAAGTTTAGGCGTCGGCGACATTTCAGTATAAAGACTTGACCAACGCGTTTCAGCGCGCGGCCTTCATCAGGTCAGTTTCACGTCTCTCAGCTGCATCTACGTCACACGAGGGACACGTTGTTCTTCCTTTATGACCATTAAGAGAAAAAAATTAACTGTGAGTTCTTCATTAAACAAACAACCTCCTAATGTACTGCACAAGAAGCTGATAAAAATGGGAAATTCAGGAAAAAGTAGATCATGTTAAGCTTTGAGAATAATTTATAACCTCCAGATCAAAAGAAAACATCATTTAGTCCTTTTTTCACAATTAAGCTCCATAAACATCTGGAACAGCCAGCAGAGGTAAAGCGTGACCGACTCGAGCTCAAATGTAACGTCCCCGTGTAAAAACACATTGGGTTTGTTTTGTTTGTTTTTTTTTTCAGAAAAACGTGGTTTAAGATTCCAGACTAAAAGCTTCTGCTTGTTTCTTTTGTTTCCCGCCTCCACCTGAAGTTTCATACTCTGCAGTGGAATCAGGGCGAACGCCGCCGTCTCCACCACATACACCACACACAATTTACAGTCGGGCTGTCCCCGTCACACGTGAGAGTCCGAGGGAAGGCGAGCGAGTAGAACAAAGACAAGCAGTTGAAGGCTGGAAAACAGCCCAGAAACACCAGCAAAACACAAAAATACGACAAAGTCAGCGTCTGCAGACTCACTGCGGTTTGTTTGTTTGTTTTAATTGTTTGTTTGAGTTTTTATCAGTTTCAGTGTTACCTTGATTTGCACAAGCAAAGCCTTGCAAAGCTCTTCACCCGTTTACGCACAAAGACTAAAACTGAACACATTACCCTACATTTTATTATTTATTTATTAGCTTTTTATTTAAGCATAGAATGCAGTTATGTTACTTTTATTTTTTAACCTGTTACCTGAAATATTTTTATCACCTAGTTGTAGCTTTACTTTCATTGCACTAACCCTGACTGGAGAAAGATACGTGCACGCTCCAATAAATGTTCAGATAAATAAACAAGGAAATGTGAAATTATTATATTAAACACGATTATTTCATAGAGAACTAGAGAAGTCCAGGAGTTTATGACGTCAAATAAACTGTAAAACCTTCTAAAATGTCGAAAACACTGTGCACACATTCATGTTCTGTTTAAAATTTCTGTCAGATGTGAAGAAGAACATTTAATTAGGTCACTTCCGAAAAGAAAAGACACAAAATCAGCCAGAAACCTGAACTCCGACACTGAATCGCACATCTGGAGGAGGCTGAATCGTTAGCTTCACATAAATAAAGAAGCGCGCCCACAGTGAGACTGAAGCAAACGCACCCTCAAAAACACCATCAACATCAGCTTCACGCAGCAGAACCAACGCCTGCAGCCTCGCTGGAGGGTTTTCACCTCCGAGATGGAGAGAAGCAGGTCATGTGACCGGTCCGGTCTGTCAGCAGGATTATTCAAACTTTCACTTTCATGATTTCAGTCAAACAGGTTTACATGAAAAGTTTCTCTGGAGCTAAGAGACAGGATGAAACTGGTGAACTGTCGCTCATCAAACTGAAGTAAGAACAACTAAAGACGCCTGTGAGAGTCGTCTTTAATGACACCTGCGTGGTTTGTAGAAAAGCTTAAAGAGACTGCAGCTAAACATCCAAACTGGAGCTCAAGATGAAGCCTCGAGCTAAAACTTAGCTTACAGTGACAAAGAAATGTAAAACAACTTCTCTTTAAGGTGCAGAAATCTGAAACTGGATTTTTTAATTTATTTTGTCTTTGTTTTTAAGATCAATTTTAATGTTCCTTGGTGAGCTCCATCGATCGTGAATCATTACAATCAATTATCAGCTGAAGTTTCTGAAAAAAATGAATAGACGATTTTCTGGCTGAACTTAAATTACAGTTCATTAAAAATTCAGAGCATCCATCTCCAGCAGTTTCATATTTCAGCTTGAAAAAACAAAGTATTTTTGTGGGCTGATGATTATTTTGTCAGTTAAGTCTTTTTAAGCCTTTAGATGTGTGAATATAAATGTCTGATTAATGATGATTAAAGTGCTTCAGGAAGCAGGAAACATGTCACGGGTACGTCACATCTGCACATCTGCACTCAAACAGATGCTGAACATCACCAGAGTTCAGGTTTTAGTCTGTAATAAACAGGAAGTGGGTCATGGCACACGCCGCCATGTTTGAAGGTTAACAGTCTTTTAAACGCAGATTTCACTTTTCTGAATAAATAAATAAAAAATGAGCAGTACAGCGATCCATACTGCTCATTTCCATAATCCTCCAGTATCTCAGCCTGGGCCTCTCAGTTCATCCTCAGTCTGACAAAAGCAGTTTTAGCTCCTCCCCCTTTTAATACAACCTTCTTCTGATTGGCTGCCGTTACCAAACAGAAGGCCTGAGCAAAAACAACAAAAGGAATCATAGAAGAACCAAAAACTGATGGTTCACAGGCGCTCACAGACAATCAGCAGAAGTATTAAGAAATGGAAAAAAAAATAATAATAACCTGACTCGTTTGATTTTTGGGTTTTTTCCAAACACGTCGACTTAGTTTCATCTTATTGTAAAGTTACGTAAAGCAAAGAGTCGAAAACACGATCAACTCAAAACAACTTAAGATCTGCAACAAAGGAAACAACCACAAAAACTCTAAACTACACAAAAATACAAAAACTGCCACAAGGAGTCACAAAGAACCAGAGCAGAACTCAACAGGACTAAAGATTACAGCAAAAAGATCCAAACTCCCAAAGAGTAGATAAACGGCGGGCAGGAGCGGGAAAACAACGCTTCAAACCACAACCAAAAATAAATTTATGAAAGCGTTTCTGCTCGATTTTGGTGAAATGCAGAAATGTGATGAGCCAGAAATCAAAAATCTGTTTGGACGGAAAAAAAGGAAGTTTGAGCTGAAGCGTGTGTGTGTGTGTGTGTGTGTGTGTGTGTGTGCCGGGGGGGAGGTTAATCAGTTCACCTGAGGGAAAGGTAACTCTGCAGTTTAATTCTATTTACACCCTCTCACACACACACATACACACACACACGTGTTGCCACAAATGTTCATTATATGGATCCGCTGCTGAAAATAATCCCAAAGCTTTTGAACTTGAAGTGTTTGGGATGTTTATTTTTGTTTCAAATCCGAAGATGTACTAAGCTGAAGGACACATCTGGATCAGAAAAAATATTTTCTCACTCTGGGCAGTGAATTCTGAAAATACTGATTTATAACTACCTGAGGAAAAATAGAATTTACATTTTGGTGATTAATTGATTAACTTGGCCAAAAAAAAAAGGTTAAACAAATTATCAAAACTTCCTTTGAATGTTTAAAACTCTAAAAATATTAATTCAACTGAAAATAAAAATAACAGTCATAAAAGAAAAGCAGCAGATTATCTTGTTTTAATCACTGAACTCTGAAAAGATTTATTTTTGTTTACCTTTGGTTGAAAATTTACAAAAGGGTTTAAAGCAAAATGTATTTTTTTCCTTAAGTCCCCACAATTACGTAGATATTTAATTGTATAATTAAAAAAAATAGTATGGATAAAATGTTTCCTCTCATAAATCAGCTGTAAACTGAAGCTGAAAGAGAGATTTCTGAGTCTCTTCTTTAAAAATGATGACTGAATCCAGTCGTGAATGTAAATAAAGTTGTTGTAATGGGACTGAAAAAACAAAAACAGGCCACAGAAATCTTACAAATATTCCTAACATAGATAACTGCATAAATAAATGTGTAGATATCATAAAGCGGGCTAACACTCAGGTTTTTATTTTATAAGCAGCTGAGTTTACTTTATGGTTTAAATTTTTTCTCATAAATTATATATATATATATTTTAACAGCAGTGATTCATAAAAACGTTGAGACGTGATGTCACGGAGAAACTGGATTTAAGAGTTAAACCGAGAGACGAAAACGTTATTGAAACTTCAGTGAAACCTGTGAACCAAACATGAGCTGCAGCTCAGCGTAGGTTCAGCCCGTCAGGTGAATCTCGCCTGTTCAGTGTCAGGATTATTTATTTATTTATTTATTTGAGTTTGTGAGCTCACATGCACATGTGTTTTTGGTTGTTTTGCACCAAAAAAAAACCCTATTATTTTAATTTCTTTTATTGAATAAAATTGTTTTGTTTCATATTTGAACTGATTCTCAACAACTGTCTTTCCCCTGTTTGTTTTCACACTTTTATTCCAGGCTTTAAAGTTCTACTTTTTTTGTATGTTTTCTGTTAACTAACATGAAGAAATTTGCTTTTTTTGCTTTTAATGAAAAAAATGTAATGTTACAAACATAACCAGATCAAATAAAAAAAAAAAAAAATTTAAATAGTGACACAAATTCATTTACACAATATTTTGCTTTTTTAAAGGATTAATTTCATTAGACTTTTTATGACTGCCAATAATTGAGTTTATCAATTTGGTATTCTTTGTTTAGTGTATGTTACATATGTCTAGCTAATATACAAAATGTTTGTTTTATTTACTATTTTCCTTTTCTTTTTAATTTATTTTATTTATCGAGTAGCATGATTAAATAAGATTTTTTGTTTTCCTTCTTGCTTTATGGTTAACAGAAATAAAAAATAAAGACAAAAATTGAATTAAAAAAAATATTATTGTTTTATTTTTGTCCTGTTATTATAGCCATCTTCTTCATATTATTATTATTATTATTATTATTATTATTATTATTAATCATTATTATTATTATTATTATTATTATTATTAGACACCTGACCCATTTATATGGCTTCACTGAATCAATTAGTTAAATAAATGTCTGTGTTTAGGATAGAAAAACATTTCGTTACTTGAGCTGATCAGTTTTTTTTTATTGATATTTTAAAAATTTCTGCGGCCTGATTTTAGCTGCTGCGCTTTTTCCGATCACCAATCAAAGAGCAGCTCCCAATAATCTATTTCTTTTAAAAAAAAAAAAAGTTCTCTGAAAAACGAAATGACTCTTTAAACGAGACTGAATATTTAGTCCACAAAGAAAAATTGTGGGTTTTTTTTTTTTTATCTCTTTTTGTTGTTGTTTTGATTTGTTTTGTTTTTAGAAAAGTTGAAAATTTGGATCCATAATCACCTTCATCAATAACACATAAATCATAAGCATAAAACGGTGACATGTTGCCGCTTTAATCGGCGCGCGTCGATCTCACCTAAGCTTTAAAATTAAAAACTTTTTGTCTGCGGGAAAAAATGAAAAAAAAAAAGAGAAAACTTTGGAGGAGCAAAAAATTCAACATCGTTAAAAAACAGAAAAACCGACAGAAAGACGAAATTAGCGCAGATTATTAAATAATAACATTATTGATATTACAGGTGGGAGTTTCATACTTACACAGGAGCAAATTCTGATTTATAGTGACTGTGTGTGTGTGTGTGTGTGTGTGTGTGTGTGTGTGTGTGTGTGTGTGTGTGTGTTTATGAGGGGAAACAGTGAAAGTTCATCGATACTTTTTTGGTTTTTAGAGTCTGGAAAACATCCAAATGACATCAGATTATTGTGTGTGTGATTCTGAACTCTGACAGTGACTCAGTCTGTTGCAAAAATCCTTTTAGCTCTGAATCTGCAGAGTGCAGATCATTTCTTTCTCAACCCAAGCTGAAATTAAACCAATCAAAGCTACCGTTTAATAATAATAATAATAATAATAATAATAATAATAATAATAATAATACCAGAGAACAATTAAATGTCAAACTAAGAGGAAGACAGAGTTTGGTGCGCTCTCTGCTCACTGAACCCGTTTATTTTAAGACAGCGCACGCGCTCACGTTGGAGAAAAGACCCACGGAGTGTGGAGAGACCGAGTGTGACCCCAAAAAAGAGACTGGAAGTGTTTAAAACGCGACAGAAACCACGGGAGTAAGTGCGAGGGTCCTGCCACCCTTCCTCCTCCCGGCTCACCTTGGAAGCGGTGTCCCAGGTACCGGCTCCGCAGCACCCACGGGTAGAAGCTGAGTGCGTCCCGGTGCTGCGGGCTGAAGAAGCTCTGTGGGGGGATCTGCAGCGGGTGCAGCGGCAGCCCGCCGGGGCCCTGTGCGTGTGTGCCGGGCTCCTGCAGCACCATGTCCGGGAACAAAGTCCTGCCGTTGCTCCCCTGGAAGCAGGAGCCGAACACTCCGGCGGCAGTGGCCGGGTGCAGGGAGTCCGGGAAGCGCAGCGCCGTGGGCCGGATGGGCTCCTCCCCGGAGCCGCCGCCGTGGCTGCTTCCGTCCTTCCCGACCAGAGACTCGATGGTGAAGCACTTCTTGTTTCCGCCGTGCTGGAACATCGTGAGCACCGCTGCAGACCGAGCGCTCAACTCTTCAACGACCCGCCGTCCAGTCAGTCCAGGTCCGCGGACTCGGGGAGCTCACACTCCCACTCCCCCCATGGTGACTCTCCGCTGTGCGTAAAAGCGCAAATCCGGACACTCCGCACCGGGAAGGGGCCGAAGTTTCCTCTCACCTGTGGCCGGGGTGGGCTCCGCTGTCGGGGTGATAATGCTCAGAGGCTCCGGGTGATCCTCGGCCGCGTGTCCTCCTGCCTCGTGCCGCCGCGCGCTGATGTGTGAGTCTAGCCGGGAGTGTCAGTCAGTCAGGAGCCTCGGCACTGATACCTGCCCTCTCTGCCAGAGGTGTGCGCCGAGCATGCGCACAGGCAGCCGCCCCGACAGCCATTTTGTTGATGGAGAGGATGACGGTGAGGAGGAGGAGGAGGAGGAATGTTAAAGGTGATGATGATAATGACTGACAGTGATGAAGAGGATGATTAAGAGGAGGATGATGATGAGAGTGATGAGGTCATAGCAGAGATGATTAATATGAGCTGTCTAATTAAAAATCATCATCTGGTTATCTTCTAATGTTCGTTTAGTGAGAGGGAAATGTGCTTAAAGAAATTTATTTATCGTGTAAATGTGACAAACAGTTGACCCCGGTGTGTGTGGGCGGATTAAGAGACAGTTTGCGCATCTTAGTAATTATTTTTAATTTTTGAAGCAAACAAAAAGAAAAAACAATTAAATAAGACAGAAAATGAGGCTAAAGAGGCCCGTGGAGCCGTTTTGTGCATCTTTCTAATTATTTTTGTCTCCTTCTGTTCTGACATATAGTGACATAAACGAGGACACAAAACTAATTAAATGAAGGAATGAGACAATATTTAAACTCTGAAGACTATTTGTGGCTACTTTTAGCTGTTTCGTTCCTCTGCTTTTATTTTTTGATGAGAAGGAAGAGAAAAATTAAAAATTAGTCTAAAACTGTTTCTATTGAGGGGCTTCGGGGTGGCGGCCACCTGCTGATCTACCTGAATGTGTATGATGTGAAGTCACAGTAACAAGTGTGAGTTTATTACAACTTCCTGTCAACATGGCACATCTGTATGCTGCTGCATAAACGCCCCTGATTTGTTCTCAGATTGTATAAAAACTAGCTTGTGTGTATTTTTGTGATTTGTTGTCATATGTTTAGGTTTAGTTTCCTGAAATCCATAAAAAGAATTGAAAAATTCCCCCAAAGTTACTTTTTTTCTGGCGTAAGAACACCTTTGATGCTAATTTCATGGTATTCTGTGTGACCACAAACAAAGAGCTTTAGGTCCAAACTGTGAAGCGTGACAGTGGACCTCACTGCTTTGTTCGTCACTCACATACTGAAGTGTGTTCGCACACACTCGGGTTCTGAACTTCAGTCATTACATTTTACTGTGAGGTGAGTCTCCAGGAAGTGAATAAAAGCCAGTGTGATGTCCTCTGAAGTGATGAAAACACAGCTCTCCGTGTGTCTCTGAGTGACACTTTAATTGACTCAGAACAAGACAATTGACCCTGGAGGTCAAAGGTCAGAGGAAAACTCCCTCTTTTATGTGTTTTGTCCTGCAGCTGAAGGCAGCGAGACGTCCTCTGCTCTCGTGTTGTGACCGAGGCGATAAACATGTCCATCAAAATCAAACTTCAGTGAAATCGAGGGATCTCTGTGGTATCATTGCCTTAATGCAGTGCATGATGGGAAGTGTATGCTCATCAGCTGATTGGACATTTAGTCAGCTGAAGTTTTATTTTATGTAAATTAAACTATTTAATAAGAAAAATCACATGAAGTAAAAAATAAAAGAATAAAAATCAGAAAAAAGTCAACAGCTCAAACAACTTTTTTCTTTTTTTCCTCTTATCACTCTTATGTTTATGTAACTCCTTAACTGAGCTGCTGTTTTGAGCACATTTCCACCTTATTACATAAACCTAATGGTTCATTTCTTCTCATGTAAACACTACATAACCACAGTTAAATGACTACACAGAGATCTGCTTTTTCCATTGTTAGTAACACCTGGAGATGCATTTTTATAAAGTAAATAAATGAAATGTTTGTTTTTCTAATGATTCATAGCAATATAGTGCTGATATAGTGCTGAGATTAATTTTGTAGAGAGCAAAAAAAACTCTGGAAAATCACGTCAAGTGAAGACGACGCCTGAGCCATTGACTGTATGTGTAATGTAAATTACTCCAACATGAAAATATAAGACAAATAATAAACAGCTTTGGGATAAAAAAAATTTATCAAACAAGTCATTGATATACAGGCGAGATCAGTGATTCCCAAAGTGTGGCCCATAGTAATAACAGTTTGAAATTACAAGTATCTCCAGTTATATATTTATATAAATGTATTTATTTATTGTGATATTATTAATGTGATATTATTCTTTGCACTGCCTTAACACTTTGCATGTGACTGGATAGCATTAGCTATTTATTGCTAACAGCCTGTGTTTGAATTTTAAATAAATATTTCAAGAAAATCCGTCACTTCTGTTGTATTTTCATTCGAATCTTGTATCGTTAGAAAATGTAAGATTCAGAATTTCAGTTTTTTAAAGTAGGCTGCAACTAGATCACTACAACAACTGATTTGCGTGTTCTGGCTTCTCATGGCGTTACGATTACTGTAGCAGCTACGTGCTGACACTAGATTTATACTTTTCTGTATGAATCCCTTGTAGCCACAGAAACGTCTGAATACCCTACGTTGTAACCTGATGTGCACCAATACAGGCCACACAAGTATAAGCTCTGCTAATGACATTGGCCTTTTGCATGATTTACATCGTAGATTCAACACAGAAGCATAATTAAGGCTTAGTCAGGCAGGACTGACTAAGTTAACTATTCTGCCAAAGTACAAAGTAAATATTATTTATCTTTGCTTCAAACCAGATTTACTGATAGCTAAAATAAGACTGTTATGTATAAGTTGTGTGTCATGGATTACATTAGATTGTCAGGTATTCAGGCAATCTAGCAGACTAGCTTTTCCATTCAGATATTATTTTAATAGTGATGACAGCCAGCTAGCTGCTGTTTATAATGTTAGCTTAGAAAGTAATGTGAACGTGACATGCTAGCTTACCAGATTAGCCTTGGGGTTTTAGATAAATTAGCCATCGTCATCAGCTTAAACCTGTATTTTGCTTTGTAGGTAAGTTACAGTTTGTCCATATTAGCAGGCAAGTTAATGTTGATTATAATTGATTTTGGTTTTTTATAATTTTTTTGAGCTGCATCCGGTTTGACTGAATGTCAGAAAAAATATTGTCAGGTTTCATAAAATGTGCCTTGCTTGCTCATGATATCATAAGTAGAATAAAATCTGAAGCCACATCAGGGTTAGTTTCTGTTGTCATGTGTAGTTTGTGTTGTAATCTGTGTCGAGCCAGTCATTTGGGGATGTTAGAGATGAGTGGACTGTATTTCTAAGCTAATAGTAGCTAGCCAGTTAGCGTTAGCTGGGGTTACCTTCTTGCAGAAATCGGTCCATTATTTTGTAATATATTCAGATAATGACAATAATACATTTTTAATACGTTAAAATGTATTATAAAACGAGCCTATACTAGGCAGGTGCATATAAACCAACAAATCTCATCAGTGCTGTTACTGGGGACAAAATCCTTTGGTTAACATTCTTGATCCACTTCTGGCAAACATCCTAATACTCTGTATGCTCAGGCCACCTTGGTGAAGTGGTCTCATACAGGCTTTTCTATTTCACATTCAATTTTATTCCAGAGTTTAACTTTGCCAATATTGAACACCACAGGTTCTCCCTGATCCTGCTCATTACCATCAAAAGCAAATTAAAAGTACAGAAATGTTCACGCTTTGTGAAAACTTGCACTTAAACATGTCGGGGGAGTCCATTACAGTGATGCCTACATGTTACCTTCTGCTACGTCACTGGGTTAATCAGTTTTAAGGGTAAAGCTTGATTTTTTTAAATTCTGTGAGAACAAATAATTTTTCTGTGGTTAATGGAAATATTCAAATATTCTAAGCTACCGTTAGTATATGAAGCATATCAGTTGTAATGAATCATTAGAGGGTTTCAAAGGTTTTTGATGATCATAATGAAGTTTTAACAGCTGAAAACATGAAATTTATGGCAAACATATTGTTGCAGTTTAAAGGAGGAGGACTGATCTTGCATTTACAAAAAATAGAAGAAGAAAGGGGCACCTCTGTGTGTTTTCGTGCCTCGTGTCCTCAGCCTCGGACACCACTTGCACGCCAGGTTCGACCCATGCGGCCCAGACTCGGCCTTTCCTGTGCAGCTTTGGGACCTGGAGGACAAATGCCAGCCCATTCAGGAGGCTCTAATTGTGGCCCGGGAAGCTCCACAAAGCCCCCCTGCCTCCACCTTCAATGGGCTGCCCTGCAGAGGCCCGTGTGAACCGCAGAGCCCCTTTTTCCTCCCCATCCTGCCTCAGTATGGCAGCCTCCGCCTCCCCGTGCTCCCCCCACCCGCTCCACATGTTAATTAATAGGCCTTACTGGCAGATTTGGATCCCGCTCGGCTTTGATTGAAGGCGGCCATTAGCATCTATTAATTTTGCCTCTGGCGTTTTATCGCCGGCTCTGAAAGAGGGAATTAAGTGGTGTGAGTCATTGTGAGGCTGAGTTAAAGTGTGATTATTGTCCCCGCAGCCTGGAGCCAGCTAACTGCTGCTAAGCCCTCTTGAAAGTGAAGGGGCGACTCCTCTCATTAGACCCCAACAAGGGAAAGATATTAACAGGAAATAACTGCAAATTTCTTTTTCTCCACTTTTAATCGCTCCTGTTCATGACCCGCATGAAAAGGACACTTAAAAAATGTAAAAAAGGAAAGTGGAGCACAAGCGACATGGCCAAACAGCGACAGCGATGATACAGTTGTCCTGCTGATGCCTGTCACTTTCATCAGGTTTAATTGGGCGAGGAGGAGCAGCTGCAGGACGGTCGAACATGGCTGAGGTGGTTCTTAAGAACGCCACAGAGCACGAAGTAGTCTGAAAAAGAAAACTGCAAAAAAAAGTGGCTGACAAACTTCAGACGACATATAATGCGTCTGATGATACATGGAAACAGTGGTGTGCAGCAGCTTTTATAGGACCTGATTAAAACGTACCATTGTATGATTTTGTTCATGCCTTTTGTTACATGCTGACAGGCTTGTCCGCTCGATGGACTCCTAAAGAACTGTAAAACATCTTTATTTCTATACTTGATGAGTGGTGGACGAATTTTTAAGAACCTTTCCTTTCGCAAAACACTATAAAGACGCTTCACTACACATTCAAATTGATTTATTGGCAGGTTATATATAAAGGATTGGGAACATTTTTCTGCAGAATACTTTTATTTTTCAGTGTTATGTATGGATCAGTATTACTGCTGCAGATGTTCAAGGTTTAGTTCAGTAGATGTTTTCGCTGTATTATTGTTCGGTCTTTAACTTGTGATCATCTTGATGCAACTGTTGTTCTATAAAACTGGAAATATTTTATAAAAAAATGTTTGTAGTGACTCCTTTTAATGAACAGGTTTAATGAATGCAGAAACAAACATACAGCTTGATTTAAAAAGTACATTAAAATATATCAATTAAAAAATTACAGCGGAATTGAACGTTTTGAGTGTGTACAGGAAGTTTCAAATCTTAACTAAAAATGGTGTGCCAGCAGAACAGCTGGTTAAACTTTCTGTCTTTTGACCAAGAGATTTCTCATAGTTACTAATCTGAAAGTGCTGGGTGAGCCTGCACCTCCCTGCCATTATCAAGACTGTCTTTGCTAACGTGCTAAAGGAGTTCCTGTTAGTCCCATTAGTTTCCCATCAAAAAGGCAAAGAAGCAGAAAAGCTGCTGGTCTCTCACCTTCACAAGCCCCAGCTATTGTTAACGTGGAGAATGAAACTGAGAAGTGCTGCAGGAGCTTGAAGTTAAACAGAGTTAAGCCTGTTTCAACAAACAGCAGTCAACTACGGAGCCCCGCAGGGGACATGGGAGAAAAAAAAATTAAGACGGACTTTTGCGAGATCTCGCGAAAGTTTTGCGAGATCTCGCAAAACTAACTCGGAGTCTCGCAAAACTTTTGCGAGATCTCGGAAAACAAACTCGGGATCTAAACCATGTATAAACAGATGGCTGAATGACTTTAAACTCTGGGCTAAATTGCTGAAACTTGTGAATAACAAGAAAGCCCATAAACTTGTTGTTTTATTTAAAGAGTTTAATCTATGTTTAAAAAAAACCCTCCCTATTTTATAATCATGACTGCCCTCTTTTGCTCGTTATTTTTGCCTTTGGTTCAAATCCTTCAATGACTGTTCTTTCTTTTTGTACTAACTCTTTTAGCTTTGTGCTTATTGTTTTGGTTTTTTTTGTTTTGTTTTTTGGGGGTTTTTTCCTATAATGCTCAACCGAGGATGTAACATAATCGGATTAATGATGGTGCCTTGTATGTTATACTGTTGTTTGTAAATAAGGTTAAATTAACAAAAAAAACCTCGGGATCTCGCAAAACTTTTGCGAGATCTCGCAAACGTTTTAGCCGCATTCTTCGGATGCTGGCTCGAAGCCGACCGGGAGGTCGAGGCACGATGTGCCGGGAAAGCGGTGTTCCTCCCGGCTGTAGTAGGTCTCGAGGTAACGGGAAGAATGCGGCTAAAACTTTTGCGAGATCCCGAGTTTGTTTTGCGAGATCTCGCAAAAGTTTTGCGAGATCTTGCAAAAGTCCGTCTTAATTTTTTTTCTCCCATGTCCCCCGCGGGGCTCCGTAGTCAACTGTAGCCACATGACGGCAGTAATTAAAAGATGCATGCAAACAGGCAAGAAATTTTTAATAAGAGAATGGTGTTAGAGATGGAGAGAGTGAGGCCATTTCACTTTGGTTTTGATTGATAATTATTTTCAGCTTTCACTGGGCAAGCAGTGCTCGACTTGCTTGCCCTGACAGAACACCACTGACACAGTCTGGGGCCAGGACTGATTAAAACTTTAAGGAAGAGATTTTTTAAAACTCTTAGAGGACCAAATATCTCAATTAATGAAACTTATTTGAACATATCATGGGACAGTTTTTAAAATTTCAGAGAACTGACTGGTAAAAAAGTCGGTGGCAGAATTTTTATTTAAAACCTAATTAGTCCTCTAATTAGGTTTTAAATAAAATGAGGACAGATTGACACACTGGTGAATATTTTCTGACCAGATTAATATTATGTACCTGGATTTTGACAAAGGCTTTTCCCACAGGACAGACTGGACATTTAGCTACTATTCATATTGATACAATTAAGATTTGTAAGTAATTAAAACTGCCAAAAACAGAGGCGATGGATGAACTGTGGCTGTTGGGGATCTGAGTATAGTCGCTGTGTTCCCATGTGAGAGCTGTTAAAATCTGTCTCTCATAGTCTGATGTAGTTTTTTTCAGCTCTTAAGTCAGATGAAGGTGTTAAATGTGTATTTACGTTGTTATATTTATTATTGCAACCTGTGTTTTTACTGTCTGAGCTGACTAACACTTCTTCTTTCTTTTCCCTTTTCTATAAAACTCCTCTTCACACACTTTGCCCTGGACTCCAGGTGTTCCCAGGTGGCGGTGAGGTGTCATGGGAAACCTGTGACATGGCAGCAGAGTCTGTGACCCGTAGCTGACACACACACAGGCACAGGTGTGTTTTCATCTTTGCAGAGGATTTTACATGGACTCATTTACTGTAGATGCACCTAAACAACCTTAAACCTTCAGAATCAAATCTACCTCATGGGGACCTGCTGTTGCTCCCCAAAAACAGGGTCCCCATAATGTCAGCAAAAGAAGCGCACACACTCTATGGTTGGAGGGGTGGGGGTGCTTTTGGGGGTGTCGACCTGCAGGTTTCAGGTTTTGTCTCAGCTCATCAAACAGCCACTGACACGCTGATCCCTTCACATCCATTCAGCACTTCACGCTCTCTGCAGGTCAAAGGTCTCCATCTTCCTGGGCCTCAACATAGAGAGACAGACAGCAGGCCAGTCCCCAACCAATCACAGCGCATTGTCTTTCATGACCTGCGTGATGTCATCAGGAAGACAAGGACTTTCTAAACAAACAAACATAAATTAGTGTATGAAGCGACGTCTGTGGCTCACCTGACTGCTGCCCCCCAGAGGCAGATTCGAGTATGAGTGGTTAGCTGGAGTTCATTTTTTCAGTCAGCGTTAGCAGTTTTGGTGGCTTTTAATTTCTCCCTTCATCGAGGGGGTTTTATGGTTTGTTCAGACTGTTTTTAGTTGTTGCTTTTTTAAATCAGTATTACCAGTTTTGTTACGGTTCAATAAAAATATTTATATGAGCCGTATTCTTGGCCCAACTTATAACTTTTGGAGTTGACCCTGATCTCATATTCTCATAAATATGTGTGAGATGTGTTCTTGATGTTTTCATAAATATATCACAAACTAATCTGGATCCATACCTGTGATCGGTGGATTTTCAGCCACGCAAGTTGCTCTTTTTAAGTTTGTTCGATTTCTGATTGACTCGGCACCGTGTTGTGGATTTCTCACATGTGAGGACGCCTTTTTGCGAGGACTGTTGATCTCTCACCATCCCTCAGGTTGCTGTCCACCAATGCAGGCTCAGGGTTAGGTTGTAACTAAATCATTATTGGCATTTTATGACAGAATGCATGTGAGAGACTTGATTTGAAAGGAGACATCTTCGAGTTTGAGAATCTTTTAGCTTGTGGCTGAAACCAAATGCTAACCCTGGTGGACACTGGCTGAGGTGTGCTGGTTGACTTGTACTGTAGCAGTTTATTGACCTGCTGTCTAAGATGATGCACGGTTCCTGGATTTAGGATTTCTTACAGCCCCGATCACTGAAAGGCTGATCAAAGCCATCCAGAGCTTAGCTAAAAGACTTGAAAACATTTCCTCTCGTCTTCTCGTAAAGATGGCAGCTCTTATCTCTGTATTTTCTCAGTTTATAAACTAAAACACATCTAAACCTGACTGTGAGAGACAATGACCTGGGTTGGTCCAGAAACACTGGTTAGTGACATCCCCAGTTAATGCTCACAAATGGAAAACCAGGCTAGAGGTTAAAAAAAAACAAACAAACAAAAAAACAAAAAACCTTTTAACAATAGTTCCTAACTGAGATGACCCTGAAGTACCTGTAGCCATAATAAGAGCTGGTATAAAAGGAGATAATGGCATTCAACAGTCCATAGTTATGTGCAATCAAACGAAATGATCAACCAACAAGTGAAGCTGATCATCATGTAAATTACTAAAGCTTCAGTAACAGTTTCTTAAACCCAAAACTTTATTCAAATCTGCTTGTTATAAAGTTTTTCCTGTATGAAGCACTTTCTGTAATGTGGCTTCACAAATAAAGAGAATGTGTTTCATTAAAATAAACTGAAGGATGTAGAGATTATTTATCAGAGTTCTCCATGCGTATACCAGCATTTATAAAACAACATGTTAAGAACACATAGGGTGAAGCCCTTTTGAATTCTCCTTCACATCTTTCCTTAATCTAATTTATCATCAAGGAAGTGATTAGAAAAAGATGTTGGAGGAAGTTTTAGGTTTTTCTTTTAAGCAACAAAGAAAAGGCAAATGAAAACACTATGAAGAAACAAGATTTATTTGCAAAAAATAAACAAAAGATATACCCTATATTTGTATATAACATTGCTACAGATGTGATATCCAGAGACCAGTTAATAATTTAAAAAAAAAAAAAAAAAAAAAAAAACACTGCAGGAACTATTTTTTTTAACCCATAGCCAAGGTGCCTCCAAGTACAACTTTACAGCTAAATACAGCTCCTATTTGTGAACTATATTTCCTGGAATATTCTTATGACTTAAATATTTAAACGTCCTGAAAGCAGCCAAGGATCTCTCAGTTCAGAATAAGACTGTTTAGTATATGGTCATCTGCTGGGCTAATCTAATGTTAGCATTAGCTCCCAGTGACATCAGCTAGTGATGTAATGTCTTTGGGAAAGCCTGTGGTGGTGATCACATTCATAGGTTGTATTCCAGTGGCTGGTTTCTGCTGCCCCCTCATGGTCACAGATCAGCATTACACAACTCGTTCTTTATCATTTAGTAACAATTTTCTGCTCGTTCTCCTTGTTCTTAGTGTCTTTTTTGTTATTTTTATTGTGGACTTAAGAATTTTCGTTCAAATTCCTCACTAAATTATATATAATATTCCTGTTACCCAATCTTAAAGATTAGGAATTTATACTTTATCTTTAAGTTTATTAGGGAGTTTAACATTACATACAAACTGTTTTTTAAAGTATTTTTGTTCTCTGTACGATATTACATCTTGATCAAATCCAAATGTAAGTAAAATGTAATCTCAGACGAAATTATTAACAGCAGTCAAACTCAGTTACAGATTTTTATTTCAACAAGTCAAAAACAAAACAAAGAAAACATTTGAGTGTATTTACATCACGCTGTGAAAGCAAACTGCTTGACTTCCATTTGACTGCAAAAAGACATACTACTTTTTTTCTTTACATGTAGGAAAGAGAAGAAGAAAAAAATCTAAACTGTACAATATGTAAATCTCTATAAATGCCTGGTAAAAAAATAGCGGTCAAAGTGCTGGTGCAAAATACAGAGCTGTAACAACACTGACATTGTTTTTTGGCAATACAAACTTTTTCAAATCTTCCAAAGAAAAAAAAAAATCCATCAACTGACTCAAAGACTGTATACAGTGATTAGATTTCTGTGACTGTTCTTAAGTATTTACTTGTGAAAATTAAACTGTTCAAGCTTTAAATGTGCCTGTTACTGAAATAGACATTTTAAGAATCCTGCAAAATGGCGGATGCCAGCATGTTAGCATTTTGTTGTCTGCTAAATGACTAACAGCTTCACAAAAATGCATGGAAAAGGACACTTCAGATTTATGTGATTTAGATAACTATTTTAACTGGTCGCAGAATTTAGCTCAATGTTTACATCACATCACTGACTAACTTAAAACAATAAACACCCAAACAGCCAGTCTGCTAATATTTGTGAGCTACTGTGGCTAGCTGGCATATTACCAGTTAGATAACACAGCTAAAAGGATAGATTAACTGACTAACAAAGAGATGTAGAAAGGAAAAGTACTGATGTTCTGTGGTTAAACTGCTTTAACTTCTAGTTAGCAGCTAAGCTAGCTAGCTAACAAATACACATGATAAAATAGTTATATAAAAGCAGTAAATATATCAAGAACATGATAAGCATGCTCACTCTAATATATTATGAACACAACCAGAACAAGCTGGCTAAGCCTACACAGCTAATTACTGGAGCCAGCCAACATGTTAGCAGTTAGCCTACCTGCCACAATAGCTCACGGACTAATAGAGCAGAATCTGGTGCGACCTCGCGCCAGACATTTTCTAACTGTTAGCAAACACTGTTAATGTAGTTTTGAACCAACAGTTGGTTGGCAAAAAAAACCCTCACCCTTTAAACCATTCTGCTTGCTAAGGTTAAGATGTGAATGTGTATTTTATTAAGTATTGTGTGCTAGCACTCTGACATGTACCTTTTTTTCCTGGGGATGTTAATATACTAATGGGTAAACACACGACTAACATGCTAATAATTTACTGCTAGCACATCATCCCTAACTGACAATAACAACCAGCACTGATACAGAGGTGTTCACTGAAGCTCTGGTGCTAGGTTTTAACATTCAGCTAACATATCTTAATATTATTGCAATGCTTTCCAACCAAAAGACAATAGCATGAGATATTATGTTAGCGTGCCATATATAGAGTGTAATTTTTTTTAAACAAATAAAACTATGGCTGAGAAAAACTGTTGATCTGAAAGCCCATTAAATGCTTTAATAACCTTTAATGCAGTTTGTTTTTTGGCTCCTAAATACTCAATTACTGATGCTGTACAATGAAAAGTGTGATCTCAATTGAACATCAAATAGAGGTGCTTGGAAATAACTGAGAGAACCAAGATCTGAACCTTCAAGCAGAAGTTTGTAATGAGAGAAAAACCTGAAAGACTTCCCTACAAAGCACTAAGCACTGTTCCAACACAGGGTAGGTGTGAACTGGTGTCAGTATTTACCTTTCTATTTCCATTGTGGGTTTGGCTCCACCCTACATCGATAACTGTACTAGTCCTTTCAGGGTTTAAACTTCTGCTCACTTTTATGTTTACTACTGGTGTTGTAAAATACTACCTCGTGAAAAATAACCCACAGCCGAAAGTTACCAGTAGAAACTGGGGTGACTTACGTGAAAAGAAAAAAATAATTCCAGACAGAGCCAGCAGGTCTGTTGTTTCTAGACATAGCCCTGTTTTTTGTTTTGTTTTTTACATTTTGTGGACTATTAGTGAAAGGAGCAAGTTGGAAATAAAAAGGATAAAATAAGTAGTGGAAAAACAGTCCCTGCAGTTAGAAAAGGCACAAAGGTAAACGCTAAAACACTAATAAACTGGAAAGCCATCAAGTACTAGTCATATTTTTTCTTGAGGATCCTCAGGAAGCTCATCAAATGCATTAACCATCCAAGTAAAACAGGCCTTTGTTACAACCCTTGAAACCTCAAAGGTCTCAGACTTTCTGGTACCATCAACAAACCTAGTTCCCAGCAGAGTCCTTGGAGAAAGTTTAATACGTTTGAACCTTCAGCTACTTCACGTGCATCAAATACTGTTCAACTCAGCAAGGCTCCAACTCCAGCAAAGACGCTCATGAGATCTTTGATCAGCACTTCGGAGTCCTGATGGGAGGCACTTTGGTATTGGCATTTGGAATTTCCAGAACCGTAATACCTACGGATACAGTGACTGGAGTAACACTTAGTCAGCAAAAGAAATCAAATTAGTCAAGTTTTATGGCTTTTGTCACACGAAAATTGCCTGTTATTGGATGTGATTTATGAAATAAATTCTAGACTGATGATGGGCTGAAGGTTTAATTCAAAAAGTCATTAATAGCTGAAGGCCTAGACCTGAAAAGGCACACCTGACGAAGCATCGCAGCATATGATGCAGGTTTTATGGCGCCATGAGGAGTTCTTGAACTTGAACTCAAGATTGAGTCAAGTAGTGGAGTGAAGTTAACTGCTAACATGATGTTACGGACAGAACAAGCATTTCTGTGCTGCCACGCTCATCAGTCCGTTTTTGCTCTTCAATAAAATAAAACTCTCTTCCTAGTATCTCAGTTTCATGCTTTCTGTAGCATTTAAACCGCCATCAAACCGATGATCGTCATTAGAAAATGCCAGAAAAACAAAAATAAACATGTCTCTCTGGCTCCAAACAGTTCGTGCATACAGCGGTAAACGCTCAAAGCTTGCTGTGATCTCAGAGGATCCAGAGTTGTTCAGTAAACCTCATCGACTGCAGAAGATCCGCTGGCTGCAGCGAAACCGATGTTCTCGTTGATCAGCATTAATGTAGGCAGAGTCAGAGCTCCAGAGTCTCTAACGTGAACTCGGAGGGTTGGCCGCTCTTGCTGTTTGACTCTTTTGCTCAGTTAATGAAACCAGACGGGCTGCGTGCTAGTCGGAAAAAGATCCAGGGTCAGACTCGCAGTCGGTCATCTTGGCGTGATCTCCGGCATCACGGTGGGCAGGTGGATGGGCGGGCACGAGTCCCTGTGTCTCAGCTTGAACATCAGCTGCTCTTTTTCCTGAGAAAGCTTCTGGTTGGATGCTACCTGCCTCTCCAGCGCCACCTTCAGGTCTTGCTGCTCCTTCGATAGCTGCCTGAGAACAGGAAGAAAGGGAAAATTATTTGAGAAAGGACAAGGTGGTTGGGGACCTCTGTTACGTCTTTATGTTTCCTAGAAAACGGAGCAACGGACTGCACTGATCCAAGGATACTGATTTGTTTCGGCTGCTCTGCCTCACAGATTTTAAACTGGTGCTCAAAGTTGTTTTTAGAATAAATCTTCTTTAGCTTGTGACACTTTGAGTGGGTGTAAACACATTTTGTAGCTCTGAAACCTAAAACCTGCAGTACTTCAGCATAAAATTAAGGTAATGTAAACAGAGATCAGCTGATTCTGAGAGGGTCAGGTGGGAACTTTGCGCAGGTTTGTCTGGTTTTATAAGAAATTGCTCTTCTCTAATCTTAATGAGGTTTTTCTGAGGGTTGAATCCGAAGTTGGATCAGTTACTATCACTAAATCAAAATGTGTTGCTCCTTTAGTTTCAAACATGCACCTCCTTATATTAAACTGTTCTAACACCAGCCCATTTTGACTGAAGCGCTCCTGCAGGAAGATGTTCTGTCCAGCAGGTGGCAGCACACTCATGCCTCTGCTCTGCTTTCTTCACTCTATCAAATATTCAGGCACGTACTGAATGAGAGTCTGGCAGTTGTCTATCCGGACCCTCAGGTCCTCGTTCTGCTGCATGGTGTGGACGATCTGGTCCTCCAAAGCCAAATTCTTCTCCACCTGAAAATCAGGAGACGAGCATGAAGACGAAGAACGTCGCGGAAAGAACGAGCCCCACAAACACAAGGAAACGTAAAGACATTAAATGTAACTGAACAGGAATGAAATGGAGTTTGAGGTCAAAGTTCAGGTTTTCTGCAGTGTTCAGCACATGAAGTCAAACTTTTAAAGTCTTGTAACATCACAGTTACTACAAAGAGATGTCTTTGTACTAACAAAGTTTTTTTGCATTTTCTCTGCAAACTCTGGACTCAGGATTTTAAAAAGCTCATTTACCGATTATCTTACTGAGGAGGTGCATTAATTAATTATTCAGAGTAGTTTTTAAACAGCATGGGTCTAGAACTCAAAGATTTAAGGTAAATGGTTTTCTCTGATATCCACAGGCCTTTCTAAAACCTGCAGCCTGCAGCTGCTATTAGATATTTTGTATAAAACCTTCTGAACAGATACAAAAACTATAGCTGACAAAAAGGAGAGCAGCTCCTGCACATCTGAGAAAACTCAGATCATTTCACATGAAACACAGCTCGTTCTAACACTCAGCATGTATCTGGTGTCTGTAGCTTCATCACGTCCACATCAGCTTCGGCGTCATCGTACGGACAGGTGACGTACGGACAGGTGACATAAAAGCTTCACACCTGCACTCTTTAAACATCATCACGTACCAGCATGTCCATCTGCTGCAGCTTCCTGTTCTGCTCCTGCACGCGCTCACTCTTCATCTCAATCACAAACACCAGGGACTCCTGCTCAGACTCCCAGAATGCACCTGGGCTCCCGTGAGCCTAAACAGAATATTAAAGAGTTTTAATATTGTAGTTACAGGTGGTTTAAATTGATTTAACTTCAAACACAAGTTGAACTTTAAAAAACACACACAGACACACCTGTATATTCCTCTGCAGGTCCTTCTTAAACGTCGATTCTTCGACTCGTCTCTTCAGCTCGTTGTAAACCTGCAGCTCTGCCTTCAGCTCCTCCACTTTAGCCTGCAAAAACAAAACAAAAACACTTAATTCAGCTTCTTCCTGGTTACTGAATACATGAAACATCAACACGCTAACATCCAGAACAGCGCCCCCTACTGGAGTTCTCCCAGGGTTTCTGCAGGTATGTTTAACACTTTTCTAACTGCTTACAGAAACGAATTCAATACCTTCAATGCCAGAAGGGGCAAAATGTACTCAAATATGTCCATGCAAAACCTCTGAAGCCTCAAATTCACACAATTTAAAAGGATCACCAGAATTATTAAACAGATTATTACTGTTGTAATTTACTGCTGTTTCTCTTTTTTCCCCCTAGAACAAACTGGATTCAGTGTTTTAAAAAAAAAAAAACCTCATTCAGCTCATTGCCATTAGCAGGTGCCTGTGTGGTTATCCCATACAGTTTATGCAGTTTAATAACCAAGCTAACTGACGTTATTTGATGACTTAGCACTAAAAGCTAAGCTCATACTGAGGCTTCCAAACACAGAGTCTAATATATACAGACAAACATGGAATCTTTTATATACAGGCTATGTCTTTAACTTTAAGCTCGAATTAGTGAAACTGAGGTCTGTATCATACAAACGATCTCCGCTCTCACCGTTACTTCACATATTTGTTCTTTTCATCAGCTACAAATACTTGAAATTACAATTACCACTTTTACCAAGTGCATCAACTGTGGGAACCATATCTTTTAAAATGTAGACTGTTATAAGAGCTTCACTAACACTTAATAATTAATGGGTAAAGCAAAACAAAATTACTCACACACAAACAGGAAACGCAGACTTTGTGAGATAAACCAAGAATGAAATTAAATCTAGTTGTTAAATACAGAATTTCATTTACATTCTCGGCTGATTTTCAGACTGTATTAACAGACACAAAAACACTGCTCGTCGTTTCCACGCGTTTACCTTGAGAACGTTTTCAGCCGCCTGAAACTTTTCTGTCAGTTGATTTTTCTCGTGCTCGTTTCTCCTCTGCAGCTCTGCAGGAAACAACACAAACTCGGTTTATAGTCCCAGCATCACATGACCTCAAACAGGATTACTTTTTAAAAGTGGCTTCACTTGTGTTTGTC
This sequence comes from Neolamprologus brichardi, assembly GCF_056152115.1. Classification (NCBI taxonomy): domain Eukaryota; kingdom Metazoa; phylum Chordata; class Actinopteri; order Cichliformes; family Cichlidae; genus Neolamprologus; species Neolamprologus brichardi. Next base: position 9,257,943 of record NC_142105.1, on the reverse strand, counting down.
GGGTTCTTTTATCTATAACAGATATTCTAATTAGACAAGAAAAAAGAGACAAAAACAACCACAAAGACACATAAAATGACCAAAAGGAGACTAAAAATGACTTCAGGGTGACAAAAGAAATGAGAATCCAGTCTGCTTCTTAGTCATTTCCCGCTTCTTTGATCCTGGGGGTCTCTCTGCAGGAGGGGAAGTCTGTGGTCCCATAATCACAACTCGTTAAACAAATACAGCAGATATAAGTGTTGACTCTCCAGCCGTCTGCTGTGCGTTACCTTCCACGTGCCTCTCGTGCTCCTCAGTAGCAGATTTACTCTTCTGTTCATGCAGGATGTTCAAATCGGCCGTCGTCTCCGTTTTCACCTGGAAGTCAGGACAGATTCAGTTTAATAAAGAGGAAAATAATGAGACACAGGGCTCGCAAAATCGCTAGCCCGACGTCCCGGGGCTAGCGAATTTTCCAGTTGGGCTACCTAAATCTATCTCTGCCCTGCCCGTCGGGCTATCATAGGAAGGAAAAATATATGTCAATGCTTTTGCATTCTTTCGGAAATGTAGCTGGGTAATTATGTCATTGGCATCGGTGAGCCAGAATTTGCGCTTGTTTTTTGCTTTCACTTTGCAATCGCGCGAACTGTGTATAGAGAGCGACAGCACTGATTGGTGAGTGATGATCATTTGCACACCAATTCCTCTGACATCGTCTTATCAATCGTTAGCTTACTATGCAAACATGACAAGTGAAATCTCCCGCAGCAAGCTTAAACATGCGCAGAGAATCGCTGAGCGTTATGTGAGTGCGTGTGTAAAAGCAGCAGGATATATATTTTAGTTCTGCTGAGCCAAATAAGACAGGTCAGCGTGAAGAAGTGACAGCCAAAGAAAAGCTTACCACAAAACGGAAAAGTTATGACAAATCAGACTATAAGGCAAAAAGAAAGTGCAGCTTTATGGTTTCATGGACAAAAGAATTTCTGTGGCTGCAATATGACGAGCTAAATAACCAGGGCTGCACATAAGTGGTCCGTAGGTGCGCATTTGCTGTCAAAATAAAAAGAGCGCACAAGATAAGAAGTTGCAACGCGTGTTTGCGTACATAAGATTTTCTGGAGAAGGACAGACATTTGTTTAGAACTCTTAAAGATGTCGAAGAAGCTCCTTTAAGCAATTACTTTGGTTTTCCTCCACCTCCAAAGAAATGTCAGAAGGAGTCCGAACCACAAAAGAAGCACGTATTCTCGGAAAAGTGGTTGCAGGAGGTGAGCTGGCTTCAAACAAATGATGAACGCACAGAGATGTGGTGCAGAATGTGCCGTGAAAATCCCACTCTAGCGGGCAAAAACAGCCTTTTATATGGACGCAAACGCGCATTGCAACTTCTTATCTTTTATTTTGACAGTGAATGCGCACATGCGCACCCGTGTAAATAACATAATGTTCTGCCGGGTATGTTGTTGGTTTTCCCTCGATTTCCCTGGAGTCGACAAGCGCCTTTGTTACTGGGACCAGTAACTTTAAGAAACGCCCCCATTAGAACCCATGAGAAATGCAAGAAATGCATTATTGCTCAGTCTGCAAAGTCTTTCCTGGAACAAACACCAATTGCAAATAACATACTAAAAATAAACCTGAAAAATCTGTTTAGAACAGCATACTATGTTGCAAAGAGTGAACTACCACTGGCAAAATTTAGCAGTCTTTGCAAACTTCAAAAAGCAAATGTCCACTTGCCTCTTACCCGTGACTTCAGAGGAAATTTCAAATTCAGGATCTGACACAGACTGATTCATGTCCTACACAGTTCTTACAAGTTCATAGAAATTTCTGTTCAATTAGAACCAAGTATTTGAGTTGATGGTTGTAATTTTTATACAATGTTGCAATTTGTGTTTCAACAATTTTTTTGATTAATGTTTTGTTTCCGTTACAATATTATACTTTAATGTATAAGATTGTAACGGAAACAAAACAGGAAACAAAACATCAATCAAAAAATTGCTCTCTTTTTTATTTGGGCTACTTAAATTTATTTTGGGCTACCAAAAACTGAAGAGTCCCTGCCCGAAGGGCTACCAGGGATTTTGAAATTTTGCGAGCCCTGAGACAGTTGGAGGGCAGGCGTCAATAAAACAGGACACATGAAGTCCCAAAAACCTGCTGTGTTTTACAAAGAAACTTGATTGGTTTCTGTGCTCCTTTAATCACTGACATATTTTTAAAAAGTCCATTCACTGGTTTTCTTCTTTTTTTAAATCTTCTTTGGCAGAACACAGAAATGTCTAATATCTTATTAAAGGTGGCATCCCTCAAGGAACTATTTTTGGTCCTCATTATTTTCAGCATCACAACACTTCGAGTCTATATTTCATAAGCAACATATTCAATATCACTCTGTATGCAGATTATAGTACATTTTAATCTACCTGCTGTACCTAAGAGCTCCTACTCACTGAAAAACTTCTTCGGCTGTTTAGAATAATTTCTGGATGGCAAAGAAACAAACAAAAAAAAACCCCAAAACAGAGAACACTGTTTATTTTCAATCAACAACAAAAATCAGTGATTGCAGATAATCAGGTCAGTAATCAGAAGAACATCTCACCTTATCGAGGATGCTCAGTACGAGGCCACACAGTTCTTCATCACCATGATCTTTCAGTAACTCCGCCCTCTCTGGGTTCCCATTGGCCTCCTTTAAAATCCTCAGCTGCCACTCAAACCGCTCCAACTGCTTCTCCAGACAGACGTCCGGCTCACCTGACGCACGTTTACCTGCCAACCGACACAAAAACATGACCTTGAGTTACAAACATGCTTTAGAGCAGAGGTTCCCAAAGTGTGGGGCCCGCCCCCAAGGGCACAGAGTCATTGCAGGGGGGCGCGGTATGAAAAGAAAGAAAAAAAGAAAAAAGAATGCTTGGACACTGCTAGCATAATGGACAGACACAAATGCAAAGCAGTACATGAAGCACACCACCCTCTTCAGGCAGAGAGTGGAACTACAGGCATTATAGGTTGACTCTAATGTTTTGGCTGCTGTCACAGCATTTTCCCAGCTTTTATGATGAATTTTATATTAGAAAAATATTTCAATAGAAATCAATAGAAAGACTGAAGAAAATGTTTTGGTTCTACTATTTTTACCTATCAACCTCCTTACGAATAATCAGAATCCGCATTGGAAAAGCCACACTAAGTTCATAGTTTGTATGTCCTGTTTGTTAATGTGTTACTGAAGCTGTGAAGCACTTTGCAAATTTGTTTTTATGAAAAATATTGTAATGTTTTTCAGGCCTTCTAAACTTCACTTTCCTTGACTTTAATTTCATACTTTTTAATGACCGTGGGAATCATGAAAAAAATGTTCTCAAGGTCTAAAGCTGAAGTTCATCCTTGCAAGAACACACGGTCATGAATCACACCTGTATGCAGGAAGTATTTCTCACTGCAGTTCTTATTTCAACCCGTCGATTACAGCACGGACGTGCAGACACACGATCTGTTCATTCAGTTTCAGTGACGTCTTCAGTTTGGATAAACCCGATCACATTTCAGCTGTCACAAACACAACGAAGGTTATCATTAACAAAACGTCTGGAGTCAAAAACAAGCTGCCACATATTTTAATACTGGGAGCCAACGGGGCTTTAAGGGCTTACTTAATATCTGTATTTTTCTAATAATCCTAGTTCAAATTCAGGCGCAAACAGGTCGGAGCCTGTCTGATGTTTAGACAAAGACCAGCTTTACTTTGATTTGAGTTTATTCACAAAGTCCTGCAGCAGCATGTAAACACAGAAAAATGAGACCCGACGGAGTTCAGAGCAATAAAGTCGCGTTTTTAAAGCTTTAAAATCCACGTGGAGACAATTTAACATGAGAGGAAGAGATTTAAACTAAAACTCATCAGAGAGCTGAAACAGTGCAATTTTCAACAAAAAAAACATGAATGAATGAATAAATGTGCAAATATGCTGTTTTTAAGGTGAACTTCCAGCTACTGATTCACAGGATGACGACACGTCTTCCTCCAACGCTGCAGTTTAAACGAGTGGCTCGTAAACAGGAGGAAATGAGGGTGCAGCGAGCGTCAGCGGTGAGTCAAACTTTCAAAGCAGCTGCTTCATTCAGTCACTCTGATAAAATCAGTGTGAGGATGATCGTTCAGAGCTCGTTTGTCACTGCTGGGAAACTGGAGCTCGTAAAAATGTGAATATTGTCTGTTTTCATAGGACCGTCACATGATTTGGCTGAGTAAAGCCACACACTGGAAAGCTGAACTGAAACATGAGACATATGGCACTACGTCATGTTAAACTCTGTAGTTTTATTCCGTTTCATAGTTTTAAATCTTTTCATTAATAACATAAAAATATTTAATCAACCTAAAACAAGAATAATGAATAAATCTAGCTTTGTTATTAATTTCATTTTTTTTTGTTAAAAATGTCACTTTTTTCCTGTTACTGCATTATTACATCCATTTCTTTGGATTTGATTCTATTTAAGATGATTCTGCCTTTTTTGTGACATTTTATCTGGCTGACCGATGCAGGATTTTTAAGGCCAGTACCAATAATATTTAACTCATTCAAAGTCAGATATATGGGCCAATATTTAGCGTAAAACATATCGCCAACATTTGTTATGTGTAATCATTTGTAAGCCCTTAATGTAAAATGGTAATGCAGTTTAAAGAATTTGTGGATTACTTGTTTACTCCGACCAGCTGGTTGTTGTTTGCTCCAAACAAGAGTTGCCAGCTGGGAAGTTGCACAGCGCCCTCTGGTGGGCAAACTATGCAGCATCGCTTGTAACAGGTTTGAAGGGTGTTTCTACAGTCTCTACTTACATTTTTCATTTTCAGTCATCAGCAATTATTAAAACCGATACGGCAAGACTGGCAGTCAGTTAATATTGGCGAATATATTGGTCGAACTGTCTTTATTCTATTTATTTGGGGTTTTTTTCTTTACTAGCTGATTGTTTTTAATTTAATTTGATGTACTCTTTTGTCCATTTAAGTATTTTAAATTTGTGAATGAATTTTCTTCTTTTTGATTTACTTTAAATTATTGTTTAGCACTCTGAACTCTGCGTTACAAGTGCTATCAGATAAATTCTCACTGCTGATCTGCAATGTACTCCAGGGTGTACCCAGCTTCTTGCCCTATGACTGCTGGGATCTCCCTGAACTGGATAAATGGAAGAAAATAGATGACTGACAATAAGTCCGGGTTTAAAGAGAACTTTTTGAAAACTCTTATATAAAAAAAACATCCATAAACTTGTTTTATGGATTGTTTTTTCATTGGTGACCAGCATGTTTAGATTCCCTGTTAGTGAAGCGTAAAATAACACTTACATAAAATAAACGCGAGGCTAAGACTAACAAGCGTCCGGCTACGAGGCAGCGAAAGTAAGAAAAATGGTAATAATCTGCTCCAACTGATGGATGTGTCTGAGGTGGAGACATCTGTCCTGCATAAACAGAACTAGCCTAAACCTTCGACCCAAATAAGGAAAAAGACACAGTAACACAGTAGCATAAAATCAATGCTATGCTAAATGCTCCATTAGCATTCGACCTTTAAACTGTCAGGTAAAAAACCTGAACAGGTAAAACTGTAAGACGTGTTCTGTTAGAGGGAGATAAAGGTGTCCTAACAGGTGTGAACAGACACCTGTAACGTTCTGATGATGATGTCACTTCAGTTTCTGTTTATTTAGGAAAGGCCAGGAAGCATGACTTCTTTCGTCTGTCATGCAACAGATTTATCTGCGCACAGGCTCATTTTCATCTGCAGCGCCTGGCAGCTTGATGGTTCATTAAAAAAAGCCTTAGAATAAACTAAGATGGCAGTTTGTTCTGTATGAAATAGTCAGAGCTTTTTTCCAGCAAGTTCTGAGGTGACTCGAAGGTTTTCCCGTTCCAGGAGTGTCCTGGCTGTGGCCTGGGGACAAGCCCAAAACACTGCTCAGTACAGGTGAGCATGGCATCTACTCTGACCTCCTCCCGAATGACCAAGTTCCTTACCCTCTTTCTAAGCGAACCTTATTTATTTATTTATTTTTAGAAAAAAAGAGGATGAAACCAGTCATATATCCGCTGCTTATTTTCACTGGAAGTGTACAGAAGCAGAATTACAAAAATCTGTGTCACCATCTAAATACCAGCCCATTTACGGAGAACACGCCGTAATTATCACACATGCATTTATCCCACCACCAAAAACAGAAACGAGAACTTATAGAAACAATTCTGTGACATCACTCAGAGAGGAAGAGGTCGGTCCTTTTTCCTCAGAAAAAAAGGAGTCTTTGTACTCCTAAAATATGAAGTATGACTCTACGCATTACAGCAGAGTGAAAGTGAAACCTCTCATCATCAGTCAGACTGATTCTCATGACATTAGGTTCAGAAAAACAAGAGAAGCAAACAGGAAGTGAAAGAAGAGTGAAGAGGAAACCACAGTCTGCAGCACAAAATATACTCACCTTCATCATCCTGGCGGATGTTCACCTTCTGAGTCTTCTCTCGTTTCTTGCCTTTGCTTTTCTTCTGATAAGACAAAAAGGAGACATTGCAGTAAATAAACAGAGGTTAAAATTCCTCTTAATGAACATGTATTATTAAAAAATAATCAGAGAAGGGCATCAAACCTCTGGGATACTGACTTAAGCAGCAGTTTCAGCTGCACTAGATGGGCAACAATGGGAACCCCCAAAACAGGAATGATTTCACAGCTGGAGCCCACTCACATTTTCTCCCAGCTAACATTATGTGACTTCTTTTTCACTAGTTTTGCATTTGGGAAGTGTCAGTGTAGCTACTGATAGCATAAGGCGATACCTGGACCCTACAGGGGTTACACAGGTAGTCCATCTCCACATGTCATTAACAGGTGTGCCTCCCAGCACAGTCTCAGGAGCATGGAGGAGACTCCTGGAGATGGGCAGTTACTCTAGGAGAGCTGGACAGGGCGGCAGAAGGTCCTAAACCCATCAGCAGGGCTCATGTCTCCTTTGTGCGAGGAGCAACAGGATGAGCACTGCCAGAGCTGCAAAATGACCTCCAGCAGTCACTGGTGTGAATGTCTCTGACCACAGACTTCCTGAGGGTGACCAGAGGGCCCAACATCCTCCAGTGGGCCTATGCTCACTGCCCGGCACTATGGAGCCTGATTGGCATTTGTCATAATTACAGCCATGTGAGCAGTAGTTTTATGCTGACAGTCAACTTCCTGTTGGCTCTGACCAGGTTCATTAGAGAAAAGCGACTCTCTAATATTAGCTAATGCTGCCAATGCTGACAGACTGCTTGATACCCACTTTACCAGCTAACGTCAGCATGCTGATAGCCGTTGACTGGTTATGTTAGTGACTGTTAGACTTTGTTGCTAAGCTAACATTAGCTTGTGTTGTTTGCTACTGATGGTGAGGTGAAAGAGAAACGCTGAGCAACTCACGAGAAAGGAAGATCTGAAACACTTTGAGTTTAAAGAAACCCGAGTCAGGGAAGGTTTGAGCTTTTGATGTACACTACCACCTGTCCAGAGACGAGCTTTAATAACATCCCATAATAATTAGACATGAAGTGAAGTGTTACGACGTGACCGAGTCCTGGTCCGGCTCCAGGTAACAAACTGGAGCAGGGAGTTTGTTGTGAAAGCGTCTCATTAGTGTCCACATGACTGACGCTGAAACGTTCCCTCTTTTCTTTGTGTGTTACATAACTTCAGCTGCTGCAGGACGACAGACGCCTGTTCCTGCTGCTGAAAACCAAACGACCTGCAGCCGCTCGGGGCCTGCACAGAGACGATCCACCACCTGGGGCAGGTCTGAATCCCAAAAGAAAGATTAAAAAGACTTCAGACTGTGACGAGGTGTTGGGTGAGGAGCTACAAAAATATAACAAACGATTCAACATTAACACGAATGAAGTGCTTTTAATGTAAAAACCTGCAGCTGCACCTGGAAAAGGTGGAGCAGACAAACAAAAGGATCAAGTGATTTACTGAAAGCCTTCTTAAAAACTTCTTAAAAAGAAACACAATCTAACTTAAACCAGCTTGACTGTTCTACCCTCTGAAGTATGAAACCATGAGAGGACAATAAAGGCTTTTATTACGCACTTAAGATAACTGAAGTAGAGCTTAATCCAACAAGACATAAAAAGCTGATATAAAATAGATAAACACATGTTCTGACTATGGAATAATTACACTGACAAGCTTCTAGCTATTCTTCCTCCCATTATTATTACTACTAAACTTCAAGTTATTATTCTAATTTCAATGTCTCCCTCCATACTAGAGGAGAGCTTTGAAAGCCAGGCTGGGGTGCAGGAAGGTTGTGGGAGGGGCTTCAGAGGGAGAGTGGCGGTGGCGCCAAGTGAGTCTGGGTTTACAGCGAGAGGAGCATAGATGTAATAAATTTAAAAAAAAAAAAAACAGATGTTGCTTCTAGATGGGAAAAAAGAAGCCAGCGTAGAAGTGACTTAAACATGCTTTTTATCTGAAGGCCACCAGATGGCGACAGAATCTGTAAACACGCCCCTGCTGAGTTTACGGACTCCGGCACTCGTTTCGAGTCATACTGAATTTAAAAAAAAAAATTATGTTTTGTAAATCTTGTTTAAACCCGTTTCAAAACACAAGATTATCTGTGGTATGGAAACACCAAGTACTCATCACTAGTCATTAGCAAACAGTCAGAGCCAGCCTTCGCAATCACATTTGGTTTTTGGATGGCGATCGCAGAAACGCGCAACTTGAGAAATTCAAATCACAATAGCTGCCTTAGGGCGCTTTATATCATGAGGTAAAGACTCTACAATAATACAGAGAAACAGAGAAAGCTCCAACAATCAGCGTCCGCCCTGACCAAGCGTTTTGGTGACAGCGGGAAGGAAAAACTCCCTTACAACAGGAAGAATACTCTGGCAGAAGAGAGGGGCGGCCATCTGCCTTCACAATCTGGCTGCAAATCCTTGTTTTTTTTCTTAAGGTCCATTAAAAAGACTTTCCCTGTTTTGAAGCATCTGTGTGCAAATACTGAACCCCTGTTTTCCCGCAGCATCTGTATGACAGTCATCACTGGATCTGTCAACGTAAACCGCCGTAAATCTTTCAGCAGCTCACAGGAAGCCAGCATCACTTCAGCGAGAGAAAAAAAGGAATGACGAAAACTCGTTTATCCCATTAAAGAAAGAAAAATATCGATCAGGAGACACGCAACTCATTACTTAACCAGCATTGTTCAATCCCAGCAACACACACAAACAAACACTTGCATAAGTTAGGCGTGTATCCAAACACACACTGAAATGCTTACTGTATTGCCTCACACCACCTTATTGCTCAAACACTGAGGCCAAACAATCACGCCCTAAAACACTGCGCCACACACACACACACACACACACACACACACACACACACACACACACACACACACACACACACACACACACACACACACACACACACACACACACACACACGCTATATAAACACTTCAAACTCTGCTCTGCAAACTGGACACCCTCTTTATTTAAACTCAGAGCAGAAACAATAAATATCTCTGGCTCAAACACGTCGACGTGGACTCAACCTCTGAGGAGGAGGAGGTGGAGGAAGGTGGTAGTGAGGAGAAGCATATGTTCCTGCCGGCGTTGTGGAGGCCCTCACTTTTTAAAATGGCCATAAATCAGCAGCGAGATTCCTCTCCTGTGTTTAAACAACACTTCGCCTCGGAGAAAAACCTGCCTGCAGAGAAACAGACGCCTGGTTTCACGGAGCAGAGACCAGACTCTGCTCCCGAAACCTCCACCACGAGGAAAAAACACTGATTAACAAGTTTGGGTTAAACTGCAGCAACTGAACAGCCGAGCGAGTAAACGATGAAATGCTGAAATGGTCTCTGTGCCATGAACAATCCCACCGGACATCCTCAGAATCAGCTGTTTTTTTAAAAAAGAATTTTAGTTTATTCAGTGAAGCCGAGCAAAACTTTACCTTCTCGCTGTGAAGACTTTCAAAGTTTCACACTTTTTAAAGCTTTTTTGTTTAGCCTCCCTGAGGCTAAAGAAGCCTACATGATATTTATAAGACTAGAACACATTTAAGCTCTGCTAAAACCTGAACCTAATTCAGGTTCACGTCCACTCTAAACACTAAACCAGGTTTCTGTGTTTTGACACCGACTCTGAGCATCAGCATGAAGGATCCATCAGAGCAGGGTGTTTGATCCGATCTCTGATAAATCACTGGAGCAAATTTTAAAAAAGTGCATTCTGGGTAAACTTTCATCACCACGTGGCGGTGTAGCGTAGTGTATGCTTAGAACAAGTGAGAGCAGATGAAAGGTCTCCATTTAAAAGATAAATCAGCTGGAGGTTAGGATGGAGCTGCTCCTGCTCACACAGCGAGAGGTGGAGTGGCAGGTGGTTGCAGTGTTAGCAGTGATGCAGGTTTGATGTCACTGGTAGTAACCAGGAGGATGAGTTTGTGGATGAAAGCAGATGACATCAACTTCCTCTGTTGGTTGGCGTAGTTTAGAAACAGGGAGAGGAGTTCAGAGGTGCCTCCTAAAACCTGGACCCCACACCTCCTTGAGTAGATTTGGTTTGGGAACACCTCCTGGTCCCTGAGAAAAAAAACTTTGCCAGAAGTAGATTGTCTTGAATAACGACTTCAGAAAAGTGGAACAGAAAAAAAACTTTTTTATGTGACAGAATAAACTGTAACCTCTCAGTCAGAGCAATGTGTTCATACATCGCTCACGGAGGTCAACCTTTTAGGAAAGAATGCTAAGATTGCTAATGTTAGCACATGCGTTCTTACTGCTAAACTAGCTGTCTAGTATTAATTTAAATTTCAGGTCAATCAAGCAGGTAATCAACTGAATTTCTTTGAAGTGGAGAACTCAACAACATATCAGTGAACAGAACTGTGATCATCTTTGAAATAGTTTATTCTTTAGCCACAATTTTCTGCACAGCTTCGTTTATCAGCTGTACTAAACCCAAAGTACTCCTGAACAGTTTACTAGTTATACTTTGTTTACTACTTCCCGTACATACTGCCCTCTATCGGCTTTTTCTTACAGAGCACTGCGATAACACGCTACTAAAGCGCAGCATCTGTTTTGAGAGACAGAAGTGACAACAACTCATCCAATTAAGACCACAGCCAGAGTATTTCATAACTTCACAAAATTCTTTTTTAGATCACTTATAACGGTTTATTTTGTGGGGTTTTCTGGGAAAAAAGAGAAGATGTTTAAATTCTGTGTAGATAAAAACAGAATCCAGATATTTGTTATTCCTTCTGACATTTTTACCAGTGGTTCAAAGCTGAATTCATCAGTATTCATTAGTTCCTGTTATTTTAGCTCATGTGGTGAACTGATAGTTTTACTGCAGAGGTTATAAAGTTCACACAGAGGGGGAGCAGAAACCAAACAAGCAGAAGTGCGTTCAGGTATTCGAGTTTTAAGCTTCGAGTCCTGCCAACTCTTATTTCCAAAACATCTTCCTCCACCCACGTTACTCTTCTCCTGTCATCTTTAAAACAGACCGTCTGCTCTGTCTGGAGTCCAGACGGTGGAAAACTGTAACCGCCACACCATCTGTTGGTAGAAACAACTGGACGGGTGTGAACAAAAAGACCAAAGGTGAGAAACAAACTGCACGTGAGCAGAGCAGCAACACGAGCGGCGTTAATAGTCAGAGGTTTGAATATATTTGAATAGAGCTGCAACAGCTACTGACATGTTTCCAACAATCACAGCTGTGGATTCACCACGAGGCCTTCACGCGGACTGTAAAATGTGTTTAGGATTAAAGATTTTATAAGATTCAGTCTGAGAAGCCTCTCTGACCCACAGCGAGGAACGGCACTCATTACTGGTATAAAAACCTTTAAAGGTCAAAGAAAATAAATAAATAAATAATCAAAATCACCTGATCAACAAGCTCAAAGGTCCAGAAAAATGTCCTTTCAGCTGTTTCCCTCCACCACCCATCACAAACCAATAAACACATTCAACTTTACTGTTGTCAGGCAGAAGCACTCTGGTTTAATCAGCCACCTTTACATGCATCAGATCTCTTCTCTGTGTCCGAGGCTACAACGAGTCGATTAAAAGGCTCAGTGGTTACTTTGTTTCCAACGTCTTTTGAACGTTTCCTCTGGCTGCTCCACTCCGTGTGTGAGGAGGTGCACACGCAGCGAGACAGAGCAGAGAAAGGAGCAACTAACGAACTTAACTTATTTTACTTATAAATCTAGTTTACATTCTCAGATGTTTGTCATGTTTTCATTTTAAAAAGAAGAATGACTCCAAATTTGTTAACTTAACACTCGTACCAGACAGATACCAGCCGTGCTAAAGAGGCGTCCAGTGAAGAGCAGTGACGTGGTGACCAAAGACCGTAGAGAGTCGCTGACGTTCAGCAACATAAAGCAGTTGGGCGGTCCTAAGGTAATTTGCCCACTGTGAGGCACGCAGCTGACACCAATGAGTGAAGAATACTCCTGATTGTAAATGCAGTAAATGCACGGTTACCTAGACAACCACACCCTGGAAAGCTCACTGGTTGCTAGCGTAAAATTGTGAGCAACAATGCGATGCTCACTGAGCGAAATGCTTCCTACATGGACGTCCTTAACAGTTTATTCACGGTTATTTCCATAACTTTATCAATACGGCGCTCTCATTTCAATAAGAAAGAAAACAGACGAGGTTAAATAAGGTCCGTACGTACTGTGTTTATGTAAGAGCCTGCAGTCTACATTAATCACATTCTTCAATCACCAAATCATACTTCGAATGTTGGCTTTTTACGCTGTACACATATGGTGTCACATTATGTAATTACCGATACAAATTAAAGGTTAGTTTAATCACATTTCACCTGTTTTAGCCGTGAACTAGCGTGGGACGGCACTGTTGCCAGTCACACAAGTGATTCTGTATACAGCCTTCAGCATAGCGAGCACAGATACCGCAGTGACTCTGCAATGTCACCACCGGCTGTTCCCTTCCAGTCCATTTGAAAAATGGCGGCAGCAGTAAAGAAGGAGGAAACAGGAAGAAACGATGGGACCAAATGGACCAATCGCAGTCACTGCACAACATCGTGTTACAGTGTAGGGTTTCAAAGGGGTTTGCAGCTACGATTTTTAGTTTCCATATCGCTGTGTGGACGCACAGCAGGCTTAAAGAGATTTCAATCCCAAACTGTGTTCACAATTTTAACTGCTGATAGAAAATCCATTTTATTTTTAATTAAAAAAAACATTAAAATAAGCAGAAATGTTGCGACTGACAACAGTTATAGGAATCATTCATAAATCATTGTGGATGTTAGTGGGGAAGGTGGTATTTGAGCAGCAATCAATCTGAAATGCTATTAAAGCCGTCAGTGTGAGTGTGGATTTCCTCCTCAGGCTCTGAGCCTTTCTGACACGCCTCTTTCTATTCTGAGCTAATCAAAGATTTACTCGGCTTTGTGTTATGCAACAGCATCTTCAGCCGCCTCTGCGATGGAGCAATGTGCCCGAGGCAGGTATTTAAACCAGGATCAACATCAAATTATCCATCAACTTCAGCGTTATCACTCTGAAGCTCCAACCGAAGGCTGCAGCTGCAGCTCGTCGATACCAGGAGCTCCATTAGTCGGATCAATCGGATGGAAAAGTCTAAATGTCTCAGCTGGTCAATCAGTCACACTAAACACAAAATGCAAAGGTAGGTAAAGCCAAAACATCTGTATTGTCCAATAGCAGCTGGGGCGGTCCTGCGGTCCCCACATTAGCAGATACCACACGAAGTTTGGGAAATATATGATGTCATCACATTTCCTGTTGATTACTCGATGCTATAAAAAGTGTCGGCGTTTCTACGATTGTAGGTGGACATGAGCACAGACTGTAAATAAAAGACGGACATAGATGTGACCAAAAAATGTGCATGTCCCATCTCAGAATTAGCAGTTAACATCACTGTGCCACATAAATTGAGTCAAGCCTTAAAGGGGAGGAGCTAAAACATCTTGCTTCGGGTAAAGGATGCATCAAGGGCCAGTATAGGATAAATAAGGGTAACTTTAAATTGTGCAAAGTTACTCTAACACAGTCCAAAAACAAAAGTACGGAGCTGGAAATCTTTTTCTCTGAATCTCTGCAGGAAGCAAAATGCTGATAAACTTCCTCTCAGTTTCAGAAAAATGCTGCAACCTGCTCGCTGAAAGGATCAGAGTGGATTCAGCTTCAGTGATATCAAAGTCCAAGCAGGCGGGACAACAAGAGACACTGTGTGAAGTTTTAGTGGCGCTGTCACTTTCTATCAATAACCAGTGGAAGACAACAGCTGGCAAACTTCACTTTTACCCTTGAGTGGGGCAGAATTACAGCCACAAGATGGGCGAACGCCGCAGATTCACACACAGAGACTATTAAGCACCAACAGCTGAGCCGCACGTGGAGGTGAACGAGTCGACAGCTCAGAAAGTGTAAAAACTGCAGCCGCAAACTCAGAAACATCCCGACCGAGAGTCCGACACGACCCGAACAAGGGTTCTGCAAAGAAAGACGGAACAATATTTGGAGTTTTCACTGCCATTTCCTCTAGGAAGTATCATCTTATGCCCAATGTGGTCATCTGAGGCACATTAGTCCAACTCCAACTCTTCAAACTTTTTGTTTGTGAGGGGCAGCCTATCAGAAGAAAGGATGAATTCAAAGGCCCGGGGAGTGATAAATAGGCATTAAATTGAACTGTGAGTGATGCAAAGCAGTTCTATCGGAGTGCAGCGATAAAATAATGAGCAGAAAGGTGTTTTTAGCATTTTGTGCTCTGGTTTGTGCTGGTTTGAGCCACCGTTTGTGGCCCGTGAGCACAGCTGGTTTGAACTGATGTAAACTTCTCCTTTTAAATCAAACCTCTCAGCTGAGTGAGGCTCACGGAGGGAAGTCGAGCTCACTGCAGCACGTTTTGGTGCTAAAAGCTTAAAGCTGCTTTAAGCTCGTAAATAAACTCACTTTATCTGCACACTGGAGGATTTCAGAGAAGTTTCTAAATGAATGTGTCTGAGGTCACTGCTTAGAAAGGAGCATCGTGGGAAAACTCAAGATTAGAAACAGATGTTCAGGACGAGGAAAACGCTGTTTTCCCCACATTTTAGCGCCAAATCTCCACTTGCCGCCGTGTTTGTGACTCGGTTAAACTTGGGTAAAGACGATGCCTGTGCCGCGGACACACAGTCCGCTCCCCTCCGCTCATTCCCGGCACGTCTCGCCGCCGCCGACCGCCTGTTAATGAACCTCCGGCGGCAGAAAAACAGAAGACAAAGCAGAGCTGTGCCGGCGGGGTCCGCGAGTGTCTCCTGCCCGTGTGTCTCACCTTGCTCTGAGTGCAGCCCATTCCTCCTCCTCCGAGCTCCACAGTCCCGTTAAAGCCGCTGATCTCCTGCTCCTTCCTCTGCTTCTCTGTTGACAACTTTCAAACACTCCGGAAAAAGTCCCATGAACGCACCGCTGCAGCAGCCGGCTAGGAGGGCAGGGCTTACCTTTGCTGCCTTCAGGGACAATCAGGAACTCTTACCACAATCATCTCTTTAAAAAAAAGTGATGAGTGCAAAAAAAATGTCCGAACTTTTTTTCCACCTCCACTATTCAAATTAACATTTGACTACACACAAAGAAGAAAAATAATTTTCTCCACTCAGAAGGCAAAAGAATTCAGGCACTACATTGTTTACAACAATTTATCATTCGGACTTATTTTCTGTTGCATCCAAATTTCTGAAAAGATCAAAAATCCCGAAACATCCCAAAACAAATTTATTATCTATATAGAATATAAATAATATATAAATCTAATATATTTTATTATTTATTTTATTCAGTGGATAACATTTGATTTTGTTTTCATATAATATTATTCTTGCAAATAAGTCCAGCTTCACATCTGAACAGTAAGAACATAAATCTTCAGACTGTATTTCCTCCACACTGTACTAAAGTCTGGACAGTAAATTTACACATCACTTTAATACCAGCTTGTAAGACTTCAGAAATCTTCCAATAGTCACACTCCTGTCAAGGCTGTAGCATCGTAGTTCTATTTTCCCACAGCGTTTGAAAGTAGCCGCATATCAAAACTGTGACATGCGCAGTAGCGACTCTATTGTCTATGGGAACCGTTATGGTAATGCAGAAAACTCGTGTGTAAGTTACACAACTGGCCTTAACCCCCCCCCCCCCTTCCCCGCCCCCCGCTCAGCGGTTTATTTCATCCTGAGGAAACTCCTACACAACAAAATTAATCTGAGAGCTCCAGATAATCTATGAGTAATCTGAATTTCAACATAAAGTGAGGGTGTAATGGCTCTGAAACGCCCTCTGGACCTAAAATTACTTCACATATTGAAAAAAAAGTATGTAGAATATGTTACTGTGGATGTCAAAATAATAATAATTTAAATATAATAATAATAATTTCCAGGTGGAAAATTCACACAAACGGCTATTTTGGTTCACGAGCTGCAGAGTTTCACGTGGAAAGGTGTCAGATAAAAGTAAATATTTAGTTAGTCACGGTAAATTTTTCATATCTGGTGCAAATTAATGTAGCGCAAATAACTTTTTTATTGTATTTAATCTTTGCAATGGTGTTAAGTTATAAACGTTATCTGCTGCCAGAGAAACCTAGATTAGTTAGAAAGGTTATTTATCAGCAGTCATCCTGATAAGTTAGATAAAGACAATATAATATCAAACATCTTTTTACCATTCATCCACTATTTTGGTATCTATCCAAATACCAAGCAAATACAGGGCCAGTATTTCAGATTTCACCAATAGAATACCAGTAATTTTACTCTACAAAGGCAGGTGTAGGGGAGAGCAGTGTGTCATGATTCATAAATCATCATCAATTTGAAAATTCTGAATACAATCTAAAGACCAGTGTCATTTTTTATTTTTATTTCCTTTTAGCTTATCGTGTATATTGAACTTTTTTTTTTAGAAAGAGATGGAATGTAAACGTGCCTTCTTTGAATCACTTTCAGTCAACTTATGATGTTTAAATGTGCCACAGGCTATAAAACAGACAGGGAAGAGCAGGAATGATCAGTGGGACTGAATCAGTCTGTGGAGGAGCTCTGCTGCCTCTGTGGAGCTGAGACTGGTTCTTCATAATGACCTCCTGTCCTGACTTTCACTGACTCCTTCAGATTCTGACCAGCCTTGTGCGTTAGCCTGTCCAGCCTTCTGGCATCTGTGTTACACAGAAAATTTGAGATGTACGAAGTGAACGACAAAGGAGATGGGACTAGCTAATGAGGGTGGGGGCGTGGTGTGCTCGGCTTCACCTCAGCTGAAGTGGACCTCTGCACTGTGTTTGCACTGATGATGTCACAAAGTCCATCTGTGGTTAAGCTGTGTCCAGATGACTGCAGATACAGCAGTCTCTTCTGCAGGCCCTTGTAGTCATTAACAAGGAGACTTTCCCTACTCGTCCATGTCAACTACTGTCATCTTATTGTCAGCTGCAGCAATAGTGTCAATACTGTCACTGTCCTGACCTGCAGCTGAGCTTTCAGGGTGGTGTCTGCTTGAATTACAGCATTTCTATCAGCTGATGTCATGGTCAAGGGTGTGTGTGTGTGTGTGTGTGTGTGTGTGAGGTATGTAAACACTAAGTCTGACTCTCTTTAGGGTTTAGGAAGATGACGTTATTGGTGTGATCAGGAAAAACTTCTCAGATCATTCACAGTAATTCAAAATAAAAATATATAACCAGCATAGTGCATGCTACTTACACATACACAATGCTTTATTGTTCCACACTGACATATGTTTTTACTTATGAGTTTATCACTGAGATATGAGATAAACATAGGAGAAGAAAACAGTGAGCAATGCTAGCTAACTTTAGCTTAGAAATCAAATCAATAACTTCACTAAACAAGCACAATCCAGGTGTGACACGAGGACAAAAACCAACACTGACATGTCTTCATACAGGGTTTAAACAGAGACAACATTACAGTACAAGCTAAGGTTAGTCAGCTGGTCTAACTCAGCAGTCCCCAACCTTCTTTGCGCCACGGGCCGGTTTATGTCCGTCAATATTTTCACAGACAGGCCTTTAAGGTGTCACAGATAAATACAACAAAATAAAACCAGACACATGGGAAAAGACCCAGGGAAACCGGTTAACAATAAAAACGATTAAGAAAAATAACTATAAAAACTGATTAAAACCCTGAAAACCATAAATTTCACACCCGAGCTCAACTCTCGCGGCCCGGTACCAAACGACTCATGGACTGGTACTGGGGTTGGGGACCGCTGGTCTAACTAGTTCTATATTGGCAAGCACTAGCATGCCTGCTAACACAGACAAACGGCAGTCTGTGTCATTTTAAATGGCTGGTTTTAGTGGATACAATCAAATACCAACTTATCCAAACTCGCTGCCCTGATATGAGAACTTATCAATCCCGGAAGCTGATAAATTACATCATCAGTTAATATTTTTATTGCCATCATCAGACTAGCATAGCCAAAATACAGCTAGTGGGCTAAGTATAACTTGATTGCAAGCTATATCACTAGCAAAATCATATCAGAGAGGTAATGCTAGTGTGCTAATTTTCCAAATTACCTCACCCGTTCTCTTGATAATGACACAAATGAGGACTAGTTCTAACTATTTTAACTAGGTAAACACATTTAAAGTAGAGACAGTTATTCAATTCTTTATCAGCTAGTGGTACAAAATAATTATCAATATAAATGCGCAGCATAACTAAGTTACAGCTAGCTGCCTGACCATGTTGCTTGCTAACATTATAGCCACAAAAATCACATCTGAATGGGAATGCTAGTTAGCTAGCTTTCCAAATTCCTTTTCCAACTAACACAACACTAAATTGTGTATAATGTGTTTATTTTAGTCATCAAAGCAAAGAAGACCACATATTTGGTGCTAACCTGGTCTACAGGAGTGAATGTATTTCTGTTAGAGATTACAAAAAGCCTAAATTCAGAGAGTCAGCGGCTGTTTGGCTGGATTTAACTGCAGCTCGGCAGTGAAACCCTGCTCCTGTTTTATGACCATTATACGAGCAAAATGCAAAGCTTGTAAAGCTCTGAAACTCACTTAGGACATGTGCCAGCTGTGTGTTTCTGTTAAAACACTTTTGAGCTTTAAATGTGACCAAAGAGAATCACATTTTAATAATTACAGGTTTTGATATCATACTTTATGGGTCCTTGAACTTGTGCGTCATCTTTTTCTGCAGATATCAGAAAAAGAAAATGTCCTCAGCACCAACTCTAAGAACATATCCTGGATATAATGAAATCAAAAAATAACAGTAAGTTTCCAGTGTTCCCTTATTTCCTCATTTCCTCCTTTATCTCCTGAACTTCCTGAGTCATGCTTGTCCAACTCAAACACGTGAAGTCAGTGATTCAGAACATGGCAGGGAAAAAGACAATAACACAATCAGGTCTGGAAATGTCTGCAAACCTTCAAAGCTGATGCTGACATAAGCTGTTTCCTCATCATGATGTTTGGTTGAAGCTAATCTCTACCTGGAATGTTTTTTTAAACTATTAATCATCCATCTTTGGTGGATATGATCAGAGGAGATAGAGAAGCGGGTCGATGCAGCACCTTAAAAGGGCATTTTGAATTCTCTGGAGTGGCTTTATATTAAGTTCATGTGCTCAGCACCAGTCTGGGATTACTAACTATCAGGTTAACAGCCTTTCTCATCTTAAATGTGCACTATGCTCTCTTTACATTTATTAAACAGTATTAACAGCCTGTGGACAGATTTCTGTGTGAAGTTTTCTGGATGAATTTGCTGCTAAAACTCAGAGGACATGACATTCGTGCCCTGAGTGTGTCATCAGAGACCAACACGTTAGCTTAGAAATGAAGTCAACTGCTAGCTAATGTCATTAATCAACACACCAGAAATTCCACAAAGACAACAACAAACACTCAGGTGGCTTCACAGATTATTTAGATGGAGACAAGTAGGGCTGTAACTATAGATTATTTCAGTAATCAAGTAATCTATCGATTATTCCATCGATTAATCTAGTAAACGGATAAAAAATACTTTTGTCTTATTAATGAGCAATCATAAACATTCAAAAGAGAAAAAACACAGGTCTTTCACAATGAACGACTCATTGATTTCTGTTTTCTCCGTGGAGCTTTACTGCAGATTCTTCTGCCATGTAAGACAAACTGCAGTGGATGGAGCAGCTACAAATTTCACTTTTCTACTTGTCGGAGTTTGTTGATCAGGTGCTTTGATGAAGGACTCCCGCAGCTTTTTCCCAGTAAAGTGTTTTAATGTTGATCACAGGAACAGAGCTGCTGTTTGTTTTCACTCTGTCTGACCTCACCGTGTTGGTAATGGCTCCGCCTCTTTGCTCTTCACTCCGCCTCTACGTTAAAAGGTGCCAGCGTCATCATCACTGCTGCTGTTGTGTTAGGTGTTTTTGTGTCAGTGTTTTTGTTTTAAACTGAGAGCTGTGTGGCCTTATTGTTGTCTGAGTTTTTATTCACATGCTGCTCCTAAATACATTTGTACTGCGGGTCTGTTTTTAGTCATAAACGTGTCTGAAGCACTCCCATTTACATCATTTAACACATCGCCATGCTGCAGAGTTGTGCATTAAACAAATCATCGAAGTCAAGAATTTGTGTCAAATCAAATTATTTGAATTACTCAATGAATAGTTGCAGCTCTAGAAACAACATTAGCGAGCAAGCTAGCTATGATTAGCTCTGTCAGTAAGTAAACTAATGTTAGCTAATGCTAGCCAGCAAAATATCTATTTTTATGTAATGAAGCCAACCAGGCTGGGGACCTTAGGTGGTAACATCAGCAGGACATTCAGGACATGATGGGATCATTTGGTCGTCAACATCCCGTTCGTCCCTGAGGTGTCTTTTTATCTGGCTAACGTTAGCAAACTCTAGCTCCTCCGCTATCATAGATGTATTACATATATATAAGCTGTCTCAGGTAGCAAAATACTTTCTGGATAAGGTCGGCAAATACATTAAATTCTGGATCTGGTAACTTAAATTGACATTTTTAAACTTCTCTTCCAGCTAATGTTTTGACTTTCTGAAACAAGATCACTGAATTGATGCAGTGTAGCTGCTTTGTTCCTAAATTGTTGTTAGCACAATCATACCTGAGTGTAATCGTAGGCTATCGTGACACCTTTATTTAATTTTGGCCCTCTTTATAGAAAATGTTTACTTTTTTATGGTGAACTGAAGTTTTTCTATGACCTTATTCAAAGTCACTGACAAAATCAGGATTCTCATGGCAGGGCTGAGTTAAATAAAGATACGTTTTTAAAATCATTTTGTTTGCCTACATCTTAAAATGGCAGTAGGTAGACACCTGGACACACGGTTAATCTGATCCGGCTCAGATTAACAGCCTCACTAATTATGATCTCAGCCAATCAGCATTAAGCTCTTAATAGAATCACTAGAAACAGGTAGCTCAGCTGATCCTGCTGAAAACAAATGACAGGACCTGTTTAACAGATCTTTATAATCTCACATCCACAGGAAGCAGGCAAAGTTAACTAACTCACTGATTTACATGACAAGAAGCTGGTTAATGATAGGCTCAGGTCACTCTGGTTGTGTGACATCTTTACGGTGGCTTTAAATAACAACCTTCTTAAATGAGTCATCACCACATGTCTGAGTATACTTTAAGATCAAATCGACCACTTTTAGAAGTCGTTTGTTTCTTTTTTTCCATAACCAGTTCTCCTCTCTTATGTGACCACATACAGATGCACCAGTTTCACATGGCACCACCCATGATGGGTGGTCAAATGTAGTTTAACTCGAGTCCCTCAACTTCTGACACTAGAACCTGATCCTTTAGGCTCTGAGCATGTTCAAGTAAAAAGCAGGTTTTGTGCGTCATGTGACTAAATGATTCCTATGAGTGACTCACAGAGAACACAAAAATATAACAATAAATAACATCAGAGATTAATGCTGCAGAAACTCATTAATATGGTGATTTAGTGCACAGAGCAGTAAAATAAACATGTTAATTCAAAAAAGTCTGGATCCATTTAAACATTCAAGCCTTCTGTCCGACAACCTGGTAAAGGAGATGTGGAAATCGCTTCAGATTGTCTGCAGATCAAACTAAAATAATGTTATTGACTGATCTGGTTTTCTGTAAGACTCAGAGACAAGTTGAACAGCATTCTGTCCATCACCAGATGAATAGGTGCGCAGAGACACACAGTCTGTGCTGCTGGCTTGGAGATGTTTGTAAGGTGTGGCTTAACAAGCCTCGCATTTAAACTGTATTTAAAACATGTTTTATGCTTCAGATATTAAAAAACTGTGATATCTTCCCTAAACGTAACAAAGTCTCTTTAGTTAACGTTTGTTGTTTGTTTATGTGGAAGCAGAGCCAAGGTCCATCTTCCTGGAGCTCAGTGGAAGCCAACTCAGGAGTTTAGCAGCTGTGCAACATTTTCCAGCTCCTCCTGAAGCTTTTCCAGACTGAGGAGGGACAAGTCAGGACGTCAGGTATCGTTTACCTGTTGGTAAACTCACAATCAGAGGTGAGAGCTGGACTCTCCTGTCATTGAGACGCATGAAATTATTTTTACGTTGTTAGATGTGATTGTGAGCCTTTCTCAGACACGAGGAGCCGGGTCTTAGAAATGTGATTTGCGGGTGTTCAGGTGTTTGATGGCGAGCGATGGAGGCAGTCTCCGGTGCTGTCTCTGATGGGCAGGGCCTGAGAAGACGCAGAGTGAAGCAGCTGTTGTTGGATGGAAAGTTATCCTGACGCTGAGAACAACAACTGCTGCTCCGCCGTCTGCCAGAGAGACGACGACACGCTAAAAATACACACAGAGCCGCATTCCACACATGAACCAGCGCACGCGCACGTGTGTGTGTGTATGTGTGTGTGTGTGGTGATAATGTACAGGCTGTACAGACCTGGCTGCACCTCCTAATATAAACTCGAGCAGAGCTGCTCTATAAATAGTCTTCAGTTCTTTGTGGTGCAGATTACAGTTCGGCGTGAGAAAATTCAAACAACCTGAGTGACAACTTACCCACAATCCACCTCTGACCCACAGACATGTGAAAAACTAAGACAAAAGTCATTTAATAACTAGTGACTGATAGTTGCAGCCTATCACCTTACAACTCTATCTAAATCCCTCCTGAAACGAGGGCAGAAATGGCTCCACACGGGTAGAAGAGAGGTAAAAGTCAACACGGTGGGGGCTAAAAATAGATCACGGTCATAGACTGCATATAAATGGATTGATGTTGTCACCATGATGCCACCCACTGTTTAGGGGCTGTTCATTTTGAAGACTCGACTTAGCATTTTGACTGCTGCCTCACCTACAGACTGTATGGGAGCATCAAACAGACACACATACCTGATGATTTAACGCTCAGTAAAATCCAAATAAAGTCCCAAAACTGGAGCTCAGACTTCTTTGATGGTCTCTTAGTTAAATTAATCTCACAGCAGCCAGATTATTGGTCAGATAATTCCATTTAAAAAGGCTCCAACAGCACAAACACGGTCCAGAGCTCCAGGTCAGGGACCCCAATTAGCTGAGGTGAAGACTAGCAGACAGCTAGCAGCTACAGCTGCCTGTCAGTCAAAGAGGCTGTCAGAAAGAAAACATTCACACCTGTACAGGTGTTATAAAAGTTTAAATTATCCATAGAGACCAGAACAGTTGTTCTATCAGGTTGTAAACAGGTGTATGTCTGCTGTGAAGTCAGATATTTTAACATGGGAGTCTGTGGGGACTGACTCACTGCTGGAGCCCCTGCTGGACGTTAGAGGAACTGCAGCTGTTGGTGCCTCGGTTTCATTTTCTTTTATCATGCAGCTTGATGGCAGGTCTGAGTGTTACTGGTCAGGGCTCCTCTCTGCCTCCAGGTTGTAACTTGGTTCTCTCGCTTGGTGGATGTAGACAGCAGATAGAAAATAGTTCCTACATGAAAGTAAGAGATTTCGGTGTATTTTAACCGAGAGATAATTTTTATAGAGAGACATCACTGGTTTGATTAGCGTAACTTTCAGCTGATGGCAGATGCTTGTCTAGCAGACACTGAGCAGTTTACACCGACATGGATAAACAGCAGTGTGCTCCAGAGGAAAAATATCTACATCAGACTTCAGGACAAACACAAAACTATGTAACATGTCCTCCTTCTTTTTGTTGTTGGAGGCTTCTGAGAACTTCTTAAAGCTTTAATTAGAGCTGTTTTGTTCCGCTGAAGGCAGCGTTCAGATCACACTGCTCGACGTGACTCGGCTCTCCTCAGGCTGCTGGTCGGATGATCGGATTTTTCCAAATAAACACAAACTGTGTCGACGCACACAAGATCGATTTAATCTCCAACAGCAGGTCACTTCACAGTTTACAGGCTTATATCAGCTTCTGCTGCCTGGGGTTTTTACAAATAGACTACACTTGTGATACAAAGTAGTTTTGATTTTAAATCCTCCACAAACACAGATCTCACTGTTTTACCTTATAAATGTTACCTGAAGATCAAAGGCTGCAGGATTATCTTTGAATTAAAAACGTACATTTTGTTTCATAGGACAGCAGAGTTGAATGTATCGATCTCAGTGTAAACCTCATGTCACAGATCTAATGCTGTTACACTTCTGGCTTTCATGATAGAGGAGTCAGGCTGAAAACCAGCAGAGGGGTTTTACCCCGGCCTAGCAGTGTTGGGAAGGTTACCCTTAAAATGTATTCCATTACAGAATACATGCCCCAAAATGTATTCTGTAACATATTCTGTTACTCAATGAGAGTAACGTATTCTGAATACTTTGGATTACTTAATATATTATCATGCTGTTTACAACTATGTGAATGTACTATTGCTGTGATTTATTACTGTTACTGAAGGTTCGGCTCCGAACCGTAGTAAAGGGACCTCTGGCTAATACATCGGTTCCGTGTCAGCTCATAGCCGAAAACTAGCTTTACTTTGTTGTCTGGGTCAACTTTGCTTGCGAGAGACAGAGAGAGGTGTTGAAAGGCTGCTCCAACGGAACTTATTGTTTCGGAGGAAAACAGGAACACAGCGTACAGTGAGTCTTAATAGCTTACTTACAACTGGGCTCCTCAGGCACTCTTCTTGGCTGCAGTGGTTATTATTATATGTACATGCTTCCAGCTCCCGTTTTTGCTTGATGACAACTCATACTTTTCCTTTTTCTCCCTCCCTCGCTCACAGACACATAACAGGTATGGCAGTCCATTTTCCCTACAGCACGGACTACACTGCCTTTGATGCTACATTCTTTAGAGCTATGCCTGTAGCATTCTGCCTATTAGCTTAGCACAACAACAACAACAAAAAGGGCTCTGTCACCCAGGAAACACAGAGAGAGAGAGAGAGTGAGAGAGAGAGAGAGAGTGTCACCCTGTAACCATGGCAACCGTAACGCTGCTGCCTGGAACAACAGAACATAACTGTTGAACAAAACCCAAACAGTCCTGACCCGCCACAATATGAAACAGGAAAGTACCACCGTGTAATCCATTTATTTTAACAAAGTAACTATATTCTAAATACCACCTTTTTAAACGGTAACTGTAACGGAATACAGTTACTCATATTTTGTATTTTTATACGTAACGGCGGTACATGTATTCCGTTACTCCCCAACACTGCTCCATAGACACTCATGCTTTAGGAGCCCCCACCCCTCCACACCCGATGGCAGCTGTGTTGGTGCGGTCCGTGTTTTTTTTATAGGCAGTAAGTGGAAATATCAGCCTGCGCCTGGATCACATTAACGGCCTGACTCGCTGGTTTAATTAACTGCACATTAACTGTAGAGATCTCAGCAGCAGCAGAGTTATGCTGGTTTTAATGTTTAAAGATGCTGCAGAAGCAAATAAAAGCACAGAAATAATCAAGATGTCACCTGAAGCTTCTTTTTAGCTTCTGATAAACCTGAATGCGTTTTTGTGCAAAAGGACTGTGGGTTTCATGTCCACCACACACTTGGTCCCTGAGGAACAATTACAGCAAAGAAAAAAATGTTTCAGTGCTCATACTGAAGACACGCCTCAAATGTGGTAGAAATTTTGAACATTTTTACTTTTTAAGAACTGCTTATTCTGAAATCCTCCATATTGTTTCATTTATGTTTTTTAGAGGTGAGGCTGCGATGGTTTGGACTTGTGCCGAGGAGGCAGCATGGACATGTTGGACAAAGGATGATGAAGATGGAGCTCCCAGGCAGGAGGAAAAGGGGAAGACCTCAGAGAAGATTCATGGATGTAGTGAAGGAGGACCAGCAGAGGGGCTGGTTTCTATTTCAGTCATCTCAGGACGCCTCAGCTTCACCTGCTGTTAGGCTCAACAAAAGTCCATCGTATTAATTTAAGGTTAAAAATAAGCACTATAGATTTGAGGTATGAAAAGAGTTGTAGTGATAGTGAATTTAGAACTTTTTAAACAAAATTTTATTTAAATTTTAGAAACACAAATATTAAAACAAATTTAAAAAAAATTCTTTGTATGTTGATTGACTTAAAATCTGTTTTTCTCAAAATGATCAAGTTATTCTTCATCTTCAGTGTTTATTACCCAGAGCCTCTATAAATGAAATGCTGCCACCTTGTGGCCAAAAACAGGAACGTGAGGACTGAAATGTGCTTTATAAAAAGATCCATTCAAAGATTATATTTAATAATAGAAAGTTAAAAAGGGCCAGTATGTGGGGGTGGAGGTGGGGGGTGGAGCATTAGAAGAAAAAACAAACAAACTTTATGAATATTTATCAAAACAGTTAATTGTTATTTATTGTCAAAAGCATTGTTTCAGTTTGCTGGCTTTTGTTTGCCTTCCACTAAAATTCTGTTGTTAAATCAGTTCAAGCGTAAATGGAAATTGTAGGGGAGATAAGAGGTTCCTCTTTCTGTAAACACAGCGTTTCCTCCTTGGTGTGCTGTGTAAATATGACTGAAGATGTCCTGAAAGCACATTTATTAATTATAGATGCAAAACGAAAGAGTTTAAGTTTTAAATATTGACTACCCCCTTATATCCACTATAATAAGAACGGGGCTTTAGCATGCAGCGCTTTAAATTGTAGTTAAGTATTTTTACACCGTGGTGGCTGTCGTTTGAAATGAAGAAACTTTGAGGTCAAAGTCGGGGTGTGGTGCCCTCTGCTGGTGATCAACAGAAACTGACAGATGTAGATACATCATCTCTCTTTATTCCCTACTTTCAGGTTGATAACAGAATATTTAACGAACTGTATGAGAAATACAGAGATGAAGATCAGAGTAGAAGACAACCTCTCCTCCATTTTGTCACTTCTTATCCTCCTCGGTCAAAACAGCCCGAGGATGGAGCAAAGTTCCTGCAGCAGGTCCACGTTCAGGTAAACTCGGCAGAAGGTGAGGAAAATGCCAACAGCCGAGAACCCGATGAGAATCCAGAGAATCTGAGCGCTGAAGTAAAGAGGAGCCAGACTGAAAGAGACCAGAGGCATGAACAGTGTTGAGTCAGTTTACCTGTTACACACCTGCACAGGCAGAACTACTCACAGTAAGTCATTTACAGGAGGCAGAAAGCTCTGTTCCACCTGGTTGAATGAACATTTTATATTTTAACTACTATTTTCTAAAAGTGTTAGCATTTTGACCACAGCCAAAAGAGGCCACATACAGATACTACAAGAATCAGCCTGTAAACATTTTCATTTCTTGCTGTAAAGTTAGACATTTTTACATGAGTCTATGCGGGAGCCTCTAGTGGACATTAGAGGAAGTGCAGAATCTAGTTTAAAAAAAATACAAGCTTTGAAAAAACCAACATGACGAGGCATTCAGGGGACAGTCTGGATCTAAAAAAATCGCAGTCAAAATAAATAACCTTAGCTTGATGATTTTGTACTCTTGTCCTCCGTTTGCATAGTTCAAAATTTTAATAGTTGCCGTTTGTCAGACTAATATATAATTTCCCTAGGGATTAATAAAGTATGCTGATTCTGATGATGTCACACAGTTGGACATTTTTAACTCAGCGTTTAACTTCACTGTGAACATTGCAAACGTTAGCATCAGTATAAGAATGATTTTAAACAGCGAGTGTATTTTTGTAAATGTAGGGGTTCTCATAGCTCTCACCGTCCCTGTGCAGACTCAGAATATCCTCTAAAGTAATTGAACCGTCCGTATAAATAAAGCAAACCGCAGACTGAAGACAGACCTGAAACACACAGACACACCTTTAAATATTTGCCTTTTCAGGTCATAAAGTGTATGTGTTAATGCTGATGCAGCAGCCTCTGTGGCTTCTGTCGCCTCACCTTGGCTGAAGAATACTCCAGATAGCCACAGCACGGTGATGAAGATGGGGAAGTACTCTGAGCAGTTTGCTCTAAACACAAAGGACAACAAAACTAACCGAAACTAAGTGGTAAAACACTACACACCACAGCCTCCAGGGGGCACCAGAGGCATCCCTTTCATTCTCACCAATTTATCAGGTAAAATTTTGTTCTCTGGTGTAAACCTATATAGTTAAGAACTGCCCTTATTGGGGACTTTCGTCCCTCCAAAATTGAAGGGTCCCCACAGGATTTTAGTAATACAAGTACATGCATAGACAAACAGACACAAAGGGGCTCACTGAGCTCTGAAGACCCTTTCAAATTCTGGTGGTCCAGTGGTGGCAGGTGGAGTCACTGAATACTTCCTCCTGGCATAAATTACCTGGAGAGAGAAATAGGCTAAAAACATAAAGAACACATTTTAGTGCACATTACACCTTAATTACATGAACTTTATTTTTTTTTTCAAATGTTAAATAAAAGATGGCTTCATGAGCTGTCCTTCACACAGCTTCTGCTACACAGACCAAAGTACACACCACGCTGCTCATCTATGCAAATTTTATTTATAAAAGCTAAAAAAAATATAAAGTGGAAGCAAGAATGCAGTGAGGGCTGTGAACGCCAGCTGTCACATGTGCAGATAGTGTTAAAAATACTCTGTTAAAGTACTGACTCAACTCCTTAACTCAAAGTAAAGAGTAGCGACTCTAAAATGTACTCTTGAAAGTAGCTCTTTGGAGGACGTTTCTACCAGCTATGTGTGTGCAGAGCTAACTCAACCTTGTGCTATATTAATGTAATAAGATATTAGATTTTTTTTAAAAAATGGCCTAAATTTTAATTCTCATAAATATTCAACTTGAATCAGATCAGCAGAACATGAGAAGAGAAAGAGGAAAATTTAAAAATAAAAAACTATTTTCCCTTGCCTACATTGTAGAGGGTGACTTTGGCCCTAAACAGAAAGTGTACAGTCAGGGGTTAAAGTGGATTCAGCAGGTTAAGGAACCCTAAAAATTGGACACACCAGTCTGTAATGGCTCAGCGTGGGGGGAATCCTAATTCACAATTTCTATTGAGAGCTGCAGTAGATTTTCTTAATGTACAAGCTGTGATCAGCTGTTTTAAATCCATCACAGTACAGCAAAGTAACCCATTTAACCCCTGCACTAACCTGCAGAAGATGTTCATGCAGCTTTTAAATAACAGTCAGTAAAACATAATGTCACATGTACAGACCCAATATGCGATTTAAAAACACGACAACTATGCGTATATGTTTTAAATTGCCAGTGAATCAAATACCACTGAGCAGTCTTTAATTTAAGCCCTCTCCTTCCTCTTCTGTCCTTCTTATCCTTCTCCATCTCTTTTCATGCCACACCCTCAAGTACAGATATCTGGAAATTTTACTTTAGTAAAGTAACAAAGTACAAATACTTCGTTACTTCCCACCTCTGGTGTATGCTGACATGCAAACACAGGAATTCAAACTGCTTTAAATATGACAAACAGATAAAACACGTGCAAACAGAATTCAGGAAATAAAAAGGCCGGTTAAATCACTGTGTTTAACTTTTTTGTGCATTTATAATTTTAAAACGGACGAGGTCTGAAGACGGCCTCGACTATGAAAACAGCACCAGCTGAGCCGTTTCTCGAGTCTGCAGGCTGGAACAATTTAAAACGGTCATAAACATACAAAACGATGTAAAATTAAACAGGAAGGAGAAAACAACGTTTAGAATGATCATTTAATCCCAGTAAGAAGTCGTGTCACAAAAAGCTTACCTTGCTCCAGGATGCCCAGCAGTGTCACGGCGCCGAGCCCGACCAGCTCCTCCATCATTTACAGAGTCAGACAGGTGAGGCACACCTGGTCTGCGAGGACAGGAGGACAGGCGTAATGCCAAGCAGTTCGTCTCGATAGAATTTATCTGCGTCGGGAGCGCGCACTGGGCAGGGAGAGCGGACCCAGTTGACTCCGCCTCCATTTCAACCACACCAGACCTGGAAGTTTACTTTAGTGAACAGGTGAGTGTCGTTACATTACAGTTCAGTTTGTGGGTTACAAGAGAGGGAGGGATTATTTTGGCCTTGACGCCATGTTTGTGTTTCAGATTTGCATCTTCGAGCATCCACAGCAGATCGCTAGACTCACCATGTTCATGTTCTTATCAGTAAACGGCGTCTGTTATGACATCAGGTTTGTTATTTAATTCCACACTGCCAGAATTAGTGTCCCACATCTAGTATTTTATTTACACACCTTTAACATTATGATCAGTTACTGCTCTTGATCTTTGCCTTTTTAAGTCCCCCTCCACCCACCCACGGTTCTAACAGGCTGACCCTGCCACAGTCGGTTCCCCGTGTCCAAATCATGGAGAAACAGTGTCCACCATTCTCGATTTTTTTTTAACTCAAACACTTCTTATGACTTCTTAATTTTGGAGGTTTTAGCAGTTTTGATTCCCAGTTAGCTACACAATTGGAAGTAAAATGTCATCTCTGAACAGATGGCTATGGGAAATATTTTACAGTTCATCTTAAAAAAGGACAATGTCTCTTTTGTATCATTTACAAAAACAAAAACACCAACATTTGATTTTGTTACAGCCTTAATATTTCCCTTTTAACAGTTTAAATTAACTGTAGTCATTAGCTGCAGTAATAAGTATTTTCACAGGGCATTTGTTTTTTTCCTACAGATGACCTGACCAACCTCTGTCACTAAAAAGAGAAAAAACAAAAAGACAAAAACAAAAAAGAAAACTCATGACACTGATGACAGCGGGTAAACTTAAAACTGTTGTCAGAGGGTTACAAGAAATCCCTGGAAATTCGAGGCTGACCCTTTTTTAAAAAAACAAAACAAAAAACAAAAAAAACAAAAACAAAAACCCAAAACAAACAAAAAAAAAAAAACAGATTCAGTGTGACAGGTGTGTCCGCGATGGTTCCACCAGCTCTGCGTGGAAAGCGCAGCTTTCTGCTGTTGGTACATCAAAGAGTAATGCCACAAATTGGCTGGAAGTAGGTGACAAGCAAGGACTTTAAATAAAAGTTTAATTATTTCATATTTAAGTAAACATAACCTAACCGAGAACAAGATGATCAAAAGGTTGATGTCAGATGGAGTGGAAGAGCAGTTTATCTGGGCCAGTTTTTAATAGCCTGCAAGACACAAGTGACCTGTATTAGCTAACAATCGACCCCCCTTCATAAAAATCAATGTTCCACTTTCACATTTGCAAATTATTCTGAAAACAAAAAAGCAACACAAGGCAGCGTTAAAACTGCTACCATACAACCTGGCCCACAAACAAGCCAACAGCCGCACCCTCACTAAAGCCAGTTTTCCTACCACCACAAATGAAGTGGAATGTAAAAGTGAACGTTGGCAGTTATGGTAATGCATGGCAAACCAGTTTTTAGTACAGGAGGTTTCTAATAGCATAGCTGATATACAGAAGGGGTCAAGTCATGTCAGCCCCAGGATAGTAAGTCAATCCTTGCAAATGGGTTCAACAGGAAAAAACAAAACAACAACCTAGGAACAGCAAGTGAAAATCTACTGTGCCTAAATGAGCACCAGATCTCATCAAAAGTGCCCAACACCAAATAATGTGCAGCTACACACCCACATACACTGCTTTGCTAAAATGCCAGTATGAGCATCAGTAACATACAAAAAACAACAATGCCTACATCAACCAAAATTTCCAAGACGCCAACAAAGAGGGAACGTAGCTCACAGCAAGTCACAGCAGTTAATGGTCTACAGAGCTACCAGACCCGACTACCAAGCTAAATTTTCATAACACTATTTAAGTTAAATTTTGCAACTCCTGCTTTTCATACATTCAACAGTTACACTCTGCCACACCACAAGACTCGCCCAGCCATGTGTCCAGTCAGGCCACAAACCCACAAGACTAATATACCAGTGGAACACCAGCCACGGAGTTTATGCTTCCCAGCCCCAGTTATTTAGTACAAGATGATTTTAACCCTAGTCTTCAGACAGATACCTGTGGTGGGTATGTAACAAGTGTCACCTGGCAGTTTGTTGCTCTCTGCCAGGTGATTGGCTGTTCACCTGTTTGTCCATGATTTGGACAGGGGGAACAGACTGTGGCAAGGTCAGCCTGATGGAATCTGTTCACCTCCAAATAGGGGAAAGCTGTGAGCTGACCCTGTGCAAGACTGGGGCAGAAAGACTTAAAAAGGTAAAGATCAAGAGCAGTAACTAATCATAATCTTAAAGATGTGTAAATAATTCTGGTAGTGTGGAATGAAATAAGAAACCTGATGTCAGTAAACAGCATCTGCATTTATAGATGAGAACATGAATATGTTGAGTCTAGTGTGGAAGCTTGAAGGTGTAAATGTGAAACACAAACATGGAGTTAAGCCCAAAATGAGTCCTCCTCCTTTCTTGTAAACCACAAACTGAACAGTAATGTAACAACACTCACCTGTTCACTAAAGTAAAACGTCACTACTTTCTGTCGAGAACAACTGCCTGAGCACAGGTAACAGGGAGAGGGAGTAAACCTGTGGGGCCGGACGGAAAGGCCTGATAGGACTGTAGTTTCCTGACAGTTCCCTCAGGCTCTTTTCTAATAATAACCAGTTTTTGTTTCCTCCAAGAGAACGCTCGCTAGAAGCGATGGAATCAGAAAGGCTCAGGTTTGTTTATACCTGTAAGTCTGCAGTAGATGAATCATCCGTCCTTACAGCACATTTTCAGAGGAGACTGTTACAAGCCCAGGAATTGATGTACTTTATTAGGACTTCAAATTGGACTTCATTATTTATTTAGAGTACAGCAGAGCTGCAGAGAGCAAGTCAGGAAGATGTTACCTGTCAATAACCCAGCAGCAGCCCGTGTTTAGTTTTAATATTGTTACAAAGGAATGTAAATCAGCGATTTATTGGACTGTAAACTCTGTTTTATTGTTAGATTTACCTTTAGGTGAGAGGAAGAAAGTTATAAACTTTTCTAAAGCTTCTAAAGTAGCTTCTGCTTTGCCCAATTAATTGAATCATTAACTGTAATGAAAAGTAACAGTTAACAGGATTAATATCACTGTAAACATGGCTTGAATAGGATGGCTGCCACTACACTGAAGTGACAAATCTGTCCACCACTCTGGGGTTTGTGTACCTGCTGATTGTGTGTCTGTGTGATTGCTTTCTGCCTGTAATACTTAAACAGCTTAAAGTAAATTCCACTGGCTTTATACAGTTAAGAGTCTGAAACACTGTGTGCACGCTGCTCCTCTTTTCTGCCTCAGATTTGATAACTAAAGGGTCCACCCCAAAACTGGTGTCTTATATTAAAAACTGTGGTTTGACAACAAAGTCATCCAGTTAAATTGCTTCCAACATGCTGCTACAGGTAACGCTGTAGTGTGAACCCAGCTGAACTGAGGTATGAAAAAGTGAAAATGATTGTGTTTGCAGCAGCATAACCCGTTAGTACTAACTGAACTCAAGACTTTTGCACAGCAATGTATGAGAAGGTGCGAGCATTTGTCACTGCTCATCGCAGTGACTGAGGATGGTGCTGGGTCTGATGAGCAGTGCGACGAGGTGGTGGCCTATGACACCATTATCAACCACCTATAACACAGTCATGAGATCGCACCCCGGAAGAGTCCCCACTCACACCTTGATCCACGTGACCTTGA
The DNA here is from genome assembly GCF_056152115.1 of Neolamprologus brichardi. NCBI lineage: Eukaryota > Metazoa > Chordata > Actinopteri > Cichliformes > Cichlidae > Neolamprologus > Neolamprologus brichardi. The sequence continues at coordinate 9,223,785 of NC_142105.1, read as the reverse complement.
ATAAGAGGCGAAACAGCTTCATGAACTAGAAAGAGCTTCATTTCATTTCCATGATGGAGGACAGGAAACCTCCACAGAAAACTCAGGTCGTCTCATTTAGTGAATGTGTTGAATCAGGTCAAGAGAATTCACACAGACAGAAACACACAGGCAGCAGCTTTCTAAAGAACTATATTTACATAATACTCTTGTTTTACAGAGAACCATATCAAAAGTATAAAATACTTACAAAACATCCGCTGCAATATATAAAAATAACATCTATCTTCTCCAGATCATTAGGAAAGGCATACATACAAAAAATATATTTATAGACATTTACACAGAGCCTGTTTACAACATTTAACCCAGAAAACCCCGGGAGACCGAGCGAGGCTGGAAGTCGAAGGCGGGCCCAGGGATTGGCAGCGATTTGAATGGAAACACGAAACCATCCCCGAGCGACCGATCGGCGACAAAAACAGGAACAGCGCTGCCACGAGGACACGCAAACATGGACAACAGTACAGTAGATAGGACGACCGGGTCACCGCTCCACTTTCAACGTGGCGACCCGGCCGGAGTTCCACCTTGCAGAGAACGGTCAGAACGGTTCATTCTGATTAACGCCAGCGGTGACAACTGTGTGGACACAACGGAAGATTCATCAAATGCAGATGACGCAGCTTGAAGTCTCTGAATGACAGGAACGCCAACGCCGCGTCCCCAGCACGGAGTCTGAGAAACCTGACCGAGCCCAACGACTGCAGGGATGTTTAGTTCACATTAAATTTCTATCTTAAAACAAAGCGTCAAACTATCACATGGAAATGTTTCGATTTTCTTTTTATTCACTTTATATTTCTATCTTAAATCACATCCAGGTGAGAACAGTGGGATCTAAATCCCGAGGCCAAATTTTCTTATACATATGAAGCAGGTGTAAGACGTGGGTGAAAACTATTTTTACTTGAATTCTGCCTTAAATAAAAGGACTGACAGGGCATTTTACTCTGAATTTGGACTCTCAGGCTTTTCTATCAGCCTTCAGACCACTGTCTGTCAGACCACTGTCTGTCAGACCACTGTCTGTCAGACCACACACAGGGCAAAATGTTCTCATTAAAGGGCACAAGTTTCCTGTGTTTTCCATGTTTTTCTGCTCAAACACAGCTTTAGAGGAGGCGATGGATGATTTCTCTGCAGGTTCTCGTCAGGCTGAATCACAGAATAACATTATGAGTGACTTAAAGGCATCGCGGTTCAGTGCGCCTGTTTGTTTGGACTCTGCGCATTCACCTGGAGGTTCAAGTACTGGACTCCGTGACAGAAACTTTCCGATTCCTGCTGCTCATTTCCCGGCGGCTTGTTACGTTTTTAAAGGACCATTTCTCTGTTTTTTTCCTTGATTTATGAAATCTGCTGGAATATCTGTGAGCCTCCAACAACCAGCTGGCCTCAAATGGCATTCCATAGGGGGGGAAAAAGGCTCAATATACCAGCAGCTCATTTACCTAAACAAAGAAAGCGCTATTGTTAAGTTATTTAAATGTTTATGGAGAAAATAATTTCCCTACAGTATGAAAATCACCCGGCTCGAGCTGTAAAACCATAAACAAACACATGTTGATTCAGTCCTAAAAATAAAAAAAAAACAAAACAGACATCCAGCTGACCCCCCCCCCCCAAAAAAAACAAAACAAAACAAAAAAAACAGAGGGATGGTCCTTTAATGTGACTTAATGCTAACGTGGCGGTCGAAGGCAAGGACTGCGGGTTCAGTAGTAATCTTACTGCTGTTTTTGTGCGTGCACACAGTTTGTTTGTGTTTACCGTTGACTCGTGTGCAGGTGTTTAGATTTACACTCCTGGTGGAAGAGAACAGAAAGTCTCAGAAACCAGTTTAATCAGTTCAGGCTACTTCACAACAATCAGGAAACCTTCAGGCAAAGGGTCACAAACACTTTCAGTCTTTATATGGGGAAAAATTAAACCGAGCTTCAACGCTCTGATTTCATTTCCTTTAAAAACAGCTGATCCAGTATCAGGTGGTGTGTTTTTCAGGCTTTGACCTGAATCTGGTCTGGCTGCTCTCGGAGCGCCAGTTAGTTCTTGTCCTGTTCATTAGCAGATATGCTGTGATGTTTATCACGTAATGTCCTCCAAATGTGCAATAAAAGGTCGAACACCACACAGCAGCCAATGTTTGGCCCACACCTGACTCTGAAAATCAGCATCTGTCCCTGTTGTGCCAAAGTTAGCCCAGATTAGGCCCAAACACGCCTGCTGTGTGCTCATTTCATTCCATAAATTTAGAAAGTTTGAGGACAGAAGCTGATTAGTGCCATCCTGCAAGGATGACAGCAGCTTAAAAGAAGGTGGCGATCGTTTTAGAACCAATATTAATATTTAAGAAGTTATTAAGTCCACTTTTTTTTACTCCATAAAAACCCCAATCTGCATTTTAAAACTGGTTTTATTTGTATAGTGCATCCAAGTCCAGAATGGAAGCTGATGTCAGGACTGCAACAGTAATTTTTTTAATGTTTTTTTTGAGGACTTTTCTACCAGGAGTGTTTTTACACACCGAGCGCTTCGGTAATCTGCTTTTCTGAACAGAGCTTTCGAGGACCGCGTGGAGATGTTTAACGACAATTTTCACTCAAAATGACAATACGATCAGTTTCATAGTGGACTATCCCATCACTCTTATTTTGAAAGGTCAGTCACTGCCCCAGCCATTCCTGTCGTGTTTCCCACAGACTCGCTCAGCTGCTTTCCAGAGACTCCATCACCTCATCTCATATGGATGCCTGCGGATCACCGCTGATGTGGGCAGATGTTCTGAAGCTGCGGTGAGCTGGGAGGTCATGCCACCTTGAACCTGAAGCAGGTTTAGCGAGGTCACCGCGGCTCCAGAGCAAGAGGACAGCCAGCTGCAGTCCGAACAGCGGGATGAGGAACTTCCTGGAAAGGCAGCTGGTTTTCTTACTCTATTATTTAAATATTTATTGATCTAATGAAGAAAGTGTGGTGTTCCCACCCGTGAATTCAGTCTGATCTGTGGGAAACCCCGGAGGAGCTCAGCTGCACGGATCAGCTGACTCAGCTGAATTGCAGAGCCTCCGAGCAGGAATGTGGCCTCTTACAGGAGTTCTGAACACTTTGTGTTTCTTCATCGTGCCGCAACGATTCAACGGCCAGTCTGTGCGTGTGCGGTGCTGACAGGCTTCTCTCTGACAGCGTGAGAACGTGACGCAGTCGCCAGCCTTCTGCGACTAACGCTAACACGTGGCGGCAGCAGGAAGTGGTCGGCAGCTCACTCTGCAGGCTTTGTGTGTGTGCATGCGTGTGTGAGACTAGTGGTGGTTGGCGAGCAGTTCGTCCAGGTCGGCCATCCACTCCTGCGTGTTCTGTCCTTTCAGCAGCGAGTCCACCAGGTCGCTCTCCGCGGGGAAACTCCCCGACGCCACGTTGTATCCGAATGACACCTGATGCTGCTGCTGACTCACTGTTTGGCTCACCTGGTATCCTTGGTTACACTGTAGTCCCTGGCGACCGTTGCCTTGCGGCTGTCCGAACGCTGCCAGGTTGGGGAGTACGGCCTGGTTCTGGGGGCCCTGCTGCTGATTGGTCATTGGCTGGCCCTGTCTTTGGGGGTTGGGCAGTGCCCTCTGCTGGGGTGCTGCCATGTTTGTCTGCATCATTTGTTGTCCGGGATTCAGACCACCCATTGGACGTCCACCTGGGTTGCCGCCAAAGGGGGCAGAGCCGGATGGCATCTTGGGAATGCAAGGCTGCTGCTGCGGCGGCATGTGGAAGGCATTGGGGGGGGCGCTGAAGGACAGGCCTGCATTACTGGAAGGCGGCTGGTTGACGAGCTGCTGCTGCCAGGCGGTGCTCTGACCGCCCGGCATGCCGCCCCCCATGTTGCCCTGCATGGAGGCCGGGAGACGGGCAGCTCCGGCCACATGAGGCTGCTTCAACATAGCTGCATTGGGCGGCGTCTTCAGGTGCTGCTGCTGAGGCAGGAGGTTGTGCCCGTATGGAGCGCTCATGGTGGTGTTCAGAGACGTCTGGCGCTGCAGACTGGGTTGCTGGGCCAGGTGGTTGGGGTGCATGCTCATGGTGTTGTAGAGGACGTCCACGCCGGCTCCACCCCCCTGACTAATGTCAGCCTGACTCACTGTTGGGGGCGGGGCTACGCCACCTGCTGGACCACCACCCTGACCCATGTTCATGCTCATCATGCCCTGGTTCTGAGGGAACATACGGGACCCGGGGGCGGGGCCTCCCATGGAGCTGACACTGCCCATTGGCTGAGAGGAAGCTAAACAAAACCAGAAGAACAGGAGAAAACAACAATCAGGAAAACGTGCGTCAAAATCTTTTTTCAGAGTGGGCCACATAAGTGGGTCGCCCCAGTGAAGCTCCTTAGTCGCACATTTAATCCCTGAGATCTCGTAATAGAAAACATAAAAGAATTTTGTTTGTCCCCGTAACTCTAACCCGCTGGAGCTGAACCGCTGATCTGTTCAGCTACTTTCATTTCCCATTCAAATGAGCGGCGAGGGGTATTTACACAGTCAGGCTGAACCCACAGAAACCAAACTCACTCTGGTTTCACTTGTCCAGATAAAAACTGGTTTTACAAGGTCCTGATTCTGGCTTCTCTGTTGGCTCCCTGCATGTTTTAGATGTCATTTTAATTATTTAATCTTTTGTGTGCTACGACTTTCTGCAGTAACAGATCATACCATTTTTAACGGGATTTATCCTAAGGCCGGAAAACACGACAAACCTCTGAGCTGTGCTTCTCCATAAACTCGATCATATTGGAAGCTTCAGCTTCAGCCGCCCGAGCTGCAATCTTACGGTCTTTCCCCGGTTAAGGTTTATGTTTGATGCCGGATTTGTTTGTTCTGTGTTGTTTTTTTTTTAAACTGGGATCAACTCTGCATTTTGAACCTTGAAATTATTCTTGAAAAAAAAAAAAGAAGCATGTTTTCAAAACATTTCATGGTCCGATCTTTTGAAGCACACGCACAACTTATACCCAAGTGTCGGCACTTTGATCCTTCTTCCTCCCGTGGATGAGGAAGGATACCAAACCAAAAAGTCCCATACCAATCCCATACCAAAAAGTTGCAGAACACACATTCAAATAACTCCTACTTCCTGTTATGATTACTTAAGTGCCTTTTTTGGTACTTAATAATTGTGTTAAATTCTGCATTGCAAGGTGTCTGCTTCTTCTTATATTTTGTGGCCTTTGATTTTGTGATTCTGAACTGAATCACAAAGCATTCATTATGAAATAAATAAAGCAAAGAAATAAAAAAAATTCCCAGGAAAGGCTGTGATCCTGCTCAGGAGCGTTTCATCTTTTTCCACCTTTTTCTTTCAAAAAAATAACCACTTTATTGTCTTCTGTGTATTCTCCCTGAACAACCACAGGGGGCAGTAATGAGCTAATTCCACATGTGAAGAAGCAGTAGGCAGTTTTTCAGAGTTACAGCTCTGTCACAGAGGTATTCATGCCTGAGAGACCTGAGAAATGCACTGTGTGAACACTTCCTGTAGGCGTACCTGTAAACTGGTTTGCCGGCTGCTGTGGGTAAGGGTTCTGATTGGCCGTTGTTCCCGACTGGTCCTGGTACTGTGGAGGAGGTCGGGTCAGGTGTCGCTGCCGCTGCTTCTCCTGCACAGACACATGGAGAGGGTTACTGTGTGGGCTTCAGATTTAGGACAGAAGCGAGGTGTAACTCATTATCACGTGGCAACTGAAGGTGAGCAGTGCAATGACAATAACGGAATAAACTGACCCTCTCCGCGTTCAAGCAGGTTGGAAATGTTGGAACCACCTGCAGGTGAGTCGTACCTGTTCGGCTAAAATCTGCTGCTGCCTCTGAATGTACTGCTGCTGTTTCTGCTGCTCCAAGATCTGCTGCTGATGATGTTGTTGCTGTTGTTTCCTCGCTGCTGCCTCTTTACTGGTCATGTATGCGTTACCGTGGTTACCCGGCATGGCGTTGTTTCCAGGCTTGGACGTCATGGCGTTTGTGGGCCCCGGGCCGTGTGGAGGAGCGGGGTAGCCATTCTGATCCTGCAGATGAAGTTTTGTTACTGAAGAAAAAGCGACACTTTTTTCCTCTGCTCTAAAAAAGCTTCATGTGACTTTGGGAACAGCGTCAGGTAGTTCTTCATGACTCCAGCACAGAGCTGCTGTTGAGCAAAAAGTTTAACCAGAACATCTCATAGGTTACCTGCTGCAACGTTCTCGTTTAATAACTTCAACCACTTGTTGAGCGATCCTTCCATTCAGAAACTTACCGGTCTTGTCTGTATGAAAACAGACAACTGTTTTTCTTTGTAAAGCTCATGATTTCAGATCTTTAAAGTGGTGAAGTTATACGGATATTTTTGAGTTGATTAATATTGTGTGTTCATTCGTCTGATTCTATGCTGGGATCATTTAGGTGTGTCCTAAAGTCCTCTTGACAACAATCTTTATATCTGAAATTATGGAACTTGTCTTAAAAGCCTCCGAAAACCAGCCACCATTTCTACAGCCTAGTAATGCTGTTCCTTCCTGACCAGCTGTCCTTGAACAGCACATTTTACTTTCAAGAATGAAATAAAAGCAAAATAAATTAAAATAAACTTCATCTTGGTTAAAAAAACAATTACAGATTAAGTGGGACAGCCTTCAAATGTGATGATCAGAGGGCAGTGGTTCTGAAATCCTTACTAACTATAAATGTAATTTTAGTTTTTGACAACACTACTAATTGTTCATTTTTCACTGCACAGAATTTACCTGAAGGCCTGCTAGTGCCCCCTTGAGGCTGAGGAGGGAACTACAGGCTTATGATGGCTCTACTGCTGAGAATGCACGGTGCACCCTGAGGGGGGAGCTACAGGAAAGGTTATTCCATTCAGGAAGACGTATCCTTGAAATTAGCTGGGAATGTTCATCTTTGAACAAAATGCAGACAGACAGCAGCGCAGGAACAGTGTGTCCTGTCTGCTGAGAGGAAAAGCACAGGCAGGAGCGGCTAAATTTAAATACACAGACAGGGACAGAGGGGGGAGGGTGGGGGTATAAAGTATGAAAGGCTGCTTTGTCATGGCCTCCCTCCCTCCCTCCGTCCGTCCATCCACCCCCCCCCCCCCGGGAGGGTTAGCAACCAGCTGCTCGACCCAAACAAACACTAACAAGCTGAACAAAAGGCTGCTGCCTGATTTTACCGCCCCCCGCCCATATTCCAGTGAGGAATATGGGGGGATTTAAGTTTTTCTGTCAGTGTTGGCTCTAAATCAAGTTCGGATCACGTGTGATGGCTGTGTCTCGTGGGTGCTTCTCACCTGTGGGTGTGGCATATGAGGCCGGTAGGGCTTCTCTTTGCGGCACTGCTGCTGGATGAGTGAAAGCAGGCCCACCTTCTGGTTCTGGTTAGTGGGTCGCGGTGGTCCGGGCCCCGCCTCATAGTGCGACAGAGGTTTGGTGTTGTTGTAGTTCAGCATGACGGCCGGGGCCTGAGCACCTGCTGCCGGCGCGTGGCTGAGAGGCGGCCCTGAAGTCGGGTGACCCAGCATGTTGGGGTGTCCGGCGGAGCCCGGCATGAAGCTGGCACCCGCCTTTGGAGAGGCCTTGTTGGGCTGACTGGATATCACCAGCTGCTTCTGGGCATTGGGATTGAAATCCTGTGAGTAAAGGGAGTTACTTGTGGATTTGTCCATACCAAATGCACTCGCTTGTGAGCTTTGAGAGGTATTGGGCATCTGGGACCATGGAGAGGGGTGGTTGGGGTGGTTGGTGAACTTGGCTCCTGGCTGCTGCTGCTGCTGCTGCTGCTGCATATGTCTGTGGAGGTGCTGGACTCTCTGCTGCCGGACAGCCAGTTCCTGGAGCTGCTGGGCAGGGGACAAGTCTTTGGGCCCCTGAGGGAGGAGGTGGTTGGGTGGAGGCTGGATTTGCCTGGGAGGAGCAGGCTGGGAGGTGGGAAGAGCTGGGGAAGAGGCAGAGGAGGAGGCTACAGGAGAGCTAGTGGGATGAGGAGGAGCAGTCCCGGAAGGCGTGGATCTGACTTGGGGGGAGCCAGTGCGAGAATCCTGCTCAAAGACGGCAGAGGGTGGGGAAAACTCCGCCTTCACGCTCACCAAATCTGGAGGAAGTAAACCCTGGGAAGACTGTCCCCCCCCTCCTGCCCCTCCCCCGACAGCACCACCACCAACCTGAGTGGCTGCCAGTTCCAGAGGGTCTTTGCGGTCCTCAAAGCCATCGTTGAGGATCTCCTGGATGTCTTCGTAGTCCACAGGGAAGTTCAGCTCCTCCATCAGCTCTGTCCACTCCTGTTCGTTCAGTTCAGGGAACAGGCTGTTGTTGCCAACCGGGGGTGGCATGATGGGGAGGATGTCGTCTGGCTCCTGCTTCATCTCTTTTGGATGGAAGTCTGGACCCGGCTCTCTGCCACCGTCCGCTGACTCGCACATGGGCCCGTTAGAGTTGCTGATATCTGGCTTGGAGTCGAGCGGGGAACCGGCGGTAGCGCTGTTGTCCTGGCAGCCTTTCTGGCTCGACGGGAAGCTTTCATAACTGTTGACCTGTCCTCGCAGGTCAGGGGGACTGAGGCTCTCCAGCTTCCTCTTTAGAGTCTCCTGCAGTTGGAGCGACAAAAAGAAGCATCAAGAGTTACTCTAAGCAAAACCCCAGACGGTTCAAACCTCAAAGTGAACCTCTGAGTTTAAAAAACAAACACATACATACATAATACATACATTACTACATTTTATCTGACCCAGACCCAGCATGTTACACAGGGTCTGAATTCTGACCGGCTGACAAATAAAGTAAAAAAAAAAAAGTGCTACTTTGTTTGGGAAAATAAAACCTAAATCAGCGAAAGGCTTTAAAGAAAATATTCCAACACAAGGCTGAAAGAGGAGGGCAGGGGTGATTTGGGAATGACCAAGTTACCAAAACCTTTGTTGCACAAAAACAGGATATAACATGAATAATTGTCAATTGTCAAATTGATACTTTGTGGTGCATTAGAAACTGATACCCTGTTCAACTGCTTCTGTTTTTTGTGTAATTTGAATTCTTTCTCACTTTGGTATCATCACCATCAGTAGGCATACGCGCAGCTGAGCTGCAGGGGGTGTGCAGCAGAGAGACGGGTGCTGCTAAAATCACCGGCAGGCCGGCTTACATAAGGATATAAAGGGCAGTCGGCAGGTCTAACGGCTGCGTTCTGTCGGCAGCTCGATCGCCCGATCGCAGTACGTCAGCTGATCCTCACACTGCGTGATTGCCAAACGCTCTGAACACCTGCGGTACCCGTGATGACGAGCAGACAGGTGGACACAAGCTCCAAAGCGCCTCCTGCTCTGGAAAGTCAAACAACAGTAATGTGACACCGCTCCTCAAACCGGCTCTCAGCGTCCCAAACAGCTTGCAGGTTGTGCATGATAACATGAACTTTTCCGTTAAACCTTTTTTGTTGCATATGTGACATTCCAGAACATTAACAAATAAAACTTTTACTACCAAAAGCAGGAAAAAACATCTATTAGCATATTTGGGCCGACTTTGAAAGCAAAAGTGGCCCCTGTGTGTGAGCAGATTTATTAAACCAAAATTACTCTGATAAAAGAAAAAGCACCCTCTGAAGTCTGTCGTCATTACTGATTTCCGGGTTTAAACTCTTCTTCAGTTTCCAAAGATCATCCAGAGCATCCATGAAAACGAGGATTTCCAAAGTTTAACCATTTTCAAGTGTACAGGAAGTTAGCTCACTTGTTTCCATCTAAAGATGAGACATTAACCCTCTCCATGATAAGAAAAAATACTAAACAGCAGCCATGTTTGTAGGGTTACTGAAGGTGGGCTAACGCAAAAGACGCTGAAATCAAACCAAACTTCAGTGAGAAGAATAGCACAGATGATCTATCCACAGCACAAGTTTAGTCATTAATGTGCTGCTGTGTGATTACTCGCAGTGAAAAATACCTGACCCTCAGCTTCATGTCCACATTGAAACCTTAGTTCGCCTCAGAGTCACTCTGATGTTTGGCATCAGGGAAACTAGGGGCTGAAGATACATCTCAAGGTTTTAAAAACGGAGCTTAAAGACGCGGTGCACATGAATCGTGCTGATAAAAACCCTTAGAGGTCAATGATGACCGCTGATTATTATTAAGGGCTTATTTATATTAAATAAAATAAGATACAAAACATTACAACACCTTAAAAAAGAAAACAGCAGTCAAACATCCTACATCATAGGGGTGGGCGATATAAACGATATATGATAGAAGAAACGATATAAATTTGGCCAACGATAGACATTTTGACTATATCGCTCTATCGTGATAGCGCATATTGATGATGTTATCAAGCGGCGCCTGTTTTGGTCGAAATCATCGCAGCGGCTAAAACCATTATCATCTGCAAATTATGCCGGGCGACAGTCATAGCAAAGAGATGAAGCACTTTTGAAATAAGGGGAAAGCCAAAAACTGCGCTTCCTCCACTTCCGTAACATTGATTCATTAATGTTGAATTCTCTCGCAGTTGCTCTATTCCCATGTTGTTGCAGTATATTAATAACTAACCTCGTATTGTGGATGAATAATCTCAGTTGTTCTCCTGACTGAAGTTTGGCCCATGTATAGCATCCTGCTATGCGATTGCATTTGTCCCCGACCACCAGAATCCCTCACGTTAACTTTTAATGAGTGGAAAAATCCCCCAGCTTCACTGTGCTAATGTTATGCTAACATAGCTGTGTCGCTAGCAATCACGTAGCACAACATGTTTAGGTGGAAGCTAGCGAGCTAACTTCCTGTTAACTTCTAACTCCGTTAAATTTAATAAATTCTGTTTTCATGGATGCATGGATGTTAAACTTAATTGTTACAGCTGGTAAAGCAGCAACGCTGATGATTTTATTAAAGATGAAAGAATTTAGACCGTTTTTTACTCTCAGTATTCGTTTGACTTTGCGACCTGAAGCGGACGGAGTTTTGGACCCAGATTACTCCGCGAAGCTCCTCACTACGGCAGCCGTAATGCTCTAACAATCCATCAAGCAGTGCAGCTTACTAAAGTTGTACTAAAACATTTTTTAACAGATTTCTGCATGCCAAAATCGGTTCGAGGTCAGTAAGCACAACCAGAATTCATACATAAGGCACACTCTCAATTTTTGAGAAAATTAAAGAATTTTAAGTGTGCCTTATAGTGTAGAAGATACGCTATACAGAAGAAAAGAATATATCGTGATATATATCGTTACCGCACATGCTTCAAATTATATCGCGATATGAATTTTAGGCCATATCGCCCAGCCCTACTACATCACCTGTTCTTTACTTAACATGTTCACAAAGTTCAGTGTCCACGCCGTCCGCCCAACGAGGTGACCTCCATCAACTTTCAGCTGTTATCCTGTTTATGGTCGCCTTATGGATATGACACCCAATTTCTCTGGGTTTTTAAATCAGAATGAGTTCCAACTACTTTTGTGTTTTTTGTTACTCAGGTTTTCTCATTTCCTTTCTTACATTCTGTCATCTTGTCCTAAATTTTAAGTAATTTGATTATTTTAGATGTACAGCTACTTTTTTCAAATGCGTTATATAAACAAACTTGACTTTTACAGTCAAAGGGTTAAAAAATTTTTTTTTTAAAACGTCAAATAATCCACCTACTTCTCCTTCAACAAGTCCTCAGATTTTCGGTGTCAGTTTGTGCAACTGCGTCCATGCTAAGCATCTCGGCAGAGCTTCACCTAAGCGACGAGAACAAGGTGACAGACGGAGGCTGCGACTCACATCGTAAATCACTTTAAAAGTCAGTAAAGGCTTCTCAGTTTTATACTTGGAGAAAGCAAAGAGTCGCTCAGAGAAAAACATTCATTGTTGTTTTTCAACAGTTTCTTGCCAAATGCTCTGGAAGTCGCTGAGTGTGGGGACTTTCCATCAGTAAATTGACTACATGTCGTCTCAGATGGATGAAAAAAATACACCTGGAGCATACAGTGCACACATTAACCGTGTTCATAAACATTAAATACTGGTCATGATTCAGTGATGCGGGTCAGAACAGGAAGTTATGTCTGTGTTTTTGTGCATCTCCGCCTGTGAATATTAGCACTTTGTTCACTGATGCGGGCGCGTGCTTTAAAACATAGATTTATTTAAAAAAAATAAAAGATCACACTGCTTTTAAAGGGGATTTTCTTCCTACAACAAGTCCTGGATCAAAACTTCACAGATGTAAAAGAGGCAGGGTTTAGCCTGCTCTGCACCCACTGGTCCAGCCTTTGCTTTCAGTGTTGCAGATGAGCAGCTTTGACCTTCCTTTTCAAAAAAAACCCCCCAAAAAACACATCCTCGCCAAAAAATGCTGATAATTTCCTGATTAGCCAGACTGAAGCCAAAGGGGCAGCATCCAAACATTCAGAGCAGCTTATCTCTGACTCCTCAGCTCCTCCCGTGACCCTGACGCTTCTCCCGGAAGCTCTGAAAACAGTCTGAAGGCCTCACGTTCACCTGTGTGGGCATGCCAACACTCTCGGTTGGTCATGGCATTTGAGGTGTGTGGCGGCATGTGTGTGCGCATCAGAATCTGAACACAGATAAGTTTCAGTTTCCTTCAGTCACATTCGCCCACACACTCCCTCTGTTTATAAAACTCATGATGCCTTCACTGGTGTCCGAGTCAGACAGGCTTAACATTTTTTTTTAAAAGGCAACCATTTTCAGTTAATGGTTTTTATTCTTAGATTCTTCTGAGTAACTCTGCATGACCCTCAGTTCATAATAATCCTTCTTTGTCTAACACGAGCCTCTGTGAAGCTCATTAGTGCGAAATAAGATGCTTTAGCCCATCCCCCTTCGGGAAAACTTCTTCAGTTTGGCAGGTGGGTGAGAGCATATCCCCTCTCTGACATCATACCAATCAAAGTGTAAAACAAAACAAAACTGAAATCTACTAAACTGATACCTGAACTTCTGAATGACACATTTTGCCTCATTTACAGTTACTCTGCTCTGATCAGCTGACCAAACAAAGCACCTGTCGTACCGCAGGTGTACAAGTTTATATGTTTCTGATGCTAATAAGACATTTAACAAAAATGAATATTATCTGCTTGAGTGACTCCCAGAAAACAGAGATAAAGTGACCACGTGAAAGCCTTTAAACCTGAAATACAGGTCCCACTCCACCCATGTTGCTATGGTTACAGACCTGGAGTGAGACTAACGAGAGTCCTTTCACTGAGACAGCCTCAACTGTCAGGTAAAAGAGTGATATAAACACACATGCTGACATTACAAATAACAGCAAGTCATCATTGTGCTCCTGGGCAAACTGCTTCTTTTAAACACAAATCTACATCCCACCCTCTGACCTTCGTAACTAACAGTGACACTGCTGAAACTCCTGGGACGGTAATGGCCACTCTGTGCATTTTTTCTGTGAAAAAAGGATTGTTTCCAAATATTTACAGGGTGATTCATCCTGGAATTTTTGACTCAGCCTTTGCCACAAACTTCCGGACTATGGGCCCCATTTCTGTCGGCCTGCAAGTGTTTTAAGGGGAGAAATCCTGACTTCACAGAGTAACCACTTTAAACAGGTTCACTGGAGTTTGGTTTGTCCACAGTCAGCTGTTCAGAAACCAGCCCAACGTGTCTGATATCAGGCTGGCCAACATACTCTAGGTGAAACCATCCACAGCTCACTTTCTGCTTTTAGATCACTGACGGTGTGACAGCCCTACAGCTTCTGCTCCATCATCATCATCATTATTACCATTATTGTTATTATTATTATTTCAGATGAATTGCTTTTTTGGCCAAAAAATGCTTGAGAACTTTTTTTTTTTTTTTTTTTTTTTTTTTTTAAATCAGGAGTGGTGAAAAATGTACCTTTTTTAAATGGGTGATATCACTGTGTGATAAACACAGCTTTATTGTTTGGTTTAAATATGACAAAGAGCAACATGACGTGCAATTACTGTATGTTCTCTGACACCACATACAGGACACAGGAAGGAAGGAGGGAAGGACAACTAAATGTTTGTGTGACAGCCAATTAGAATACGATGCTCAGAACCCACAGGAAAAGATTCGAGCACAGAACACTTTCAGGTGCTGCTCCTGCTCGTTAACTGACCGACAGAAAAACGCTCCGATTACACTGAAACATCAGTTCCTCTCTGACTCAGACTCTTATCAGCCAATGTGTTGTGAAAACACTCAGTTTCACTCAAAACTTCTACACGCACACTCGGTGACATCAGGGAGAGCCAGTTGTAGCCCCGCCTCCTCCCAGCCTTTGCTGAGCGAGGCATTTCCTAACAGCGGGAGTTTCCTCTGTGATGAGTCAGCAGTGGGGGGGGGGGGTTTCTGCTCACACTGAGTCACCTCTCAGGGCTTTCGTGCCACCTCACATTAATGTATGAGGAAATATGAGAACACACACCCCGAGCCTCTACCGCAGCGTCACACCTTATTGATCCTGCATATAAGCGATCAGCTGCAGGAAACTTCTGAGTGACTAAAACCTCCTCTTCATTTCATCTAACCAGAAAACGGCTGACTGACAGGAAAACAAAAACTACACTGCTGTTTGTTCTCAGGAAGCTCATCTGATCTAAACCCTTCAAAAATCTTTCAGAAGAACAAATTTATTCCATCATCCACAGGCATTTTAATTCAGCTCCAAATTACTGCAGAAAATGCAAATGGTCAAAGGTCAGAGCTGAGAGGTGCCTGGATTTTCAGAGGCGCTGAACAGAGAAGTTTGTCAAAGCGACCACAGGCAAACTTAGGGGAAACACGTCACATGACCACACAGCAACGCCACAACACACACACAAACACACGACTGCAAGCGGCTTCACTGATCAGCAGCTTTGTCATGGTCTCATGTTATTGATTTGGAATTTATCAATGGTGGTGATTAGAACAGACTGATTAACTGGGGTATTACACCTAGTGAGTGATTTCAGACTGAGGGGGTGAGGCTTGAAACACTGGCTCATTCTCAGCGCCTTAATCAATAAACTGATCAGCTGGGTATACTGTCTTTCAGCCACACCCGCCCATCATGAAGAAGCAGCTGTTACCCCAAAAGAGTTTGTTTCACACCTATAGGCTTCTTCCAGTTACTTCCTTTCACAATAAAAGTCCTTGTTTTATGTACTGCTGATTGGCAGATTTCATGATGTAACAAAAAACAAGGTTTCTTAAAGAAAAAATACAGTGAATCATTCATTCATTAAATGTTGGAAACAAGTTATTTTAAAAAATCTTACTAAAAAGAGTTGGACTTAACTGCGTTTTTGGTGTTAAACACCAATTAAAATAATGTTTGCAGGGATCTAATGAACATGTCAGGGAGTGATGCAGTCCCTGGCTAACTATGCTTATAAAAACGTGTGGAATGACACTGGTGGATGAATAAAGACTCTTCAGTATCAGTGCTGTTGTCTCTTGTTTGGACCCTCCAGCTGCTTATGTTGATTTTTATGAAACCTGTGGGTGTGCTCACTCACCAGGGTGCTGCTCCTGCTCTGCTCGCCCGTCGTCACCCCGCTCTCCCCGTGCTCCCCGCCGGTTCCTCCTCCGCCTCCGCCTCCCGGCGCTCTCTGCCCGGCCTGGTCGCCGCTGGGCTGGTGCTGCCGGTGCTTGTTGGACCGCTTGGCTTTGGACTGCAGGCAGCGCTGGTGCAGGGCGTAGGTCTGTTGCCGGTCCATCTCCTGCCGCTCCATCATCGCGGCCAAGTAGCGCTCCTCGCAGTTGTTGTGATGCTGCCGGAACTGCTCGATCCTCCGGCGGAGCCGCTCCATCACCTCGCTGCGTCGCGGTGTAACAAAATCCGCCATCATCAATAAAGCCTTGCAGTAAATTCCCGGCTCAGGTTTCGTCCATATATTGCTGAATCTGGCGTCTACACCCCCCCTCACCCTTTACAAAGACTCCGGTGCTGGCTCCATGGAGGCGGCCTTTGTGCTGCTAACGGCCTTCAGTCACACTCACTGCCGGAGAGGAGAGGTCAGGTTTTTGGGGGCAGCACCATCCAGCCTCCTCATCTACCTGGTCTTGTGTACAACAGCTCGTTTAATTAGCTGTGTAAAGCTACCGGAGTCCTGCTAGAGCCTATCTGGTCCTCCCTTTACTCCCCGAGCTGCCCCTGCCCTTTGCTCCTGATCATTTATACCCCAGTCTGAGAGACAGGGTGCTGCCTTCAAACTCACTCCCGCTGGGCTAACTTCGGCTAGCGCATTCCTCCACTCTAAATCAAAGCAGGAGCCTAAAAACCTCCCACCCCCACCCCCAGAAAATGAGTTAAGCGGAACCTGGTCTGGAGCTAGCCTCCGTCTCCTCGTCCACCTGCCCGTTACCGGCGGTGCTCCGCTCCCGACAGCCTCCTAACGGCTCCACAACTCCCCTCAAACTTTATTCTCCTCGGCTGATGGAGGTTAGCTCGGGTAGCATGGGATTAGCTGGCTGGCTAACAACTTGTCAGCTAATGGAAATAAAACTTCACGCGCTTGAAAACAAACTGCCAGACTTTCAGGACATCTGAAGCACAGTTAGAGTTAAAGTCACTTACTGTGAGAGTGCTGCTGTCCGCTCTCCTACAGCATCTGTCCCAGCATCTGTCCTCCGAACAGCTGATCCTCCCGCTAGCCGTTAGCCGCTAGCTACTAACGCTGTTTGGGGTTCGGCTAGCTAGCAAGATAGCTAGCCTGAAACGTTTAAATGAACCATCATACTTTAAAACTATCTCCCCAGAGTTACACCCAAGGATAACCTTTCCCTCGGCTGAGCCCACGTCCGAGATGAACTGTTTGGGAGCGAATTCCTGGGAAACAGTGGGATAAGAGTCCCTCTGCGCCTCTTCTATTGTTTTCCAACGAACAAGTTACACCGCCGCCATCTTGAAAACTTTCTCTTTTCCCCTCCTTCATCTGTGTTACAGGAATGTCCCCGCCTTTTCCGGTGACGGACAGTAGAAACAGCCAATCAGAAGATGAGACCGAGTGTCTCTTGCGTTTAAATCAATGACTGTAGAACAATACATAACAAACACACACGCGCACAGAGTGTACGATCGGTAAATCTGTTCAAGGGAGGGTTAGTGGGTTATTGTACCACAAAAAATACAAAAACAAAAAGAAACCCAAAACAAATAAACTCAAATAAATTAGCTTTTTAAATATTAATTTAATTTAACATGAATAGAATTTTTTTAATTATGAAAACCGCTGTCAGCTAATTTTACTGGCAGCAGGTTAAACACTCATCAGCAGTTTGACCGCCACAATAAAGATTATTTGGGGTCATTAGCGGCCCCTGAAGGACACCAATGGGGCCAGGATTCCTGCCTCGCCCCTCAGAAAAAAATTATTAATTAACTAATAAATTATAGATTAGGAAAAATACAAAAATAAATACATTAATTAATACTATGCAAGAGTTACATAGAAAATAACATAGAAAAAGAAACCAAAAATAGAAAAAAGCAAGGGTGGACATACAAAAATACATTAAACTATAAATTAGAAAGAATAATATAGAAAACAAAAACCTCTACAGAAATTGAATGCTTGTTTGCTTTTATTTTAAGTAAATTTAATAATTAATCTCTGGGCTCACTACTAGCAGGTGGCGACACATGCCATAGCGTTGGAGTGCTATGTGAGTTGGGTAAGGATATGTGCAGTGGCCCTGGTGGTCCAATTCCTGGCTACTGAAACTTGTTCCTGGGACCTAGTTGCCTCTCTGGTGGGGAAGGAGTAGATATACCCCTGGAATCTGTTTCCTGACGAGCAGTTGTGTTCTAGTCTGGAGTTGCCCTCGTGAGAGATGGCACGCAGGGGTAAGTATACTTGTAGAGGGTGTCTGGTTCAGTGGTCATAGGATCTAATCTCTGCTTTTTTGCACATGATGTGATTCTATCAGCTTCATGAAGTGGTGTCCCCCAGCTCGCAGCCGTGGAAATGAGAATTAGCGTTATTCCAGAGTAGCTTTGCATGATTTACGGTTCATAATAATCCTTCATCTCATACCAGGACAGCCCTGCAGTTCAGCCTCAGTCTGACACAAACTGACTTTATGATTGGCTGCTTTAAGAGAAGACAAATGTTAGAGTTATAAGAAAAAACGGGGCTATGTTTACATGAAAAAAAGTGGGGAAAAAAGTTAATTTGAGGGAAAAAAGTTAATTTCAAATAGGTAAAAATACTGTTAGAGATGGTATGTTTATTTATGAGCTAAAATAAGAAAAGCACAATAGTAAATAACCATGCTGCTGCCTCTGCTTCTGTTTCCATTTGATGTTTTTATTAATCAAATTGAGTGTTGACCACGTGTCCGCACACACATAAACACAGAGCAGGCTCCATCATCACAGTATTTCCATTGAAAGCTGGAGCTTCCTGTCAGCAGGTCCACTCAGCGTGGACGTGGGGACGACGGCCGGGCCAACCATTAGTACAAACACAGAACAAAATAAAAAGCAGAGTTACAGAGGCAGAGTTTCCCCCGCAGGTACAGTGTTCAGTCTACAGTCTGTTAGCGAGGCAGCTTCAACAACGCCATGAACAACGCCATCGTGCCTAAACAACAGCATCTTCACGGCCACTACAAGCAGCAGAGCCAGCAAAATCATCCTACGAGGAAGAGGAGATGGTCACCTGACACAAACTTTCAACACTTGCCATAAACCACCAGGCAATCACAAGCAGCCTGTCCCGACTGAAAAAAGGATCTGGCTCAGGATTCACACTGGAATCATTTTCCACCTGCTGATCGCTTCAGTTTCACCTCAGACGGGGAAAAAAAACAAAAGAAAAAAAAAGGTCCTGCAGGAAGATTAGCACATAAACAGGTGATCAAGGGTTTGAGAGCATCAATAAGTTTCACAGATATTTGAAATCATTGTTACCTGCCAGGCACTTTTATTTTGGCAGTGGAAAAGAAAATATCAGAAGAGTGAAGGTTAAAGTCTGTAAAATTCAGATTTGACTGAATGAACAATAACGATTTATAATCAGAATAGTCAAAAATTACAGCAAATGATTTGATTTGAAGTATTATTAGTGAGAAAATAAATCCGGCTCGTTCTGTGATTCCCATTGATCCACCCAAACTCTGATAATCACACAAACCAAAGATGGAGTTTCTCCTTCTTTATTAAGTTTGATTCTCCACCGACAGCATTACCTCTGACATCTGCTTCATATAAGATGACTTCAGGCTCAAAAGAGAATCAAGGTAGAAAATGAAAGACAACTTTTAAATTTATTGATTTTTGTGGCCCACCAGAGGGCTGCAGACGGGACACTGTAACAGCGCGTTACACGACCAGTCAGAGTTTATATGCTGATCTCTGGTTTTACCAGTTTAAGAACGATGGTTGTTTTTTGGTAAGTTATCACAGACAGATGAAAAATAAGTCTCACTCTATGAATAAATAACTTTTTTGCGCTACACGGAAGGACTTAAAACTGTTGGTTGGACGGACACCAGGCATTTTCCCAGCCTGATGCTGAGGTCACGTGATTATCTTCCAGGGGTATTGGTTCTGAATTTGGCCCCACCTGTGGTCACACATGGCAACTGCTTCAGCTCACAGGTCCACTTACTCACACCACCTGAGCTTTGAGCCACGCCTATGCTCCACACCCTGAAAACGACCACCAGGCGGGTTGACTCTACAGATGGACAGCTGAGATGTTAAGCACCTCATTGCGGTAGTGTTTTTGTGTTGTTCAAATGTTCAGAGAGCGCCGCTGTTATAACAAAAAACAACAACAAACAAAACAAAACAACTTAATTTTAAAGAGTTTTTGTGTGTGTATGAGCTGAACCTTCATTCACACAACTATCATACCCGAGATCAGCAGACTGTTGCACGTACGTGACCTTTGACCTTTTTTAAAAATTAGACGACCTAACATATGCTAACATTTACATAAGAAAAACAAAGACGAAAAATGGAAGAAAAGGTGTTACCAGTTTATTATTTCAGACGTTAGCATGACTGATAGCTAATCAACGAACTCCACAAGCTGTTAGCAGCTAGCTGCTGTAAGCATTGGTGGGCTGACTGTTATAGCGCCACACAGCTCACTAGCTTTACTAGCACCTAGCTAACACCAGGTTTAAGGAGGGTGAAGAAACAGCCTAGTAGTTTCTGGATAACATCCCCAGCTCGACCGATTAGCCAGCAGGAAACTGTGGTTGTTAGTAGGATAACCACCAACAGGCTGATTTACTGTAATAAACAAGCTGTTAGCTTATAGGTTTGCTAACACAGGTACGGTTGCTAAGTTTGTTGTAGCATTCATTAGCAGCCTGGTGGATCAAATTTAAAAACAAAACAAAACCCGAACAATGATGGCAAGCTGATCCCAAAGCTAATTAGCAGCATGTTGGTAAGCTAATTGGGCTTTTTCGATGCTTACTCACTGACTGTTGGTAACGGTTAGTCTAGCTAGCAAGTTACATTGTGTTAGCTAGATGACGACATATTAGATTAGCCAACTGTTTATAAACTCTTTAAGGAATGAGGAAGACTTCCGGTTGGTCAAAAGATTTTAAAGTCATCCTGACTGTTGGTGTCGGGTCAGTAGGTGTTTTCACCCAGACTGCGACGACACAAGGCAGCAGGATCACGGCGGCTCAAGCAGGATGATGCTGGGCTAAGCCCCTCCAGGGACCGATTTAGAGTGTTCTCATTGGCTGTTTAACACCCTGGTTACCTGGAGACTGTTTGACCTGACTTATGTTTTGGCTGCTGGAAGGCTAGAGACTGCTGGAAGCTCAACAAAAACAGCCTCAAGCGGGCTCTCTGAGGGTGGCAATGGCGGTGGACAGGATGTTGGTCCTGCAGGTTCGAGTGTTCAGGTGTTGTGAAGGAATGACGCAGCAAGTTTTAGTAAATCTCTTTGAAAAACAAAAATCCTTTGAATCTAACTCGGTGCTGTTCATACACATAATCATTATTATCATCATTATCATCAGGTGTCCATGTTGGAGGTCTTGATTAGTTTCCCGTTGCTGCTTCCACTGGTTCCATTCAGGCCTCATCGCCTCAGAGTGGACAGGAAGAAGAATGAGGAGGAGGAAGGGGAGAGGGAGGAGGGATGAAGGGGGTGAGCTGTTGAGGTCAGGGCTGCAGTCAGATTTCACTCCTTCCTGGGCTTCCTGCTCCTCGGGGATCTCCGCAGAACATCGTCCTCGAGCTTCTGCAGTGGAAACGAAGGCGAGATGAGTCAGTTTAAGTCAGAGAGGAAGCTCGATGTTACTCGCTCAAATCAAATCATGTGAAACAGACTGCACAGCCTCAGACGGAAAATTCAATTCAGTTTTATTCATACAGCGCCAAATCACAACAACTGTCACTTCAAGG
Source organism: Neolamprologus brichardi (assembly GCF_056152115.1). NCBI lineage: Eukaryota > Metazoa > Chordata > Actinopteri > Cichliformes > Cichlidae > Neolamprologus > Neolamprologus brichardi. Next base: position 9,202,364 of record NC_142105.1, on the reverse strand, counting down.
CATTTTATACTGTAAAAACCCTACAACAGGGGTGTCAAACATACGGCCTGTGGGCCACAGTCCTACGCAATGCGCAGCTTTGGAAAAATGAGGAGGGTTTTAAATGTTTTGCAGCTTCACCTACTGATAAAGACCTCTCTCCACCCCCCATGACCATTCATACTACAGCAAAATAATTACGTAATAGATGAAAAGCGGTGTTAACAATCTACTGTAGAAAATTCAGGGTTTTTTCTTCAAAATCTACAGGTTAAAAAAAAGAGTATTTTCTGTTAACAAGAACCCCTTTTCTTTAATTTTACACACTATTTAAAATGTAAATAATTTATTTACTACAGCAGCACCTGTTAATCATGTAGAAAAACTAAGAAATACTCATCAAATTGCTCCTCTTTTTCTAATATTCTGATATCTGACGGATTAAATGTGTAGTTCTTTATAATAACACAAAGGGAGGTTTCACCGGTTTGTCCCGACAACAATATATATCACAAAATTTTTACATTTTCTGTAAATATCGGGCAAATCAACTTGTGCGTAAAATGTTTTCAGCTGGGCGTCGTGTACCTGGAGTTGAGTGTTTTGACCAATGCATGAAGCTATAAATTCTTTTTGACATAAGTTGTAACGGCCGCCATTTTCTTTGTTTTTATTTGACGGCGTGCTGCGGGTAAAGCCTGTTCTAACGTTTGAGTCTAAGGTTTATTTTGTGCACCTGACGGCTCTTTTTTGCTTCTCACCCGTAAACTCTCTCCACACTCTGTTACATGATTCTTGTGTAGGTGGTAGAAGAGGTTTGTTGTGTTTGAGTCTGTGGTGGGGACTGGTTTGCAGCATAATTTGCATTATACGGTTTTCTGGTCTGTGTCAGACTTTTCATAACCAAACCATGTCCATGCTACAGAGGTAGCCCCTCGTTTAGGAATAAGGTCCTGGATTTGCTTTGACTGGTCTTTCTGTTTGTCATCATTTAGGTTTATTTGGAAAAATCTCAACAGGATATTGAGCTTTATTTTCCACAAACATTTCACAATAAACAAGCGAACAGTGGAGCCACACGCTGGGTTTATCGTCATTGTTGCTAACGACAACATGTAAAAACAGTTGCTTGTCCGTCCGTAGTGTGGTTATTTTAAATATAAGAGAAAGAGAACTTTATGAAATTAATATAGCCAATACAGTGACCCTCAAAACCATGAAACAAATATTGCAGTAAACAGTTTATTTTGCCACACCATGAAACAAACGATAGTGTAATATGAAACGAGACATTTTCATATCGTCATCCGATATATATCATTATATCGGACAGCCCTACGTCAAAGTGGGTTGTATGGAGTCCACAATGTAAAACGCGTCTGACATCCTTGCCCTATGACTATGCAGAGCAAAGCCAAAAATCAGAGGACCCCATCTGAGCAAGCACTTGGTGGCAGTAGGAAGGAAAAACTCCCTTTTAATAGGAAGACACGTCAGGCAGAACCAGACTCTGTGAGGGGTAGCCATCTGCTGAGACTGGTCGGGGGTTTGAACTCTCCTGGAAAGCAGCAGATGTTACACCTGCAGCACATTTACAGCACGCTGCAGACTGAGCTCATCCCACATTTTTACTGAATTGAGGCTTTTTCAAGTTTTCTACATTTTATGTCTCAGACTCCTTCAAAACAAATCTGAGAAAATAAAATGAAATTAAAGTTTATCTTTGCAACAAGCTTTAACGACCGGTGCGAAGACATTTAGAAAAACACAAAAACCTTATTTTCTTTGTAAAATATAAATGACTAAAAATACAAAATGAACTTTCATTTATTTATTAATTTTTACATCTTTTCAAAAGTTAAAGGAGCTGAAAAGTCACAATTGAATCTGCTGTGATGAAACTTTGCCTCACCTCATCAGCTGTGTTCTCTTTTTCTTCATCCTCCTCTTCCTCTGCAGGTTCTTCATCTTCACTCTTTTCCGTGTCTGAAAAGCAAAGATGAATCAGATTAAGAAACAGCTGCAAACTCAAAAGAAACAAACAGATTCAATTTGAAGATCTCAGTAACCTAGGCTGCTCTTCTCAGCCTTCGGAGCCTCCTCGGCTTCCTCCTCCTCTTCCTCCTCCTCCTTCACATCAGGCTGAGGTTCGTCGGTCTTCTTGTACTCTGCCGGCGACACCGAACTCTTCTTCTGCAGAAGGAAACAAGTCAGTTCAAAGCGCTCCTGTGGTGGATGCTCATACTAAACAAAGTTTGTAATAATGAATTCACTGTATTTAAAATAATGCCCTGAGCTCAGTTTATCAGTTTTTCCTACTCTTGGATCTTTATGATGTCATACAGACAGTATATCCCAGATATGGTCACCTGAGAGGTTTGTGAGGGGCAGCCAATTAGAAGAACGAGTGAGGTTTGCCAAATTTACATTACTTGTGGTGGTTTGCTAGTGATAGTTTTAAAATAGCATTATCTAAACTCTTGGGTAACATGCTGATCCTGGACCAGCGCTACAATGACGCAGGAACAGCAACACGATGATTTCAGGTTCCCTCAGCTGAGGATCTAAGACTGATACAAATACATAAAGGCACCGTCACATTTATGAATGGACTGTTTTACTTTTGCAGTCAAGTCACACTGCAGTTCACACCCGCAACAGTAATTTACTGTTATTACCAAACTGCCTTCTCCATGAACAAGCCACCATGCCACAGTGGAAACAGCTGAGACGGCCAGATATGTGACATGTTCATAGGAAACAGTATTTATAGGCCAAAGTACTGGGCCACATCTCTTAACCTTTGAACTCAAGCGTTTTCAGTCCTAGTCCTGCAGCACCTAGCCAGGCAGTCCAAACCTCCTCTGGCATTAACATCAGCACAGACAGTGTGTTGCCGGGAGCTTCGGTTTCCACGGCTGAGCAGCTGCTGCAGGTGTGACGTGAAGGTGGCCCGGGACTTTGGTCCATGTAGAGCGAGTTAAACAGCAGCACCGCCTTCTCAGATCCATCATTCACAAACACATCACTGCCTTTCACTCACGGTTTTCGCCTACGTCTGATAAAGAGCGCCCTTTCAGACGAGCATTTTCAGAATGTGTTGGCCAATAGGAGAACAGAGTTGTGCCACCAGCAGGTCTGCTACAAAGGATTTCACCTGATTTTCCAATATTCAGAACACCAACAAACCAGTCATGAATTCTCAGTTATAATCAGTGTCACAATTACAACCAATGAGTGACAAGGTTTAATGAAACATACAAAGACTGCACTGCAGCACCACAGACGCACACAAGCAGCACAAACACAACAACATGACGTGAAGCTATGCTAGCAGCAGTATCAGTCACCGGGCCGGAGGAGGTGGTGGCAGCGTGGTTAGGGCGTCCAGCATCATTAAACTCTTTCTGCAAGCTGGTGAGACTCAAGTGACCCTGAGCTGATCCTGACGACCTCTGTGGACATTAATCAGTGCGATACAACTTAAACCATTAAATGAAACCTCTGGAATAACAATGTGTGGTTTTGACAGCAGGCATGACAGGATGCCCTGAGGATCAGACTGCAGGACGGACAGGTTTGATTTTCTCATGTCCAATTAAAACCTTAAAACAATTATCAATAACAGTTAAAAATGCAGCTTGAATTATAACAACAGTTTATATTGATTCATTTCCACCAATCACAGGAGTCCACCTGTGAGGAAATCCTCCACGACAGCATTACACCGAGCTGCTCTCTTATTCCTGACAGGGTCACCACAGCAGATTGATCTGTGTGGTTGATTTGGCACAGACTTCCATTGATCCGGGCCTGAGAACGGCACCAGGAGTATGCACGCTTGTGCCCCACAAGGCTGGGTTTGCACCATCGAACTGTGGCTCTTTGAACTGCTGATTTTAACTTGTAAATATTAAGTTTCATATTTTCACTACAGAAAGTTTGACAGTTAATAGGAGCTTCTCAGCTGACTGGGGCATAAACATAAAGTCATGCATTGTTACTACCAGCAGAATGTAAATGAATGAGTAACACAGGAACACTCAGTGGGGGAAAATGTCAAACTCTCCGTGCTCTGAAGAGGCAACAGCTTCACTTTTACTTCAAACTTCAATCAAGACAGAAACTCGACTTTCAAATGAGGAAACTTCAGTTTGATGCTGCAGAGGCGCAGACCCTGTGTGTGTGTGTGTGTGTGTGTGTGTGTGTGTGTGTGTGTGTGTGTGTTTTACCTTTCCAGTGCAGCAGAAGACGAAGATAAGTATGAGCGGCAGAGCTACGGTGAGCACGTAGACGACCCAGAGCCACGGACGCTCCTCTGCAGCGCTTAGCATCTGAGCTGCCAGCCCAGGCTGCACGACCACAAAGGGGGGGGAGATAAACAAAACAAAAACCACACATGAGGAAACATCACTGGGCTCTCGTTAACCCAGACTTCAATAAATCCACTTCACACATTTTTTTAAATGATCAGTAACGATATCAGAGTTGAACACCAAATCTCTCCCAGTCATGCTAATAAGTATGAAACGCATGTCTATTAAAGGATATCCACTAGCTCGGAGACATTTAGAGGGATCCTTTTATTTTTGATGATTTTGGCTAAGAGCTCATGAAACTCAGTAATCCGGTTTCTCAAATGATCAGAATATTTCCTAAAATGAATCAAATCTCTTCATGAGCCATAATCATCTAATTAACACAAAAACAAACTTGATACATTTCACTTCATACTGAAGAATATATTCAAGTTAACCTTTCGGAATAAAATTATGGGAAAAGGATTTTGTCCTTAATATTCAATTGTTTTGTGAAACATTATTAAGGAAACGTAATTTTCTTTCATTTCTGTTGCGCAAAAATAAAATTTTAACGTGTTTGATGCTCCACCGTGAAGCTGCGCTGAGGTGTGTGAGGTCACCCTGAGCATTTGAAACATGAGGCGGTGACTGTGTTACTTCACTTTTTAAACTTTAATCATGGCACACACTTGATTAAAAAAAAAGGAAAAGGAAAAAAAAAACAACAACTCCCAAAACAAATACAGGTCCGATTTATCCCAGAAGACTGAATTTAATCTGATCTAATAACATGGACCCACCTCAGCGGCGCCCTCTGCTGCCTTCTTCAGCCCCCAGCTATCAGAGGCCCAGCGTTCTGCAGCGTTGCGATCATTGGTGATGAAGAAGTTGTCAAAGAAGATGTCAGGGGTCATGGACCAGAGTTCAAGCCCCAGGGCGCTGAACGGTGACATCTTGTAGGGGTGAAGGTCCTCAAAGTACGCCGGGTTGGGGATCTTCCTCGGCTTCCAGACGCCCTGAAAACACGAAGGGTCGGAGGTGAGGAGAGCCTCCAAAAGACTCCACCCCCTCCATCTAATGATCACCTCACACTGAAGTCAGACTCACCTGATAGTTGGGGTTATCAATCATGGGGGGCTTCCATTTGCCCTTGTAGTTGGGGTTGTCGATCATTGGCCGTTTCCAGGTGCCGCAGCCGGGGGCGGTCTCACAGGCGGGGTTAGGGATCTGAGGGGCCTCCCACTCTCCGTCCATGTCCTCATCCCTGACAGGCACGAAGAGTACTCTGTTATCTTCTTTATACTGGAATACAGGTTTTACTGGGACTATTTTCAGCAGTGGATTAATCCACGGGCTTTGTAAGGAAAGCGGTTCACAGTGAAAAGAAAATCTGTACTTTGCTTTAGACATTTCTTTCCTTCCACCTGCTCCGGGCTGACAGGCAGGTGTAACTCACCAGTCTTCAGGTTTGATGGCGTCAGGGTCTCCGATATACTCGGGCTCATCGTCCAGCCAGCCGTCGGGTTTCACTGCAGATTCATCTGGAATCTGAGCCGGAGCGTCTTCATCCCTGCAAACACACAACAACCCAAGTCTGCTGTCACAGAGTGGCAAACATGGAAGCACCAAACCTGCAGTTCCTCTAACATCCAGTAGAGGCTCCAGCAGTGAGTCAGTCCCAATGACAGGTGGATTGTGACACAGGAGGTCGTAGCTGCTAGCTGTCTCCTAGGGTTCCCCTCAGCTAATTGGAGTCTCTGAACTGGACCTCTGCACAGTTTTTGTGCCTTTGGAGCATTTTTAATGACATCATCTGACCAATAATATAGCTGCTGTGAGGTCACTGTACTTAAAGGGAAACATGAAGTAAGCCTTTGATTTCTAAATAGACATGGATTGTGTTTTTAATACATTCTGAATCTCTTACTTTAGTGTACATTAAGAAGCAGCACAATCTCCAGATTTTTATTTATTTATTTACACTTATGGAGGGTTTACTTTATTTTCCCTAATTTAAATAAATTGTAAATAAATAATTATTTTTTCCCTTTTTAAAACTTACTTAAAATGTTAAGATCTTCAATTCAGGAAAAGTAAACAATCTCAGAAATAACTGAGCAACATAATCAGCTGTGTCTCTCTGCCATCTTCAGCCGGTATTCCTCGTTCTGAACCAGATCGGACTGTCCACTTATAAATCGAGACTGACCCCGTGACGCTTTTACTGCAAACATGTTTACTTCAGTTCCAGTCGTGCAGCCGTGGCTCAGTTTGTTTTCTTTAGGTCAAACGCTTGGATGAAAGTTTGAGCAAACTAAAAATGAAACCCTTGTACTGACCAGTCCTCGGGTTTGACGGAGTCCGGGTCCTGGATCTTGGGCCTCTCATCCCAGTCCTCAGGTTTGTGGTCATCAGGGTCCTCGATCTCAGCGGGGGGGTTCACAGCAGGGGTCATGTCCGTCAGCAGGTTGCCGCTGTTCACGACCGTCTGATCCACCAACACCTCAAAGCTGTTGTCAGAGTTCACCACTGTTGGGGGCAACAGAGACGAGTTAGGCACTCAAAGAAAAAAATAATAATCAAAGTCTGCAGTTCCTCTAACGTCCAGCAGAGGCCAGGGTCCACAGACTCCCTTGTTAACATAGAAACAGCAGAAATAAACACGTTCGCAGCCTGTGCGTCTCACCCAGCGTGTACAGGTGAGTCTTCTTGTCGGTAAAGTATGTCCTCAGGTCGGCGTCGGGTTTCTTAGCGTGTTTCTCTTCGTACTCTCCGGTTTTGGGGTTTTTGTGCCTGAAGATGAAGTGCAGCTTGTAGTCTTCTCCACATTTGTCGGGTCCAAACATGATGGTGTACGGAGTTTTATCCACAAACTGGTCCTGCAGACACACACGGACATGTTACAGCGCTTACCTGCCTTGTAGCCTGCAGATGTTTTTATCAGTCACTTATTTGAGTGATCAATAACAACATTTCATAGACATATCATAGATTTGCCTCATGACAGGAAGATGAGTTAGTGAGTTAGATCACGAGTCGAACAACATTTAAAACCTTTTTAAGTCACTGTCCTGCTTTTCTTTTTGAAGCGGCATCATTAATAAACTGAATTAACGTGTGTGGGAATCGCACTGACCAGGTCGAGGTCGGGCGTCTCAGTCAGCAGCTTTACGTAGGCGCCACCGCAGTCGATACCCGACTGGAAGTTCACCTCATACCTGAACACAGACAGATCACACTGCTGATCAGTAACTTTCAGACTGAGAACACCTGGGTGTGAACACCCATCTACCAATCAGAGTTTCAAATGTGAATCAGACATCAAAGCTGTCCTTACTGGATGACAAGGGGCATGCTTTCAAAGGTGAAAGGTCGCAGCAGGTGGGCTGAGATGGCATGATGTTTGGCTCGAGACTTCAGGACCAGACCTTTGTCGCCAGGCAGCTTACTGTCTTTCATCTCCTCCACAGCCCATTTACCTGTTAACATCGTCATCATCATCATCACAGACAAACACTAAAACAAGGCGGTAATCTTCGGTACAGTGGCCTTTTTAGGACATCCCAGGCTCAGCTGATGTAAAAAACTGCTCATGCACGTCATCATGTACACAATGAGGTTACAGATCTTCACTCACCGTCGTACTTCGCGATCTCTTCGTCTGCATCATCCTTCTTGGCGTTGGACAGAATCCACCTGAAACAGCACACAGAGGGTTACGACTCGCCGCAGCTCTGAGGTTTACAGGTAGATGTACACGTGTGCACCGACTCCTCGGCAGCATTTTTCACAGATCAAACACCGAGGCTTTTCTTTGATAAAACTGATGATCAAATTAAACCATATGACTGTTTCACTAATCGATTGTCTTGATAACTGCTGGGAGAATAACTTCAGCTAATTGTTCCAAACTCTGGGCTGATCTGATAGGTTTAAATCAGCTAATGTTACAAACAAACCATCACTAGGTTACAGCAAGCTGGCTCTGCGCCAGTGAGGGCCTGTCCTTAAATCCTTAGCTGACCAGTTGGCATGCATTAGTGCGATGCTAGCACGTGTAATAAGCTTTAAAGTAAGAAAAATAAAACATGTAAGTGAAGGTTATGATTCATGCGTGTGTGGTGCTCACCCATCCAGTGTCCCCTTATCAAAAGACTCTGCAATGAAGTGTTCCCCCTTCGGCTCAGGAGCTTTGTAGGTCACCTGAGTGAAGAAATTAAAGTAAGTTATAACATCCTCATGTGCAGGTTAACCAACACATTTGTTTGGTTCGTCCTCCTCTTCCTATCTCAGATTGAGCTCAAAGCCTTTGAGGTGTGTTCTCTTTACCTCAGCTCCACTCTGAATAACCAGTCAGACTGGAAGTGAAGCAAACATGATCAAAACTGTGGAAATAATTCACGAGCAGGTTTCTGTCTAAAACCTGCCGACTCCAGGAAAATTCACCCGTAAAATCATTAGACTGAATTATTCTGAGGTCCGACTCTTAGTCCGGTCTGTGTCTGTAGAGAGAATGCAGGTCAGTAGATCAGCAGGGCAGATCACTACTCTCTCATCAGACCCACTTCCTGACCTGATTGGTTAATGGGTAAATGACACTTCTGGGTTAAACATTCAAAACCTCAGAATGAGCCAAAACAAACGCTGAGAGCAGAGCAGTTATAATCCTCACAGGTAAAAACTTCAATAGAGTTAACTTTATTCATACAACCAAAAACTTAGACAAACAATTTTAACAGCTTTCAGAAAAACAAGAAACAAGTAACCTTTTTAAAAACCTTTTTAACACGTCGGTAAATAAAAATGAAGACGTCACTGATGCATCATATGCAGCCTTTTATAAACCAGTCATCAGTGATGGTCAGGTTTACATCCAGGAGCTCAGTCGTGGTGTGCTGCTCTCTCATGTGCCATTTTTATTTTTGTTAATGACCTTGTCTCAGATGTTCTCTTGGCTGAAGTTTGATCCCTTTTCATCTGCCCATCAGGTATTCTCAACATTAACTTTTACTGAGAACAGTTTAACCTTCTTCCTCCATCCTCCCTGTGCGGTTTAGTTTTCTGCATTTGTTTACTTCCAAAGTTATAGAACATTTGTACGTTTTAGTTTATTCCTTCAGTCAGCATGTGGGATATCACCTGTAAATGGAGAGCAGCTGATAACAAGCTGCCAACTCAGTTAAATCTTGTAATTCGTGTTTTTCATGGATGCTGGAAGTTAAACTTGATTGTAACAGCTGGGAGAACAGCCATGTTGATCATTTCACTGAGACTGAAAGAATCTGGACTATTTTGAAGGCTCAGTGGAGCCTCAGAATTTGACTTTAGGAACTGATGGAAAATCTGGACCTGGAGATGGTTTCTGGCTGATTTAGTTTGGTGGCCCCTAGTGTGCAGACACATGTAACTACAGCTTCTATTGTAAATAAACTTTAACGACTTTATATGAAACTAAAAAAAAAAAAGAAAAAAAAAAAGATTTTCTACCATCTGCAAATTTATCATTAATAAGAATTCAAGAAAAACACATATTTTTAATTAATAATAAAATAAAAATAAATAAAGCTGTCTTACCTGTGGACTGGGAGGGGTTTTAGGAGCAGGTGGAGCATCATCTTGCACGTCGTCCTCCAGATCCTCGTCCTCAGCCAAGCTCAGGTCCATTTCGTCCTCCACGTCGGCATCGTCGCCATCCAGACCGTCTTCGACCAGATCGTCAGCCCGAGAGACGGGGGCCAAACTGAGGCAGAGGAGGCCCGCCGCCAGGAGAACAAACAAACCGACCCGCTGATTCATAGTCTGCACTGAGAGGAGCAGAAAACCCGTCACACCTGGATAGCAAGCAGGGCCGGGCCAAAAACCAGTGATCTTAGTTATACAGAGATTTCTCTCATTTTATTGTTTTTATTTGAAATTTTATAAACAACAACAACAAAAATCCACACAGTCGCCCCATCATTAACAGACTGCCAACCTGTGTTTCATCCATCACCATGGTGACCAACCACAGAGCGCCCACAGGACGTGCTCCTCGGCTCCTTTTAACCCTAATGAGATTACACCCCGAGGGATTACACCAGCACCCCGGTACAAGCAGAAATGCACACGCACACTACCTTAGTTGTTTTACGGGTTATTTAACATGAGATGCTGTGTCAGTCATGACTGATGACTGACTTCCTGTCGTCTTTCAGTGCAGCAATGCCGTGATTACACAACTAACGTTAAGCTGCTGCGTTCAGTGACCATCAGAATAATCAGGCCCAAAAAGGTTCTGTGTTCCTGAATCACATCAAACAACAAAAAATAAGACTTTACAACATCAGCAGGTAAAAATCTGGCAAAAAGATTCGACACATCAGGGCTCAGCGACCCCAACTGCTACTTGGGTTTACAGTTGTTCTTACATTGATGCTTTCCACTAATGACAGTAAAATAATTTTAGCCTGACAAGAAAGTGATAAAGATAATCAGGGACATCGCCACGTACACTGGAAAAAAGTAAAACCAATACTCGGAACGTCTGCTAAAATCACTGACGGCCGAGCTTGGTCTCCTAAAAGAAAAACTAAACAAGCTCACTGAAATCAGTCAGCAGAAGCTGTAGCCTGCCTTCTTAAAGCTACAAATATAATCACACTACATATACACTCTGTGTATACATACATACATACTCTGTAATTCAAATATTTGCAGAAGAAGAATGTGTGCGGACGCCCAAACAGAGAACTTAAATCTGGAGGAAACCAGGGAATGACGGATCTGGAGTTGATTTTGCATCTGATAGATATTAATGGAAGTGGTGCGGTGCAGTGCAGGTGCAGCCGCAGGCGGAGCAGTCTCAGGTAGTGATAAGACTGGTGATGTATTTAAATGAGAAAAAACTTTTAGACTGGCTGACTAATCTAAAGACAAAGTTCTCCATCATTCATCATCCTCCATTAAATCAGAGGAGGATAAGATTCATGATGCAGATCACCACATGACAGGAAGTGCAAAACCTTCTGACCTCAAGTGTCTCTATTAATATTTATTCCAGCAGATTTGTCTCATCTGAGCTGGTTTTCCAACAATCATCCATCTATGCTGAGACATGAGCTGCTCTAAAAGGTAATCAAATTACCGATCAGTCCAATTGGTGCCAAGTAAAAACAAAACAATCTGGTCACATGACAGGAAGTGTATTAAGATTAAGAAAGGCAAGAAAAGTGGATCCTGAAGTTAAGTACATCTCACTCAGCAGACTGCCAGCTAATCAGATTAGCCTTTCAGCCAGATTAGCATACCTGCCAGCACTAGTCATTAGCTTAGCATCAAAGGCGTTTTGTGGGGTCTGAAGGAGCCCGAATTTTAAAACATTTCTGTCCTGAATTCTAGTCAGGTTAGTTTTGTTTCTGTGCACGGGAGGGTCATCTGCCAGGCTGTCGCTTAAATGTGTAAAATGGATATGCATACACCTTACTTTCCAAAATAAAAGGACAAAAATTTTACTTTAAGCCTTTCTTTCGGTTCCCTGCTGCACAAACAATGCTGAACTTCACTGATGAGCTCACAAACTCACACGGCAGTTTTCCAGCTGCCTGTGGGCAGTAATAAGCTCTTAGGTGGCCTCTGATTGGCTGATAAAACAGCAGCTTACAATCCTAATCAGCTGAGTGAAACCAGCTGAAGTGGCTGTTATCCACCCAGACTGAAGGCTCCAGTTGCCGTTAGTAACTTAATCTGATCTCAGAGCTGAAGGACATCTGCTGCTCCTCACACCAACCAATTTCTAATAATTCATCAATAATGCCACGAATTACAGAAATGTGTCAGCTTTTTCTACTTTTGGGTTTTTGTGATGTCATTAGATGGCGACATCTGCATTCAGTCATCTCAGTTGCACTGAGGCCCGGTGTCACATAAATAAGGAACTGTGAATCATGCAAAGCTGCTCTAACAGAACAAACGGTGGAGCTCAAGACTGCTGCACGTGTTCAGGTTGTGTACAGTTAAACAGCATGTGTCAGTTAAATCGTAACCAAACTGGATGGACTGGTTAGCATTTAGGCTGAACAATCAACCCGAAAAACTGAATAAATCAAGAACAAGCCCAACTCACTCAGTCTGTGGTCGTGACTTCAAAAAACAGTTTGAATTAACGTTATGATGCGTTTCGAAAACCAGAGAGCAGAAATAAGATTAAAATCCCAAATCCTGTTACTGCCGTGTCTGAATTTAAACGTGGTCAGGTTGTTTTGGCTCAATTTTTTTCTAATTTATGATTTTTTTTTCCCCCCTGTGACACACTGCGCAGGGTGTAAACCACTGGGATAGGCAGAAGCCCCACTACGAAGTGGATATGCAGAAGAGAATGGAATTATTTATGTTCTGTTAAGGATCAATGATACGGTTTTTATTTGTCAGGTAATTTTATCAATTAAAGAGTCACTGCGTGTAAGCCCTCATATTCCCACCAAAGATTGCCCCTGTAATCTAAGCGAGATGATCATATATTCCTTCAGTAAGCAAGCAAGCATATGCTACTTTTAAATGTGGGAACAGAAACCATCTCAACTTGTGCGCCTAACAGATCTTGGACCAGTTCGCTTTGTTCTTGCTAACTTGAGACAGACCAACTACTCAGACACTTCTTGTACCCTTTCATTTTTTCACAGTCTTGTTTAAAGAAAAAAAAATCTACAGAGAGCATCCAGCTGTGATGTCTTTGCAGCTGTCCTTACAGTGATGTTGATCTACAGGAAGTAAAAGTCAAAGATTTCTGCAGATTAACATGCCTATATCGCCACCTGCAGACATCCTGGAGTAAACGCTACGAGGGGCGGCCCTTTGAGCCAGACTTTACAATGAAAACCAGCTGCTAACTTATACCAGACAGCCCAGTGTTTCCCTTTTTAATATTAACATTCTGATCTTACTTTACATATACACCTGAAAAAAGCAGAGAAAAAAATTATAGCTCGATAAGCATCAACTGTTTAGTTAATGAAGAAATGTCTTAAAACAATCCAGATGTTAATCCTGATCAATGTGATCGTGATCATTTCACGATCATGGAGCAATTCAACTTTAACATAAGACTTTGAGCTTTTCAGCATCACCGTTTTGGTGTTTTGAACCCAGGTGTGATCTGAGAGGGGTGGATATGACAGAGTGATCTGTCAATGATGAAGGAGAACCGCCCATAGCGCCCCCAACTTCCTAGGGTTCTTTCTGACCATAAAAAATATACTTTTGGCTACTCAGTTACCCCACAGGTAACGGGAAATGAACCAGCAACCTTTCGTTTGCAAACGTGTAAATGACACCAAACATCATGCTTAACTCAGTATCGTGTTAAACCAGCCTAAGAGCATTCATTCTGTGAGCTCTGGTTTTACTTTAAAATCAGAGTCGCCGCCCTCTACTGGTAATTCTAAGTCATACTGGTAAAAACCTGTGCTTACATACAGCCTAGGATCAGCTCATTTCCATCCACTTTTTCACCGTGATAGTCTGACAAGTTCGACCACAGTGGTCACTGAATCTGCAGTGTCTACCTGTAATGATGCTAACACACCTGTGACAGCGGACAGGTGAATGGAGGTCAGTCATGAAAGCGCGTAGCTTATGATTAACTTTTGTTTTGTTTTCATACACCCATTTTTTTTCTGCCAGCCTCCTGCAGGCTTTGCTACCCGGATCCTAAAGCGCGGTCTTCTCTGGACAGTTTAACAGCTGATCCTAAACCCTTCAAAGAGCCTAAAAAACACCGCCCACCTCCTCCAGATCCCTGCTTAGCCCAATATTAGCATAGCACCTTACGGAACACCCGACTTTGAATAAAGCAGTCGGACCAATTTTAGTTTCGCTGTGAGAAAAAACCCGACTGTAATGCATGTTAATCAAATCAGATCACCGGGACAAGACTCGGGTTTAAGGTGCGTTTATTAACCGCTAACGGAGGCCACGGCAGCGGGCTGACGGCTAGCTGGGTTCACCTGCGGTTAATTAGCTATCAGCCCGGTGCTAACTGCCCGCAGGAGCCACGGAGAGGAGATTTAACGGATAGAAACCGACAGCATGTAAATAACCACAGCCCGGGCGACATGAACGGAACACCACCTGTCAGAAAACAGTTGTATTCGGCTGAGCTACCCTTTAAAAATTCTCATTTATTGGCGTTTCCACTCACCTCAAGCTCACCCGTGCGCCGCCTGGGAACTACTGAGGAGGATCACGTGGTGTCCTGGAGGGCACTAACCGCCTTCCCCCGTCGCCGATTGGTTATCCAGCGCGTAACTTTGACGTTTCCTGTCAACTGTCAGGAGCTGATTGGTCAACAGAAACTCTCGCTCGACCCGCCCATATGGAGCTGCACCTCGTGGACAGCGATGATTGGCTGAGCTGCCAGGGGAAGTGTGCCCTCATTGGCTGTAGGCATGCTTATGAAAAGGCTTAAGAATTCGGGATGAGATTGAAACTGATTTTTGCAGATTTTGATTCATAAAATGATTTAATTCAGTTCTAACCTATTAAAGACATGAAAACGGTCTTTATTTCGCACATTTGCTTTATTGGATAAAACATTCTGAATTTCCAAAGCTATTTATTTAATAACTCAGTTTAATTATGACTTTTTTTTAATTTATGCTAACTGTAACCTATTCATACAGTCTCTGGGGAACAGTTTTATTCAGAGCAGAAACAAAGAATTTATTGTAAAAAGTATTTATTACATGTATTTCTAATCTGACAGCACCTGAAATACACATTTGGTACATAAACATGAGATAAAAAAAACAAACAAAAAAGTTACCTTTACTTTAATGAGAAACAAAAATGAATTTTCAACTGTTTTTGTGCACACAGTAAACATGCACACTGGTCTGCACTAAAAGACTGTTTGATAAAGTCGGGGGGGGGGGGGGGGGGGGGGGGAGCATGTGTGTGTTGTTTACCTGGGAAATCACAATTTAAATGTGTATGTGGTTTCTGTGTTTGAGGGTCCCTTGACCTGTGAAGTGGTGTTGTTGTTAGTGTGATCATCACTGAAACAACAGCCAATCAAGGCATGCTGACATAGTTGACATAGCTTTGATTAACAGTTGACAACTGAGCGGGCTCAGCTTCTTCTCTGATGCTAAAGCGAGACCTCCAGGCCTGAAAAATTAGTCCAGCTCTGAAGATCCTCTAACATCTACCTAAGGCTCCAGTAGTGAGTCAGCTAATTGGAGTGTCTGAACTGGACCCGTGGACTGTGTTTGTATTGTTTGAGCCTTTTAGAACATTTTTAATGCAATTATCTAATATGGCTGCTTTGTGGTAAATTGAATAAACAGACCATCCAACAGGTCTGAGCTCCAATATTGCTGAGTGAAACTCTAGGATTTTAAACTGGATGTTATTGTGCCCTAATTAGCAGCGACTGAATAAACATAAATCACATAAGACTGATTCTTTATAAAGCTTCTTTGGGCTGTTCCCTTATTCACCAGGGGTCGCCACAGCAAATAGATCGGCATGCTTGATTTTGTCAGGTTTTCAGATCAGATGACCTTCCAGCTGTCCCCAGAGATTTGGGTGACCTCCTGGACTTGAAAAGGGATCTTCTGTGTATTAGCTGAAGGTGTTAATCCCTACACTATGGAGCCACAGATAGTGATGCTTTATCATCGAAGAAAATGTTCTGATGCTTGACTCTGTGTCAGAGCAGAGCTCTAAGAATCATGTGATCTTCCTGCATGTGACCACCACACCACATGCTGCCATTACCCTTCTAAACCAAAACTCAGTTCTCTTCCAGAGCTGGTTGTTAAAGGTACCCATCCACCTGCTGAATTATTTGTGACTTTTAAAGTGATCGTAATTAAAAGAGTTAATTTTTTTCAGTCTTCAGCACTTCTGACTTTTTTCAGATTGAGTTGGACATAAACACACTTTTAAATTCAAATCAATTCAATTTGATTTAGATTAGGCTCATCAAAAATTCAAAGCACATCATATTGTAAGGTAAAGACCTTACCTACAAGACTATAGACAAACATTCAGTTCTCCACCTGAAATGAAGATCACAGAGTCTGTGTGATGAAGCAGCTTCTGCAAAAACCAATGAGTAATGCTGCCATTTCATCATTTTTGTGATGAAACAAAGTTTCCAGAAAACTACTCACCTCCTCCACATCATCCACCTGACAACTCTGCAGCCAAATATGCGCATACCTCAAGTCCTTACTGACATTTGGAATAACCAGTGCAATTCATTAATTTCATTCATAGAATCATTTATAATTTACTGCAGTATTAAAATGTTCAAAAGTGACAAAAAACTCTATTTTCACTCTATTTTATGACAGAAGTGTAAAAGTAAATAAAGTAAGTAGAAAAAGATGCTTTTTAACACTTAACCTCATAACAGCACTCCTGTGTCATATGTATGTATGTGTGTTTTTTTGTCCTGTTGTAGTACAAATACAACGGTGCAGAGCAGAAATTTTCTGTTGTTGGATAGTTTTGATGGAAACAGCTCTGCTAACGAAGTTACTCTTAATCCCATTTATCGATCAGTTCATTTAAGAGCAGAAGCACAGCATGATGATCCAGTTATCACCCTGACAGAAATTCACATTGATGATGATGACGAGGAGTTTGTGCTTCACATTCTGGTCTGTGAATCTGTGTTTCTTAACCTTTACAATAAATACTGGTGTACCACAAGGCTCAGTATAAGGACCTGTGTTTTTTACTGAATCTGCTCAGAATGCTGAGTTCCTTGGAAAATGTCAGTTTACATGCAGATGATGCACGGATTTATTTTCCTAATTAATCCTACAGTTTCCTTATTTGACTCACACTTGAACGTATAAACATACAATGAATTTTCCATCATGAGTAGCCAGATGATGTCAGATACACCCCTGGAAAATGTCGGCTTTCATCTGAAAAGAGTAGCCAAGACCTTTTTAATATATTCTGTTAACATTTTCACAGACAGTGTAAAGTTAATTTTTTGAATGTGAATTCCTCCCCATTCATAAAGCCTGTCAATTCACCTCATTACAGAAACATCAGTATGAATGCACCATTAATCTGATCGGAAAATGACAAAAACGAGCAAACATTAATTATTTAGGAAGCTTTTTGCTCAGTTTTAACAAACCTCACAGGGGGTGGAATCTGGAAAAACAAAGACTTTCCTGCATTAGAAGAGATGCTGAAATTAAAAGACACGAGGAAACCACTTAAATTTCTGTCTTTATTACAATTCACAGATTGGATAGAAGTTTAAGCTCATTTAAATAGAGTTTATCTAAAGGATACAAAAGACACATACAAGATGATAGCAATGCATTCCAGTGCATCTTTCAAAGAAAATAATAAAAAAAAAATCCTGGGATGTTTCCTGAAGCTAGAGTTAATTTAGCCTAATATCACTGATCAGCTGACTTCACATCTGAAAATCTGAACTAGTGACAGTTTGTACAGGAAAGAGAGCCACATCTTAATGGAGGAGAGTCTCGATAAACTGTTCCCGTGGTTCATTTACCCCCTTTACTTCACTTAGCCTGTTCCTGTGGATTTCTGTGAGCAGATTATAGACGTCAAAGTTACATCCTGTGGTGTTTCTGCATATTAGCAAGGCAATTTGTAGTGTGTGAGCAGCTAGAATCCTTTATCAGACGGGAATGGGATGCTATTCCTCTTGAAAAATTCCAGCAGCCGCTCTCCTCAGTGCCCAGATGTTTACGGACTGTTGTTCAAAGAAGAGGGGATGCTGCACAGAGGGAAATGTGGCCCTTTTTAGAGATGTGTTACCGCCATCAAATTCAAAATGAGCTCATATTTTCTTAAAATTGTCCATTTCTCAGTTTAAACCTTTAATACGTTTTCAGTGTTTTACTGTGAATAAAATACGGTTTCATGTTTCAGCTTCACTTCACTGTTGCTGTGTGTATTTGAAGACATATTTAGTACAATAATAATGGAAACAAATTAGAATTACTGGGTATGTTTTGTTGTTTCTTATGAGCGACTGCACTGAGTGCAAAGGAAGTGCACTTCAACAAATCCACTGGAAGCTGCCCAGTATAACTGCAGCGTGACAGGCATCAAAGCAATAACCTTCCAGCCACACTCGCACTTCATAACATGGTTTAAAGCTCCCAGAAGTGCAGAAATAACGGGTTAAATTAAGTTAAAACAGCATTAAATGTTACAGAAGGAACAACACACTAAAACACTCTTTTGTCCTACATTTGTGTTTTAAAGGCAGATGACAGCACTTAGAACACCACATATTTACTCATTGTTAAACCACAGAACCACTAGAGAAGGAGAGAGCCTCTGGACGGCCCCTCGCTCTTCACTTTAGTCCAGTTCAAGACCTCAATGTCCAGAACCCAGGAGATTAATCAGAGCCCTGGCCATTATCCACCTCGAAAACCCAAGAACGTAAATCCTTAAAAGTGATTCTGGAGTTTTAATAAACTCTGACAGGATGTTCATTTCGCTCTCGGTCTTTCAGAGATGTAATGTGGCCCCTAACTCTGACATATCTCCTCATAAATCAGTTGATCCAACATGAAGTCAATTAAATTCAGTCGGTCCAAAGTTAGACGCACAAAAGAAACAATGATAATGTCATGAATTACGTCACTTTAAGGCAGCTGTTCGGGGAACAGATTAAAATCTGCAAACGAGGGAACAATTTATCACAAACTTCTCTCCTGTAAGACGACACTGACACCGTCGCTCAGCGCGAGACAAAGAGCCGAAGGACGACGGCGTCTGCTCAGAAAAACTAAAAATCGACCTGTGGAGAAGACACAAGAAGGAAAAGTACCCAAGTGGTACAACAGAGTACATCAGAGTACTACAAAATACATCAGAGTACTGCAAAGTATCTCAGATTAGTCCATAATATCTCAGAGTCCCTCTGAGGGACGGTTCTCTGATTATTTTTCAATACTCTCTGCAGTACCCTGATTACCCCAGTGTTCTGAGGCACACTGTAGTAGTACTGCATAGTACTGTGGAATACCTCACAGTACTGCGAAGTATTTAACAGTACTTCAGAGTAAGACCAATGCAGAGTAATCAGGGGACTGTTGAGTACTTCAAAGTACTGTGGAGAGTACCTCAAAGTATTAAAAAAAACCCCTCAAAGTACTCCAAGGTACCTCAGGAGACTGGAATACCTCAAAGCATTTTACAGTCTTTTACAGGAATTCAGAGTACTGTGGAATATTTTTGAGTACTCTAGACTATTTTAATGTAATTAGAGTACTGAATAACAGTCAGAGTGATGTGGAATATCTCAGGATACAGTGGCGTATTTCAGAGTACTAATGAGGAACCACAGAGTACCAAAGACTCTCAGAATACAATGGAGTGTTGCAGAGTAATCAGAGTACTGCAAAACACAGAGGAATACCTCAGAGTACACTGGAGTATGTCAGAGTAATCAGAGTATTACACAGTAATCAGAGTACTGCATGGTACTGAGGAATACCTCAGAGCACAGTGGAGTACAGCAGAGTAATCAGAGTACTACATGGTACTGAGGAATGCCTCAGGGTACAGTGGTGTACTGCAGAGTAATCAGGACACAGAGCAGTCAGTGTGAAGGCCTCGGTAACTTAAAGATGTGGTCATGAACAGAAACTCGTCGGCGTCTTCGTCAGTAGTTTGAAACCACGATAGTGGGAAGAAGGTCCGAGGCTGCAGCAGAGGATTCTGGGTATTTGTGGACGCTACATGTCGGGAGGCGGGGCCTGTTTGAAGTGACTCTGCTCTTCGTTAAGGCAAATTGAAGGAGGGGAAACGCCTGCAGCACACACATCACCACACGCAGCGAGTGGACGCACATACACGGGTACTGTGGGCGGGGCAGGAAGGTCCCGTCTGCAGACAGGAAGTCCCAAAGCAGCAGATCGATCATCAGAGGTGGCTCGCCGCTCTTGCCACAGCCTCCGTGATTACCAGTGTTTCAACATTGAGCTTACTGTATGTACACATAAATACAGGATGAGGAGTAATGACATCACTCCTCTGGGTGGAGACAGGTGAGCCCACCTGTCGCTGTGTCTCAGTCTCTGATCTGTTCAGTCCTGCAGCGCCGAGGTCCTGCCAGGCGGCGGCGCTGTGGCACCGCGGTGGGGATCTGGTGAGCGGGACAAGGCAGGACGGGAGCCGAGGAGCTTCCGGTCAGCTCGTCTGAACGCTGCTGAGGTAACTTTGAGGGGGCGGAGCTTTACTCGGCTTTCTTTATGAAGATCTGAGAGAGGAGAGACGGCGAAGGCGTGAGTCACAGAGAATCACTAAAATAATAACGAGACAAACCCGCCTGACCTGCTCAGCATCAGCTGCTTTGCACGATCACACAGGAAGTATGGTGGGGGTCCAAACCTGCTGCTTTTCACTCATATAGCCTATCTGACCCCTCACAGGGGATATTCAGAGGATATGATAGATTTATTAAAGTTTGAATAAACTTTAATGAGAGGAGCAGAAACAAGCGCGGTAACCTGGATGTTTGATCAGTTTCTGAAAAAGCAGGTGGCTGCTCAGAAAAGGTGAGAGCATTCATCACAAGCTGTGCCCAGTTTCACGTGTGGCCCTGTATCTCTAAATCCAATCATTATCGAGACTGATGCGTCTGCAGCTTTGCTTCACAGCTGATGGGCGAGCTGCAGCACGGATTCAAGCTGTTTTTATTTTCAGCCACACTCTAATTATCGTTCCATCTGGAGACTCACAGGTTGCTTTCCCAGTGTGTTGGCCGCATTACTACAGGAGAGCTTTCAGTTAATATTCACTGTGCTGTCATCGTTTGTGCGTGGATCTTATCTAAGCTCTGATAAGACATGACAACTGTCGGCCTAATAGTCAACTTTACTGCAGTCTGTCACTAACTGGAGCTACTGTAGCTGATTCAGGGCACAGCTCTGCTTCCTGAACTATCAGTCCAATGAAATAAAAACAATAAATTAATTTTTTTTTTAAATAAATCTTTCAGAAAACCTGCTGGACACTGACATCAATGGTACCAACTTTCTGTCTTTTTCTGGTGAATATACCTGAAATTAGTTCTTAGATTGGGCACTGGGACCACATTCACTGAAAAGGACTTAATATACTGGACCAGTTTGTACAGACAGAGTAAAGAAAGGATTACAGAATACCCCGGAGACTTCAGATTCCTCTCCAAGGACTTGTTCTGTCAATACTCAGCAGTAAGTGTGGATAAATGTCTCAACAGAACACTGTCTTTTGGTTAGTTTTAGTTTGATTTAACTCTGAGGCGATCTCACCTCGCTGAGGATCACCCAGACTGGTGAGTCCGTGATCACTGAGAGACGCATGGCCTCCAGGGGCCCGAAGCTGGGGTCCACCTCCCCCTCTGCGATGCCATTATGGAACGTTCCTGGAAAAGATGAAGATCAACAGGCTCAATAACCTGACAGGAGAAGTGAGGATGGTTTCAAACAGAAGTGCACTGTGACAGCTTTTTAATTTACAGAGATTTCTACTGTCATTTTATTTCATCTGCCAGCGACCAAGGTAAACACAAGGCAGTTAATGGTGCAGCATCCTCTTTGTGATCTATTTCATCCATTTAAATACAGCAGCCAGCAACCACATGCCAACTGATACACATTTTCCCCCGGTGACCTTCCTGCCTAGGTTTTCTAAAGTCTTGTTCTTTGCTGTTTCCTGTTATTTTGGACATATCACTTTGGTGATTTTACTTCCTGTGTTGTCCCTCTGTTATGACTGTCTGCTCTGCCCTCATTGGCTTCACCTTATTATCCTGGACCCTGCACTATGAAATGAGATCCACATATCCACAGTATTTTTCTTTTATCCGGATTTATTTACTCTAACATCAGTAATCAGGATAAATGGTCACATGACCCATGGTTTCACTCATAGTTATAGATAAATGTACTGACAGCAGACAACTAAGTATTTCCAAACAATAACAATAATAGTAAATAAAAACATAGTAAATGGTTTAGTCCATGTGTAAAATTTATATAAGTTCAAGTCTTATACAACAATAAAATGACTGTACAGTTGTTTGGAGGGAATAAAGTTGCTGATCATCAGGGAAATGCGAATACAACAGATATGTAGTCATTTTACATTTAAAGCCCACTTTGATCTTAAAACCCAGACCTAACCCAAAAGTTACCTGGGTCAGAAGAACACATGCTTCTGTTCTTCATTATGTACTTTCAGTCTTTGTCAGGCTTCTTCTTCACTTGATTTGGGTGTGCTTTATTCTGTTTTGTCTTTCTGTACCCTTGAATAGAATAAAACTCACTTTTTGTTTTGGTCACTAATTTTGTGCCTGTGTTTGGCTCCTGCATGACAAAGAACATGCTTCACAAAAATACTGGCGGTGGGAAGTGCTCACCTCCAGCCTCATAGTACATGCACCTGTGCTATAAATGTAGTATAACTCCTTTTTGAGATATTGTGCCTGAAAGATTTTCAGAAAACTTCACCTCTGACCTTGATGTCACTGAGATTTTACTAGAAGCATCTATAGTATAGACTTGAAAATCCTACATCGCCTCGTTCTGAAGTTATTGTGTTCACAAAATTGCAC
This sequence comes from Neolamprologus brichardi, assembly GCF_056152115.1. Classification (NCBI taxonomy): domain Eukaryota; kingdom Metazoa; phylum Chordata; class Actinopteri; order Cichliformes; family Cichlidae; genus Neolamprologus; species Neolamprologus brichardi. The sequence continues at coordinate 9,179,489 of NC_142105.1, read as the reverse complement.
CACCCCGCCCAGCCGCCCTGGTGGGACGACGACCCCAAGGTTTTCAGACTGAGGGGTAAAAACTGACCCCTTGATATACCTACTTTTGGCTCAGATAAAACATCTTATCTTTAACGAAGGTTTATTTGAATCTTTAACCTGCTTTTTTAGCATTTTAAAAGGGATTTTGAAGTAATTAAGGGATTGTTATGCTTTCTGTGCAGATTTACAGGGTTATTAATGGTTATTAAGACCCATTACGTGTTCCCACCATCCATTTATTGACCCCTGTGGTTCCAGCTTTCTCTGAGCCTGACTACCAGAAAAAAAGCCTCAGTCTCCATCAGACCCTCTCTGGCGTCCTGCCGGTATCGGGTCTTCCCACAGAGGTTGGTTTCAAGGCAACTGAACCTCAACAGAGCAATAATCCCTCAGAGGATTTATTTACTAGGATTATCATGCTGGCAGTGATGCTTCCAGGTAGCGACTGTAATCCTGACAGAGAACAGCATCTGGGGAGCGTGTTATTGTTTATCACAGGGTATTATCTGATATTATTGTGGGTATTATGGTTTTCACTCAGTATCCAGACTCGTGTATACGGCTGTCTGAGAGCTGTCCCCAGAAACACAGATCACACAAAGGCTCAGAACATAGACAATAAAAAATAATCAGACGGCAGTTCTTGGGCTGACATGGGAGCTTTCTTTTTGTTTCTCCTACAATAAACGCCGACAGAGGCGGGAAACAAATCTTTTAAGAGGATGACATTTTACACTTTCAGGCAACAAGCAGCAGACTTCAGGTCCACTTCAAGTCTAGATTAAAGCACAGGAAGCAGAAAGGAGGACGAATGGAAATACTCGGGTATGAATTCTCCAGAATTCTTGAGCTTGATTAAATGAACTGAACCAAAGTCCATCCCAATCATCTGATGGGTGATTACATTTTTAACTGAAACAATGCAAGCCTAACGGTGGTGCTAGAGGAAAAGTGAAAACAGTTCCCATGCTTCCCCCTCAGGACTAATCTCTTTGTGAAGGAATTTTCCACAAAAATTCAAAGCGTGTTTAAGATGCCGAGCTTCTTAAAAATGAATTTATATAAAACAAAGTTTGAGCTGCCTAAAAGTTTCTGTAAACTTTTGATTTCTGTGGAAGTGACGGGAACATTGACCTTTCCAGGACAGAACCACGTGTTTGGGCTCTTTCAGGCTCGATGCTGGGACATGACAGACTGGAGGAGGAACCTGAACTTCACTGAAATGAAGTTCCCTCTTCCCTTTCTGTAGCCCACCCTCCTTCAAACATGCCGATTAGTCCTGACTCTCTCAGACGGTTAATTCTCACACAGAAGATCTCACACACTGAAATTGGATGCAGGTCTCCTGAAGGCAGCACGATGAAATGAATAGAGTGAAGGAGCGCGGCTGGATCGATCCGCCGACTCATCTGAAAAATTGATGAAGGGGATAAAGAGCTGCTGGTAATTTATGATGTCAGCCCACACTGGCGCTCCTTCCACCTGCTGTAGGCCAGTATCTTCTTTCCCTCTGAAGTCCTGATTCCTTCAGGTGGATTCAAACATGCACAAAACAACGTCTTTCATGCAAATAATGAGAGAGAAAGACAAAAAGACGACTGTGATCCAGAATAATCTAAAAGGGTAGATGAGCTAAATAGGCCAGAAGCTTCAATGTTTGCATTCATATAATAGAAACTGACCAAGGATGCTCGGTGCTCCCGATGCAAAGAACAAATGAGCAGATTTATTTTGTTCTGTTGGTTTTATTTCAGTTTTTATTTATTTTAAGTCAAATAACTTCACACAGCATGTCAGGACACCTTAATTTATTTACTGAAGGTTCCAGTTAATCCTGCTGAAATCAGCCCAGCTGGAGGAAAAACAAATTCCCGTAATGAAAAGATAAATCTGACAGTCTGCCAATGTGTGTGAAACCCCGAGGCTACACTGAAAATCCAACCTGTGACATGAAATCTATTCCCGGCGAGTTTATTGATCGATTGACTGAACGCACCTACGCACAGTCTCTAACTTTTTGTGATATTCTTTCATCTGCTCATTTTTCCTTATAAATAAAGTTTAAATTTTTACTAGCATCATCCTGCAAGGCCGGATTTCTATCAGATGGAAAGCGGACCGATGTAAGATCTCAGCACGATACCTGACTTTTTACCTTCTCACATCCACAGTGGAGCCAAGTTTTGGCCTTCAGCCTGTCAGTTTTTACAATATAATGCAAAGTTTTCATAACAAAAGTTGTTGTTCAGCTCTTAAAGTTTGGAAAACACCAAACCTGTCAGGCTGCGTGCTGGTTAAAGATGTGCAGAACATCACTGTTAAATTATTCAATATATAAAAATAAAGGAGGAGAGGTTTGTGGGTTTTCGCCTTGTGAATCACGAAACCTCCAAGAGCTGAAAAAATACACCAAATAAAAGCGCCGCGCCAAAGCCTGCAGTTCCTCTACTGTCCACCAGAGGCTCCAGCAGTCAGCCAGTCCCCATAGACCACCATGTTAAAACTTTACAGCAGAAATAAACATGTTTAGAGCTTCATACAAAAATGGTTTTGGTCTCTGTAGATAATTTAATAATTCAAAGCAACGGTACAGTTATAAGTCATCTGTTAAAATATTATATAGGCTTAAATTATTATGCTTTGTTAGGGTTGTGGCTTCTTTGACTGAAAGGTGGATGGAGACACAGGTGACTGTAGCTGCTAGCTGTCACCTCATATCACTGGAGTCCCTGAAGTGGACCTCTGGATCGTGTTTGTGCTGTTGGAGCATCTTTAATAACATCATCTGACCAATAATATGGCTGCTGTGAGATTACTGTACTAACTGACTGTCTGAGATCCATTTTTTTTAAATTTTATTTTATTTGGATGTGACTGAGCGCTAATTATCAGATGTGTCCGTGTGTGTGATATGGCCAAAGGATTTAAAATGGAAAGACTACAAAGCAGCGAGTGAACAGTCTATGGTCACAAACACAGATGATTCCTGAGAAAACAACTCAAAATATAATCTAAAATCAAATTAATGCGACTTTTTAGCGCACAGGGCTCAGATATTTGAAAGATCAGCTGTTCCAAGGTGCTTTCTTTACAATAATCCTTGCTGGGAGGTGAAATATTCAGCACTGAGCTCTGCTGATTGGCAGTTTTGTGGAGCTGCTTACAAGTACAGGTTCTTAAAATGGTCCTGCAGTGGAGAACAGCCGAACTGGATCAGCTGTAAAGACTGCGTGTCGAAGTTCACTGCACAGTTCAGGAAGATAAAAGAGTAAAGGGAGCGTTTTCCCTCCTTGCAGATGTAAACTGTGACAGCTCATGTGCAGGGAAAGAGCTCATTACAGCTCCTCGAATGCAGCAGTCAGTCACACGTCCTCAGCTGCTGCTACACCCATCACTTTATGATGATCAGGGAAACTCGGTGAAGCTGCACACAGCTGGCTGCTGTCTGTGTGCCATCACTCACCGATTCTGATGAAGCCGTCCTCGGTCCGATGGTACTTTGGCGTTTTCTCCTTCCCTTCTATCAAGGCCTCTTTCTCTGCCTGGATATTCTGGAAGCAAACGAAACACCAGCCGATCAGTTAATCAATTAATTTGACTCTGTGTTTGTATTGTTAGTGTGTCAGAAAGAAAACGCCTCATCATTCAATTATAAATCTAATCTAAGGCCATTCATTGAAAGCTGGAGAGTCTCAATTATAGTTATAATATGGAGAAAACTCATTTTTATCATGGATCAGTAAAATCAGCTCCTCTCCTCCAGCTATGTTTAACTTTTCTATTTAGATTCAGAACTTTTGTTTTCTGCAGCTTTGGGCTCATTTTACACACTAAAAGTTTAATAACTTCTCATATAATGGGGAAGGGATAGCTCAGTAGGTAGAGTGGTGACCCCGTGACCGGAAGGTCGGGGGTTGAATCCACTGAACGGCTACCCTGAGGTACCCCTGAACAAGGTACCGTCCCTACAAACTGCTCCCCAGGCGCCCAATGGCTGCCCACTGCTTCACTGAGTGAATGGGTTAAATGCAGAGAGGAATTTCCCCACAGGGATCAATAGAGTATACATTATTAATATTATTATTATGAATACAACAGCCCCACGGTTAAAGGATCACACTAAACTTGTAACATTAAATCAGGTTTTTACTTGAAATAATGCAACACTGAGTACCTTTTTCTGAAAAACTGAAACCTTTTCACTTTTTTCAGAACCTCATTTACCTCCTTAAACAATCAAAGCACTGCGGGGTGCATGTGACACACCTCAAGTCAACTGGATTTGTTTAACTTTAAAATACTACCAAAACTCCTGACAGGAATAACAAAGCAAGGGTGTCACACATCCCGAGGATAGCTCGTTTCCTCGTTCCTGGTAAAAAGCACAGTTAAATTCTAAGGTTTTATGTGGAAGGGTTTCCAGGAGAAAGTCTTTTCTCTGTAAAAAGAAATTGCGGCATGGTTTAGATTTGCAAAGCTGCTTCTGAATAAACAACAAGACTTCTGGAAATCTGTCCCACAGCTAAAGCTCAGACCAAACTGGGTCATTAACAGGACAATGATCCAGAGCAGCGCAGCAAATCTGCAACGGTCCAGTCAGAGTCCAGACCTCAACCGGACTGAGATGTTGTGATGGGATCTTCAGAGAGCTGTGCATGAATGAATACTGCAAACCTCAATGAACTGAAGTAACGCAGTATAGTGAGAAACTTATAGTCACACAGAGAATGATTGTTTCAGGTTACGCTGAATCACAGGATCTGTCTGAAGAAGCAACAAGAACAGAAACACAAACGCGAGTCGTTGACGAGACACAGGCGGAAACACTCAGAGAAGACAGACAGGAAGTTAATGTATAGGCGACACAAGAAAGAGCAACATTAGGAATTAAAGAGGATATTTTTTTAAAAACTGTGCAGCTAAACTGAGACCGCAGTGCCGTTTGTGTCGCTGTTAGTGAAATATGACTGTGTATCTGATCAGCACTGCCACCAAAAGCCCGAACGCATCACCCGCTCTGCACTTTATATATGTGTTTCACACCTGTTACCATGGTGATCTAGCCAGGTAAAAGAAGCTAAAAGGAGATCCACCAGTGAAAACTCTGACTTTAAGCTGCTCACTCATTAATCTTGCTGCTGTTTCTCGTGCTTCCTGTGCCGGAGTAACAGTACTCATAAAGGCTCTGGAGCTTTCCCATGTGCGCACACACCTGCACTGTTTCCTGTCCTTGCACAGACTGAGACGCTGTCCCGGCTGCTGATCAACTTCTGAATGGAGACACTGCCTCAAGACGCACTCTGACATTTAAACCAACATCAGTTTATCTGCTCTCAGCTGTCGCAGCGATTATTCACACCTACAGCCTCAAAAAATCCAAACAATACCGCCGGTTCGACATAACGGTTTAAATTATCACATTACATATATATTAATATGATAATTCAATGACCTTTTCACCTAAAATTAATTCTTTTCAGCTCACCTCCATCATCCTTTTATCAGAACAGCTCAATTACTGACGACTCCACTGACACATTCACATCATGTTTGAATCACAAATGAAAAAAAGAGATAAGTGTGAATGAGAGGGGGGCAGGTGAGTGTAAATACATGCGGTCAACCATCCAAACCACGAGAGATGAAGAAAAGAAGGGGGTGGAACGGGTGGAGATGAGCATATACGGATATACTGATGGAGCTGCCAGGTAGGAGGACAAGAGGAGGACCTCAGAAAGGATGCTGTGAAGGAGGTCATGCAGAGGGTTGGTGTGACAGAGGGGGAAGCTGGGATAGGAGGAGATGGAGGCAGAAGAAGACTGATCATTTTTGGACTCTTCTCAGGCGATGATCTGATGATAAAACTCGACTGCAGGTTTTCTGTGCGTTACTAACTTGATACACAGAAAAGCCGAAGCCCTCTGATGCCTTTACAACAACAGACAGATGAGCTTCATATGAACTAAACCGATTCAGCTCCACAAACCACACTTTGACACGTTTCGGCCCCGAGAGCAGCCACAGCATGGACGATGAAATTTCTAACAAAATTTAGCAGTAATCGTGTTTTGTGCAGCCACGTTTTCTGGCGTGTACCTGCAGTTTTTAGGGCAATCATCCAGTCCCACCCCCTCCTTCTCCTCCTCCCTTCCTGCTCTTGGTCAGCATTACTGCAGCAACCGCCTCCCTCCTCCAGCTCTGGTCTGCACGTGTCTGTGTGCTCAGCTTCCTGTAAGCGCGTACCGATTCTTCTCCTCGTTTTATCTCTCCTGTTGATCTCGGTAGGAGCTCCTCTTCCTCTCAGTGCACCTCTCCCGCCCCGCTGAGGCTCTCGGCTTCATTCAGCCTTTGTTTTACAATCGACCACAGACATAAAGTGGCAGTGATCCATCACTCTGCCTCCTTTTCCACACACCACAAACTGAATCTGTTTTCACTTATAGCAGGCACTCATGGCAGAGTCAGATATGGTCTCCTGTTATAGATAGAAATTAATCTCTCGGTTAGGGGCTTCCTGGATTACTCCGGTTTGTTTCAGCCTGCCTGCCTCGTCCTTGATGTTTCTAAAGGCTATGTTAACTTTGCACTCTCATCCTTTGCTGTCATTGTGATGGATACTGGGTCAAAAAGCAGAAATTTCACCCATCTATCCATTAACTGAAAACCTCATCCAATTCAGTGCTGCAGGAGCCTATCCCGGCCGTCACAGGCTAACAGAGACAAAGACCAAATTAAACTGAACCTCACGCATGTCTTTGAACTGTGCTGGAGGAAGCACAGGGAGAACAACCTCCTCACAGACAGGCCTTAGCCTGGATTCAAACCCTGGACCTTCTCGAGGAGAGGTGATGCTGCTAGCCACCACACGAGTGGGTGAAGATTGTTCTCAGTTGACCCTCTGCTGGACTGCACCGAAATTATCTTTTAAGAAAGTAAGCACATCTAAAAGATTTTAAACTTCTATACTTTTACCCAAAACAGCTAGCAAAGAAGCATGTGGACACTTTAAGGCTTCCCAGGATGCCCCACTCATTAAAACTGTATCTGAACACTCACATCGAACGGCAGAACCTCCACCGACGTGTTGAAGAGTTTGTCTCCTGGATGTTCGATGTTTCCGCTCCGGAAGAAAAACCTGAGAGAAAGAGAGAGAGGTGATATTTCAGTAAGAGCAGCAGGGTCGGAGGGAAGACTCTAACCTGTGGTACTCCCCCTATCCTGTCCTTCGTTACTGACCTTTCGATGCGAACAGGTGTGAAGAATCGCATCCGTATGAAATCCCCCGCCACCGGGGTGAAGGCCCAGAAGAAGTCCTCACCCAAGTAGGCCTTCTCCAGGGTGAAGTGCTGGTAGGTCTTCAGACTGGTCGTCACCTCCGCCAGCGGGTTGGCGTGACCCTTATGGAGAGTCTGTTTCCCAAAGTCCTTATCCTAAAAAATCCCCCAAACAAACAGACATCACATGACTAAATCATTTCTTCAGTATGAAGTCACGCCTTGCTGGATACTTCTGCAGCTGCACGTCTGAATCACTGCACAGCTGACACCGCTGTGCAGTGACCAGAAGATAATTCGAACCGCTGGTATCATCGCCAGACGCGCTCGCTGTCCTTGATGACTAATCCACTTTCGCTTCAGTGCAGAAACCCTTCCGAAGAGCAACAGAAGCATGATGTCATGCTATTCTGGTGCACTTACAGAGACTTTTCGTATTCTGGATATCATTCAACAGCAGCACTGAGTGACCACGCACCGACCTCTGAACCTAAACTCATAACGCAAGACTGCCGCCAACAAAACGAGAATGTGATAGGATTTTAACTGCACAGACACAAACAGCATGAAAACAGACTCAGTCCATCAGGATCTAATTCAATCCGAAGCCTTTATTAGATCACAATATGCTGTAAAAATCCAGCCATGCCACTCTGCTACCATGCCACCTCATCGTAGATGAAACATGAAATATTCACAAAACCTTTTTCACCTTTAGATTATTAATGAGAGCGTTTCCCTAGTAGAAATAATAAGATTCATCTAATGAAGAACAATAAACACCTCTGTTAGTTTTGGAGTTTAAAAAATGAAGGCAACGAAGCAGTTAAACCTGCATTCTCATCAAATGATGTGGCATCCTTTCACTAACACCTTACCCAGCCTATATCACTACATATATGATATTCCTCCTCATAGTTTTACAAAGGTATCACGTCAGCGTGGATACAGCGTTTATTTCGTTGATGCAGTTTGTTAACAGAATAAGTTCAGTGTGAGCAGGCTCCGTGTCCGTTATGCTTCTACACTCCAATAACATTACTCTCGGTGATAAACATGCACTGGGAGGCACAGTGCCCTCTGTGGTCAACATTTCATTACCAAATATTTGTGTTACAGGTGAAATGACAGCAGCAGCTGCAGGTCTGACTCCTGTCAGCAGTGGCGGTCCTAGCCCGTTTGGCGCCCTGGGCGAACACTCCCTCTAATTGTTATTGATCCCTTTACCCCTGGTCCTAAAGAGTATATTTATTTATTTCCTTACTCTTCTTATATTTATTGTTTGTTTACTTGCACTGCTGTAACTGGAGCCTCGTCGTCTCGTCTCTCTATATACTGGACCTATATAGTGGAGATGACAATAAAGTTTACTTTGACTTCAGCAGCGAGGGCTCTCGTGCTCACTTTTCCCGTATAGAATTTCGAAAAAACATCGGTGCAAATTATAAGTCTGTATCATAATGTCTGGCGTTTTCGTGTTTGTTTTTATTTTGCCAGTTGGTTATTTGATGCTGCTCCAGCCAGCCAGAGAACACCCCCCCGCTGCCCCGCCCTCTCCTCCCTGTGCCACAAGCAGGTGTTGGGAAGGTTACTTTCAAAATGTATTCCACTACAGATTACAGAATACATGCCCCAAAATGTATTTTGTAACATATTCCGTTACTCAATGAGAGTAATGCATTCGGAATACTTTGGATTACTTAATATATTATCAGGCTTTTTACAACTACATGAATGTACTATTGCTGTGTGATTTATTATGATTACTGAAGGTCCGCGGCTCCGAGCCGTAGTAAAGGGACCTCTGACTAATAGTCGGTTCCGTGTAGGGCTCGTAGCTGAAAACTAGCTTTACTTTGTTGTCTGGGTCAACTTTGCTAGCGAGAGACAGCGAGAGACAGAGAGAGGCGTTGAAAGGCTGCTCCAACGGAACTTATTGTTTCGGAGGAAAACACGAACACGGTGTACAGTCGAGTCTTAATAGCTTACTTACAACTGGGCTCGTCAGGCACTCTTCTTGGCTGCAGTGGTTATTATTATATTTACATGCTTCCAGCTCCCGTTTCTGCTCGATGACAACTTTTCCACTCTCCTTTTTCTCCCTGCTCACGCTCACAGACACATAACGGGTATGGCAGTCCATTCTCGCTGCAGCACGGACTACACTGCCCATGAGGCTACATTCTTTAGGGCTATGCCTGTAGCATTCTGCCTATTAGCTTAGCACAACAACAAAAACAACAACAACAAAAAGGGGCTCTCTCACCCAGGAAACAGAGAGAGAGAGAGTCACCCAGTAACCATGGCAACCGTAACGCTGCCGCCTGGAACAACAGAACAACAGCACAAGCAAAACCCAAACAGTCCTGACCCGCCACAATATGAAACAGGAAAATACCGCCGTGTAATCATTTATTTCAACAAAGTAACTGTATTCTAAATACTTTTTTTTGTTTTGTTTTTTGCCGATGCCCGTGAGGCCGCCCCGGGCTACCGCCCGTTTCGCCCGTATCAATCATACCTCAATGTCAGTGTTTTTGCCACCACCATGTTGAGTTTGTAGAACCAGAAGTGGTGCTAAGCTATCAGCTAATCCAGCTAACCTGGTTAGGAAGCTCTCCACATCCACAGTCACAGATTTCTAATTAGCTAATTAGCAGTCAGTAGCATCCAAATAAAATCCTAAAACTGGAGCGTAGACTTCTCGGACGGTCTGTTAGTACAGTAACCTCACAGCAGCCATATTATTGGTCAGATAATTGTTTTTTAAAATGCTCTAAAAGGCTCCAACAGCACAAACAGACGCCAAGTTCAGGGGCTACGATTAGCTGAGGTGTAAACTAGCAGACAGCTAGCAACTACAGCCGCCAACAGAGGCCACGCCCCTAACAAAATAAGGCTTAATACAATTTAAAGTGGTGAGTTATAATTAAACTCACACCTGTGGTGTGTGGAAGAGTTAAATTATCACAGACCCCAAACCAGTTTGTGTTTTAGGGTGTTAACATGTTTAATTCTGCTGTAAAGTTTTAACTTGGGAGTCTATGGGGACTGACTCGCTGCTGGAATCTCTGTTGGACGTTAGAGGAACTGCAGCTTTTGGTGCTTCATCACTGGTTTCACCTCCAGAGGCTGATGCTTTTGTGTAACAGTTGTGTGACTTTGTCTTGTTGTGGTCCTGTTTATGAAACTTGGTTCTCTCAGACATTGTAGAGTACAGATGTTAAAACACATCCCATTCACAGTTTGCTGTTTGTGATGTGTGAAATGTTTTGGCTTTGTTCATCCGCTGAATGTTCTGTCAGAATATTTTTTATCGTTTATTCTGCTTGATTTGAGGTTTTCTGTCTGAGCTCTGCCTTTTTGACCCTACCTGTCACATTTCTTCCATTTCTGTCAGGAGGATTTTATAACGTTTCTGTTGTTTGTGAACAAATAATAAAAGAGAAACTCAAATCTGAAGCTTTTCCCTTTTATAAACTTTTACAGCTCAGCATCATATCAGGTTTTAAAAGAGCAAGTGATTGGTGATGTCTGAGACTCTCTTATAAGAAGCTCTTATTTTCAGATCTTAAAGTGGACCCGCTCTGCTTCTCAGTACTTCCTGTCATAGATCTGCTGTTCTAGCAGAAGATGTTCACATTAAACACGGACAAAGTTTATAATAATGAGATCAGAGGTCAGGCTTTACTGTGCTTTAAATGCTCAGCTTCAGCAATTTTTTTCTGGCTGTGTGTGAGGGTAATCAATCAGACGAAGATCTTCTTAAAGGGGGTGGAGCTAAACCAGTTTGTTTCAGACAGTGGATGACCTGAGGAGCTGCAGCAAGTCTGGTGTGAGATACAGAAGGATGATTCTGAACTGTGAATCATGCAAAGCTGCTCGGGTGGAGCTCCAGACTAAAAGAAGTGTCTGAAGATAAAACTGAGGGGATGAGAAGAGGATGATTATGAGTTTAAACTCCGGTTAAAGGAACGGTTTGGCCTTAGAAATAATTCAGTCGTTCTCGCTGACAGTCAGTGAACAGATATTTGTTCAGTGATGAGTCCTTATACAGCAAACCAGCAAACTCAAACACCGTTACAGCTGAGTGTTAAAGTCTCTGCAAGCAGAGGTCAGAGGTTAACTCAAGACATTTAATGACTTTGGAGAAATAAAACTCTTGAATCAGTTTTGTTATTTTCACTCCTTCGTCCATGAACAAGTCTCCAGACTTAATTTTCCCTCTTAATTACACGACTCTACAGTCGAATAAATCCGACGTCCACTTCAATTCCTCCCATTATGACTTTAATTTTAAAACTCTGGGTTGATGTTCTTTCTGAAGCGGTGAACAGTTCAGGCTGGAGGGTAATAGCGGAGTTAGCCTCCATAGTTACACAGCCCCATGCAGCCGGCCTCTGCGCTTCAATCCCCACAGCGAGGAGGCTCTGGGACGGGGCGGCCGGATCGATATCCAATTGATTAGAGCAGATTGCAGCACCAGTCAGCGGGCTAATATCCACCGCGCTTAACACAGTAATCAGAGGCTTTAAACGGAGGCGCTCGGGCCGAGCTGCTGGCAGGAAGCGAAGCTGCGAATGACTGCAGAGGCTTTCAATCTTCATCTCTCCAGAGACGCTGGACTGAACTCAGACTGAACCTCACCCCGCTCCAAGCTCAGGAAACTCACACTGAGGCCGTCCGGGTCAGAGCTGAGCTTTAGAACAGAAGAATAATCTCTAAAATAATCTGAAATGACACCACGGGTGGCCACGCTGCCTCATTATAGCTTAAATTAGAAAGAATCTTTAACTAAAACACGACTAAAAGATGTCGCCTGCCCCTTGGAAACAGATGAAATAAGCACCATTTGTTCACCAGCTCCACAGCAAGGCTGTGAGTCTACCTGAGATTCACCAAAATAGATGTGATCAAAGATCAAAGATCAACATTCACAGGACGTTTGTGCCAAACTTTTCTTAAAGGGTCAGCCGGTGCACTGCAGCAGACTGCAGGCACAATGGGATTCGATTGTTTTGTTTTGATTTATTGACTTATTTCTGTCCTTTTTGAGACGAATCCTTTATTCGAAAATAAATATTTTAAGAAATTTGGATGGGGCTAGAAATTAGGTTGTAGCTCAATTCCAGTAAAGTTATGAGTTGATTCGGGAATAAGAGCAAAAACAGGATGTTAACCATGCTGCAAAAAGGACAAAAAGAAATCATTGGGACGCTCGACTGGTTGCCAGCTGGTTGTTTTCTGGTTATGTTCCTGTATTAAAGTGAGGCTGCTGAACGACTGCAGTAACTACGTCAAGATTCATGGAGGAATTTCTGAATTTATGCTTCACATTTGTGAGGTTCTGGTTTTATTTTGAAGGTAAGCAGTTAATATGGATTTGTGTTTATGCAGATAACAGCAGTTTTGTGACATTTATCAGTTTATTAAAGGTGGGAATCATCAGACACAACACAAAATACTATCACAGTACTTCACTGACAACACGATGTTATTACAATTTCCTAACAGTTCTTCTGATTACTGTAGTGACATATATTGTAAATTATCACCTTTTTAAAGTGTAAATTATGTCCTCAATGTTAAACTGTCCGTTTAATCCAATAAGATAAAGTTATCTCACTTCACTTATTTTTTGCTGCAAAATGCCTAAACTGTTACTAAAACCTGTAATAATATGGAGTCCAGTTGGCAATTACATGTCATCTGTTTCTCATAATACAGCAACTAGCTGCCATAAATAGGTGAAAGTCACATGCCTGCTGTGTATATAGACAGACATTCACATTTAACTGTTACATTTGAGCTCAGCAACCTTCCCAGTAGTATAACCAGAATACAACCAGCTGGAAACCAGAAGACTTGAGTCCCCTCATTGACAACGACTCATTCAGACTGATGTGATCTGCAGCCGGTCCAAGCCAGACTGCAACTGTTTGCAGAATGTTTGCCTCCTATTAGGCGAGATGAACCCTCGGCAACTGACTGCAAATGATTGCAGACCTGGTCTCTGTCTTTGAAGCAGCCATTTCAAAGGCAGCAAGGTTGCACGTGGCTCGTGGGCGTCCAGGTGTCAGGATCAAACTGTATGTAGCGTGTGGATTGTGTTGAGCTACACGGTATGTCATGTCTGGCAACTATCCAGGGTCACACCAAGAGAAACAGGAACACAGGAGAGAGACGGCCTTATAAGACGGGAGGAACAGGAAAACAAGCTGGAAAAACATTCCTGATAAGTTTTTATATTCATGGATGTTTCCGTGTGTCTGCTGCTAATAGGTGTTTGTGGTCGTCTTCGGGAAAACGAGGCTCACAGAGCGGCACATTTCCCGTCGTGATATAAATACAGCTGCGCTCAGAGAGATGCTCAGTCATTACCTTGAGTTTCTGAATCTTTCCAGCCAGGGACGAGTGGGTGCCGACATGCTGGAAGAGCGACGGCTTAAACCGAATCCTCAGGTTGGCTTTCTGCCTGTCACAGTGTTTCTGAAAGACAGAGAGGGGGGAGATGCAAACAGGTACATTTACAAACACACAATCCTCCCAAATCTTCAACTACAAAGCGTCCGTGCAGCAGCCCTGCAGTACGAACGCTGTCACGTTAAACCGCTTACTCTCAGACTGGAAGCACGACTCACCCTGCTGTTAGTAAGGAACGAGGGAACAGGTATGCTCAAGTATTCACTGAGGAGACGTTAACCACTTTTAGTTTGAACTTTGCCCTTAGTACATTACAACTAAAAGTTAACTAAACTGTAATAAAACAAAACAAACCATAAAGAAAGGAGAAATCTAAAATACAAAGCGTCATTAACTGTTGTGAAGGAGTATTTATTTTTAACCCAGATAATGTTTAACCTAAATAATGTTTAACCTGTTAGTAAAAAGTAATCAGCCAATGAAAACAAAGTAAAACTAAGACTTCTGACTAATCCCACTGACACCCCTCCTCCTCCTCCTCACCAGGATATATTCATTTATTTCCAAAAATTCATGTGACCACAGTTTGAATTTCACACTTTAACTGTGTTATTAATTACCACTGGAAAGGTTTCGGTTTTGAAAACCAGCTTTGAGTTCAAATAAACTGTTGCCACTTTGTTCAAAGCTCTGTTTCTCAGTCAGGAATTTGTGTCCATCGACAGAAGCAAATCAAACTGTGACTTTTTCACTTTTTTCCAGGGGACTGAGCTGAAACACTGCACACACTCTTTGTAACGCCAAAGCTGATTTTACATTCTGACTGAAAATCACACAAAGGCAGCAAAAACACGTCAGTCACTTGTTCGCCACCAATATGCCCCACTACCGGATCGCTAACACACGATGTGCTTAACAGTGTGACACAGGTGCCACTCAGAAACATAACAGCCTCATATGAAGCTCCGGAAAGTTGGAAAATTGTCAGGGCCAATAACAATCTGAAGCCTTCATCGATGAAAAGACTTCAAAGTGTTGCTGTTTACATACTTATGCACATGTGAGAGGTTTGGCAGCTGACAGAATGGTTAAAAGTCTGAGTTTTTTTGTTTTTCTGGCTGATATTGTTTTATATACAGTAGATATCATGGTAAACCCTTCATTCAGTATTGATCTCCTCTGTTTTTGATGGTTTCTGTTGGATCCACTCACCGCATCCTTCTCAGGGTTGCACACTTTGACCCACATGATGTGGTCCAGCAGCCAGTCGATGGGTTTGTCTTTGTAGAACATCAGCATGAACTCCACGATGAGCGACAGGTCCAAAGACTTAAACATCTTACCTGCACAGAGAGAAGCACAGCTCAGTGCAAGCCCTTCATGCATTTTGGTTCATCGAACTCTTTGACTTACACTCAGATACTTAGATAAGCAATGAGCTCCCCAACAGAGCTGCACTCAAAAAGCATGTTAGTGAAAAGATGCAGTGATTCAGAAACAGTTTGCTGGTTGGATTCTGGGACAGTATAAAAGCTCTGATTCCCATCATCCAGCAGCAAGAAAGTCATAAGTGAGAGGTCACAACAGCAGCGACACATCAAGATGGAGCAGTGACCTTTATTGTCATTCATCAGTGCCATACTTAAATTTGATCCTCATATTTCATACTGCTGCTCTGTTTTCCTATGCCCAGAGGAAGTATTCAGATTCTTTATTTTTAGCACAAGAATCAAAACTACAAACTAAAAATATTCCTTTACGAATTAAAAAAGTATGAAAACAAGAAAAAAGAAATACACACAGAAGTAAAAGTACTCCCATTGCAGATAATGATCTACCTTAGCTGAGGCAGCTAAAACAGGACATTTGTCATATTTGTTTTAAGAATTTCAGCGGATCCTCCCAGTTATTCGGTCTGTTTTGTTTTTCACTCATTTTGCTAATAGTGTGGGAAGTCATGCTGGAAAACTTAATACCAACAAATTCAATTTGTTCTGTTAGTTGGTTTACTAATAAACAGATTTCACAGGGTTTCAAGTAACAGACATTTTGAATCTATGAAAACATTCTATGCTCTTTCTTAAATCTATGAGAACATTCTAAGTCTTTTTGTTACTCTATGAGAACATTCTAGCGGTTTCTTGAATCTATGAGAACATTCTAGGCTCTTTCTTAAATAGAACAATCTAGCTCTTTTTGTTACTATGACAATGTTACAAGGTTCTTTTTTGAGAACATTCTAGGCTGTTTTTTTTAAAAATCTATGAGAACATTCTAGACTCTTTCTTGAATCTATGGGAACATTCTAGGTCTTTTTTTTAATCTTTGAGAACATTCTAGGGTGTCTTTTCAAATGTATAAAAACATTCTAGGCTCTTTCTTAAATAGAACAATCTAGCTCTTTTTGTTACTCTGAGAATATTACAAGGTTCTTTTTTGAGAACATTCTAGGGCTTTTTTTTTAATCTATGGGAACATTCTAGGTCTTTTTTGATATATGAAAACATTCTACTCTCTTTCTTGAATCTATCAGAACATTCTAGACTCTTCTCTATGAGAACATTCTAGCTCTTTCTTGAATCTATAATAACAGTCTTGGCTATTTTCTTGATCTATAAGAATATTCTAGACTAATTTTTTGTAGCTGTGGGAACCTTCCAAACCGTCACCTGTGACAATATTTTACAATTTTGCATTTGATCTAAAGGGCTGCATAATGAAATCAAAATATAATTGAAATGACCTGAATGTGAACACTCTTCCAGTGGTCTTCAGAAATGCAAGTCACCAAGTGCTTTACAAAGGCAAAAAACAGGCTGACATACAGAGACTCCTTCATTTATTTGAGAGATGCATTGGGTTGTGTATTGCTGTAGGTAGTATTTTGTGTGTTAAAGTTGGAGCGGTCATAACGATACATCCTCCGGCTCTGATAACATAGACAGTAAACTGCTCAAAGTTGCAGCCAAGTTTGTGTCCCTTCCTATATGTCACATATTTAATAGATCTTTGGCATGCAGCTTATTTCCATTGCAGTGGAAAGAATCGAAAATAATTCCCATTCCTAAAAACAAGAACAAATAACAAAGAAGTATTTCAACAACTACAAAATGAAACTTTTGAAAGCAACTTATGTAAAAAGTGCGACTCCTCCTTTCCCCGAATTCTTTATGACTTGGGTCAACGCAAAGCTAGAACGAACCACAGAGACACCGTAAACACATTAAACACATGAGAAACATGGAAATTATTTGGGGTTTTTAATGTTTGAATGGTTCTTTTTCCAGGGTGGAGTGATTGCACAGCATCCATCATCAATGACTTAAAAAAACCGAATTTATTTTGTATTTTCTCAAATCATTAAACATGCTGCTGTATAATCCTTCCACCCTGGAAAAAAGAGTCATTCCAAAAGCTCACTAAAAGCCCAAATTACAACGATATTCATGCTGTTGATGAGTGGATGCAAAATGCTCACCACGACTCTAAATGTGAAATACCAGTTAAAATAAAAACTGGAATCATTGCTTATTTGCTGTTCCTTTTGGTTACTTTTTGGTATCTGGTGGACTAGTTGCTGCCTACAGACGAATAGCTGTGCTATTCAAAATTAAAGCAGCCTCGGTCTCTCTGCCTGATGATTGCTGATTGGTTTATTTTCAATAATTATCTTGTTAGTTTCTGTTCAGCTGCTCCTGAAATCTGAAGGCATGTTAGAATAGTGCAGCAGGGGTCGCTTATCCTTCAGATTTATCACATTTTTACTTCACCTCGCTGCATGAGGGGAGCTGGAGCTTTATGCCACTGCCACTGTCCAGTTCATCCAGCTGCCTGAAATAACTTCTCATCACTCAGCTCTTCAGTCTGCTTGTTTCTGTTGTTTTCTCTGCAGAGTCAGGCCGAGCTGAAGGAAACCTTCTCCACAAACGAAAGGTCAGAAAGTGAGCCGCACAGTCTCCACAGACTGAAACAATGACGAGGGCGAATTAAAAGGCCAGCAGAGAGCTCTGCCATACTCCTGCCCCTTCTACTCCGCCCTGATACATTTGGACAGTTGAGCCTCTGGAGGGTCGGATGTTCGACGAGGCATTGGAAAAAAAACTACCCCCTGCAGATGTGAACGAGGCTGAAGAGAAGCTAAACTTAGCAAATGCAAAACCCAAATTCAAACACTTGAATTAGAGAGCAGCCCCGCAGCGCCACAGCTCTCCCTCCGTCTGATTTAATTCAGTGAGTCAGCTTCACCCTGATGAATTTATTAAAGCAACCACTGCTCGCAGGCGACTCAGGGTCAGGGAGGATTCGTAAGGTCACAGCCGAGGACCAGAGGGAGGCCCGGAGGTACGAAGAGGAGCAGGAGGAGGAGGTCTGTGATGCTCAGACAGTCAGAGATGAGCACAAACATCCAGGTGTGAAATCAACATCATCCACCTCAGAGATGAGACTCATGCTGTTCTCCATCTCACACGCCTCCCTCTGCATTCACCTCCATCCCTCTTTCTATTTCTGTAGCCCTCGCTATCATTTTTCCATCAAATCAAATTTGAACGAGCCAGCAGGAGCAGGCAGGCGAAACGCTGCCAAAATCCGTTAAAGACAGGTGAACCCTGTAACCGATTCATTCAGAAAACAAACAGACTGCTGAAGGAAATGTTAGAAACACCAGCTCCAAATCCTCCCTCCTCCCATCACCGCCGACTGCTTCTGCCTCTCATTCTGCTTCATTTCTTCTTCTGCTTTGATTTATTCTGGAGCAGCTCAACACACAGCAGCATGCTGTTAAAACACCGACATCAATCTCAAGATTTCCAAACAAATCTAACACCAAACTATTTCCTGTTTTGTTTTTTCTAAACACTGGCAGATAGTAGCCTCAGTTCTCAGTGCTGGATGTTGCTGGTTAGTGACTGCAGTACCTCTAATGTCCACTAGAGGAAGCAGCAGCATGAGCAAGTCCCCATAGAAATAAACAGGCTAATTTCATGTGAAGTTTACAGTAATGATAGCTTGGTTTGGTGTAATGGTTACTGGCATTTATTCAGATTTGTGACAGAATTTAAGTTGTCCGGTAGCGGCAGAGCAGCCCAGACCATCACACTACCACCACCATGTCTGACTGTCGCTGTCATCTTTCTATGAAATGCTGTTAGTTTGATGCAGATGTAACGGGGCTCAAACCTTCCAGGTCTCATCAGTCTCGTCAGTCCACAGAATATCTTCCCAGAAGTCTCGGCGATCATCCAGATGTTTTTGGCAGATGTGAAACGAGCCTTCGTGATCTTCTTTATCAGCAGTGATTTTTTTCCTTGGACTCTCCCATGGAGGCCATTTTTGTCTCTTTCTTATGGTGGAGTCATGACCTCTGACCTTATCTGAGCCGAGTGAGGCCTGCAGTGCTTCAGTGTTGTTCTGGGTTCTTCTCTGACCTCCTGGATGAGTCGAGCGCTCTTGGAATAGTTGGAATAAGACCGGCTGCTCCTGGGAAGCTTCATCGCGTTCCAGGTTTTCTCCATGTGTGGATAATGTCTCTCACTGTAGATCACTGGAAACCCAAAGCATTAGAAATGGCTCTGTAACCCTTTCCAGGCTGATAGATGTCAGAGACTTTGTTTCTCAGCTGTTTCTTTAGATTGTGGCATGATGTGCTGCTTTTTGAGATCTCTTAGTCTGCTTTACTTTGTCACACAGTTTCTACTTAAGCGATTTTGTGATGCAGCAGTGATCTGGCCTGGGTACGGCAGTGAAACTGAGCTCAGCTTTCCAAAAAAAATGTGTTTAATCACAGTTAATTCATACTTTAGCAAGGTGTTACTTTTTCACACAGGTTTGGATATTCTTTTTTACCTTTATAGAAGAAATTATCATACATTTTTTTTTAATTTATTTTATCTTTGAACCCTAAAAGAGCTCATCACATCAGCCGTAACTAATCAGACGATAATTGTTTTTGCGGATATGAGGAAAGAATTTAAGCAAAGCAAATGTGACAAAAACTGTAAAATCTGTCCGGAGATCCAATTGTTGAGCACATGATTAAAATCTGTTGACATGAGAAAATATTTCAAAGAAACGGTCCGTCTTGGTGTTCCTGTGGCAGATGCTACATGAAAAGTTTGGGCTTCTAAAAGCTTTAAAATATTCAAAATCCTCCAAACTCTGATGATGTCGTTTTAAGACCTGAGGCATAAATTACATTTGAATAGAAACTTTTTTTACTTTCACAGCCAAGAAGTTTAGTGAGCGTATTGTGTTGATGTGCTTTTACTGAACGCCCACAGACACCTGCCGAAATAATGAAGGCACATCATATCAGCTTATTCTCTGTTATTCATACATTATAAATAAATACATAAATAAATAACAATTTCAAACTAAATGGCACACGGAGCCAAAAATCATGCAAACACTTCTGAACCGCATCGTGTTTTAATTTTAAATAATTATTGCACTTGTTTGGTTTAATGTGTTAATCACCCTCATTATTTCCATTATTATCAGAGGCTGATAGGAGCTTGTCCCTGAGCTGGATGCTCTTCATCACCTTCTGTTGCCCAACACAGTTTTTCCTCTTTAAAGAGAACAAAGGCCGTGTGATGAAGGCACAGAGCGACTCTCACCCCTTCATTAACTTCACTGTCACACGACCCACAAAGCAACAGTTTCATCAGCCTCCCGCAGCAGCAGGATTACATCTGAGGATTTCGCTTAATGATGTCCCCGTGCAGCGCAGACACACAGCGACGTGAGTGTACCCTCACCTACAGCACGCTCCACTCTTAAATAACAGCGTTAAAGAGATTTTCATCAGAGAACTTTGATGCTCCTGTTGAGCCAAGAACATAAATCCATTTGGATTGTTTTCTGCGTCCCTCTGGGTTTCATAACACACATAATGATAATTGATTGTTTTCTGCTCTGCAGTTAGCACGATCAATAATTCACAAGTAAAAATGTTTAATTTCTTTTGATGGAGAAGCTGCGCCTGAAGCGGAGACGAGGCGGCGAGGGAGGCGGCGTTCCGATGACTGCAGAGCGTCTCAGTGGAGACGGATCTGTCTGGATAAATACTGACGTTCCTCCAGAGATCCTGCGAAGCAATTTAGTCCCGAGGCTTTGTATTAAAATGGGGGACAGTAAGAGCGAGAGGATTTAACACATCAAAACAATACGGCTCACTTTGAAGGCTTCAGCAAAGCCTGGCAGCTTTTTGTACCGAGCTGTATCGCGCTTCCTGAGAAATGTTCAGACTCGCAGACACGTGTACAAATCCACTTTCACTGCGCATCAGCATTTCTTAACCGGACTCATGAAGGAATATGTCAATGTTTCAAGCTTAATGTGGAGAGGACCCAAAAGCAGAACACTTCCTCTTCTTCTTCTTTCAGCTGCTCCTTTCAGGTTTCACCACAGTGGATGATCTGCCTCCATCTCCTCCTATCCCAGCATCCTCCTCTTTCACACATCCTCCTCCATTGCATCCATGAATCTCCTCTGAGGTCTTCCTCTTTTCTTCCTGCCAAGCAGCTCCAATATATCCACTCTTCCTGAGCTGTCCCTCTTATGGATTCATTTCTAATCCTGTCCATCCTGCTCACTCCCAGTGAGCATGTTAACATCTCCAGCCCAGCCTCCATCATCTCCAAAACATCCATCAGAGCAGGTCTCATTACCATCTTGTAAACCTGCCCTTTCACTCTTGCTGATAACCTTCTGTCACATGTCAAAACAGAACCAAACGCTGCACAACATCATAAATACTCTGTGGTCAACAAGCAGTTTCTGTAAAGTCACATTCAGCAATACCCAAACACTTCACGTGGAGCTGTTCATGAACATAATGTCTTCCTCTCCACTGAGAATGAAGACGTCTGCATCCGAACCAGAAAAAAAGGACTGCAGCAGAAACAGTCAAAGCATCAGAACATCAGGAGACATTTTTTATGTTGGTCCCTGTACATAGACATAATATAGGAAAAATTTACCCACAGTGTCTGTAATTAAGTCCTCAGTCACACAGTCCTCAGAGACCATGTGGTAACTGCCTGACAACCATCAGTTATTAAGGAAAAAATTGTCTTCCCTGAACTGTTGTGAGTGTTTGCTGGGAGCTGCTACGAAATCAGTCACGCAGGCCTGAAGATGGGCCCGTGACCCCATGGTAACCTGTGGTTGCTAGGGAAAAATGAGCATTCTCCAACTAGTTGATTAGTGGCTGCTACAGGTTGTTGTCTTGGACTCTGAGAAACTGGTTGCAAAGTGGTATGGAGTGTGTTTGTATGGAAGACACTGACCAGATCAATTCAGTTTAGTTCAATTTAATTTATAAAGCGCCAAACGACAACAACAGTCACCTCAAGGTAGGGCTGTGCGATATGACCAAAATCTCATATCCCGATATAAGACATTTATCGTCCTGACAACGATATAAATCACAAAAATGTAACATTTTCTGTAAATTCTGTGAATCTCGGGCAGCTTGACTTACATTTAGTTTTTCCAGCTAGGCGTCCTTTACCTGGATTCGAGTGTTTTAACCGATGCATGAAACGATACATTTTTAGACTCAAGTTATAACGGCCACCATTTTCAAAGTTTGAGTCTAAGGCTTATTTTTTAGCACCTGGCGGCTCGTTTTTTGCTTCTCATCCGTAAACTCTCTGCATACTCTTTCATGTGATTCAGTTTATTTTGAAAAGTCAAACAAGCGGACAGCGGAGCCACGCGATGGTTTTACCGTTTTATCGTTGCTAACGAAAACACGTAAAAACAGGCACTTGTCCGCCCATAGTGTGGTTATAAAAAATATAAGAGAAAGAGAGAACTTCAAGAAATTAATATAGCCACTACAGTGACCGTCAAAACGATGAAAATTATTGCTGTAAACAGTTTATTTTATGACACCACGAAACAAACAATAGCATAATAGGAAACGGTAGACGTTTTTATATCGTCATCCGATATACATCGTTATATCGAACAGCCCTACCTCAAGGTGCTTTATACTGTAAGATAAAGCCCATATAATAATACAGAGAAGACCCCAACAATGACATAAACCCCTATGAGCAAGCACTTGGTGACAGTGGTAAGGAAAACTCCCTTTTCAGTGAGTCAGGAATTTGGCCATCTGCAAACATTCACCAGATACTCGCTGGGCTTCGGTGAAACATGTGATGCCTGAAATGGCAACCCTTTGTCTTCAATGTAAAAATTATGCTTTTACTTTGAAGGTTTCACTACCGCTCAGCGTGTTTTCAGACAACCTGGTCTTCCCTGTGGGAATCTGCTAATGACCAAAGTAATCAAAAGGACGTTTTCAGTGTAGCACACTCTGCGACCAGTTTCACCTGGCAACCACTTGCCAACCAGTTGAGGACTGGTTTCATTTTTCTGGGTCAGGATTTAGAACTGTAATATTCAATTTAACATTATAAATGTCAAAATACTGTCCACATGGGGTGAGCATGCTGTTTATTCCTATTTTAATGTGCAGCATTTGAAAACACCCGACTCAGAAAACCTGGTAAAAATTCAGTGAGTTATGATGATTTTGGATCTGGATAAAGATAATTATGGATCGACCTTCTACCTCAGTCCACCTCTGCTGTATTTTTATGTATTTATGTTGGTTTGGAAAGACTGAGCTTGGGTTTGATTTTCTTGAAATTAATTTATGTGTCAGGTCTTTTGATATAAATCTCCATGGAAGTCCTTATTTCTTGGTGTTTTTTCTTTGTTTTTGTTTTTAATAATATAAATTTACTTTCAGGTTTTCCGTGCTCTTTGAGCTGCGAGGGCCGTGGGAATTTATCACATTAAATCACACATGGATTATTCTCAGCAGCTGTTTCAGTCCTGATCAACCATCAGTCGAAGCAAATTAACGGCGGCTCTGGTTAGGAAGAAGAGTTTACTTTTTGGGCACTGAAGGTCTGAACTTTCAGCACAAATACACGATTAGTAGGTAGCATCTTCAGCATTTAATTACCGAGCGTGTTAACGTGACGAAACCTCTGATCTAGCGATTTCAGGTTCTGTTACATCGCCTTATCTGTCAGTGCTGGAAACAGTTCTGAGGATAAATCCTGACTCTGGTTCCAGGCGAATAACGCCGGTGTTCCACGTGCTGCCGACAGCTGATTGGATCCAGGAAGAATTCATTGATTAGACCTGACAGAATAATTAGAAGGCAGATCAGATGCAGGCTGATGCCTCAATTAATCTGCTGGATTTAATTCATGAGTCAGATGGAAACTTCACATCCTGTCAGAGGCAGCGAACCTCACTGCTTCCATCGTCGCCTCAATCGTGAAGCTTAGAAGGTGTGGAAACGTCCGGCCTCCATTGTCTGGCCACTCAATCCCTGAAATGTGCTCTCTGGTAACTTTTGTTCTTATATATGTGTGAATATGTATGAATCAGTATTAATTACACTGGTCTGCAAAAACCAAAGTTAAATATTTATTGTTTATTGCTGGAAACTTCAGACTGGCTCTTTATCGGTTTACACAGATATGACTTAAGCTTCCACGTCATGTTTTTGAGCTACAGATCACTCATGTTTACACTGACTGGAATTTGAACTTTTCCCGCCAAAATAATTTAAAATGTTTGTTCTGAAAAGAAATCAGGAGAGACGTGTTAAAGCAAATCTCTGTAAATTCAGACCAAAATAAAACGAGGTCAGCGTGGCCGAAAGCTCACATCCCTGTCTCTTTTCAAAACCCAACAGTAGCTCAGATTCAATTTTCCCTGATGTCAGTTTTCCATCACTTTTATATCTTGATAAAATCTTTCTCCACGATGTAATCGCACGATGTTCTGGCATTCATGTTCTCAGCAAGCTCAGCAGGACAACCGGCACGAGCGTTTCCCGTTACCGCGGACTCGGCTGGATTCAGCTGTCGTGTCCTGGGTCGTATTTGTGAGCTTTGCATCTTTCTGGCCTGTTCTTTAGTGTATTTAGTCTGTTCCTAGTTCCTGGTTGCTTTAGAGCAGGGGTCCCCAATCCCAGTCCATGAGGGCCGGAGTCCCTGCAGGTTTTAGATGTGTCCTTGATCCTTCACAGCTGATTTAAATGGATAAATTACCTTCTCAACATGTCTTGAAGTTGTCCAGAGCCCTGGTAATGACTAATCATGTGATTCAGGTGTGTTGACCCAGGGTGAGATCTAAAACCTGCAGGGACACCGGCCCCGGGAACCAGAGTGTCAGACTTGTTTTACTTTGTGGGCCACATACTGCCCACTTTGAGCTTAAATGGGCCAGATGAGTCAAAGTCGTTCTATCAATCTAAAAACGTTTAATTACACATTTAATCCCTGAGGTAACGAATCAACTGTAGCAGAAATCTGTTACTTCTTTACTTTAGTGGTGTCTGAATGGCGATGGAAATGCCAGTATAGTATGAGACGCTGTAAAAATTTAATCCCTCCTTCACTTTTTCCACAGCTGTCCAGTCGGCCGAATTAAGACTCTTTGATGGGCTGATTTTGGCCACCGAGCCGTCAGTTTGACACTCAGTGCTTCATCCTACTGTGTCATTCCTCCAGTATTAAGTCCATTCATGTGTTTTCCCCATTTGGTTATCATTCTTCCTGCTTTATTTTGAAAGTCAGTTGTTCCCCTGTGTCTTTTTCTTTGATTTAGTTCAGTTGAGTTTCGTTCTCTCAGCTGTTTCCACTTCCTCTTGCTTATTAGTCGCCGTCTCCTCTTGTCCTTCATCAGAGCGTCTGTTCTTCATGCCCCAGAGTTTTTCAGCCAGCTGTTTTGATCATGGTGATGTCACACGCAGCTGTGCTGAACTGCAGAACTGTCGCTGTGCTTTCCTCCATTTAAAAAGTTGAGAAAAGTTTAACTTTTAAAATGCAAGCGCTGTTCAAATCAAACTCAAATCACGATATTCTCATCCTCTCAGGGGTGGATGTCCTGAGCGAATGAGCTAGTTCTTGTTCTTGGGTACAGGAATAAAGTTTAACAGTCAGCTAGTCTGGATCACGCTAATGGCTAATTAAACCTAAATATGATGATCGTGTAAGCAAAGACGCCCCCGCAACATCAGGCCTGCAACACCTACGTGTGAATCTGGCCTGAGAGAGAAGCGAAAGAGGATTTTGCAGCTGAAGCAAACCTGGCTGACGACAGAGAACAGAAGGCACGGCTTTTTATTTAGAGTGACACGGCTTATGGAAAAAAACGGAGGTTTGGGCAGCGAGGTGGTGAATGCATTTCCCTCGAGACTATGACTCAAAACAAAGAAAAGGACTGGCATCAGAGCTGAAACAGAAAAATGGCAAAAAAAAAAGAAGGACGAAGGCGGAGGATGAGGACGAGGAGAGCCCGGCATGTCAGCCCAGGATGAGAAACTACGATTATTGAAAATAAAAAGCATCCATCAGTGCTAATTACAACTTATAAGTTTAAAATATTAAAGAAACGAGAGTAAGTGGAAGACTGAGAGCCTTTCTAAAGATGTAATGCATTTGCATTTATGGTTTTTCTAATCTTACTGACCACTCAAAGCACTTTAGCCTACAATCACATTTTAACCATAGACTCATGCAGCACTTTGTTCTACATCACTGATTAACGCAGCACTCATGTCTGTGGACTGTTTATGGCAGCGGTCTCCAACCCCCGGGTCTCGGACCGGTACTGGCCCGTGAGTCGTTTGGTACCAGGCCGCGAGAGTTGAGGCTCAGGTGTGAAATGTATGGTTTTCAGGGTTTTTATCGGTTTTCAGCGTTATTTTGTTATCGTTTTTATTGTTAACTCGGTTTTCCTGGGTCTTTTCGCGTGTGTTATGAATAAATCTTCTTTTTTCGGTACCGGTACTAGTTTTATTTTGTTGTATTTATCTGCGACACCTTAAAGGCCGGTCTGTGAAAATATTGTCGGGCATAAACCGGTCCGTGGCGCAAAAAAGGTTGGGGACCGCTGGTTTATGGGGACAGTCAGACCTGAACTAGCCTGCGATGTCTCAGCGCTCCAATGTACAGACATCATGTTACAAACGGCAAACTGACTAAAACAAGAAGCGTATTAACCAGAGAAAGCAGAGGATTAGACAGTACTTCATCAGTGCTCTATTGCTGATTTTTATGCTACTTATAAATCTTCATGAACAGTTCCTTTGATAATGTCTCTGACTGGAGTAGGCGGCACAGAGGAAGAGTGAAAGGACATGTGAAACACATCGCTTTGCTTTAAAAGGCGTGGACTGGAGATTTCGACCCCTGGGAAACTTCTGGTCTCTGGCTAAAAACCTCCCTCTGATTGCTTTGGTTGCTAACATGCATATTCAGTTTGTGTCACACTTTTCACACCTCGCTTAGCAGATAGTTAATGATGACAAACCTGCCTTCTTTTCAAACCAGAGGTGTTTCACTGCATACTTCCTGGTGATCACTTTCACTCACTGATAGGCGGCAACCTCCACCAACCACTCTCCAACCGGTTGGAGAACAGACCTTTTTCCCTAGTAGGTAAGTATCATTTATTTATACAGTGCATGTAAAAGTCAAAGTGCTTTGCGATAAAAATAAAAACCTTGGGGGTCATGAAAAATTTATGCAATTACATAAAGTAACACAACGATAACCTGATAACAGCCAGGGTACATCGCTCTAGTGGTTCCCCTGTGTCTGCCAACCAGTCGCTGAGCCTGTGTGACTGAAGCCTGGCAGAGCGAGAGGATCACCACCCATCAGCTCTGACTGAGGTCTTACATTTTATCAAGCCAGCTAACTCACAGAAAGCTTGGCTGTCGAAGACGTTTGGCAGCGACACACTTTGTGCGCTGTGCTGACCGTGTGTTTGTAACTGCAGGCTGTGTTTCAGGTGTTTGTTCCCTTCAGAAGCTAAAAGAAGACAACTCCGGGAAGTTCTCAGAGATGACCATCGAATGAACAACAGACCCTCCTCTCTGCTCCTCTGCCGTCTGAGGAGGGGGGGGTCTCCTCCACCCTTGATGGAGCCGAGCGCTGCGACTCACCGATGAAGCCGAGCTGAGAGAACTCCAGGATCATCCAGTCCTCCGACGGCTGCTGCAGCGCAAAGTTCTTCATGGTGGTGAAGAAGTTTGGGCGAGCGACTATATCGTCCTCTAACTGCAACAGAGAGAGAGAGAGAGAGAGAGAGAGAGAGAAAGACACAGTTTAGTTTCCTCCTTTAACTGTGTGTGTGTGTGTATGTGTGTGTGTGTGTGCCCTCCAAAACAAAAAACAAAAGCCTGCTTAACGTTAACGCGCACGAAATGCCAAAATTACCACGGCCGCCTCGATGAACTCCTCAGATGAAGATCATAATAAATGTGATGAATGTGAAGAAGCAAGAGGGGAACAGAGGGAGAGGTGAGGTGGAAGCAAGAGGCAGATCATTTAAAACCCTCCAATCAGACATTTTCACAAGAAGTCTGGATCTTGCTTTTTTATTACTTATAACACAGATAAACATCCATAAACCTGTTCAGGACATCACGGAGCACAGAGCCAGAGGAACTCTCTGGAGGCTCATCAGCTGTCTGACTTTGTAGCATTAAAAGTCAGTCACAGTTCAAAGATGCAAACATAAATCGGTAAAAGACAAACGGTGGCTCCAAAAACCATCAGACTGTGAGAAAAATGTCAATAAAAACTCAGAGTTTTTATTGTTATCAAGAAAGCGATGCACATGCAAACTTTAACAGGGTTTCCGCCTCTCGCCTCGTCTCAGCGAGGGAATCGGTAAGACTTCAGCAGAGAAGCCAGACTCAACATTCCTGCTCCTGATCTAAAACCAGCAGAAGACGCTCCATAAACGCCAGCCTCCTGACACACGGCTTCCCGTTTCGTCCCCGGGGGAGTCGACAGAATAATTACCTCCTCCACCTCCTCGCCTCACCGCTGCTCCGTGCAGACAGCGAAAACTCTGCAAAGTTCAGAGAGAATTTAGGTGTCAAAACAGCGTGTCGGGTCCGTGTTCCTGTCAGAAAGCTTCGTGTGGGAGCAGCCAAAGCTCCGCCGCCGCCGGCTGAGATGATGTCGGCGAGACTGCTCCATCACAGGAAAGTAGCCAGAAAAATAACCGGGCTCAGCTCCGGCAGGCAGACCACCGTTCAAGTCTGCGGCTCACGACAGCCCAGCGCACAGAGCGGCACATCCATCTGCAGAGCTTCCTGCTCGCCATTCTGTCCGAAAACGCTGGAAAATGCAGGTTTTGTTTGTTTGTCAAGGCCTCCCGCCGGCCTCGACCTCTGACATCACCTGTCTTCAGGTATTCTGCTGTGTCTTTGAGGAAAATGTCATCTTTCATCATTTCAGTGGAATTTATTCGTCTTTGTGACGCTTTCACATCTATTGGTCGTCACTTTCTGTATTTTCGTTCAGTTGTTCTTTGGTTGACCTTCGAATGCCGAAATAGGCTGGTTTTAAAATTCAGCCACATCCAGGAACAATTAGGCTTTGAATAAACAACATTTCAACAGTATTTCACAGACATCACCTTTAAGCAGTAAAAAGTATGCATTTTTCTTTAGTTTTTACGCTGATTATTTTAAACTAACACTCAAAACACTCAATAAATGCACCATGATCACAAGCAAGCCTTGTCAGGTGAGGATGAGGAGGGCAGGAAGTGAGAAATGACCGAGAGAATAGGATCCATATTCAAAATAAAAGCCCTGAGAGCCGAAAAGTCAAACAGAGCTTCTGAAAGTGTGATCTGATGCTCTGAACAGAACAAAAGATAAAAACAGAAGAAGCTGTGAAGAAGAAGAACAGAAGCCAGGAAGAGGAAAAAGAAGTAAAGAGGAGAGGGAAGAAGAATCCAGTCAAGAACCATTATGAATAAGAAATGAAAGAGAAGAACAAAAAGAAGGAAGAAGGAGAAGGAAAAGGAGATTAAAGGGCTGGGAAGATGTAGGATAGTTTGGTGTGCTTTTAAACGCTGCACTTCTCCTCTGCTGCTCCGCATCAGCAGCTTTATCATCACCGAGCTCAGATAATTAAAGGTTAGCGAGCGTAACGAAGCGGACGGCAGAGCCAAAGACATGAAGCCGCTTTTAGGTTTCATTTAATTTTTATTAGCATGAGAGAAAATATCAGAAGCAGGACGTGACACGGGACGCTTTTAATTCATGAGCTGGTGAGACGCACCTGAATGCAACACCGGCTTCAGTGTGAAGGCTTTCTGTCTCCTGCAGAAAGCCTGAGAGCCTCAAATATGTTTATGAGGTGTTTTTAAGACCTCTGGAGGACGCCGGGGTGTCTGCAGGTCGCGAGGAAGCAGGTGAGCTAAAGATCACTTCCTCTCATTTCCTGTTTATTCAGATAAACGCCTTTCTGTCCCACATGTCGAGGAGGAGGAGGAGGGACGAGGGACGAGTCCTTCTTCTTCTTTTCATCTTTAAAGGGAACGAAGGCTCTGTGACAGCGCCACAGTGACGCGTCCATTAGTCTACCCACAATGCAACAGTTTCATCATCAGCTTCAGACACCAGCGGGATTACATCACAGAGACCTTTTATCTTAAAACTTTATCGCATTCAGAGCGCGACTCGTTTTGTTCCTGTGGAGAGACGACTGCTTGCTGAGAGCTCAGAGGTCACGTGAGGTCACGTTAACGCTCCCGAGGGGCCGCACGAGGAGCTGAGACTGATGTGAAGGGCCTCACCAAGAACCTTAACTCAGTTCTGCTCATTATTAATTTTATCTTCTTACAGGCTTATTGCCGTGACCCTCTATAACAGTCCCATCTCCTCATGTGACCCCTCGGGAAATTAACCGTCCACACCCGATTTACTCTGAGACTCGAAAAACAACCAAAACGTGTCGTCCATCAAACGCCTACAAAGAGACACAGCCTGATCAAAATCTGACCTGAATCAGAAACATCAAACAGAAAATAACCACAATGTGTTTCAAAAGGGTACGAAAGAACACAAATGACCAAGATGAGGCACAAAACAATCCCACAGCGATACAACTGGACTAAAAAATGAGACCTGAAATGACCCAAATACACAAAAACAAACAAAATGTGACCAAAAAAAAGGACAAAGACGATAAACCTGAGGAACACGTGTCCAAAAATCACCACCAAGTAAAATGACAGCCTGACCCAAATGTGACCAGATGACGAAAAACGAACTAAAACAGACAAAAAGATGCAACCTGAAATGACCACAGACTCTTCTTCCTGCTCTTCTTTCAGCTGCTCCCTTTAGGGGGCGCCATAGCGGGTCATCTGCATGTCCTCCCATCCCAGCATCCCCCTCTGCATGTCCTCGTTCACTGCATCCATGAATCTTCTCTGAGCTTTTCCTCTTTTTCTCCTTCCTCCAGTAGACCCACCCTCCCTCCTCTGCACATGTGCAAACAATCTCGACCTCTCTGACTCTGAGCTGTCCCTGTGATGGACACGTTTCTGTTCCCCTGCACGATGCTCACTCCCTGTGAAAATGTGACCTTGGCCTCCGTCTCCAAACCAGACATCACAGCCACAGACGCCAAATCAACCAAAATCTAATGAAAAATTAAACCTAAAGACCAAAATACGGAGTAAAGAGTGAAAACATGCAAAATGATTAGAGATGTGAAAAAGCAAAGAGGAGATCAAAGTCCTCCCAGGAGCTCTGCAAACATACGAGGACGTGTCATCTGAATTTACACTCACATGATCCTGATCATTTCTGAGCACGCCCCCTTCTCCTTAATCCTGCTTTTGTAAAAGCAGACTAGTTTTAAAGGAAAGATGCAGCAGTGAGCATAATTTTTATTCACCACACGGCAACAAATCATTTACCAGAAAATCCACCGATAAACACGCAGCGTTCACTCTGACGTGAAGCGGAATGAACAATTTATCTCAACTGTCAGATTCATTCATTTATTTTTGGCCCCACCCCCAGGATTTTGGCACAAACACATGAAACAACCGAAATGCTTAAAAATAACCACAGACAGAGAGAAAGACCAGCAGCTGCTCGCCGAGCTTCTTCTTCTTCTGTTTCTCTTTACCTGGACGTAGTAGGTTCCTTTAGACTGAGCGTACATCATCAAGAAGCAGTAGTCCAGGTTCTGCTTCGTCCTCCACCTGAAGAAGAGGGGGAGGAGTTAATGTGTTAATGCAAGTATACCTGCACCTCTTCTTCTGAGACACACACACACACAGTTACTGCACATGCACACACGCCATTGTGACATCATCCATTGGTTAATGGGTTGCTATGGAGCTGTTGCTATGCTGGTGTTTTAAAGTTGGATGTTACGGTCGGAACGAGTGTAAGCGACTTGTAGCTCCGCCCTAAATCACACTCTGCTGTTTCATCCTCCAATCAGCGACTGCGACCAAAAGGAAGACTGACCAGAGGAGTCGCCCCCTGCTGGACATTAGAAAGACTTCACATCACCTGTCCACATGTACCACACCTCCCCTAAGAGAGTAAAGGAGGACATCTCCATCGCTGACCAGAGGTGGAGGGTTACACACACAGATCAGTTAAACTGAAAATATCCAGGACGGCGATGTAAGTAAATGTAATGCTGCATGGGTGTGGCTCCTCCCAGTGAAACCAGTAAGAGCATTGAGAACCAGCTTTAAAAGACATTTACTCTTCAGTGGAGAGAAGTGCACAGCGCTGTAAAGCTGCAAACAGCTGGCTTTTCTTATTCTCATCACTTTATTTCACTAATTTAGTTTCTGTTTCTGTCTGAGACTGCTCACAGCCTTGTGGATGTTCTCGAGTAACCACATGTTTTTCAAGTGTATTCTTTGGGCTCTTCTACAGATACAAGCGCCATTTACTTTCACTGTAGTTAAGGAAAGTCAGTTTGGCAAAGCTAAGCAAGTCAAACACGACTGTGTTGGATAAACAACGCTGCAGCCCAGAGGCAAAATATGTAGATGTGATTTTGGAGTGAACCTCTCCTTCTTAAGTACGTGTGTGTTATAAGTGGCAAAGACAAGTGCAGCGTGTATTTGTTTCTTCATGAAAGTCAATTATCCAACGAGAACCACAAAGGTCCACAAAACAACCACAAATACACAAAAAAGCTACAAAATAGAGAAAAATTAGACAAAGAGGCAAAAACAATGAAAGAATGAAAATAAATGAATGAATGACCAGAGGGGGGGGAACTGTTCCCTTAATCGTGGAGCTGATCTCATCGTCTGTTCACCTGTAAAATGCCTGTTTGTAGAGTAAAAAACACTGAATGTTTGTGTGTTTATGCTGCACACACACACTAAACAGGTAACAACTGTGTCTGACACACACAGAGGAAGCACATCCAGCAGGATCAAGGTTGTAGCTCTGCAGGTTTCCATCGACGCCTTCGGCCCGCGAGGTGGGAAAGAGAGCACGCCGCGAGTTTCAGGCGCTCGCAGAAACAGAACAAAGCAATCAGCGGTGAACTGAATCGGTGTGTTTACAGACGAGGCTTGCTAAACACACAGCTCGATATTTACAGAGCGAGCGCTCAGCTGTTTGAGGTGCCAGAGCTCAGAGGGTTCCTGTTGCTGCATGCGAGTTTACGGCCGTCTGTTTACTGCTCGATAAGTTCTCAGGAAAAAAGAGAAATCGATAATGAATTCTTTATTTTAACAGGGAAGTCACTAAAATCTGATTCATAACTTATACACTGGTAACGGTTTATATGTTGACACTTCATCAGAACAGGGCGGCGTGATCAGTCTGCATCCACAGACCGTGTGACCATCACACAGATACAGACACCTGCTAATCAGAGCTCAGTGATGATGTCATTAAAAATGCTCCAACAGTAACAACTTACTAGACACTGTTACGTCTCTCTAATCACCTTTTTCTGAGCCTCAGAGGCAGCGGTTAGAAATCAAACCAAAGGACTTGTTTTCTTCTTCTTCTTCTTCTAACTTCTCCCTTTAGGGGTCGCCACAGTAGATCATCCCAGCATGCTCCTCTGTCACGCCAACCCTTTGCATGTCCTGTTTCACCACATCCACAAATCTTCTCTGAGCTCTTCCTCTTTTCCTTCTGCCTCGCAGCTCCATCTTTAACACCATCCCTCCTCTGCACACGTGCAAACTTCCATCCTGAGCTGTCCCTCCCAACAAAACTCTCCAGCTCGGCCTTCTGTCCTTTTGGCAGTGTCGCCGTCTCCAAACATACATTACAGCAAGTCTCTATTCAGATTTGGACATTTTAACATGTTGTTTTCGTTCTTTCAGTGATATAATTTGATGCTTGAGGGTAAAACAGAAGTGAGGTTTTATGTTAGTGCGTTTAACTTTTTTGTGTCATGAAACATATAAAAGCAGAAGGATGGTGCAAACAAACGAGGACAGATTTGTCCAGAAGCATAAAAGCTCCTCATGTGTCCATCCACACTGACCAGTGGAGGTCTGCAGCTTTGTGCAGTGAGCAGGAGCACATGATCATAGTGCCAGAAAAACATCCCACACATCTCAGGGTCAAAATAAAAAAAAAAGCATTAAAAGATGCACTTTGTTGAAGGGGTTTGTGCAGCATGTGATAAACACATGAGGTCCCACTCCTTCAGTTAAGAAAACCCATCCACGCCTCCATTGTCTCTTTATTGTGCCATAAAAAAACGATCCACGCTCATCTCCTCACGCGGCATTTTAAAGGCTTATTTTTACTGTTGGGAGTCAATAGACTTTTTATAATCCCACCGAGGTCTAAGAAACAATCCCGGGAAAAAGAGGCTTTTATAGCAAAACAGTAAAGTTAACACAGAGGCTTTCTTGTCTCGCACTCCCTCGCGGCGATCGGCGAGGCGATTTAAGGCGACAGGGAGAGTCAGCTGGTTCTAAACGCAAAGACTCGAGTGTTTCCAGATAAAACAGAAACGATTCTCTGGCAGCTTCTTTCACAAAAACAGCAGCAGCGTGACCAAAGAGGCATCACTGCACTTCCACAGTGCTTCCACGCTGCGTTCAGTCAAAAAAGCAATAAGGCAAAAAAGCCAAACACACAGCTTCTGAGCAGAGACGTCATTCTTGCTTAACATCCTTTAAAGGTCAAACCGTAGAAGTTCACGTCACTGAGATTATTCTAAAACAAACACGACAGACAAATTAAAAACTAAAAAAACAAACTTAATGACGCCTTATTGCAGCTGTAATCCCTTATGATCACATATTTACAGCTAAGCGTTAATCATCTTTACTCTTTACTATAAATTCTCCTGTGAGAATGTAACAATATTACAGCTCAGGTGTTATTATATTATTATTGTTATCAGTTTACACACTAGAGGCCAGCAGTCTCAGAGCTCCAAAAAGCTTAAACAAGTTCTTATATGAGTAAGAAAAACTGAAGTTTGTGCTGTGTTCTTGAATCAGCATCATGCCATGTCAACTCCTCTAAAGGAGGGATGGAGAACTCCAGGCCTCGAGGGCCGGAGTCCTGCAGGTTTTACATGTGTCCTTGATCCAACACAGCTGATTTAAATGGCTAAATTACCTCAACATGTCTTGAAGTTCTCCAGAGGCCTGGAAATGAACTACTCATTTGATTCAGGTGTGTTGACCCAGGGTGAGATCTAAAACCTGCAGGACACCGGCCCTTGAAGCCTGGAGTTCCCCACTGCTGATCTAAAGGATTTCCTTAAACCTGACCTGTGGTCATGTTTATTTATGTATTTGAACTTTATTGGTAACTGCTGCATTTTAACACAAAGATCTGGACTTTCTCTTCCTTACACTTTCCAAACAGAAGTGTGTAGTCATGCACGATGCCGGACTCGTGCTGAGCAGCTGTGGTGTTCATGGTCAGAGTGATGTCACAACATCAGCTTGAATTGAAGGAGACGATACAGATACTCTGCCAGTCAGCCACGATAGCTCGTGTAACATCGTCTCATATCTTGTTGAATTCAGTTGTTTAAATCCACAAACTCGAGCAGCACAGCTCAGCTGGTCAAAGCCCGATCACAAAGAAACTGGAGCTCATAGTTGAAACGATTGTCACTGATTTATAAGCGATTCCTTTTCCCACGCTGCACCGCTAAAACCGACCGTAAGGTTCCCACACCTGCTGAATCCCTGTTAACTCTTTTTCACTTTTACTTGAGTAAAGAAGTTAAATCAGTGCTTTAACTTTAACTGGAGCATTTTTAACACATTTATCGCTGTTTCGACTTAAGTGATCATCGTGAGTGTTTTTGCCACCTCTGCTGTGATTTTTGTTCTTCTCGTTCTGCATCCTCGTTTATAATCGCGCATGTTTGAGAAGTTCAGAAGTAAAAACAAAACTTCCAGGTGTTCTTTTTTTCACAAAGCAAGAAAAAAAGCAGCATTTATCCGCCGCTTTCTATTAATAAAGAGTTTCTTATTGAATGCATGAATGATTGTCCTTTATTTGAAGAACATAAGTGGACAAGACAATGCAGCTTTTGTTTCCTCCTTTATGAAAGTCAATCATCCCATGACAAGCACAAAGTGTCAGGAGTGGTGACGTGAAGAAGACCCGAATGCAGGACAATGAGGCAGCTGACATGAAGATAAACACATTTTTATGACCAAAGAAAAACACCAAGCAACCAGGATACTGAAGGAATACAAGTCCACAAATACACACAAGGAGCTAAACTGGGGAACGAAACAAAGATGGACAAAACAGAAGGGAAGGAAAACTGAGAAAGACTGTGGAGACTAATGACAGTAAAATTAAAGAAAATTATATCATAGACTAGAAGTCATTATAAGAACAACAATAAAGTTACCAGAGTCACAACTTCAACTATTAAAACAACAGAAAAATCCAAAAAGAAACTAAACGCCAACATTATAAACCCACAGTCCAAAACTCAAAAGATATACAAAGGGCAAGAAACAAGTTTTAATAGCATCAAAAGCCTACAAAAAACTAAAGCAGTGATAAAGAGAAACAAAATCACTACAAAGACGCACAGAAAGACCAAAAAATACACAAAATATCCACAAAAACAAACAACAACAAAGAACCATGAAAGAAGCACAGAAGACATGGAAACAACATAAAACAACCATGAAAGCACCACAAAAACAGACCCATCAGCTTCATACTGTACAAAGTATTTTCACTGTTGCATTGATTGGATGTAATCAGAGTTTTTCTGAATTAAAGCAGGCCTCTTAACCTTAAAAGCTCCTGCGTGCGTCTAAATGGACCCATAAATATGATCAAATAAAGGTGCCTTTATTGTGAGCGCACAGGTGGAGTGTCCTGGGAGATGAACTGAATGAACAGCGGTTAGCTCGCGAGGGTGGCCACCTGACTCGCGTCACCATCTTCCTCTCACACCGAGAGCATCGGGCCTTCGCTCAGACTCTGAAGTGTTTAAGACAAGATCTGCATATTAAAGTCCATTTTCTCCAAATCAAGTTTTCAGACTGATGTAGTCCCTTCCTGACAGCCATTCGTCTCACTTAAACTCTGAAGAGCGTGGACACAAATCCATCACAGCTGTTGTATTATCTTCTGTTTGGAACATTTCACTTTGCGAACTAACTGCTCCCATGATGCTTTAGGGTAGAGGCTGGGCTGATGTGGTAAATCTGTACACTTCTCTAGTGGTGCACAGGTGAACAAACTGTAATTTCAAACACCTGAAACCAAGAACTCAAACCACACAAAACAGGTTTTCGTCACTAAAGCTAACAAAATGTAAACTTATCCTTGTGATTTGTAGTTTGTTAACTAAGGTTTTGGTACCTAAACTTAACCAGTGACTGAAAGAAAAAAATAAATTTGCAAAAAACAAAACTAGATGCAAAACATGAAGGCCCAAATCTGGATGGTAGCCATGCAGGAGGATGCCCAGAAAGGAAACAACAGGTGGCATGAAGACGACCAGTGGTGTAATATAACATAGTCTAACTTTACTAAAGCACAGTTTAAATGTACTTGTGGTATTTATTACTTTTCAATCTGCTAGTATAAGTCGCTGTCCTAATATAGATAAACCTTCCCAGCGGACGTTTAGTACCTAAAATCATCACCAGCTGACATATACATTACTGAAGCCGTAGTTCTGATTATAGATTATATGAATATGAATTTAACTTAAGAGTTTTGTAATATTTGTTTCACATATTTGGTCTTTAACTCGCGCCACCACTACAGAACTCTTATTTCATCTCATCATTACTGAATCTAAAAACCTGTTTTTGTGTTTGTGTGTTTGGATTTCAGGTGTTGTGACTCCATGTTTGATGAAAATGACAGCAGTCTATCTCTCTGAGCTCCAACAGCTGGCAAACTAAATCAACTCACTTCCTGTTGTTTGAAGAACAAGTGCATCACTCAGCCCAGGTCTCAGCTCTTCTCATCACTTAAGACTTGCAGCCCAGGTTCTGTCTGACAGATTTTTTCCTTCTGCATCGCGTCTCTGAAAGCAGATATTTTCTAGGAAAGAACTGAAGATGATGTCTGCAGACAGAATGAAATCACAAAATCAGAAGATCTCCTGGTCTCTCTCTGAGATGAGTCCCAAAAGGGAAGAAGAACGCTGTTTCTTCGTCTTCCTCTGCAGAGATGTTACAGTCAACTACTCGTCGCTGCCGTTTTCACACCAACTCCCCCCAGAGCGTGTGTCACAGAGAAAACGACTCCACAAGCTTCAGATTTCAGTTTCTTCAGAGGCGGTGAATGAAAATAGCTCATCAGCACACAGACAGTGAAGAAGAGGATGAGGTGTTTCTTTTTTTTTTTCCTTCTCCCTTCCAAACTCATCTTTCCTACCTCCCTCCCTGTCCAGTGTTACCACAGGAACGGGGCCAAGGGGCGGAGCAGCAGTTCATTAAATAAAATGATGTCACTTCGAGCTGTGTGTGCGTTTCCTTTTAAGATGGCTCTCTCAAGGAGACAGGAAGGCGAGAGGACCAACTTAAGTGTGTGTGTGTGTGTTCAGTATGTGTGTGTGTGTGTGTCTGGTTAGGTTGCTCAGAGACTCATGAATTAGCCACGACAGGCTGACAGATGCCTGGGGAGATGGGGAGATGTTAAACACACGCACACACACACACACACACACACACACACACACACACTGACTGACTGACATGCATGCATAAATACAAATGATTAGAGACACCCACCAGCACCAGCTTCCTCTCATTGCTGGAGCTCATAAATCACATACAAACTCACACCTGATTGGACTGTAAATTTGAGTGTGGACTTGCACACCTATCTTTGTGGGGACCCTTGTGTGAGGACATTGCTGAGACCCGAGGACAGATTTTTTAGAAGCAGGATCTCTACAGTCTTTGGTAGGTGAGAATTCTCCAAACTGATTTCTATTCAGGATTTACTGAGTGTCGTATCTATTTATATAACATGCCTCTATTAATGAAATCCAGGAACAGCGTTATTTATATGACCTGATCCAGATGCTCTAAGTATGTCTGGTTTTGAAGAGTCCACATCTACTTAAAGAAAGTTGTGGAACACATGCACACACACACACTCGTTTTCATATCTTAGTGAGGACATCTATTTGAAACAATGCTTTCCCTAGTCGCTTACCCTAACCCTAACCATAAAAAATGAATGCCTAACCCTAACCCTTACCCTAAACCTAACTTAATTGAAACCCTGACACTAAAACCACATTCTGAGCCTCAAAAATACCTTCAAACTCGTGTGGACGGGCATTTTGTTCCCATAAGGGCTGTTGGTCCCCACAAGTATTGTAGCATGCCAATTTTCTGTCCTCACAAAGATGTCTAAACATGTACAAAGATACACACACACACACGTTTGCTGACCTGACTCTCTCCTTTGGGTCTCCGAAGGACTCTCGGAGTCGGGAGAAGTCGGGGTAGAAGTGGACCGACGGAGAGATGACCTCCAACAGACCCGACTGAATCTCTGCTGGAAAACTGAGATTCAGACAGACCGAGTGAAACAAACGATCAATGTTCACACCAAACCATGAGCTCCCTCTATGACAGGAGTAGGCAACTCCAGGCCTCAAGAGTCGGTGTCCTGCAAGTTTTACATGTGCCCTTGATCCAACACGGCTGATTCAAATTGCTAAACTACCTCCTCAACATGTCTTGGAGTTCTCCAGAGTCCTGGTAATGAACTAATCATTTGACCCAGGGTGATATCTAAAACCTACAGGACACCAGCACTTGAGGCCTGGAGTTGCCGGGCCCTGCTCACGAGCTAAGGACAGAAGAATAAAACAAACATGCACATACACAAAGCTGTTCGTTGTTCACATTCACAACTCTACACAGAAACCAAGATTCCCTGAAGTCAGCTATGGGGCCAAGCCTGACACAAATAGGTTAGTATGGGATATAAATTCATGTTGCTCTGTGTTCACTAGGCCAAGCTAACATGACATGGTCAGCAGTTTGGAGGTGCTCCACGAATACAAAGTCAACACATTCCAATATGTTTGTTTGTTTGTTTGTTTGCAGTTTTTGACTTAATAATGCGGTCAAGCTTGCTGACACGACTGATTGTGGGCTGTGTGCGCTATAATTTACTGTCATGAGGCAACAACTCATTCACACACGACAAAGATTTATTTATACAAACTGTAACTTGTCCACTGTGAACAGTGACTTGATCCCACAATACAATAAGTTCACATATTTGAATTTCAATATATAAATATTCATTATGATATGTAGTGTTTCACTAATAAACACTAATCCAGAAGATTAATATTAATCAGCATATCAATCTGCTATATTTTATTTTCAGAAAATTAGGAAAGCGGCGTTTAAATCCAGCCTGATATCGTCTTATACATGCAGGAATAGTTCCAGTCCCAGTCTACTTAACAGTGGTATTGTTATCTGAGCTGAAAATGTCCATAAAAGGGACAACACACACACACACTCGTGTTGGCTGCAATAGTAACAACATCCTGTCATGCAGGTTGACTTACAGGCGCTTCAGGTTGTCTGCTACACTGCTGGCGTACTGTTGGTCAGCCTGAAAACACAGAAAAGTAGTTTAAGTCTCTTAAAAAACTCACAGCTTCGAAGAATCAGATGAGTAAAAGTGATGAAGTCAAGAATTCATCCATATAAGCTGCACTACACGCTCAAGTTACTTTGAGGTAAAGACTTTATAAATTTAGAGAGAAACCCAAACAGAAAAGCACTTCTGGGGTAAGAAGGATCTGAGAGGAGCAGCCATCTGCCAGGACCGATTTGGGGTGAAGAGAAAAAGGAGAGAGAAAGGAACAAAATACACACTATTTATTGATGTGCATCAGTGGCATATAAACACTTGGACGGTGGAAGGAGGAGGTTGAAAGTGCTCATACATCATAGGCAGGCTCCAGCAGCCTGAGCTTATAGCAATGTAAATAAGATCCAGTCCTAACTGTAAACTGTTGTAAAAATCAAGGTTTGAGCCCTTCAGTCCCAACTGGGAGGTGTGATAGCTGAAGGCTCTGCCTCCCATTCTACCTTCACAAACTCTAGAAACCACAAGTGAGCCTGCAGCCTGAGAGGGAAGTGCTCTTTCAAGACAATAAGAGAAACAGTGGGGCATGATTATTCAGGTTTTTGTACATGAAAAGAAATATTTTTCTTTAAGAAAGATTTCATATCCATGTGCTGTTCATTCTCTTCACTGCCCTATAATAAGGGCATAAAAGCTCAGTTCATGCACTGCTGCAAGTCTCTCTCTCTCTCTCTCCCAGTCATTAATGCAGAATGGGTCCAAACAGTAAAGGTTACCATTTAATGAAACCATGGAGAGTAAAAACACAGCATCACTTCGAAATAGTTAGTCAGTTATTTCATAATGAAGCGCACCATGAAATTAATTTAATAGTTTAATTGTTGATGTATTTGCATGTTTAAAGTGAGGTAATTTACACTAAAAGAGCTCAATTTAAAGAAGTAGAGACAGCAAACTGAGAAAACTATAAACAGCAGGAGTCATAATAAGTCTAGTGTTTGGTGTCTCTGCAGTTTCGTGTGATTTTGTAGTTTAGTTATCGCTCTGTGGTCTTCAGGCCTGTCTCTTCGTGGTTGTTTAACATCTGTTTACAGCAACTGCTCACATGTGTGAAGTAACTGTGCATCACTGTGCAGCTGTTTTATGTTGTTTAGCATTTCTCTGTAGCCACTGTGTTAACAGGCGGCACCGAAACACTTTTCCTATCTTGCAGAATCATGCTCATGCCCAAGTATCTCCAACACGCACAGTGTTCAAGTTCTCCTCACTTTTTCTTGTTATGCACAATAACACACAAACGCACACACACTGAATTAATGAATGTTCACAAATACACACGGGAGGCTGAGGTCATCTCAATATTTTAGTTTTTTCCTAAAAAACACACACACACACACACTCTTGTTCAAGCTCAAACATCAACAACTTAAGAAATCGGTAACATCAGAGCTCAGCCCAATCAGGGCACAGATGGACTCCCTGTGGGACCCAATCATCTGGCTCTGAAGGTCACAGCACGGTCACATGTATTTCCAGCGTGCTTTTCCGAGAGTTTGTGGTTTGTTTTGGCATCCTGGAGGTGCCAGCTGGGTGGAGCTTACCGCAGAGCTCAGTGTTAACGAGAAGCAGACGCCATTAGAGCCTCTCGCTGATGAAACAAACACTAAAAGTATGACACATATTTTTAAAGGACCATATTTTATTAGAAAATGAAAGGGAAAACTTCTCCACTATAAGAGAGGCAGGAAGGGCTTGTTAAATCTATGTCACTGACATGGAGCCCACAAAGTCTAAAATAAAAACTGGGCTGATTAGAGAACGAGACTCAGGTGGACAGTCACAGGAAACCACGACAGAGAACTGATCTTTAAAGATGAACAGAAAACAACCACAGCATAATAATACTACAGGAATCTGAACACTTAGCAAGAAGTACGGCACAAGGAAACTGTACTTATCACAAGAAACCCTAACCAAAGGAACCATAACTCATAAGAAAAGATTAATAATAAAGAAATCAAAACAGGAAATCCAAACTCAGCCTAACAATAATCCAAAAAAGAGGAGTAGAATGGCCAAACAGAAACCAGGAATCCAAAAGTGACTCAAAACCCTGGGACCACAATCAAGAGACCATTACATAATTATGCAATTTTCCAAATTTTGTTGGTATAAATGTTCTGGTTTACAGCCGACTGCTGTGTCTTTTCCATGTTTATTGTAGTGGCCTAAGAGCCTGGTCATGACACCATTAACTGTTATCGTACGTTAAATTATAGTCACTTTAAATGGTAAAGAAAACACCACAGACTCTGATCTCTGACTCTGAAGCTAGAGGATCTTTTCATCTCTTCTCAGCCGTCTCTCTTGTATTACCTTTCAGCCCTATTCTGAGTCAGGTGACAGAGGAGATGATTGCAGACCTGTTTGTGTGAAATAAAGGATGTGTGGTGGATCAGTCGGGGGCCGGGACACCAGGTTGGGCTGTGTCACATGCTCCTCTGCATTTTGAATGGAACATGCTTTGGTCATGCAATATTCATGTTACACTTCTTTAAAAGCTTTAAGTACTTTCGTTCCTTGTTCGTCTGCATAAACAAACCCTACTGAGACGCCACATGACAAGTTTATCCGAAACCCCGAACTTGAACAAAAGTTAAATTAAAGCCAAGTTTTTAATTTTAATTTCAGCCTAAATCCAGCAAGTAAAGCTGAAATCTGTGACTATGAGATAAAAACAAAAACCTTGAGAGCATTTTAAATATTATATCAGCCTGGAGGAAAAACAAACACAAGCATCCAACTGAAAAACAGAGATAGAAATTAAATTGCAGAACAGAAAGTATAGGAAAAATAGCAAGATGGAAACAGCAGAGCAGAGAAATGTAGCTGGCTCTGAAACTGATCTGAGTTTATAAACCAGGGAGTCTTCAGCGGCAGCTTATAAACTCTCCAGTCAGTCTGCTGCAGTAGATGCTTGCACAACTTTGAGCTTTAGTTTCGGTACAGTGTCCTCTACCAACTCAAAGCTAGAGGTGTTTTTGTCCCAAAGAAATTTACATCCCAAACACTTTGCCTCTGGGGCTCTATTCTGCTTTCAGTATTAACTATTGTTAGCTTAAAAGTAGACTCCACGGCAGCTGTATGCAAAAATGATAAAATATATTTTTCCCAGTTGTAGGTACAAGGCAGGGATAACTCTTCTTTTGTTGTGCCACTGGCTCCATCTATAAACCACTGCCTTTATACAACTGAAAGTCTTCTTGCAACCACAGGTGTCGCCCCCTGTTGGCCAGTAAAATGAATAAAGATTTAGGACGCTTCCTAGTTGGTTTCATGTTTTAACGTCTGTAATCTACACAGTCTCTGGCTGATATGCATGAACTGAAAGCTATCTCATGGAACTAAAAGTGCCAATTCCTCCAACCCCCCCTGGCCATTTATAAATTAGTTAAAAACATGAAATGATCTTCGGGATAAATTAAAGCTAAAGGCTAGATTTGGTTGCGTGCTATAACTGCAGTATGTTTGGATTATCCGCTGGCTGGTTGTACCTTTGTTGCGCATCAAAAACTGTGTTGCCACACCCATTACTTTACTGCACTACCTCCCAACCTCAATTACAGCGATGATATTAAAAGGAAATCAAATAAAGAATTGATTTGATTATGTTCAGTTCATTCTCTGAGAAAGAATCTAAGTCCAAGTGATTAACTTAGCTATCTTGCAAACATGCAAGATAGCTAAGTTATAAAGCTAGCCCTAACTTGATGTCCATGTGACCTTTGCAGGGCTCGCAAAATCACTAGCTCCGGGAAGTCGGGCTAGCCCGTCGGGCTATATGATAACCCAACGGGCGGGGCTGAGATAGATTTTGGTCGCCCGACCGGAGATATCGCTAGCTCCAGGACGTCGGGCTAGCGATTTTGTGAGCCCTTCTTTGTATAGTATATACACTGCTCTCTAACTTGTTGTACAACTTACACGATAGACAGCACATTCAGACCAACATAGCATTAATCTGACTCTTGCTCATGCAAACAACAGATTGATGGCTGGAAGACGCATAATGGGTGCAGTTAATAATGATGGTTTTCTAGAAGTTACAGTGAGCTCCTTTAAAGAGATTATCACTATTAATGGGCTTTCAGGTGAATTTGAAGAGATGCCATAAAGTACTGTGAGATTGACCGACACAGTATTGGATTTGTACAAATGAGATTTG
Source organism: Neolamprologus brichardi (assembly GCF_056152115.1). NCBI lineage: Eukaryota > Metazoa > Chordata > Actinopteri > Cichliformes > Cichlidae > Neolamprologus > Neolamprologus brichardi. The sequence goes on along the minus strand of NC_142105.1, from coordinate 9,134,647 downwards.
ACAAAACAGTAAGAAGAGATATGAACTGAACTAACATGAGAGTAGAAGCTGTAGCTCTAGAGTGAGAACAAACAAAGACAGTATAAACTGTGACCTTCATCACTTTAAAGACACAAACACACTGACTTTATTTATTAAAAGAGCATACAGCATACATATTTCGCAGATTGACTTTAATGATCTAATGTGTGAGCGCGCGCACACACACAACATCATTGCTTTACCTCCCTTGGGCAATTAGAGGTTACCATTAGCATGGAAGCTAAACACGGAGAATCACTGACATTATCGGTGTGTGTGTGTGTGTGTGTGTCTGTGAGGTTCATTAGCTAAACCACTGGCCTTTAGAAAGCATGCAAGGAAGCTCACGCATCAACACACACTCACTCTTATGGCCAATTATCCACACACGTGTTTCCATCACTTCAGAGGACATCACTTGGACTTAGATTCTTTCTCAGAGAATGAACTGAACATAATCAAATCAATTCTTTATTTGATTTCCTTTTAATATCATCGCTGTAATTGAGGTTGGGAGGTAGTGCAGTAAAGTAATGGGTGTGGCAACACAGTTTTTGATGCGCAACAAAGGTACAACCAGCCAGCGGATAATCCAAACATACTGCAGTTATAGCACGCAACCAAATCTAGCCTTTAGCTTTAATTTATCCCGAAGATCATTTCATGTTTTTAACAAAAAACACACAGCACAACAGGACAGAGGTTTTAGTGCCAAGGCAAGAAGTCAACATATGCTTAGACATACATATTAACATTTGTAGCACCTCACGTGGCCACTATGGGAACTGCAGTTCTTGATGTTGTGTTGAATCAGTTCTTCAGTCCTTGGAGGTTGCTGCTTGGGTCTATAATAGTACCTATTTCACATAAACCTTTAAAGGATGAAGATTTAACTTATGGAGACTTTCTGTCACATTAAGGAAGACAAGTCCCTAAAGTGTGATTGTGATTAGGATGCAGGTCCCCACAATGTTAGTTATACAAGTTCACAAACACTGACCTCGGCAATGAGGACCACGATGACGCAGTCGTCCTTCTCGGTGGCGCTGAGCTCTGACATCAGAGAGGTGAGCGTGTCGGTCAGATAGGAGTGGACCTCCCTCTTCACACTAGGAACCCCCATCACTATGGAGACTGCACACACACACAAGATTTGAAATGTTTGGTGAAGATTGCCTCTAATGTCCCACAATATGAAAGGTCCAGATGGAGAAGCACTCACTGGTAATACCAAGCAAATAGACACTACCAAGGATTTAGGAGATCCATTTATTTTGCAGGAAATAAACAGAGCCTAAAGCAGCCAAGGAGACCTAACATTTTCCCAAAACATACACAGAGTCAGAAGCATTGATGCTGTAAATATTTCCAGCAAATACACAGAGCCAGTGGTTTAATTAAGGGAGCACTCAGTATTTCCAGTATGTACACAGAGCCTGGATGTGAAAGAGTCTTAGGAAGAGAGACTGGTTAAACATAAATATTCACAGGAAATAGACAGAGACTGTGAGTAGACTGACATTTCACAATGAAAAACATTTCTAGGAAACACATAGGTAGTTCAAGGACTGTAGGAGAGGAGAATATTTCCATTCCAAGAGCCTGGGAAATTTTGAGTGTTACCAACAAATACACAGAGCCAGGCCAAATATATTGGATAGGGCTATATATACTTCCTGTTAAGCCATTTCAAATTAAAAGATGTTCAGGAGGTTTCTTATGTTCATTACATTTGTGTTGAACATAAGAAAGAAAGAAGAAAGGAACTTCATCAAAAAAGACTAGACAAGGACACACACACGCACGCACGCACGCACGCACGCACGCACGCACACACACACACACACACACACACACACACACACACACACACACACACACACAGGCCATATTTCTGTACATTTAAGTCTTTCAGTTTTAGTTTAATATGTTTTCCTCCCGTTGATGCTTCAGAAAAAGAAAACACTTCGTGCTGATCCTGTTTTGTTTCAAAGCTTTAACATATAAATCAGGTTTGTGTCTCTCTCTCACACACACACACACACACAAATAAATATATATAATTTCCTTGCTGTGTTTCTTTTCTTGGTGGTTATCTCTGTCCTCTGCTGCACCATAAAGCACTTTCCACACGACTAACCCGTTTTAGTCAGGGCATCATAAATTTATCTGACTGCTTGTGCGTGCACACACACACGCACGCACGCACGCACACACAAATATCTTCCATTTTCTGATGTGTTTGTTCTCTGTGGTTTTATCTGTATTTATGTCGTCTGTGTAAAGCAGAGTTGTCAGAAAATGGTTTACTAAGCAGAAAAAAAGCTTTAAAAATAAATTAGGCTTGACACACACACACAAACACGCACACAGGCAACACACACACACACACATCAGGAGTGACCTTGGTCAGCCTGTTTGATCACAGCTCCGTATTTATTCGCCAGAGGATGTTGGGTTTATGAGGGGGCCTCAGTGAGCTGCTGCCCCAGGAGAGGAGCACAGTGCCTGGGCTGTTGGTTCAGCCAGGACCCCTTGGCCATAAGAAGGCTGAGACAATTTTACCAAACAGACTGAGATCCATTAGATTTATGCCTATGTGCCTTTATATCAGGCTTAATTTTAGTATTAACTTTAGATCTTTTTATATAAAACAAGATCTTGCCTTTATTTAACCTCAAAGTTTCTAAAGATTTAAAATCTTTTTTCAACAAAATTAAAATCTTCTTCCAAGAAAGCAGGCTATTTGCAGGCTGTGAAGATTATTAAATCAAACAAACTCCATGTAGGTGTGCTTAGAAAAAGGTGTGATGGATTTTACCTCCAGTGCGTCCCTGTCCCAGGTGCACGGCGGGCTGTAGGCTGTCCTCTCTGTTCAGCAGGTGAGGAAGATGATGGAAGATGGAGGGAAGCTGCAGCACGTTTTTACTGCTGCTCACGTTCCACAGCTTCAGCCTCGTCTCCTCTGCAGACACACAGAGGCCAAACCAGGAGAGATCAGGTCACGTTTATTCAGGTCTCCCCGCTGCCAGCTTAAACCGGCTGAATCACACTTTCATATAAAGTACTTAGAAACAAGCTCGCAGTCGGACGAGTGAAGTCGGAGTAAACTGAGCACGCTAACAGATCAGATTGAGCTTTATCTCCTCTGAACACACACAGAGTAAATTACAGCAGATAAAACAGATCAGTTTAAATGGATTACAGATGATTCTTCACATCTTCTGACTGAGCACATTATTCAGTTTTTGCTTCGTGGCAGCGAGACGAGGACAGAAACGCTGCACGCTGAGTGACCGCATGACTTCAGGCCTCAAGGGCATCTGATTTATTTTAAATGTGGGGTCGAACAAAAATCGCTTTTCACTTAACCCTCACCATCAATGGCAGACCTCAGACAGTGCATGACTGCAGTGTTTCTTTGTAAGGAAAGCAAACTGGTAATGCAATATTGTTAAAACGTTATATTTTCCTTGAGACATCTCAGCATATTTTTAAAATAAATAATTAAGATATTTTAAAAATGTACTGAAACTTCTTTATACCAAGAAAAGGGAACATTTGTAAGGTGTTTTCTTAAAAGGTGCAGTAGGTTTAATGGTTCAGTTGTGAAGTAGAATGAGTTTGACACCCCAGAAGGTCGAGATTGTTTAAAAGAGAAGTCAGTATCACAAATTTAATCAGGTCAGCTTTTGATTTTTATTGGTCGATTGAAGGAACAACACTCATGCAATTTATTGATAACAACGCTTAAAATGAAACAGGCTGTTTTACAGCTGATCAAAACTGACCCGAGAGGCTGCTCCAGGTGCGGTTGATGTCTCTGAGCGCCTGCTTCTCGGCGATTGCCCTCTTGATCTCCTCCAGGACCAGGTTCAGCTCTTTGGAGCGCCGCAGGTTCTCCTGCTCGGCCGAGTGGAGGCGCTCCCTCAGCGCCAAGAACTCCCTCTGGTAGATATCAACCACATCTCCTGCAGACGAAGAGGAGAGGAGGGGACGAAGTTATTACATGTGTTCAGGTGAACTCATGTAATAAAAAAGAAAAAAAATCCCACAAACAGCAAAAGCAAGAATCCACTTGATGCCTTTCTTTGAAAAAACAATAAATTGCAGTAAAAGCAGTTTAAGTCTGTCCGTCCAAACTCGCACCATTGATGTAGTGAAACGTTGACATGTGGGTATCAGAGATCAACATCTCAAACCCAACATCTGACCAAACACGGTCACAAACAACCATCAACATCCAGGACCAAAAAAATGAAGCTAACGACGAAGCAAATAATGATATCTCACTTGCACGGTATGTAAGACTTACAATCAGCTTTTTAAATGTTTATGTTGCACACTGTGGGTCCGGTGGAAGCATGATATCCTGCAGGATTGACCATGAAGTTGACTGAAAGGTGCCAAAACCTGCAGTTTCTCAAACGTCCACTTCAACCTCCAAACGGAGTCGACCCTCATTTTGCTTTTACAGTAAAGCTGACCAAGTGTTCATAATTTTATCCTACTGGATATTTTGATGGAAGTTTGAGAATTCTTGCGTTATACAAAATCATCTATTCCAAATTTAAAGAAAGTTCAGGGTCTGCAGGGCTAACAATGGAATGATGCTTTTTTTCTGCCAGATTTGACAAACATCAGGTAAACTTGTACTTGCTGTGGAGTATTTTTCTGCATTGTTCTTTTACAGGATATATTTCAATTTTAGTCCTGTGTCTATAATGAAGCTGTAATCTTACTCAAGCCGTGTGCAAACACAAGAAGTAAAATCAATACAGGTTTATTAATGGGCGCATGTCGCTGTTTTATTACACTTGTGCATATTCTCCGTCAGCGCTGAGTGGCAGACAGGGAAACAGAGACAGACTGAGGCTTTACGGGATTACTCTGAAGGCAGACAGAGCGTATAGGACTGTGCCAGATCGTCATCATCAACAGGTAGGAGGGAAAAAAGGACATAATCTGGGTAAAAACATGGAAATAAAAAGCTAAATCCTTCATCTGCCGCAGCAAATAGCATCCGGCCGTCCATCATCCTGCCATCATCCCTCGCTGAGTTAATGCTATGTGGAGGTAAATCTGCACTAATCCCCTTTGGGCTCACACGCAGACGTCCCCGTTCACTTTGTTCAGCCCTCCAGCTGTAATACATCCGACTGAGACTCCAAAAATAAGAAGTGTCAACATGAACAGCTTGGCCTCAACTTTTCTCAGCCTGAGCCTGCAGATAATGAGCTTTACTCATTTTAATTTAACAGTTTTACTGAATTCGATATACAGAAGACGGAGGGCGGTCGGTGCGCTTACCTCGTCTACAGAGAGAGACATGCTGTTATTTTGAAAAAGCTTCACACAAAGTGTCACCTGTTCCTATTTTTGTTTTGTTTTACAGGAGACACTTTTCTATGTTAATCTTATCAGTTTTTTATTCATCATTTTATGGCCAAAGAATCAACAAAAAGGAAAACTGCATGAAGAGAAAGAGCTCACGTACTTCCTGACACGCCCACAGGGTTCACGTGACTAATTATTCTGGAGGAAGAGGCGCTCGCTCTTCACAAAAAGCTTCATTTTATTCTGTTTTTATTATTTTAAATCTAGAAACACAAATATAGAAACAGAAAAGACCTCCACCTCAAACGTCAAACACGAGATAACTTCGACAAACTCAGCCGTACTTCCTCTCTTTAACATTTTCAGTTCATGACTTTTGTTCCAAACCATCAGTCGCAGCAGTTAGGACTAGTTTATGATTAGGTGTGGTTTTACTCAGGTGTTGCTCGTCTCCTCCATTGACCTGAATATCACTTTTATTGTTCTAATGGGTTTTTTTATATATTTTTTTATTCCTTGGCTTATGACACATTTTGACACTGATTTTACTGCTTTAATTTAATCTAATGTGCCGATTTTATTGTTTTAATTTAAGTTTTTTGTCATGTCAAGTGTACAGCACTTTGCTTTCAGCTGGGAGTTGACTGAAAGTGCTATATAAATAAATTGCTTGCTTGCTAATATGAACCTGAGCATTTGCTTCAGTTTAAAACACACTAAATTATTTTCCCTTTTTTCTATTCTTTCAGTTTTGTCTCCTGATTCTGTCTTAGTCTATTTTTTTACCTTGTTTAGCTTTTATACTTTCATGCTTGTTTTTTTCCCATTTACCTTATGTTTTTATTTATTTATTCTTCTTTGTGTACTATTATAAGGTGACCTTGAGGGTCTTTAAAGGCGCCTATAAATAAAATGTATTATTTTATTATATATGTTTTGGTAAAAAAAAAAAAACCCTATTTATTTAAAATTGAAATCTTTGCTGATGTTGGTATTATTGGATATTCTAGTAAGAGAAAGTTTGTGTTCAATCATTTTAAATTGTTTAATTATTATTCAATTACAATGACAGAATTGATTTTTTGATTTAGAGAGAAGAAGATCAAAGAAAAACAAAATCAGCAGGAAACTCAAAATCCCAATCTCTCGCTCCAAACGTCTTGACTTACTCAGATAAATGTAAGTGGCTTATAAATGTTTATATTTAATAAACAGACTCCACTAATGCATCTGTCTTCGTGAGCATCTGTTCACAAACATTTAGGCATCAAATTAGTGTCCAAATTGTTGAATTAAAAACCAAAGTCTGTCCGACTGACCCTCTTCTCTCCATGGAAACAAGGTCCACATCTGTCCACAACCCCGACCAGCTTAGAGGAGCTAATGCTGTCATGAGTAGACCATGTGGATACTACTGTGGAAACCACGCTTCATAGGATAAACAGACTCATGCACAGAAAGCTCTGAGTGTCCTCTGAGTGTCCTCTGAGTGTCAGCCTTCGTTCGGCCTCAGATGAGCTTGATCCGAGGGATTCAGCAACACCTGATTTTTAATGGTTCAAATTTCCTGACCACAAAGCTCAACCCGCCCAAGTTTAACAAGCCCCGAGCACTTCAAGCTCCCTGTAGAGTAACGAAGAAATGAAACTTGGTGATACGCGTCAGGAAGTGTTTACAGCCAACACTTCAGACCTCACAACTTTTTACCAGACGGGTCTGGACGAACGCTAACCGGAGCTGTGCTGCAGTTTGTCTGTCAGCTGAACTTTAATAGCCGGAGAGTAAAATCACTCAGAAAGCGCCTCATTTTGCTGTAATTATTCCTGTAAACCCTCATTAATGAGAACAATGGTCACATCTGTTTGGCTGATAACTGCAGTGAATTTATGAGCGCGCGCACACTCCTCGCTGATGAGTTTTTAATGATGCTGCTGCCCAGTTATTTATCTGCGCTGATGAAATAATCTTCTTCCTGCAGCAGTTGGTCTGTTAAACACTGAAACTGTGTTTCTGCGAAGGCTTTTGTTCCAGCAGTGGTTTCACATCTTTCGTAATATTTAATAACTGTAGCAATTTTGAGAAATATTTTCCGGGCGCTATTAGCATAGACCGGGAGTTTGTTAGAGCCGACAGTAAAATACACCAAAAAAAGCTCAGTTATTAAAAGAGTTTATATTTTTGTGTAAATGGTTAAATTAAGCAACACAGTAAACTCTATCGCCGTCTTACTATCAGAAGAGACATTTTAAACCCAAACAATCTGTATGGATACAGATCGCACAATGCAGGTGACACAGACTAGAAGTATAAACCTCAACACTACAAACAGTTGTAAATAAAATCTTTCACCACATGTCAGGACAATGCAGTGGTCTAGCTGGATGTTGTCAATGTGTTTATTAAACCTACAGCAATTCATCACTTATTAATTAATTTATTTATTCATTGTTTACTTTTATTGCCATGAAAACAACAAGTGTAAAGTGAGGGGAAATAATCTGTTAGCCTTTTTAGCCTGACTTTATGCTACACGGGCAACTCTGAGTCCTACCGACAATAGTAAAAATATAATAGAAAGCAGCTTAATGGCTTTAAAAATGGCAAGCGTGAAAAATAAATGAAAGTAGGTGAGCTTCAGTTCAGTTTTTTAGGAAAGTCCAGGTGCAGATCAAGCATACCAGTGATGCCTCAGTCACACGGGCCTAGATACTGGCTGGCAGCTACTGGAAACAGAGACTGCACTCATGCAATCTTGTGTTTTAAAACTACCTTTTCCCATGTATGTATACTACAACATGGTACAAAACCCAAAAAAGTAGACTGCTAATCCAACTGTAAAACACATGAATACATTTTATTATGATGTGCCATATATAAAGCCATTCTTTGGTGGATAAATGTGAAACATATAAAAGCAGCCAGACTCTCCGTCTCAGTATTGTCTAATATGGGGGAACCAGTGGAAGAGCAGGTGCTCCATCCAAAGGTTGAAGCATACAGATGTTGTCCTTTAAACATCTCAAAATTCTTCAAAATTATGATGACGTTTGGTCTGTTGAAGAACTGAGGCGTACAGCATACATGGATATCAGAGGTTCATCATCTGTTTACATCCAGCAAACAAAGTTGAATTAACGAGGCACAAAACTCGGGACATGGGACGTTCACGTCTCACCTTAGACCCCCTCCTCCTCTCCAGTGACTGATGTCATTTGTGTGCCTGCTTTCTTTCAGTAATTAATCAATGCAAAAAGATCAATAACAGGAAACAACACGGAGGCACTAGTCTGAACACTGCAACAGCCTGAAAATGTCCCCACTTTGCACACGTCCTCATGCGAAAGGTCCCAAAACTCCCACGTGTCCTCACAAACATATATGTACAAGTAGATGTTCACACTTTTTCCCTGTATTTAATTTTTAAGCCTAAAACCGATTCCCCACAATGTGATTTCTGTACCCACAACTTTAGTAACACAAGAACATGCACAGAGAGATGGATAAACATCAAACATCATTAATACACAGTAATCCTGCACACTGTAATACCACAACACACACAATTCTGACACAGAGCAGAGTGTGGAGGGCAGACAGGTTGAGTCATACTGTAGTAATATGTGTGTGTGTGTGTATGTGTGTGTGTATGTAATAGTATAAAAGCCACCGATCACAGGTAATGAGATTACCCTATACACACACACACACACACACACACGCACACACACACACACTCAGGATGACTCACAGTTAATGGCCTTGTGGTTCTTTTAGCGAACAGGAAGAAGGACGAGGACTAAAAATCAGTTCAGCTGTTCCTCACCGATCAATCAATACATTAAATCCCAATCATCAGTCTGACATTGATCAGACCCGGATCTATACAGACCTGTATGTGTTTAAACGTGTGTTCTTAGGTTCTGAGGTTTAAACACTCCTATAAATGTAAGTAGGTTCCATCATCAAAGAAACAAGTATTATTTTATTGGTTTTTTACACGTTTAAGAGAAGATAACAGCTGACAAAATGTCAAAAAATGTGACACTAACACGGTGCCCTGCGGTAAACGTGTGTTCGTGTAGTTAAAATATGTGCTTCAGCCCCGTAATCCCCAATCCAGCAACGACCTGAGGCTGAAAAACGAAGCCAACATTTAGGTTGCAAAACCTGCAGCTCCTCTAACGTCCAAATCCAGGATTCAGTAATTCAATCATTCTGAGCAAAATGCAACTGAAATGTATAAAAACAAAGGTTTATTTATTGAGATAATTAATCATTAAAGACAATTTGCTTGGTGTAAACTAAATTTATACCAATCAAATAATTTCAGTTGACCAGATTCCTTTAAAATTTCACTCTTATATTTACATGTAATTAAATGAGTTAAAGTCAGCTTTATGAGTCTGAAGAAGCTGGATTTCTTCTCCTTGAGTGTAACCAGCGTTTGCACCTTGCTGTGAGTGCTCAGGATTTACAGTTATGATTGCAGATTTTGATAACGACTCGCCTCCCTCCTCGAGAGTGCTGTCAACTTGGTTAGATGTTGTAAAGTTGTTTCTCTGAACCATGGAAATAATTCTGTCATCATGCACTTCGGTTGTCGTCTGTGGACCTTCAGGTCTTTTGGTGTTGCAGTGAATTTGTTCCTATCAATAAAAGAACCAGATTGCTCTCAGTCTCTAATGGGTTTATTTTGTTTGGTTTGCCACAAAATAATGAGGGAACAGGCCTCGCTTGGCCATGAAACTGCCAGTCAGTCAATCATCCAATTGCTGTATATAAAACTATAACAATGGCTGAAATTCATTTCTGTTGAACCCGTTGAATTAAAGCTGAATGTCTGCACTTCGGGCACATCTCAACCGTCTGATTTAAAATGATGTGCAGAACAACAAAACCTATCGACTCTGTTCAGGTCCTGAAGAAAAGCCCATTTTTTTGCACTTAGCTTTTTTTACTTGGCTTTCTCTTCTTCTATTCTGTGCTGTAAAGCTTGACCCACTCAGAAGTCACCCTGACAGACGTCCACTTCCAAACCTCAAAATCAAATTAACTTTTAACAGTTCATGCACTAACTCGTGCTCCTTTCCCCTTTTAAATGCCAGACTGTGCAGGACCTTCTTGGAAATTTCCTGTCATTTGAAACTTAATAGCGGCAGTTTGTTTTTTTAGGACATTTCTGATGCGGGCATCCAAGAAATGGGGAAAAACAGGACCTGTGTGATGGAGTGTTACAGAAACAGAAAGCCTCAGATGCAGGATTAAGCATTAAAAGTTGTTTTTACTGATAAATGTATTTCAGCTGAGCTTTTACGGTCATTCCTGCTGCTTTCATGTTATGAAGTTGAGACGGCTGAGGACTGCTAATAAAGTTTTTATTTATCAGTGAGTGTTCGGTCTCGTGTCGTGCTCACAGAGAGAAACTGGGCGATGTGTTCACATGGCTGAGCATCGCGGACAGATTGGTCTGGCACTTTTTAACGAGGTCCCTAATGAAGGGTCTTCCGGCCCGCTGGCCCCTCGTCTTCCTCTCTCCATCCTCACCCCCCAGCAGATGGTGTTTAATCAGCGAGTGATAAATGAGGGAATACAACAGTCAGCTGTCTCTGCAGTTCCCATCATTTGAACCAAATTAACAGTTATTAGCCCTTCATACACGATGAACACATTATTATTATTCCAACAGGAAGAAAGTCAGGTGGAAGAGATGAAACAGGAAGAGCACTTCTCCAAATAACACTCTGACACACAGAATGGACCCGTGGGACCCCCAAAATGTCAAACGGGACGTCAACAGGACACGAAGGACGGCTGACAGGAAAGTGGCGCTCGGTGATTTGCCTTCTGAGTCAGACTGATGTGTTTATTAGAAAAAGAAGAGGAGGGAAGGAAATAAAGCTGCTGAGTCAGCCCGATGTGATGGCAGGGTCGTGGTCCCAGAGCGGCGTGATGGCAGTTCATTATCGACAAAACCACTGAGCAGCTCGGAGAGCAAAAGAAATCACGCACAGGACAAATAACCCCGAATGCAGGAGAAAAACAAAGTCCTTTACATTCATCTGAACATAGCTGTCCGACCGGAGCGGCCATCATCGGGAGCTCCGAGGTCATTCCCACAGAGCCACCCAGCCGTGGGGCCACAAATACCACGCTCGCAATATAAACCGCCATATTGCAGCTTTAGCGTTACAGCGGCACTGCAACAGTGACCATGTTTGTTGATAAATGACGAGTTGGGAGGGACTGTGCCATGAGGTTCGCCGCCATTAGGACAAGATGGTGCCAAGTGACACTCTGGAGACGAGAACAGGCTGAAGCAAACAGCCGAGAACGGCCCGACCGCGGGGAATAAACCTAAATATGTGAGTTTATGAGAGATGCTTCAAACTGAGAGCAGATCAGTGTTACGCTGTTTGACTTTTAATAACAGCTCCATCACGTCAGACTTCACTGGAAGATCCAAGCTAACCTCCCCGTCCTCAGTGGAGTCCTGTTTGTCGGACAAAAATAACGCACAGACTTCAGCGGCACTTACACTCAAACTGAGCTTTAATTCCAAATCGAGCTGAATGCACCGAAGCCCCGGCTCACTCTCTGAACCTCTGCCATTCGTGCCTCGTCACTGTGTTTGTGTTTGGAGTAAACTGCAGTAATCCATGTGTTCTTACAGGGGAAGGCATGTGTTTGTGTTGACTGCCTAGTCTCTACTGCTTCGGTTACAAATATGCAAGTGAAGAGTGAGACCACACCAAAGGACACTTTGATTTCATCTGGATCCAGGGTAAGTTCCTGGACCTTGTTGGGGAAGCCAGTGGAGTTTTGTGATGGGGTGTGTTCCCCACGAGGGGAGCTAGGACGTTGGTGAGGTGGATGGAAATGCTGTTGTAGGATGAGTTTAACTGCTAACAGTAGGTCTGAGTGGGTCTTTGTGGATCTTTGGAAGTCCATATATACATGTGTTTGTGTTGTTGTGTGTATCTGTGTTTGTTTTGTTGTGTAAAGGCCCTCCACCTCCTTTTCCGAGTGAACAGAAGAAGAAACAGCTGGAATGCGTCAGCGAGAATAAACAGGTATCAACCTGTGATTTTCAGTCAGGCAGTGTCACAGGAAGTCAATTATCCCCCTCCACACTCTCTCTCACACGCAAACACACATACACACAAGCAGGAAAGTATGTGAGGAATGTTAACACACTTGGCAAGTCAAGGCTGGAGCATCAAAATAATGACATCATCCAACCGCCAGCTTTAGAGTGAATGTGTGTGTGTGTGTGTGGGGTCGCAGGGGAGAATGAGTGATTCATTTTACACAAGCAACATAGAAACTACTCACATTTCATCTCATCAGCTTGAAGCTTTGCTCAAACATTAACCACTAAGGCCCCAAAATGCAGTTATTAGCTAACGCTAGCTAGCTTGGTTATCAACCTGCATCCACAGACTGTAGCACTGCAGCAGTGAGTCGGTCCCCATAGAAGAAATTTTACAGTAGAGATAAACATGTTTGCAGCCTGATACAAAAACTGTTTTGTTGCTATAAATAGTTTCCCCCTTCATAGCAGCTGTATAGGTGGTGAATTTATTTTGCAGCTTGCCTTTTTAAATTGTATTAACACTTAAAGTTTGCATTATTAGGGGCGTGGCCTCTTGACTGACAGCCACAGCATTAGCATTAGCTGATAACTTAGCATACAGAGCATTCAAATACGGTCCAAATACGGTTACTCGTGCCTCCAACAAATCCAAGTTCCATGTTGCAAAACTATGACATCACAACAATTTGATTGGCCACTTGCAGTGTTCACGTTAACATACCTTAGTGTGTGAGACAGCCCCCTACGTTTGTGTGACGCCCACAAGTGTATGGTCACAATTGTAATATCTTTGTAAATTGTTTTTTGATGTAAAGGCCTTATTTTATGGTGGTATTGCACTTTCATTTAAAGTTAGGGAGAATGTAATTGCGTGGCATTGCTACAAGGGGGAGATAGTGGTGAGTGCGATAGACCGTTGCAACGCTTTTCTGCCTCAGACGAGGAAGAGCCTGCAGACGAACGCAACTGATGTCGCCTGTCTCTGCTTTTCTGTTAAAAAAAAAACAGGTTAGTAGTTCAAGTTTGCTCACTGCAATGCACATACAAAGGCAATAAATCTTTTTCTGTCTTGGTTTAAAGACCACAAATGCTGTGAGAGAGTGTGTTTTCACAGATTGAGAAAAAGCTAACCTTACTGCCATTTGTAATGGAAGCTGCGATTCCACTGTTAGCTTAAATAGGTAACTGGTCTTGTTTTATTTTGTGACAAATGCAGCTCTTAGACAATTCTTTTATCCTGACATTATTGGAAGTTACAGTTGGACCTACCCAGTTCTTATGTGTCAAGTGTAAATAGTTTGTGGACGATTGTAAACTGTTTGTGAGCAATGGTAGAATATTTTTGTTTATTGTTTACAAATGTAATATATGGTTTGAATCTGTTAGAATATAAAGAAAGTATAGTGGAGACATAAGCAGGTTAATTGCAGTGTTAATGGTGCTGCACAGAAATGTTTTTTGATGCTGAACAGCAGTAGAATTTGGTTGGATTTATTGAAAATAAGGATACTGAAATATAATGATTATTTTGTAAGTTTATTCTTGCGAGAAAGCAAGGTAACCAAAAGGGTTTGACCTATGGACCTGATTGAATGTGTTTTTGTTGTTAAAAGAGAAATGTGTGTGTCTGAATGAAAAGAAAAGTAACTGTTTAATTCTGTTAATAAATCAGATGAGAAAGAGCCTGCAGACCGACCGCAACTGATGTCTCCTGTCTCTGCTTTTCTGTTAAAAAAAACTGTTTAAAAACAGACCCCATCGAAGGCCTGTAACATTTGCAGTGGCAATACATCAGTCAACTGAAGTTAAACCTGAAATCGTGCCACGTCGTGACCTTCTGCATGAAAATAAATCCACATTTCAGATGTTACAGTGACTCCAGACAAGCTGTTTGGTCAACATGCTCTGTTGTATATTTGAACACAGCCGAATAAACATTTTGAGTAAAGTTTGAGTAAAGTGAGGCAAAGTCTAAAAGTTCACACCTCGCCTGTGATTTTTCACACAACTCCCACAATCCACCTCTGCTGTTCACACAGATTTATAAAGTGAAAAGTCTCCCTCTCTCTGTCCTTGGTTCACCTTCTGTAAAGTCAACCTGATGCCAAGATCCCGCACCTTATCTTTAGTTATGAACAACAGCAAATATCTGCCAGGATCGTGGCTGTAGCAGCGGTGATGGAAAACAGGAGGAAACAGAAACTACAGTCAGCTTCGAACAGCAGAACGAACCAAAACAAAGCGCTTTTCTTCCTTTCTTCCATTAATTCACACAGATCAGAGCAGCGGACCGGTAGGAACATTAGCACTCGAGCCAGACGGACTGAAACTCTGAGAGCTCGATGCCAAGGGGAAAAAAAGATGGTGGAGCAACTGAAAAAGCAAAAAAACCATCAGAAACTAAGAGCAGGCAGACACAAAGAGGCAGAAAGCTGTTAGGAGCATTAGCACACTAGCCAAAAACGCTGAAATTATGACAAAAGCAAGGCGGTGTCTGTTTTCTTTCTCCAATTCTAAAGACAGACCGACGGAGTAAAAAAAAGACGGAAGCAAAGTCTTAAAAGGATCCGTCTGCTCAGCCAGGTGTTTCTGTCAGGATGACTTTAAAGAGCTCTTTCAGATTTTACACCAACAAGAAGGAAAATTCATGCTTCTCATCAGGTGTCCATTTAAGTCTCCAATGAGCACACCTTGCACAGATGCTGCCATCTATGGAAAATGTGATTTCAGCGTGAGATTATGGAGATGCCATATGGTTTGACGTTTGTGAAAAAAGTGGATATTTTTATTATGGGCCCCCACCACAGTAGCTTAGCATGATTCATAGGTCAAAAGTTATGCCAAGTTGTTTTAGCGCCAATCTCTTCACTAGCGAGTTCTGGTTCTCCCTCAGGGGTTTATTCTAGCCTGCAAAACCTAAAGAGGGAGGTGCCATGGAGGCATGCAAAGAAGCAACAACTTCACCCAGTGGAGAAGCCCGAGCTCCTCGCCACATCTCTGATGGTGCATTAACCCAAAGTGAAGGTTTTGCACGGTGCAGTTGCAACGTCTGTACATTAAGACAAACTAACACAAATCTGCACCAGGAGACACAAAAGGAGGTGAATCTGGGATTTGCACAGCTAAAAATATTTTAGCTTCAGCTAAATGTTCGTTTCACGCTCATCACAAATGCACAACAGCTGAGACTGTCGCCACCGGCAATGAGAAATGGAGGAGGTGGTCACTGAGGCAGCGCGAGGGAAGCTGTTTAGTGTATCAGCAGTGTTGGGGAGTAACGGAGTACATGTACCGCCGTTACGTATTTAAAATATAAAATATGAGTAACTGTATTCTGTTACAGTTAGCGTTTAAAAAGGTGGTATTTAGAATACAGTTACTTTGTTGAAATAAATGGATTACACTGTGGTCTTTTCCTGTTTCATATGTTAGGCTATGCCCTCTCCATTTTTGGTAATTCCCAAACAAATCACACATTAAGAGGCTCAAATGCCCGTGTCTTAATCTTGCGTCTCATAATGACGTGAAGAAATATTTTTAAAAATTACTGTTCAAAAAATGATCTAATATGAAGGCAATAGCAGAGTGTTACAGGCATAGCCCTAAAGAATGTAGCCTCATGGGCAGTGTAGTCCGTGCTGCAGGGAGAATGGACTACCATACCCGTTATGTGTCTGTGAGCGAGGGAGAGAGAGAAAGAAGAGTGGAAAAGTACGAGCTGTCACGGAGCAGAAACGGGAGCTGGAAGCATGTAAATATAATAATAACCACTGCAGCCAAGAAGAGTGCCTGACGAGCCCAGCTGTAAGTAAGCTATTAAGACTCGACTGTAAGCTGTGTTCGTGTTTTCCTCCAAAAACAATAAGTTCCGTTGGAGCAGCCTTTCAACGCCTCTCTCTGTCTCTCGCTAGCAAAGTTGACCCAGACAACAAAATAAAGCTAGTTTTTGGCTACGAGCCCGACACGGAACCTGACGTATTAGCCAGAGGTCCCTTCACCACGGCTCGGAGCCGCGGACCTGTTTTATATACGCGCGGAATAGTTTTCTGTACGAGATCTCTGCAAAAAGTGTAGCCTGTTACGAAACCAGTTTCACCCCGGTTCTTTTTTATTCCTCGAGGCATCCAGAGACGGCACCGGACTCAGTAGTCATTTCACAAAACTTTTATTCATCTTCATTCATCTTCATTTAAGCATGCATCTTCTAGAAGGGAAGACGTGCAAGGCCAGTGTCCCTCTGCACTCCTTTGTCTGTGAAACACAGTTTTGTATAAGCGACCCTACCATAAAACCCCCACGGTGTCCTGCAAACTCTGTGTCTGTGTGTGTATGCACGAGCACGTGAGTGACTGTATGCGCGTACCTGTGTGTATGTGTGAGTGCACGTGAGTGAGTGTGCATGTGGGTGTGTGAGTGTAACAGTCAAAGCACTGTGTGTCTCTGTGTACGTGACTTCCTGCCGGTCATGAAAGTAATCTCCTCACCCAAGCTACACCAAATTCCTCTACACAACATAGAAAACAGAGTTAACATATTACAAACACTAACAACACACTAACGCCAACCTGCTGTTACTCATTTTATATTAATATTTAAACATCTAGTTGCTATTGGTATGGTGAGTAGCCTTCAGTAATAGTAATAAATCACACAGCAATAGTACATTCATGTAGTTGTAAACAGCATGATAATATATCAAGTAATCCAAAGTATTCAGAATACGTTACTCTCATTGAGTAACGTAACGGAATACGTTACAGAATACATTTTGGGGCATGTATTCTGTAATCTGAGTGGAATACATTTTAACTGAAAACGTTTTGCTATGAAGGTCGGGTGGATTGCTCTTCATCTCATTGGCTGTTAGAGGCGACTGTTTGTGTTTCACTTCACATGTGGCGTGTGCACCATGAGGATGAGCCCAGGCATTCCCAGAGTTCATGGCCACACTTTGATTGGTGAATGGAAAGCTTAGAGATACACTCAAGGAACGATTTTAAAACAATCATGCTGGATATCTATACTGATATGGACTGACTAACGTGTTGAGTGAAAATTATCAACCAGCATGCTCCTGGAGTCTCCTCCATCCCCTTGAGACTCTGCTGAGAGACAGCAAATCTTCTGCCAGCAAGGAGCCATCTTGGAGGAGTTGGTCTACCTGTCCAATCTCTGACCCTAGCCAAATGCAAATTAGTGGAAAAAATAGCCAGAAAAATGAGAAGGGAAAATATATGAGTGTCCTCCACCTGTGAGACCATTCCTGTTTTGGGGGTGGTCTCATTGTTACCCCTCTAGCACAGCTGAAACTGATTAACACCCTCCTCTGCTACTGAACTGACCCGATCAATATCCCAGAAGTTTAAAAGACCTGATGTTATACTCTGATTACAAAGTGTTGCTTTCATTTTTTTTGAGCAGTGTGCTTAGTGTACCTCGGCTGGGGTAAAATCCCACCTCCCCACCCCAGAGGAAACCGTGGCCTCAGATTTTGTAAGCACTAATTCTCCTGCCAGCTGCTTCCCACTCGTCTGAAAACCACGATGGGGTTGACATGAAGGACTAACCTACTGACGAGAAGCAGGGTTTTAACTCTAAAATCACCAACACGGATACCCTCCTCATGCAGGCTGCTTCTCAAACTCCATTAACATCATAAATGCTGATGCAAAAATTTAAATGAACAAGTTAATTGTGTTTATTTTGAACGCCTGACCATAACTGCTTAGCAGAGCACAATTACGCATCTTAAGCTTATTTTATTTTCCAGCAACCTTCTGCAATTATCATGTTTCAAGATCCCAACAATGGCTCTGTATGCATGTTAATGAGCAGTGGTCCTCACGGGGTTTCACTCCAGGATGGGAAGGATTCATCCCATGGAAAACTCGACTACAGCTCCGAAATCAGGCCGGCTGCTCTGCACGGAGAAGTCTGCAGATCGATTTTGCACAGGCCTGGATCATCTCCGAGGAGCAGAGTATCATCTAATACCATGACTTCATCATATGAAGAGAGTGTGTGTGTGTGTGTGTGTGTGTGTGTGTGTGTGTGTGTGGATAACACACCGTCTGAGCTCTTGTTTCAGTCGATGTGTCGAGTGGATTTGTGTTTATTTGAGCCTTTAGTCAATACTGCTGTTTGTATGAGTGTGCTTGAGAGATGGTGTGTGTGTGTGTGTGTGTGTGCGTGCTGAGATGAATGAAACCCGGAGACAGTAAGCTCACAGAGTCATTACCATCATCAGACACGCTCGCTCTCTGTGTGTGAGCTGGTCAGCCTGGCAGCGCTCACATATTTTCACATGCCGCTTCCTCTCAATATCAGCTGTCACATCCAATCGGAACAGAGACAAAGAGACGAGAGGAGCAAAGATCTGGCGTCTGTGAGATCACACCAACTCAGTTTGAGCCTCACATTCTGTTTTCTGGTCCGTTAACGGTTTCTGACAATTAACGTGCATGCTTTTATCTAACATATATGTTTGAGATGAGAAAAATCTGAAATTTTCTCCTGTCGTCATTAAACTTTCAGTGGCACCCTATCCGCCGAATTATGAACTCTTAGATCTGTTTCTCTTTTGGCTCCTGAACAGTTTACAGAGATTAAAAACATCATTTCTCTGTAGCTGAAATCAAAGGTCCAGACTGCTCCAGTCTTCATCTTCTCCTGACTTTAAACTCAGTGTCAGATCATCTGCATCTTAAAATGAAACCTTTTTCTTAAATGCTAACAACTTGAAACCTGTCATTCAGGTTTATATAAGTCCTGTTTAAATAACAGTCCAAAACTAGTCGTCAGCATTCTTCCACTTGTTTCCTGTGTAAAAAACACTGATGCTAGTATGTTTCGTTTTGCCACAAGTGAAAACCACAACAGCCTCGGCATGAATACACAAATCTCTTAAAGTCCGCTACATGACTGCTCCATTCAGCTTCAATTTAAAACACAACAAAAGGCAAAATCGGTCCTGCTAGTGTCCATAGAGGAGCTCCGATTCATGATTACATCCACGAGGCTTGATCATAAAGTTCACATAGACAGCAAAAAGCTTTATATCCATTTTCCGTTTGGCTGATCTGCACCTGAAAGTTCGTCTCTCTTCGCATGTGGTTGCTGTTTTTAATGGCTGCCTAGAAGTCTAATTTTGACCACTTGCACATGCCTTTCTGCAATTTCAGAGTAAATAGCTTCATTTTTCAGCATGGCAATGATCCCAAACACGCTGCCAGTGCAGTAAAGCACAGCTGGATAAAAACATTTTTCAGCCTCCCCAGAGGCCAAACTTCAACGTCATTTAAGCAGTGTGGGATCATCCTGACAGAAACCAGGACAAAAAGAAGCTTGGAAAACGATTCCTAATGAAGGGAAAGCTGCCTCACACCAAATATTGACTTCCAAGCTTGTGAGAACTGTACAAACTCTTGTTTTTGCCTTTTATACTTTATTGCCATGTTTGTTTTTCCATCTATACAAATAGTGCTGTACCACCAGGCTGTATGAAGACTTCTACTTGTGGTTTAACTGACCATCAGAGTTAACTGTATTAACATCAATCCTTCTGTTTTGTGACTTCCAAACTAAATGTCAGCTGATATGCAGATGATGCTCAGATGTATGTTCCTATCCTACCAGCAGAGCCTGATCATTAAGGGCAGGGGTCATCAGAGGGGCAGGGGTCATCAGAGGGGCAGGGATAGCTCAGTAGATAGTGTGTTCGCCCCATGATCAGAAGGTCGGGGGTTCGAATTCACTGAATGGCTACCCTGAGGTCCCCCTGAGCAAGGTACCATCCCTACACACTGCTACCTTGGGGCCAAATGGCTGCCCACTTCTTCACTGTGTGAATGGGTTAAATGCACAGAGGAAATTCCCCATGCGGATCAATAAAGTATACATACATACATTAACTCAAACTTTATTGATAATGAAACCTACAGTTTCCCTCAGCTGCATCAAACCTGCTCTTTAAAAATACAATTAATTTTCCAGGAAAGGTTTCCAGGTTGTGAAGCCAGAGGATCTCCAGGAAAACATCAGCCTTCAGCTGCCGAAAAGGAAAGCGGAGCCATGACTTCCAGAACCTGATGGAGGCTTTAGAAGTCTTTATTAGTCCAGAATCAGAGCTACTTAACTTAAAAAAAAATCCCCCTCAGCTGTCCATCCACACTCGACAGATCACAGAGCAGAGTGCATTTGTGCAATAACGAGGCTGCAGTAAGTACGAGCACGATTGCTGATTACGGTTACAGAAGTGTCCTTGTGTTTCAGAGCTGCTTCGTTTGAACAGCATTTCTTATTTCTGCACTGTATTTCACATATGTGGTAATTTGTAATTTTCGAAACTACTCTGCAGCTCGCATGTACAAACAGAGCTGCTAACATTCTCTGAATGATTAGGATCAGCCTTGTGAGTCTCAGGGCACCTCTAAGAACCTGTGTTTTCTACCAGCGCTGTGTGTGTTGGTATTCTGAGGACATCACATGGACCACGAGCACACACATACCGAATACGTCTAAAGTGTGAGGTTATAAATTACCTGTACAGAGTGTGTGTGTGTGCGTGTGTGCGTGTGTGTGTCATCACAGGCTGCAGCAGGCTGAGGAGGATAAAGACACGCTTCACAGTCTAGAGGACATCTCACCTCTTGTGAGTGTGTGTGATTGTTGAGTGATTGGTGTCAGGTCAGTTCCTTCAGTCTCACACACAAACACACACACACAGAGTTGTCATGGTAACACAGTTTGCAGCAGCAGGCTGACAGACAGACAGACGGCATGCTAACAGGCGGTCATCCTGTCTGACTGTCGCTCTGATGAACACCGAGTCTGTTTTCCACCAGCTGTCTGACTCTCAACGCCTCCACCGCCTCGCTGCTCCTCTGCCTGCTGCTTTGTTTTTAGCTTACATGCTAATGCAGTTGCTTTGATGGTAATCTCTAAGAAGCCAATGAAAGTAGACACGTGTAAACACTCTGGTGTAAACCTCTTTACAAACATTTTCTCCAGCCTCTGAGATATCTTTCCAGATTCTACATTTTGAATTTTCATTCAGAAATATTAAGCTCTGTCGCCCCACAGCATGAAGCTTCTGGGTTCAAATCCAGCCTACAGCCTTTGGAGTATGCATGTTATTCCCACAAAGGGTTTCCTCCCACAGTCCAAAGATACGGATGGGTTTAGGCTGACTGCCATGGGAGTGAATGTGAGCACAAACGGTCGCCCTGCAATAGACTGACAGTCTGACACAGGTGCTCCTTACCCCTCACCCTATGACAGCTGGGTAGGCTCTAGCCACCCCACAACTCTGAATCGCATGAGTGAAAGAAAATGGATAGATGGATGAATGCTTTTAAGAAACACAGGCATAATAATTAGCTGGACCAGTACAGTACAGTTACTCCACAATGCAGTGGTCATACATTTAACTTTGCTGTTGCTGGAAATATAAAAGCTAAACCCGATTTATCTTACCTCTGACCTCGAGCTTTGAACATTTCCCCGGTATTACTATAAATATCGTAGCCTCTGAAATGAGGCTGCACCTGAATAACTGGCAGCATCATTCCGAAACAATGGGATGATCTGATTGTCAAATAGACAAGGTCTGCAGCTGACGAAATGGGATTGGAAACAAACTTCAAAACATGCACAGATGCAAAGCAGCTACAAAAACATAAAAAGAAATGAAAATGACCACAAAAAGAAAACCGGTGATTTCTAAAAGAAGGAAGTAACTTCCCTCTCCACCTCTGAAGGAGTGCAGGGCCATTTTCTTATGTTTACACCTGCTCCCAGGGGCCATTAGTTTCATAACCCATCCACTCTCCACGATAAGTTTCCTGTCTATACGTTAGGGTGAGTGGCTTCCTGTCTGTATGATAATAGTTTCCTGTCTATGAGAGCTCTGATGTTGATCAGTTGTCCCATCCAGAGGTCATACAGTAACATTTCCTCCTCAACTGTTCCCACCCTGGTCTGCATCCACTCCTGGCCTTCTGGAAGGAGAAAATAAAAAACCTTCCCCATGTTTATGCATTCCTCCCTGTCATTATATGACATGTGATTTCATAGCGCCTCATTAGCCTGCAGTCACTGCATTAGAAACACCTGCTGTCATGGGGCAGGCCTGCAGGCCCCAACATCCACCTCTTAAGCTCACAGCAGGGAGATCGGCCACATAAATCTGGGAAGTCATCATGGATGGGAGACTTCACCGTCAGCGGCGGTGATCAATCTGAACCAAGACGCAAAGCGAAGCCACTCACATGATCACTACACCTGATGTTTTCACAGTTTAACTTTCTGTTCTCGCAAATCTACAGCTTGACTAGTAAATGAAATCACATGTGTATAATGGTTCGTTACCTTCTGCTTTGGTGCACTTGTTTGGTTTTTGTTGTAGCAAAGTTGTCAACTCCTGGTTTTTTGATCATGAGCCTAATTAGCTCAACAGCTCATTTTATGCTCAGAATGAGAAGATTCCTGTGGAGCAGTTGCCTCGAAACCTGCAATCTTCTTTCAATTTTCATCCCGTTTTTAAGAGGAGAAGGAGCCCAGACAACAGATGAAGAATAATTTATATGTTTTTTCACTGCAGCAAACATTATTGTAAGTATTTTCGAGTAAGTATTACCGATGCTAGAAACAGAAGCGGGTGTATGCCATGCAGCATTCTGCACATGAAAGCTGCACAGCTTGCACTTAACCCAAATATAACTTCTAAAGTGGTTGAATTTATCTTCTAAACAGAGGACATAACGCTCTCTTAACTACTAAAATCCTCAATCTGGGGGATTTAACCCTTTAAGACCTACCATAGAACCAAGTCCGCCAGAGATTACTTTATATTTTTACATGCTGTACTGCCATTTTTGGGAGCATTTCAAGTTGGTATACATCAATACAACTGTTATAGCCCATATTTTAATAATATGTATGCATTAAGTCCATAGTAACTACATTAATTGCAAAAAGGTACAATAAAGTACAAAAAAATTGAAAATCGTTTTTGTTTTTTTTTACATATATTTCTACTTGGAGAAATTTAAGAGGCTTATCCCTCAAAACTGTAAATACAAAAAAGTTGCAAAAAATAGTTTACAACAACAGGAAATTTATTTTGAGTGTCTTCATAGTTTTATTTTTGAGATACACCATTTTTTTATATACTGCAGGAAAAACGAAAAACAATCCTATGATGCAAATTTGCAAAGAAAACAGCATGTGCATCAAAATAAACTATTTCCAGCAGTGCAATTCGAGTTCTAAGCACCCAGCAACTATTCAGAAAAGCATAAACATGTCAGTCAAACATGACTTATAAAAACACCAGCATAGGCTTTTAAGTCCTACAAGTAAAAAACTACATTTTCCACAAAAATGACGTCACTTTCGGTTTCGGGCAGGTAATGGCGGACATGCGATTGTTTGCGCTGACATCTGTTTCAATGCGGGAAGTGTTACGAACAGCTGATAGGATCGGCAAAGCGTGTTTCTGGAATATTATGTTTTTGTTCCTGCAAGCGCTTTTTATGCAATTTTTGCAAAGCTATATGTGGAAGGAAACCGTGACCTAGGACAAGCTGATGGCATAAGATGTAAGTACAACTCCGGTTTCATATGCAGAAAAAATTATTGCGCTAGCTTACGTGGTTCCAGTTTTACAGGGATTTAAAAATAGTTACGCAAAACGGAGCGGGCACCGGCTTTAAAGGGCTAAAGGAGCACAAAGCTGTAATTACAGCATGTGACCACAGAGGCCGCTGTTGACACTGCTTTGCAAAAGTTGCACGATGTGACCTTAAGCAAGTTCAGTGAAACAGAAAGAGGAGGTTCAATAAATCTAAGAAATGAAAAACACGTGCCACTGTGTAACTGGAAGTACTTATTGTTTATGACTTGCAGGAAGGACGATTCCGATTCTGATAAATTTTAAAAAAAAAAATCCTGAGAAAACTTGTGTCCTTGTTTAAACAATCCGTACTTCAAACAGCAGAGCAGTAATACTCCATTAGTACTGCATCCGCCCTGATGGATTTACTCTGCAGCCAAGCAAATGCCATTAAGACTCTTAGCCGAGCTCATAAACATGGTCCTCTAAGCTTTAATGTTAGACTGTTAAATCAACAGCAGACAGAGGCAGCGTGCAGCAGTGGGACAAAGGTTCACTTCTGCCAGAGTTCCCCCGGATACAAAAAAAGTTCATATCTTACATGAAATTACAGAGCAGCTAAAAGAAGCCCTGAGGTGACCAATAAGAGCCAATTAAAGATTACACGGACCAATCAGAGAGAGAAAGTTAAACCCTCGTTAAACAGTCATACTTTTATGATAAAAAACAGATTATAATACACTATTACACTCATAATGTTCCACCAGCCACCCAATCAAAGCTTGAAGCAGGTTAATTACTCTGCCAGGACAGTTTGATATCACACTGTTACATTTTCTTTATTTCACTCTGTCAGTTCATGTCAGCTCATTTTTATTTCTACAGCACCGATTCACAGTCACAGTAATAAACATTTATAAACAAAGTACAAAGTAAGGTGATGATACTACAACACGACATGGCAACACGGTCCCCAGTGAACAAACACTTGGCAACGGTAGGAAGGAAGAACTCCCTTTTAACAGGAAGAAACCTTCAGCAGAGCCAGGTTCAGGGAGGGGCGGCCATCTGCAGCATCCGGTTTGGGTGTGACGGGAAAGAGAGGGCAGAAAAACAGAACAAAGTTAAGGACATGCAGCACAAACACAGGATGCTTGGTGCATCATGGGAAATCCCCGCAGCTAAACCTAAAGCTTTATCCACCTGGTCCAGCTCTAACTATAACGTTACGAGACGGGAAATTTTGAAGCCTGAAGAGTGTGTGTCTCCTGAACCCGAGCTGGGAGCTGGCTTCGCTGCTGCACGCTCTGTGCTCTGAATATTTGCACATGCATGAGTATACAACATGTTCAGACAAAGTCAAATGAAGCTCTTTTATTTTCTAAAGTGCAGACGCTGCAAAGAGCGCCGCGGTGAACTCTGAAGTTAATACAGTCAGTAAATAATTCATGTCAGCAGATGCACTCGGCGGCGGTTTGAAAGATGCCTTTAAAATATCAGAAAGTCAGCACTCAGTATGCTAATGTTTCTTTTAATTGATGTTAACATACGATGAATGTAATGCACACAGTGACATGTATTCTTAAAGCCACATTATTCCAGGCTAATACGTAAATTACTTTACTGTAAAACTTCATAAGTTGTCTTTATGAAATGAAAAATGCATCAAATAAACTAACTGCTCTCATCTTATAAGAGGAGGGTTATACCAGCTTGTTTTTTTTTAGTATCTCGATATAATCGCATTAACTTTACGGTACAACAAAGTAAAAGAATTTTACTAGAGTTTGATGGTAAATAAGCTGAGATAGAAGTCTAAGAGTTTGTTGTTTCTGTGCCTCGTACAGCGCACAGGAACACTGGGCAGCAGTCATTAATCGCCGCAGGAGTCTCAGTCACAGAGCCTTGTTAACAACTTAACCTTTAAACAGTCCTTTGGCCACAAACGCTGAGATGAAACAATTATGAGAACACACTAAGTTCAGGATTTCAAGGTAAACATTAACGGTCCTGTTAGTCTTTGCAACTTGCATAGCAAAGGCTCTTAGAAAAATCAAGTATTAATTATTCAGCGAAATGAGTGTGCACAGCTTTACTTGTCAGCGTGCAGGTACAAAGTACAGCCAACTCAAACATCGCCACACCAAAAAAAGAAAGAGTTAAAGTGCAGAATTTTGATGAAGTAAGGATGTTGTCTGCATTTACAGAGAGAGGTTATTCCATGAAAAACCAGTGAGGGCCTGACGAATGTTAACGTCTGAGGTCTAAGTCGTGACCAGTGACGACCTCAACCCCAACTTTAACTCTAGGCCAGGGGTAGGCAACTCCAGGCCTCGAATGCCGGTGTCCTCCAGGTTTTAGATCCCACCCTGGGTTAACACACCTGAATCAAATGATTAGTTCATTACCAGACCTCTGGAGAACTTCAAGAAATGCTGAGGAGTCATTTAGCCCTTTAAATCAGCTGTGATGGATCATGGACACATCTAAAACCTCCAGGACACCGGCACTCGAGGCCTGGAGTTGCCTATCCCTGCTCTAGGCATTCAAAATATGGAATTTTTGGTATTATGAAACTATTTTCTCGGGTTTTAGGAATCAGGGAACAAGAAAAACTCAAACACCAAAAACTAAAAAGTGTGGCCTCGCAAGCCTAGAGTCTGGTCGGCGACCGCATGCGGGAGTGAAACTGTGAAACATTCAACAGTTGCCTTCAAAGTAAAAGTTGCACCTTTTTGTAATGTCTTGGTTTCAGCAGTGATGCAGAACTTTGGAAATGAATGTTTTCCGAACATTTTCCATGCAAAGCACCGGAGATTGCTGCAACCTGCTGGTGACCAACGCACTCACCGGGAGGTTTTTTAATGCTTCACTGTAATCAGTTTCACACTGACTGGCAACAACCTCCCCCAACTGTGCAACTGGTTGTGGAGTATGCACTTTGACCCAGTGACCGGAGGTTACCAGGGGGTCAACAGCCGGTCTCTCAGCCTGAATGACAAAGGTTATCATCTATGATGAAAACATTTTTGACCCACAAGGAATCTCGACTGTAGGCTGATCCTGTAGGATCAATGTAGGAAAAAATAAGTTCTTTCATATTTTCTAACGTTTTTTTGAGGAGCTCCCAATCTCATGTCACGATATGAGCAATAATAGATCACACACACAACTTTCCAATACTCATGCTCACAGCATGAGCATTTATGCAAAAATCACACAAAACAAAAACCAGATTTAGTCTTGAGATTGTAAATCTTTGAGTGGGAATAAAAATTCTCAGTTTTTCCTTTTTAAATAAAGTTTAAATGTATTCTCCAGCTGTGGCAGTTTCATATGAACATGAAGTCAAGAGGACTCAAATGTGTACGTGAGGGGGCATTTAGGGGGCCGGTGCCAAAGTTCTGTGAGCTCGTCCTGATCTACATTTTATATGTCCTTCATTTATTGTGTAGCTTCCTCTGTTGTCATAAATGTGGAAAGAGAGAGATGGAGGGAGGCAAGCTGCCAGCGCAGAGAGAGATAAGCTGTCAGCAGAGAGCCAGTTAGGGTCAAAGGCCACAGATTGTGGTTTGTTGACACTCTAAAGCACTTGACCTGACCTAGTAGTCAGGTGGTCGATGTGCTGCGGTTCCCGCTGTGATGCATTCAGACCGTCCTCGTCCCAGCAGCAGACCTTTAGTTCACAAATTATTCATCACATTCTAATTAGTATCAAATACATAAACTCTAATTAAACACCTTCCCAGTAAGAGCGCAGACGCTGTGCTTCCTAGATGAGTTATTAACACTGGACCCAGCATAACCTCTGGAGCAGTTATAATGTAACCGGGCCTGGATCAACCGGAGGATTTTAAACTGTTAACACATCAGTGAGTAAAATCATTTGCAGCATGAGCAGCCTCTGCACTGCAGATCACTTCACAAAATATCATTTTTTAATGTTAATATTGTGATTTTAAAATGTTAATGTTATCTAATTGAGTCAAAATTAAACTAGGTTTAAATATGAAAATGAATTAGTGCATTTTAGCACTGCTGCCCCAACAAGTAGGACCCTAGTTTGAATCCAGAGTTTGCATGTTGTCCCCGTGTCTGTGTGGGTTCTCTCCGGGTACTCCGGCTTCCTCCCACAGTCCAAACACATGCAGTCAGTGGACAGGGGTGGGGAACTCCAGGCCTCAAGGGCCGGTGTCTTGCATGTTTTAGATCTCACCCTGGGCCAACACACCTGAATCAAATGATTAGTTCATTAGGCCTCTGGAGAACTTCAAGACATGCTGAGGAGGTAATTTAGCCATTTAAATCAGCTGTGTTGGCTCAAGGACGCATCTAAACCCTGCAGGACACCGGCCCTCGAGGTCTGGAGTTCCCCAACCCTGGGTTGGCCTAACTGGTGATTGAATTGTCTATAGGTGTAAACGGTTGTCTGTCTCTCCGTGACAGACTGGGTGTACCCCTGCTAATTTATTTATATTAGCCTCAGCAGGTAGCCCATCATCATCTGCCAACGAGTCTGACGGCACCGCCCCTCCAAACATCGCTGCCTTTTTATGTACAAAGTTAAAGCGCAGCAGTAAGTGTTGGTTTCTCACTCAGCTAAACCTCGTGAATCCTCTTCTTCACATTTGAATGTTAAACAGCTGAGAGGACAGCCACTCTGATCATCTTATGGGAACTCAAAGAGTTTGACCTCTCAGTTTGTTTGATTTTGGAAACTGAAGGAGCGTTTGGACCTGGAAACTTGCAGAGATCTCAGACTTGACATGCCGGTTGTCCTCATTAAACAAATGACGACTGACTCTAAAACGTTCCTCTTAACAGGGGGAGGATTGAGTTACACTCAATGTTTTATTCAGTGTTTTTTCCAGTGGTGGATGTGTGCAGACATCACTTCATCGCTGAGGCTGTGATAAGGGTGAGAGGACTGTCACAGTATTAGAGCCAATCAAAGCAGCAGCATTTACAAAGGACCCGTCATTGTAAACATGAACTGTTTCAGGTAACGCGGGTAATGAGTCTACCTGACGGTCCTCACAGACAGTTCAGTAACAAACTCATATTCCTGCTGCAGCAGTGAAAGGGACAAAAGACACAAATCCTTTGGTCATTTACGGTCTAATCATTAAATATTTGACATTTTTACAAATAAAACTAACTGCTTTAAACATCGAGGCATTGCGAGCGTGCTTTAAATTCACTCAGCAGGCTATTGAATTTCAAGTGGACACCGACTTTGATTGAATAAAGCGTGCAAGGGGAAATTAATGCGTCACAAACGTATTGGTCATACATGTCCAATAAAGAAACCTGGAGTTATCAAATAAAACAGCTCTGACCTTCAGAGCTTCAGCGTAAGTCTCATGTTGAGTAATACTCATTAGTTTGCAGCCTTTGAGTGAAAAAGCTGCTTTGTTTGTATCTGAAAAGCTCAGCTCAAAGACACATTTGTCCAGTTTTTCCCCGTTTTTAGGGATTTTTCCTCGTCTGAATGGAAGCACAGAAGATGTTTTATATAACCAAAAATACACTGACTTGATTTGATGGGCATTTAATGGATATTTTACTTTAACAAGCGTTTTCTGTTTACTGGAGCCGAACAGGCCAGAAATTTTCCACCTTGAATTTCTGCTTGTGGATTTTTCCAGAAAAGGTAAACAGACCTTACCCTCTGTGTGTTTGCCTGTCTTTGTGAGAACCAGTTTGGGGTCAGCTCTCCTATCTGGAGTCACTGAACTGGACCTCTGAACCGTGTTTGTGCTGTGGGACCGTTTTTGTGCAGCGGCCCCCGACCTTTTTTGCGGCACGGACCGGTTTAATATTAGACAATATTTTCACGGCCATTAAGGTGTCGTGGATAAATAAAACAAAATAAAATGATTCGACCAAGACAAAAAAACTGTGGTATTTTGTAAATATAATAATAAACCCAAATTCACTGCTTAACTGTGTAACTTTATTAACACTGAGAGTAACGTCCTCCTCTCTGCCGCTTAATGCTGTCTGGTCGCTATGGTAACACGTAAATTTTTATTTCAAAATAAGACACACCACTACAACACGGGAAACGACCCAGGGAAACCCAGTTAATGATAACAACCCTGAAAACCATCAATTTCACACCCGAGCCTCAACTCTCACGGCTCGGTACCAAACGACTCACGGACCGGCCTGGAGGTTGGGGACCGATGTTTTAGAGCATTTTTAATAATCTGACCAATAACACAGCTGCTGTGACATCAATTATAGTTACAGAGGAAGTCCTCAGCTTAAGCAAGTGAAATACTAGGATGTTACTCATTAGCAGATATCTGTATCTGTGTGATGCTCCCACACAGGCCGTGGATGCAAACTGATAATTAAGCTAGCTGATAACTTAGCGCTCCACCTTCAGGTGCAAATAAATGCAATCCCTGAATAAATGTGGAGACTTCAAAATGCAAAGCTCAAATCTAAAGTTGGTGGCTACGTCCATCTTTTATATACAGTCTATGTATGCAAAGGTCAACCTGTATTTGGTTCAGGACTGACTACAAAGTCTGTGTTCAACAATGTCCAGCTGCACCAGCGTGAGAATAGCACAACAATTATCTGGTGAGTAGGTGTCCTGTGTCCTGCCTCCTGCACGCTCTGTTTAGAGTACTTCCATCAGTTACAGCCAGCGTTACAGAAAAGAGTTTCCACGTGACTATAACAACGAGTGTTATAATGATGTAAAATGAGCACAAAGAGACAGAAAATCCTAAAAAGTCATTAAATAAAAACGGTCGAGGTAAGAGGATGTCAGCGACGGCCCTCTGTGTGTTTGTGTGTGTGTGTGTGTGTGTGTTTGCCTGATGGCCTTCAGGGTCAGCGAGTGGACTTTACACTGAGCGATCTGTTCTCACACACAAACTCATTCAGCTCAAGTATCACTTCTCCTTAAACAAGGCAGCAGTGTGTCTCTTCTGGCAGTGTGTGTGTGTTCGTGCATGTGTGTGCGCGTACGTGCGTGCATGTGTGCGCGCGCTCTGTAACATCTCACTTCGTTCTAGCGCTCTCACACGTTACAGACAAACATGTGCGAGAGCAGCAGCAGCAGCCGTGAGTATCTGAGCTGATGTTTTACATCTGCAAACACGGCTCCGGTCTGCTGTCAAGGATCAGAGAGGTGGCACTCAAATAAAAACGCGGTTTCCTCGGTTTCCCTTTGTGCAGTTTTAAGAGTCAAGTATCGCATTCATGAATCTGAGAGTATCTACGACCTCGTTTCCTCTGACACATCAAGGGCTGAAAGGTAAGCACTACAAGCATCTGACTGAGAACAAGAGGTCGTTGGAGCTGATGGAGGGCATAAAAAGCACTTGAACCTCTAAGCAGAGACCTCACATACATGTATATATGTATTTTTAATTTACATTTATATATTAAAGACAAAATTAAAGTGTCTGTTTTCCGAGCCCTACACTTTGCTGCCTGAAGTCTGGTTAAGGAGATAAAGCATCCCTTTGGTAAACACCGAACCAGCTCATCCAGATCTTCTTGGGGACTGGAAGGCATTCCCAACAACATCCTACAGACCCATGTCTAAATTACCATTTCTTGTACAAATATTTTCAAGCAATTTCAGTCATTTTTAAGTTCAATCAACTCAGAGTCATTGCCAAGGTAAAGCCTTAGCTCTTGCAGAAGGACCTGGAAAAAGTTCTTCATGCTTTTATCTGGACCACACCAAACTTTGGTATTGAACAATCATCTTGACAACGCTTACAGTTAGTCCACAATGTGGTAGCTGTGCTATATAAAAAAACTTTGCTGACCTTTGCAGAGTGAGAAAATCCTTCAACTTAGTGGCATTAACTTCCACTGCTTTGCATCTGCATGCAAACTACCCCAAGACAAATGACAGTATCATCTGCAAAGTAAACAAAGATCACCATCACTTTCACTGCACATTACATGAGTTCAAAATGGAAGGACACAAAGTGACTCTGCTAAAGTCCAACAACTGCAAGAAAATAAAACTGACTTATTTGCTTGTAATGCAAACTAAGTTCTTCCTTTGCACTGAACAACTCCAGGTCCACAAATTAACGTAACCCTCGAGTACACTGGGAACAAGAACAGAAAGACTTCCACCAGCATTATTGAGACATCACACAAAATAAAAACATGACAGCCAGGACATCCATGCACTCATTATTCGACTGTTACCAAGGTTAGCCTTCACAGATAAATTATACGGACATTTAATTGGTCAGATAGAGAGCCAAAGACCAAAAATGGTGCTCACAAACATTTCAGCTAAAGTTGATGTTTATTTCTCAGAAAGTTCACCTTTAATCCAAGTGAAGACTAAAGTGTTGCAGGTGTAATCTATGTTCAAAGCAGAAGCTTCAATTTAGTGTATAACTGTGCAGTGGACTGTAAAGCTTTACTCACTAATTCAGCTTAGTTCAATTCAGTTTTATTTATATTGCACCAAATCTCAAGGTGCTTTACATTGTAAGGTAGACGCTACAATGATACAGAGAAATCCCAACAACCAGACAACTCCCAGTGAGCAAGCACTTGGCGACAGTGGAAGGAAAAACTTCCTTTTAACAGGAAGAAACCAGTGAAAAAGTGAGTGAAGAAGAAACACTCAGTGCATTGTGGGAAGCCCCCAGCAGCCTAGGCCGACTGCAGCGTAACTAAGGGCGGATTCAGGGTCAACTGGTCCAGCTTTAACTATATGCTTTAACAAAAACTGCTTTTTATTTGTAACTGCTGTTTATGTCAGAGCAGTTTACTTCACAACCACGCCTACATTTGGCTCCCCCCTCAGTGTTTATTCAGGAGCTACTGCCTCTTGAGACTTGACCTGTTCCCAAAGACTTCTGTAACAGTTACACTTGGACTTTACTTGGAAACCATCTGCAGATCCAAGAATTCAATATAGCCCCTAAACTCTAACACTAGCTGATGCTAACAACATTTCCTGTAAAGCTCCACATTCACTGTGTGTCTGTTTTCACCCTAATAGGATCAGCCCGGCCTGAGAATAAAAACACTGACCGCAGAATCCAACGAGCACATCTTAGTATCCCAGTGAGGGCTCCCACTGGCAAAACACAGCACATTCTCTGACTCTGACTTTATCCGAGTCGGAATGTGAACATTAAAAACAAAAGCGAGGCCAAACTCTGAAACACGCTATTAGAGAGCTGAGGACTGAGCGGAAACATCCTCCGGCTCAACATGCTACCCTCAGAAAGTCCTCACAGGGGCAGGACTCCCCGGCTCACACACACTCTGTTCCCATCCCCACTTTGGGCACGCTGACTGGAAACTTTCCCATCTCTTTGAAATGTGTGTGGAGGGGTTGAAGTCCAACAGGGGGAAACGAGAGCTTTTGTTACCGTGGGAACAGACGCTTGACAGACAGGGTGCTCAACTGTTGACGTGGTAACGAGATTCTTATCTCTGTGAACCAATCAGCTTCTTCCCAGGGGAGCCTGCATGTCCTAGGACATTATATATAGGTCACAGGTTCGATCCCTGCACAGTACTTAAAGTTTTTCTGAATAATACGCTCAGGAGTTAATTTATGTGGTTTTCTGCTTCAAATAAATACATTTTTCACCAGCTCTGATGGGTCTCAGGGTGCTAGCGGTGAATCCAGGTGTCCTATAAAAGGTTCTAAACAGGTAAAAGGTTTTCTTTAAGTTTTAGGAAGGACCTTTAAGGTGTGGAAATTGTTTGGTACTTCCTTCAGAAGTCTCAGACAGTTTTAAAAAAAAGTCTTAGTAAGGGTCGATTCTTGTCCTGGAATTTTAAAAGATATAAAAGATGTTGTCTGGGGGGATCCAGGTATCCTATAAAAGGCTCTATGAAGGTTTGTGGTCATGGTCATGGTGTGTGTGGGGGGTGGAGGGGGTGTTCCCTCAGGAGTCTTTTCAAACAGTTCAATCAAACAAGTCCTAGTAACCTTTAAGAAGATTACAGAACTCTTAAAGTAAAAACCAGAGCTCCCTTTTCTTAAATAGTATTGTAGCTTTCCTCTTCTTTTTTGTTCAGTTTTGGGGGTGTTTTTAATGCTTCAGTGGTTTCAGTGGGTCGATCCCTGGGGTAGTCCTTTAAGGAGCCTCAGAGGCTATGATCAGTCCCAGTCTCACCAGTGATATTTAAAAAGGTTACAACACTCTCTCTAGGGAGGTAAAAGGCTATTTCAATATCTGATAAAGGCTTCTGGTGATGTTTATTTAAAGATATAATTCAGGAGGGGCATTCTTGTAGGTTTGATTAGTCCTTGCTTTGAATTTGGATTTTTAGGGCAGAATTCCCTTTGAGCGTCTCAGAGATACAGAAAAATGTCTTAATGAGGGACAATTCTTGTCCGTGAATTAGTAAAGATGCTTTTTAGGGGAGTCTAGGTGTCCAAGAAATCTTCTGGTTGACTTTCAAAGTTTTGTTTTGGGGGTTTTTTGTAGCCCTTTGATGGATTTTTTTTTTTTTATTCTTGAGGAGTCTTAAAGAAATAAACAATTCAAAGAGGTTCCATCATTATCAGGAAGGTTTGAGGCCTATTACAGGAAGTAGAAGATGGTGTTTATGTCTCATAGTAATACAACATGTCCTAATAAGAGGTTTTCAGAAGGATCAAAAGTTCCCATGAATGACTAACGGTCCTTGTACAGTTTTGAAATAATACTTAAATACTTTCCTCAGCTTTCCAATGGGACAATTCTTAAAGGGAGTTTCAACAATCCTTTAAAAGGGACCATCCTTTTAAAAATGGTTTCTAAATAGTTTATGAAGCCCTTACCTGCAGATATGTGTCTAAACTAAAGCACCAAATCTAGAAAAGGTGAACTGGCAGACTCAGACTGGGCAACGTGAGCAAGAAGGATAAATAATGGTCCCCTGATGTAACCTCTTCGGTCTTTGACGACACTGACTGGTTATCAGTGACCGTGTTTGGTCTGTCAGAGTGAATCATCCGATCAAACAGCAGCTCACTGCCAGCAGGGTAATTCTGATTAATATACAGCAGCCATGTTGGCTCACATCCCCACCCCTGGATCTAATCTGATTTAACTGAACTTAATTTGAGTGTAATAAGGGAATTATGTTATGATTAGGGGCTTTATTTCCCAAATCAGTGTACCAGAGAAACACACTGTGGGAACAGCACCTTCATTTGACATACTGTGTAAAATTACAGTAATTTATGAATAAATTCTAACGGTGTAAACCTGCATCAGTACTTTGCTGACAATGATCCAACCCTAAAAGTAGAGTGATGGGTTTTTTTAAACAGAATCTCATGTGATGGACACAGGATGGAGGGTTTTTTTTTCAGAATTGGGTTGTAAAAATGGTGCAACTTCAGTGATGTGGAACTGGTTTGGCTTTCATCCGTCAGAAACACACCAAAGCACAATTTTTGGTAGAGCATGCAAGCGGGCCGTTGATATTACCGTGTTTTTTGGGAAATAAGTCGGTTTTAAAATCCTTTGATTTTCTGAAAAGTCGACAGTGCCCCTTATAATCCGGTGCGCCTTATGTATGAATTCTGGTTGTGCTTACTGATCTCGAACTAATTTTATGTAATACACAGCGCTCAAAAATCTGTCAAAAAATGTTTTAGTACGACTTTGCTAAGCTACGAACCTGCACCGCTTGATAGATTGTCTGAGCATTACGGCTACCGTAGTCAGGAGCCTCGCGGAGTAATATGTACTGTGCTTCAATATAATATTACTGTATTGTGTGTTTAGAACCTCTTTTTAAGTTGTGTGGATATTATACATGGTTATGCTCAGGATATGTCAGCCCATTTCCACTGGAAATGCCTCTTGGTTAAACTGTCAGCAAGGAATTTGCATAAAAAAACAGCTGCTTGTTTAAGTGAAAATACATTGATGGGTTTTGGGGTTTTTTTTGCACTAATAAAGTTGTGGAGTTGTAAATTATTTTGTCTCGCGCCAATTATACCGTGAGTTATATCGTTATCGCAAATTTCCAAATATATATCGTGATAAATATTTTTGGCCATATTGCCCTGCCCTGCTCTGGCAACAAATTTCAATCATAAAGTCGCAATAATATTGGTCATTTTTCTATTTGAGACTGTAGTTCACGGATATTAGCCTAAAAAGTCCTCTAAATACAAATACCAATAATTACCAGCTCACAGCACACAACAGATTCTACACAAGAATTGAAGTCTCTCTGTATTTTGCTGCCTGCACTGTTAGCAAGTTAGCAAGCTAAAACCAGCTTCTGCATTTGGTATCTAGAAAAAATTGAAATTAGCTAATTTTAGACAACACTAGCTAAACCTTTTCTCTATTGTTTCTGGCTACCCATATGGAAAAGATATATATAAATCTTATAAAGTTTGTATCTGTCTTGTGTGAAACTTGTATGAAAAGCATACAAGAGTAAAAACAGATATAAGATCCCTTGAAAAATTATATAATGAAAATTGTATTTTTTGGATACTTACTAAAACAATATATGAAAGTAATGAGAAAGTGGCCACTTTCATGAGTAAACCATGTAAGCCTTATATGATTTACTCATGAAAGTGGCCACTTCCATGAGTTAAGTCATATAAGTTTTTACTATTTCTTTTCCATATGGGTAAACTTAATAAAAATGAGGTCCACATCAGTGGGGCAATGACTTCATGGAGGGACAGTGTGGCTTTGGGGATCAAATCCAAATCAGAGTTCTTTTCACTAACGTTAGCTTGCCTGCTAGCCCGGAGGCTATCCTACAAGTTATCCGTACAATAACACCTACAGCCAATTCAGAATTAGTTAACCAGTTAACCTAACACATCAGTCATTGGACCAACTAGAAGCTGTGTAACTTTGAGCAAAACACTGTTTCGACTGTTAAAGGTCAGCCAGTTCTTATAAGCTTTCTTTGCTAGCTAACATTATTTTAACTGAGTTAAAATGCTAGTTGGCTTTAGCTTTCCAAATTACCAAATGGCAGCTGAGGTGATTCTAAATGATATGTTATGCTAAAACGATATTGATGACAATACAGAACAATAACTAACAACTTGTTTTTTTTTTACAATAATAGCCAACAGTAATGCAGGACAAAGGCAGTTAATTTCAGATGTTTTGTGTTTCGATTTACAGACATAAAATAGACATAATCAAGTGTTTGTTTCCATGAAAGCAAAAACAGGATTTGTAAAAATGTTAATTATTAAACCTAACACTAAACCCAACCCTTACAGGCAGCTGGGTGCTCTTTGTGTAGCTGCCCAAGTGGAAAAGTGAAATCTTAAGTGCCAGTTTGGGTCTATGTGGAGCCATAAATGTTATAAATATTGCTCAGAATATGTGGAAACAGGAAGAGCAGACAGGGCAAAGGGAAGGACAGTGAATACAACCATTTGAGAGGTTTTCTTATGGCAGGTGAGATTTTTAATCTCACAGAGTCTGGACCTGGTCTGAATCAGCCTGGATACGGGATACTAAGGCCCAGACGGCATCACCCCGCCCTCTTCCTCCTGTCTGGGAGCCGGAGGTGAGCAGAGTCAGGTAGCAGCTGAATGAGGGCATTTGTGGAAAAAGACTCGAGCGGTCTCCGACACAAAGACAGCATTTAGAGAGCGAGGGGCCACATCTGGAGGGAAACTCAAATACCAACCAATTAACGACAACACCTCATCCTCGCTGTGGACGAAGGTGTCGTCAGGTTTCAGTGCTCCACTTCACCTCCGTTATTCTATTTGTGGTCTACCCATTTCATTTTCACAAGCAGAATTTCCTCACCTGATATCAGGTGTGTTCACACACTTAATGTCTTACATGATTTTATATAAATAACTTCTCGTTTTTTCCACAACAGTCAAAAACCTCATATATATTCAGTTTGCTGGATATCTTAGCAGAGGAACTAGACTTAGTGAGTTTATAAACATTAATGAATTTAAAAAGCTGAAAATATTCTCACATTAAAGATTTATTTGACTTGATTCTTGAAAATAGAGTAAATTATTTGCTGATTAAAGCAGACTAATCGTACCTCCCGACTGCATGGAGCAGGTGCTCATTTCACCTGCTAATTTACATTTTTTACAAGACCTTTTTCACTTTCACTAAAATATATATATATATATACATATATGTGTATGTATATATATATATATATTTCTGTCTTTCAAAGAATTTTTTATATATTTAGGTCAAGTTTTTAGTCCTTTAGCCAGTGAATGATGCATCTCTCGCACAGTCACAACATCATACACAAAGCCTGTACACGGCATTATGCACAAACAGATTTCTTTCTGTCCCCTGATATCCCCAGAGCAGCCTGCTAACCAGGATACTCGTGCCCTCTGAAGTATACTGTGATGTTTGTTGGGCTCTGAGCGCCGCAGCTGAATGGATGCAGTGTGACTCGGACAGGAACCAAAGTGCTGACGAGCCGCTTTCACCACACAGCCGGCGTGTGGATGCCGTGTTAAGAGCTGAACTCTCTCAGGCACCGTGCATGTGACCACCATTTAGAAAATCATCAGCTATGTGGGCTATACAAAAAATGTATTCCTTAGTTTCTTTGCATATTTGAAAATCACACTTACATCTTTCCGATCATCAAACATATTTTAATATTACACAAAGTTAACCAGGGTAAATACAAAATGTAGTTTTTAAATCATTATTTCATTTATTAAAGAGAAAAAGGCCTCCACACCTGGGCTTCTCTAACAAAGCAATTGCACCCTGTTAAATCATGAGTTAACTGTGATTAACCACATTTAGTTCAATTTCACTGGTCACACCCAAGCCTGATTATTCCCAAACCTGTTTAAGCAGCTAAAAGACCTCAAAAAACAACACAACATGCCACGGTCCAAAGAAACAGCCATTATCCACACAAGGACAAAATCTGGAACGGTGCTGAACCTTCCCAGGAGCAACTGGCTTCACAAAATTACTCCAAGAGTGAATCGATGACTCATCCAGGAGAGCCAGAAACTGCTGCTGAGAAAAAAAAAACCCCACAAAGGCTCGCCTCACATCTGCCAACAAACATCTGGATGATCCCTGAGACTTCTGGGAAAATCTTCTGTGGACTGACAAGATAAAAGCAGAACTTTCTGGGAGGTTTGAATCCCATTAACACAGCATTTCATAAAGAGAACATCACAGCAACAGTCAAACATGGTGGTGGTAGTGTGATGGTCTGGACTGCACTGCTGTGGACTGCTCAGGACGACTCGCTGTAACTGATGGAAAAATGCATTCTGTCTATCAGTCCATGAAGCTTAAGTTCACCTTGGTTCTGCAGCAGGACAACGATCTGAAACACGGCAGCACGTCCACCTCTGAATGGCCTTAAAACCAAAATGAAGGTTTAGAAGTGGCCGAGTTTAAGTCTGGACGTAAGTCAGACAGAGATGCTTTGACCTTAAACAGGTCGTTAATGCTGGAAAACCCTCCAACGTGACTGAAGCGTGGAAGAAAATTCCTCCACAGCGATGTGAAAAACTCACTGAAGTTATCACAAATGCTCGACAGACTTCTTGCTGCCGAGGTTGGCACAACCAGTTATTAGGTTTAGGGGGCAGTTACTTCTTCAGACAGGACATTTTTGGATGATCTGAAACGTGTGTCAAAAAAATATAAATCAGGGAGGAAGCAAATTTCACAGCACTGTAAATCAAGGCCACGGTAACAGAGGACAGTCACAGCTGAGGCCAACAGCGACGGCTGGATAGTTTTTGGGAGCTCGTCTCTGTTAGAGTCAAAGAACTGCAGGACGTTAAAAAGGTCGAGAGACTCGACCGAGGAGACGCTCGAATCGGAAACACGGTCGATACGTCAGAACTTAACAAGCCGAATGATTAACAGCTCTGGGTTTGTTTCCCCTCTGCGACTCTGCTGAGTTAATTTATAGCTTTTCCAAGAACATCCAGCTTTGGCATCTAGTTATTTTTTACCAGGTTTTGAGACGCATCTTCCAAAGCTGGTTCAGGGATGCGCCTGTATTAAATGCAGGAGTCTGGTGCCTCTTTTGGACATTATAATCCCCCGAAGAACTTCCGTGTTGACATCTTTTACTTATTTTGACCTGTCATGTGTATCACTTGCTGTCAGTATCCAGGCAGAGCTGCCTGAACTTGATCTGAATGTGTGTGTCAATGAAGCCGGAGATTTAAACATCTAATCTAATGAAGCGCACTCCCGTACAGTACACACTCCCTGCTGCCCGGACGCTCACATTACTCATTTACAGTAAATGAGTGGCAGAGCTGAACACACACACACACACACACACACACACACACACACTGTTTCTGGTTGACAGATGGTTCGCTCTGTGTGAGGAAGCCGATCTGATTCAGTACAGAGACCCCCCCGTCACCTCCTCCCTCCTCCTCTTCATCCTCCTCTTCACTTTGTACCTTCTGCTCTCGTCTCGTTTCGGTTTCCTCTTCTCGTGTTTAAATATTCTCCTCGTCTG
This sequence comes from Neolamprologus brichardi, assembly GCF_056152115.1. Taxonomy (NCBI): domain Eukaryota; kingdom Metazoa; phylum Chordata; class Actinopteri; order Cichliformes; family Cichlidae; genus Neolamprologus; species Neolamprologus brichardi. The sequence goes on along the minus strand of NC_142105.1, from coordinate 9,094,121 downwards.
TCTTTAGTTACCTTCCAGATTTCTCTTCTCTCCGTGGACATGTTTAATGGGACTCCAGGATCCTGTTTACTGTTCTGTGGAAATTACACTTCCCTGAAGATATTACGCATCTTTAATACATTACACATATTTTAGTTGTAGTTGTTGGGGTTTTTTTAAACAGCAGAAATCTACTTTTAACCTTGCATGTAGATGGGAATAATTCATGACTGCATTACAGTGTCAAACTCAAAATCCGAAAATGGTTTTAAATCCGTACACATTGGAAATTCCTAAATCCAAACACAGTGACAGCAGTTTGTCTGACTAACGGTCTAACTGTCTGCCTAAACTAACCAAGTAATCATTGTGATGTACCCTGACCCGTCAAACTGAGGGTTACACCTGAAGTTCCCTCCCAAAGCTTCTGATTCTGCTTTGAATGAAACTGATTCTTATAGAGCGTACGTCTCATTCACGCAAGCACTTTTTTCTGCTTCTAAGTGCTTTTTACCTGACATTCACACTCCGATGAGCACATCGGGAGCGACCGAGTGTTCAGGATCTTGCCCAAGGGTTCTTTGGCGTGCAGGCTGGAGCAGCCTGGGATCGAACCACCAACCTTCAGATTAGTGGATGCCCTCCTGAGCTACAGCCAACCATATCACACGTCTTTAAAAGTTACACATCTGTTTCGCTGGGGTTTTTTTTAATGACACCGTGTGTGAAACAGCAACGTGTACTTTCACAGGACACTTTATTAGGTACACCTTCAGAGCTGCTTAAACAAGATGACAGAAATATTCGTGTTCACATCTCAAAGGTGCCTGTTGGATCTGGACCTGCTGACTCCGGAGGCTGTTCGAGTACAGTGAACTCATCGTCATGTTCAGGAGTCATAAAGGGATGGACGCAGTCACAGAGAAAGCCTAGGTGCACTGCGGTGTTTAAACAATGACCACAAGAGTGGCACTACCGTCGGCTAAGAACAGGGAGGAAAAACGATGCCTGGTCTGTCTCGAGTCTCGATTTCTGCTGCAACATTCGTAGAGTCAGAATTTTACCATTTTAACATCCTGAAAACATAGATTGATCCTGCTTTGCATCTGAAATGTTTGTTGTTTTTTTATTTGGTGACTTCCTGTTATACGTAGAGGATGCACTGAGTTACATTCCCATCCCGCCAGCAAAAACAGATCATTAACTCAAACGGGCTGCAACTTAAGAAAACACCAGCAATAAGAAAAACGCTCCAAAAGCACACAAAACACAACAGAAATAGGAAAAACGGAAATAGGAAAAAACAGATTTCCAAAAGCAGAGGGAAGTGTTTCTGGGGAGACAATAACCCGATGGACCAGTTGCAGGAACCAAAATATGCAAAGGATTGCGCTGGGAGACACTTAAAGGAAGTGGAGGATCTATCGGTTTTGTGAGGAAAGAAAAGATGAGAGGTAAGTGTTTTAGCCTAACTATTAGCCTAAAAATCTGTCATCAGTATTATGAATCCTGAGATTAAAACACACTTACCTAGCATGTTATGGTTCCTGCAACTGGTCCATCGGGCTAAAAAAAAAAGTCAAGTGAGGAGTTTCTGTGTACATCTCACCCACCGACACAGTGTGTCATATAAAAGCGGTAAGATAACACGGCCTCGTGCGTGTGTTTGATCTGTATTTGTGTGGAACTTTTCAGTTAGTTCAGTTTAGGGCCTAAGATGTGTAGGAAGATCCTGCTAAGCAGTTTTTTGTCCATCAGACTCAGAGATAAGCAGCCAAAATGATTTTTTGTTGCACTGATGGAGAGTTTCCTGAATCTGCTGAGAGCAAAGTTAGCACAGCACACAGAAAAAAAAAATCAGCACATTTCTGATAATAAAACTCTGCTGATGCAACGCTGAGCTCTGCAGCCAGAAAAACTGAAAACAATTCACAGTCATGTTCCAAAAATCGTCTCTGTCTGTGAGGGAGATTCATTTCATTCATTCCACAATTTCGTTGTACGTGTACAATGACAGCAAAGGGCTGTTCTTCTTCATCATCTGCACGACGGTGGGTTCTCAAGCAGCTGATTGAACACCTCAAACTAAATTTCTGAAGAAGGCAGAGCTCTCAGGACCACTTGCAGCTTTGTTTTCCTCCAGCTGAGCCGAGCTCTTGGAGTTTGGCGCTCCTCCGCGGTCCTGTTTGCTCACCAGAAATTGATTTGAACCCAGCAGGTAGGCTGACTTCAAAGACGCTCTATTCTGGACACTTTCTGTGTTCTGACACTTTTTTTAGGCTCCCAGAAGATCAATAAAGCTGCTTCGCTTCCTTCAAACGTCCACAGAATCACTTCCAAGAGAATACGCAGACAGGCAGCAGTAGGGCTGTTTGATATAACGATATATATCGGATGATGATATAAAAACATCTATCGTTTCATTTTACGCTATCGTTTGTTTCATGGTGTCGCAAAATAAACTGTTTACGGCAATATTTTTTCATCGTTTTGATGGTCACTGTAGTGGCTATATTAATTTCTTAAAGTTCTCTCTTTCTCTTATATTTAATATAACCACACTACGGACGGACACGCACCTGTTTTTATGCGTTGTCGTTAGCAACAACGACAGTAACAGCATCGCGTGTCCGCTTGTTTATGTTCCACATAAAACTTTCACAATAAAGCTCAAGATCCTGTTGAGACTTTTCAAAATAAATTGAATCACGTGAAAGAGCAGATTATTTATGGATGAGAAGTAAAAAAGAGCCGCCAGGTGCAAAAAATAAACCTTAGACTCAAACGTTAGAACAGGCTTTCCCCGCAGCACGCCGTGTAATAAATACTCACAAAGAAAACGGCGGCCGTTACAACTTATGTCTAAAAATGTATCGTTTTACGCATCGGTTAAAACACTCGACTCCAGCTACATGACGCGCAGCTGGAAACACTTCCCGCAAGTCGAGATTCACAGAATTTACAGAAAATGTTACATTTTTGTGATTTATATCGTTATCGGGACGATGGAATTCTCATATCGGGATATGAGATTTTGTTCATATCGCACAGGTCTAGGCAGAAGTGGTCGGGCTGTTGATTTAGTCGGACCCAGAACATGCATAAAGTTTGAACAGAGATAAAAGTCATTCTATATGTTAAACTCTGTTGGGTTTTTTGTTTTGTTGGAGGGGGGGGGGTGATAAGGTATCATCGACCGTTGTTTGACTCGCTGCATAGAAACCACCCAGGATATCATCGCATGTGCGGAGCTGCAGTCTGCGAATGTTTCATTTTTTATGGTGACAGACGACAGAAAGGTGAACGATGTGGGCGTTTAAGCTCCGACTGGCTAAAGCACAGAAAAAAAACTGGAACAAAAGGTCAAAGGTCACACACACAGCCCATCACATGCTGAAGGCAGTGGGTCACATGCTGTCCTCCTCATACCTCTGGCACACACACGATGTCAAGTCTGTGCCTCCGAGCAAACACTTGTCAGCGCCGTTACTTCAAACAGACAAAATGTGTTTCAGCAGCGCTACTCTTACTTTAGTTAAAGTTATAGAAAAGTAAAAGTACAAAAGGGCAAAGAACTGAGAAGTGAAAATACTCCTCATGAAAAACAGTCCAATTTAGAGTCGTCTTGGATTAGTTACCTTTAACAGTATAAATATATTTAAAGGAGCAAACAGTCAATTAATCCAGTTACATGTGTCACAGCTATACTGACAACACGTTTGAGCCTAGTCTGGCTCACAAATGGCACAGCTGGCTCAGGTCTGGTACTGAAAAATGAGGCGGGGGGCGGATGTGCTCCAGAAGTCACGAGCTTTAGCAACAGGAAATCTATCTTTGTATTATTTAACTGGTTACAATCTCAGAGATGCATGTTTAGTGCTTTCTCCTGTTACTGATGTTTGGATATAATGATTGTTGGAAGTAAGGGAAGCTTCAGAAAGAACAAATGGAAACAAGTTTTTGTTTTGAAGCCTTTTAAACCAGAAAGTGCGTAAAAGTGACTCTGACAGCTGGGTTTAAACCTTTCATGATGATCGTTATAACTGTAAGATGCGTGCCGTGGCCCGCGGTCCTGCAGCCGCACCGACATATGCGTGACGTTTTTTCTTCTGATCTGAAATCTGATTAGAATTTCTAAAAAATGTGATAAAATCTGAACTGAAGACTTGACATGTGAGGGAGGTAATCTGCGGTTCAGGGTCTCTTACACACAGAGCAGAGGTTGTCAGGCGAGCCGAGCAGCTGGAGATAAACGACTGCAGCCGTCAGTCTGCTGACACGCTGCAGACAGTTCAGCACACATCAGTGAAACATCAGACACCTGCAGTGATGTTGTGTTTCCACTTCCTTCAACTCAACTTTATCTACACGCCGCTGCAAACTGATCCGGAGCGGCGGTGGAAGGAGCGCTCGGGCCTTTCCATCAACTCATCGCAAATTTCAAAGATAAACGAGTGCGCATGTCTCCAGTAATCAGTTTGGTTCCTGCTCATGGAAACTTCAGCAGAGATATCTGATAACATCACAGCAATGAATAACTGTCAGCTGATGAGGGACCAGTTTATAAAACAAATGTGTCTCAGTCTGTGAACTGTTACGAGGGTTGCTGTGAGGATCAGCTGAACCAGTTTTATGGGAGCTGGAATAAAAACTCTAATATGACAGAAATGGAGATCACAGCTGCGTTGAACTTTGCTTCATCACAATAATCCAGCTATGCTCAGCTTCTTCAAAGTGTGGCGTGGAGTTCAGTAGCACTTATACACACCTCCGACTCTGACCCAATGGTGGCGGTAGAGTGCTTGAGGAAAAACATGTAGAGGCTACCTGAGACTCCACAGGCAGAAGAAGAAAGGGTAAAAAGTGTGTGGGAACGAGCATCAACCTCTGGGGCTTAAAAGCACCAAAGGTGCAGTTCCTCCAACACCCACTAGAGGTTCTAGTAGTGTGTCAGTCCCCATAGACTCCCATATTAAAATATCCAACTTCAAAGCAGAAATAAACACGTTTACATCCTGATATAAAAACTCTCTGAGGCTCTACAGATAATTCCTACCTTCATAACAACTTTACAGGTGTCATTGTTTTTATAACTCACCTGTTTAAATGGTATTAAAGCTTAAGAGTTTGCATTTTTAGGGGAGTGGCCTCTTTGACTGACAGGTGCATGGTGACACAGGCGACTTTAGCTGTTAGCTATCTGCTAGCCCTCACCTCAGCTAATCAGAGCCACTGAACTGGATATCTGGACCGTGTTTATGCTGTTGGAGCATTTTTAATGACATTACATGACCAATAATATGGCTGCTGTGAGGTTACTATACTAACAGACTGTCCAGGAAGAGCTCCAGTGTTGGTGAGTAAAATTCTAGGATTTGATTTCTTAGCATTAATTAGCTCCTGTCTGTGCCAGTGGGAGCTCCTATACATTTTACAGATGCAATTTGCTAACCAAGCTAGCTAGCATTAGCTGATAATTTGACACTGCACCCTGGTGTCCTGATAAGGTCCCCTCTGGCCGCAAAACCCAACATGGTGGCCATAAAGCGTAGAAGCTTCAAAATGAGCCCAGAAACCACTGGCTGCATCCGTCTTTTACATACAGTCTATGAAAAATGCTGCTACATCTGTGAGATCTTTGACAGAAAAACTCAGACTTCAGGATGTGCTCGTGAATCTGCTCTGTTGTCTCAGTTACACACTCAGATGATTGTACATTTAAATGTAGACTCAGCAGTTCACATGTGCATGATGGACCCATTAAAGATGACTTTTAAATCTTCTCTCCACACATGAATGAGGTGAGCTTTGTTCCCTGTGCAGCATGAAGGCAAGGACGGTTTCTCTCAGAGTGCAACCTGACCTGCTGGAGCTCGCATCAAATATTCATCAGCTCCTTTCACAGCGTCTTGGACCCTCCAGGAAACACACAAACACGAGACGGTGCGTGCGGCTGCATGATCTCATCGCATCAGTGTTCATCTCTGTTTAATACATTATCATCCCATTATGCTTCCATAACTAACGATGAAACAATAAGGCCCCATTGATGGTGGGTAATAAACTTTATTGCTCACAGTAACACGACTAACACATCAGGAACAGGAACATCTGCAGGACATCTTTGCAAAAGTGCGCATTAAACCTGAGCTTGGTTTCTCTCATCGAGGTCCAATGGATTTAGTACTTTCTGCCCTGGTCAGTGATCTGAATCCAGTCCAGTATGAGAGTAATTTCACCTCATTACTGATAACAATGTCAGCTCAAACCGCCTCCAGGATTTCATGAATGTGGATTCTGTAGGGAAATCATTAGATTATGACTTTTTCTTTTACTTTAAAAACTCCCGAATTTTATTAACTCAGAAGAGTTTCAGCCAGATTTCACTCAGGCTCAAACCTGTTCTCCTCTGTGTGTGAGTGTGTGTGTGTTTGTATTTTATTAGTTTATCTTGAAAAGGATATTTTTATCTCAAGAGTCTTATTTTCTTGGTCAAATAAAAATAATGTAAGAATGAAGGATACGCCACCTCACTGAAGCACACGATTCAGTAACACTTCATAACATAGCCGTTTAATTCCTCTCTAATTAAACAGAGTTTAACTGTATTATATTTTAAGTTACAGCGTAATTAGATTTACCTACAAATCATTAAAGGTAGGCAACAGTAACAAGTCAGGTTAATACAGGATACAAATACATTTCCATACTGTCAGTACATTTAAGTACTGCGTGACTAGTTTTAGGTAGTGTATGAGTAATTTTACGTATTCTGTAACTTTAAATAGAGCCATGTGAGCCATGTCTGTCAAAAAATTCTGATGTCTTGATTTGTTTGATAGATCTTCAAAAGGGCTTGTGTCTACAGTAAAAGTCCATGACATGTGCACCATGTGTCAGCTGTAGTGGAGGAAACTGTTGCTGAAGGACATCAAAGCATTTTAGAACAGATACCAGATTGTATAACAGAAGGACTGAATCAAATCTTATCTTTGACTTTACAACTGAACTCCTGCTGCCAAAGAAACTCAAAGCTTCACAGCAGGTCAGACAGAAAAAGCAGTAAAAACGAAATTTTACTGTCCACATTTATTCCAAATGTCCCTCTTACACACACACACAGAGTTGGCTTGCAGCCGAAACCACCCAGCAGTGACAGATCGTACCATGACAACGGTCAGCAGGGGTGTGTGTGCGCCTTTTTTTAAATCGGGCGGTGTTTGTTTGGGGGGGGTTGAGGCTATGTGCCCCCTGGGGCGAGGGCAGCAGTCAAGGTTGCAGGCTGAACAAACACGCAGGATCAGAGCGTGCCTGGATTGAATGTTTCAGCCTCGAGCTGTCAGGTGGACGTCAAGAGGAAAGTTTTTATTTCTCAACACTTCAAACCTCAAACTTCAGTTGTGCCTATATTCACCCAGAGAACACATGAAGACTTAAATCTGATATTTGTAATAATCGTATGTGTTTGTAGACATCAATCCTTTAACATGTTTCCTCCTTCACTTCCTTCAAAATAAAAGACCCCATTGGAGTATATAGAGCATCATTATGCAACACGGTGCCTATAGAGGACTGAGGGTTTCCATGGAGACGATAGCGGCTCCACTTCGATTCCTCAATTATAGGTGTGAAATCTTTATTAGTGAGAAACACAAACACACACACACACAGCCGCCTTTCTTTTACCGCCTCAGAGGGTGTAACCTGATTTTCCAATAGGAACATCCATCACAACATTCCTGCTCCGCTTTTAACACGACGTGATTAAAAACCTCCGTTAACCTCTAATTGTTAATCAAAGTGGAAACGAGTGGCTGTTTCCTGCGCGGCCACGGATGTGGGAACGATGAGAGACACGATCACGATTAATCAGCATTTCTTTGATCTTTTATAAAACAATTTAAAAAAAGATGTCACCGCAGATGGCGGGAAACTTTAGCGCACTTTTTTTTTTAAAACCTATGTTACAGTTTTCCGGTTCAGTGATGAAGAAATGTGTTACATCATTGCCAGAGGATAGACTCAAGACTTATTTTGGCTAAATAATCCACACCTTCAGCAGGTACCTGAGCGTGTCTCTGGTCTGCACAGGAAGGACCGAGCCAACCGCCGCACCACTTATTCCAAAAAGAAAAATGTGACACGTGGGGATAAATGACCCCCCAATTAACAAAACCATTTAAGAAGTAATCTCATTGCCACGCTGTCCAGCTTACTTCAGCCTAAACCTGCTTGGAGAAACTCGAAAACCTGCACATTTAAAATGGGCCGAGGCTGAGCGCAACTTTGGGAGTGATCCTGCTAACAAAGCAAACTGCACCCAGAAGGTCGTCGACTGAGGTCACACAGACAGTAGAAAACCTGAAACCATCACTGACCCTGACAGGACGACCCCAAATCAGAACAAAGTTTCCACAGAAGCACGATTCAGTTCCACACGGCGTGCTGACCAAAGCACGTCAACGCTGCCGGGGACCGATTCACAGAGAACAATTCGTGCTAAACTTCGGTACCAGAGCACATCTGGGCTAGAGGAAGAGGCTGAGCGAGATCATGTGACGTCACTCCAACGACACGTTGAAGAACAACATTCGCACAAAAAAACATTCGGCAAAGACGGTGGTGGCGGCAGGCTGAAAGCGGTCACCGGTGGGGTCATACTTTCCAAAACATACAATGGCAGCACATCTGATCTGAGAAAACATCTGCTTAAACACTAAAGCTGCAGACTGCACCGTGTTTGACGACCTGAAAGCCAAATTTGCCGACAGTAGGCTAAATAATTACTCAGTTGTCATAGAAATGTGTTTTTCTTTACCGTTTGTTCACATTTTAAGTGAGCATTTCTACACCAGCTGCACTGAAATGTCAGAATGCTATTTATGCTCGAGACGTGTAAGACGTCTGAAACCTCAGAATGAACAGGAACCAAAAACAGTCGAGCATCAGCGGTGTGAACGCTGCCAGACCGAGGCGGCGTCAAACGTTTCAGCCAAGAAACATTTTCAATCCATAATCTCAAAACGAGTTGAGTACCAAAGACAGATACCGCTGGCTGCGATACCAAATTCCAGGTACTGGTATCGGCTCAAACGGTAAACGGGAAAAAGCTTCAAATGTTTGCTGTCGATCAGCATCAGGCCTCCTGCTGAGCTCTTCAGGGAACAGAGCTTCGGTCAGGGACTACTTTCTTCGGCGTATTCTTACATGTGTGACCTCTGATTATTATCAGCATTTAAATTTTAAACAGTGACACCGTGTGAGTGAGATCGAGTTTACCTACAGATTATAAACAGATAAAGTTTGTCACACACACACACAGCTACAGCCGTTAACAGTGTGACTGACACCTCAAACTGCAGCTTGTGTAACAGATCACACAGTTAATCTGGAGCTCACATTACACAAACACACACACACTTAGACTCTCAGTTCTCATATTGATCACACTGTCAAACATCCTCTCTCTCGTTACTACACTAAAGCCAGAGAAGAGGAGGAAGAGCGAGGAAATAAGGAAAGGAAACACAGACATAAGCAATAAATGATGGAAGGAAGCAGAAGGAGAGGAAGCTGAAAGACAGGAAATCAGAATAGGAAGATAAACACCAACGAGGAAAAAGAGAGGAGTCTCCTCTTCTTCTCTGGTTTCCTGACTGACAACAGCAGCTCCATCAAACCACGGAAACTAAATTTTCCTTTAATCTGTCACCAGACTTCACATCTTTAAAGCTGGAACCACCTCGTGAACAGAACCAGAACCATCACCTGAAGATAGGACACGTCATTACATTTAAAGCTGTTCTGCTTTCACACTGTGAGCTCAGAGCTCAGGCTGCAGATGCTCCAAACTCTCAGTGTAGCACAGTTTTTTCTACTCTTGGATCTGCATGATGTCATAAGGAGGGATATTCCTAATATAGTCACATCAAGCACAGAAGGCCCACTGTTATGCGTTTGCAAGGGGCGGCCAATCAGAAGAGAGAGTACTTAAAGGAGGAGGAGCTAAAATGTTTCTAGCTGAACTTGGAGGCTGATGTAGACAGACAAAGACAATTATTCTGAACTGTGAATCATGCAAAGCTGAACAGAGTCTGAACAAATGACGCTCAGTCATCTGTTACTGATCTCACACACACACACACACACACGAGAAACACACACACCTTTTAATTGACTTTCTCCTTCAAACTGAAGGACGGGTCAATCAATACAGAAAAACGTGATTTCTGATGCCATTAATGGTTCACTTTCAGGCTGTATTTTATATGGAACACACACACACTCACACACACACACACACACACACACACACACACACACACAGAACGATTAACCAGAATAACTGAACAGACGTTTGGATCAGTTCTTGAAACAGAAACAAACTGAACAGAGGAAAGTAAAAGCCAAGGTTATCACTGCTGAACAATGCCAGGCAGGATGTGTGTGTGTGTGTGTGTCCGTATGTGTGTGTCCTGAGGACAAGACAAAACATGTTCACTTCGAATCTGATGCGTCATCTAATCACTATGAGTCGTCTGCTACGCTGTAAACCAATCTGTGCGGGTTTGTTTGTGTGTGTCTGTCTGTCTGTGCGTGCGCATGTGAGAGAGAGAGAGAGGCAATCATACACATTCAGCTGCAGCAGCCCGAAAATAAAACCAAAGTTTCAGAAAGAAAAGAAAAAAAAAAAGTTAAATGTGAGACATTAAAGTAAAAACAGTAAAATGGTTCTTTAATCTAACGTGGACGTCGCCGAGGTAACAAACAGAGTTAAGTTCAGCCAATCACAGGGCTGGTTTAAAAAAGGTGCTGCTGACCTTTGACCTCATGGCTGCAAATGTGACATCACTGCTGCAGTCTCAGAGGAATGAATAAATCAAATGTACCCTCTTTCTGCAGCTCCACTGACTGGACTAATTTACCCTGAGTGCTACAACACACACACACACACACACACAATGGTTAACTGCCATCAGCGTGTGAATCAATCTCCACTCTGCAGTAGAAACATGCCTTCATTTGGAAAGGATGGAGAGGACTGTGTGTGTGTGTGTGTGTGTGTGTGTGTGTGTGTGTGTGTGTGTGTGTGTGTGTGTGTGTGTGTGTGTGTGTGTGTGTGTGTGTGTGTGTGTGTGTGTGTGTGTGGAGGTGTCACATCAGGAGGATGGATGAGTCACAGCAATGTCTGATTCATCTGAAGTTCAGGTCTAATCGAGGTTTTGGCATCAAAACAGTAAAACATATATATATATATTAGGGGTGCAACGATACACAAAATTCACGGTTCGGTTTGGTTCGATTCTTTGGTGTCACAGTTCGATATTTTTTTGATACAAAAAAAATGTTCATGCTTTTTTAATTTGTCATTTATTAAAATTATAAATATATATTTTAACTCAAACGTACAGTTTTTAAATTTAATGTTGCTGAAACAACAAAGGGATAAAATAATAAATCTATCTGATCGAGAAATCACTCATCTTTGGAAAAGAGAGTTTATTACAGAGAAATGGCTCTTTCCAAAATAAAAGCTATACTATACGCTTCTTCTGGGCCATATTCTCAGCAGCATATTAAACATATCAGGTCCCCATAAGGAGAATCATGTGCTAACGGCTGTCTAAATGACTCGGGTAAAGTTTGTAGCATCCGTGCTTGTTGTTTTTGTCTGCTTCCACTTGTCTTTGCACTAGGATGATGTCGGCGTAAATGTGCAGTCATATTCGTTGTGTTCCCACTAGTGCTGTCAGCGTTAATCTGAAATGACGTTAACGCCACAACATGGCAAATCTCCGTTAACGAGCTACTGCGGATCGCCCCGTGCTTGGGGCTGGACGGCGTCAACACCTTAACGAGCAAACTGCGCTAACGCACTAGTTCCCACCCATGTAATTGAGCATTGCTGGCACATCCGACATCCTGTTTTACTTTTGTCCATGACCCGCTTACCTTCAGGGTCATACGTCACATGAAGACCAAAATAGTTCCAAAGGCCAGATCTGAATGAGGGTGGGGGAGGTTCAATTTGCCATGTTGCAACGAGCTTAGCTTCTGTCTTGCTAGCTTGCGCTGCGCTTGGTGGATCTGCGCTCGACAGTGCAGCCTAGGCGGAGTAGTCGAACGCAGATCCACTGAGCTCTCAACACAGACATCATCGTCAGAAGAAAAGTTGATAAAATAAATTTAAAAATTTGTATTGTTCGATACATATGCGTACCGAACCGAAAGCACTGTATTGAACGGTTCAATATCGATACGAGTATCGTTACACCCCTAATATATATATATATATATATATATAGTAAAATGTTTGTAAGATTTTCCCAAAGTGTTGTAAATAACATATGAAATAATGTAATATGACAAAAGGTTTATAAAAAAATATAAAATTTATGAAACATATCAGTAAAATTTTCCCCAATGACAGAAAATTACACTTTAAAAAGTAAAAAAAAAAAAGGAAAGGAAAGAAAAGAAAAGAAAAGTAAAGAGAAGAGAAGAAAAGAAAAGGAAAAAAATGCCTAAAATTTGTTCATTATTTATCAAAATAAATAAATAAATAACTCATCTGAAAAATCTGTGAAATTTCCCCAAAATATCTAAATCTAAAAATGTAGGTCAAAAACATTCACAGCATGAAAAAAATATATAAAATGAACCAAATCTAATAAAAAAATCACATATTTTCTTAATCGAAATTTAAATATATTACTAAAATCTGAAAAATATGGAAAATCAACGTCAACGTTTAAAAATATTACTAAAGATAAAAAAGAAAATAAACAAATCAAAAATATTTTTTAGTGCAACTAAAATAAGACCAGAAGAAGAAGAAGATGTGTGTTGTGTGTCAGAGTGAAGAGTGTCAGTGGTTCAAACCATGTGTGTGTGTGTTTGTGTGAGCGTGTATTGATATCTTTGTGGGGACCAAAAATTGGAAGTTTACTATACTTGTGGGGACCAGGATTTTGGTCCCTACAAGTTTCAAGGCATTTCTGAGACTCAAAATGTGGTTTTAGTGACAGGGTGACATTTGGTTATGGTTAGGTTTAGGGTAAGGGGTTAGGGAAAGCATCATGTCAGTTAAATGTTCCCACAGGATATGAATACCCGGTGTGTGTGTGTGTGTGTGTGTGTTTGTTCAGATTCAGGGAAAAAAACTGAAACAGATCAGAGACGTTAAAGCCGAACGGACGGATCTGAACATGTCTGACTCTCTGATACTATGAGTGTCACATACACGCACACACACTCTTCTCCTCAATTCAAATCAAAGTGAAAGTACATGAAAGCGCAGCTGCACACATTTAAAGGATCGCTCCGTGTTTTCTCAGCCGGCCTGAGGCGTCAGCGGCTGTCGGAGCCGAGGTCACGCTCACTGTCAGTGCTTGTGAGCTGACTGCAAACACTTAGAGAAGAATTTAAAATCCCTCTGAGGCTGAAAGGAAACAGGAACGAAAGGCGGGATAAAGGTGGTGGGTTTAGCTGGGGGTGGAGGCACCGCATCACATTCTGCTTAAGGCCCCACTAACTGCAAACTGTCCATGTCAGACACAGAAACACCAAAAACTGATGTTTACACAAAAACTGAGTGCAAAGTGAAGGAACCGAAAGCTGCAGTTCCCCTACTGTCCACCGGAGGCTCCAGCAGTGAGTCAGTCCCCATGGTTAGGATTGAAAATGTTTGATTTATTTTACTAAAATAAGTGGTTATAATCATTTTCATACATTTACTGCAAATGTGCTCATAATGAGTTGGCACTCAGTCTTCTGAAGGTCATAAGCTTTGTTCAGCGTGATGATGTATTAACTGATGTATTCAGGGCTGCACATAAATGGTCCGCAGGTGCGCATTCGCTGTCAAAACAAAAGACGCGCACCAGATAAGAAGTTGCAACGCGTGTTTGCATACATAAGATTTTCTGGAGGAGGACAGACATTTGTTTAGAACTCTTAAAGATGTCAAAGAAGCAAGCTCCTTTAAGCAATTACTTTGGTGTTCCTCCACCTCCAAAGAAATGTCAGAAGGAGTCCGAACCGCAAAAGAAGCGCGTATTCTCGGAAAAGTGGTTGCAGGAGGTGAGCTGGCTTCAAACAAATGATGAACGCACAGAGAGATGTGGTGCAGAATGTGCAAAAATAAACATGTTTACAGCCTGACACACAAACTGGTTGGTCTCTGTAGATAATTGAATCCTTCATAACACCTGCACAGGTGAGAATCTATTTTATAACTCACGTTTTTCATTTGTAGTAAGTTTGCGGTATTAGGGCCATGGCCTCTTTGACTGACTATCAGCTGTTTAAATCACCAGATATGTCTGCTGATTGTTCATTTTGAGATTAAAGTTGTTGTTTCCTCCAAAAGTCCTGATGTAGATGAGTTTGTAGACGACTTTATGTCTTGTGATACGACAAACATCGTCTATACTGCACGAGGGTGTAACCATCACTATCCTTGCATCAATCCAGTGTGAGCTCTTTCATTTTGCTCGAATCCGTCCAGCTGTGGTTCTTCCTTCTGACCAGATGCCAAGTTCTGCACCAGCGTCCTATCACCACACCGTGCTTATGAGCTAAAACAGAAATAACAACGAGAACACCCGTGGTGTTCACGAAAGCAGACGATTCATGACGAGCAAAACTACAACTGCTTCCCTTAGTCTCACGCCCACCCACCGGTGTGCGCCGTGATAAAAAGCAAGCGTACAGATGCTGAGCTTCCAGCTGTTTGGAAAACTGCTGCACTGTATCACAAACCAAGTGCCCCCTTTTACCAAAGAGGGTCTCACGCCAGAGAAAAGATCATGTGAGACCAATCGCAAACTGACTACTCCTTTCACAGCAGATACTGATCTCAAACTCCACCCCTCTTGCAGGCTGGAGGGAGTTTCGATCCAAGCGCTCTCGTGGACCCACAGCTGCAGCTGACAGCTGAGCCTGCAGAGCTCCTGGGAGCAAACACCCACAGGTTAATAACTACGTGCACACGCACACACACACACACACACCAGGCCTGCGTGTGTGTGTTAATCTCTGCTGTTTTTCCCCCTTTTTTTTTTTTAACAAACTCCTAGATCAGTCTGCTCACCCCCAGTACAAACCAAATGCACCTCCTCACAAACATGCCATCACCTCCCTTGAGCTCACAGCGCAAAACAAGCGCTCCTTCCTCTGACCTCTGAACCAGCTGTACTTCCACTTCACCTACCGCCACCCACCTTTCACTCTCTCTTTCTCTCTTCTAGCACATGATGGACAACAAACCAAGCGCTCTTTTAACTTGAGGCTCGATTCTGGCAGACTTTCAGTCCAAACTTTCATCATCATTCTCACATTTTTCTGCTCCTGCACAAATAAACACAGCACCAGTGTAACCAACCCCACCTCTCATTTCCACATCAGATGGAAAACAAGCGCTCCTTTCCAGCATCCAAAGCTCTGTTCTTCCTCATTCTGAAGCTGTGAGATGGCAGGTGTGAGTAGTTGTTTTCCACAAAGTGCAAGGCGGGGCTGAAACAAAATCAAACCAACTCCTCCTCTCAATGAGATAAACCCCTTTTTTCCTCCACCTCCAACCTGAGCTGGTACATGGTGCAAGTGCTCCTTTCCAGCATCCAGCACGCTCTTCCTCCTCAATCTGAAGCTCTGAGATGGCGGTGTGACCTCACAAATCAAGCGCTCTCCTATATACCACGGAAGCAGGAGCTTCAACTGTTGTTCTTCTGTTCCCAACTGTACTTAATCTGGTGTGTCATGTGTCTGAAATCAAACACTTCCCTTATCTAAAAGCACAAAGTGAAGCTGCAACCAACTCAAACCAACCCTCCACTGTCCTCCACCTGGAAGCTCATCTCTCAGCTGAGGGATAAATCAATCAATCAAGCGCTCCCTTCATTATCTCATCCTTTAACCTCGACGTTCAGGAAAGATAAAGCTGAAACTAAATCAAACCAACCTCTCCCGCAGTGCCCTACTACACCTGTATGTAGTGTATGCATGCACCCCATGTAACCTGAATGAAACAAACCCCCTCCTTTCCTGAGCTGGTATGTGGTGCATAGGAAACCAAGCGCTCCTTTCCTTATGACCTGGAGTTTCCTTCACCTGCAAAGCATCCTCTCTGAAACACAGAGAGGGGTTGCAACAAAAATCAAACCTACCCCTTCTACTCTCCCCTCTTTTTCTACCTCTGGCACGTGGCACATCACAAACCAAGCGCCCCCTTAGATCCTAAAGGTCGCCTTCACATTTTTCAAAATTGAAAGTACAACAAAATCAAACTGTCTCTGAAACATTATTCACGCCCCGCCCCCTCCCCGCCCCCGTCTTCTTATAGAAAACCGAGCGTCCCCCTCTGTCTCTCCTAATGAAAAAGCCCCCCCCCCACACACACACACACACCCACCATCATTTCATCCTGCTTTCACGGGGAGGCATCACAAATCAAGCGCTCCCCTCATTGCCCTCACGCTTTCTGCAACAAAATCGCCCCCCCCCCCCCCCCCCC
This sequence comes from Neolamprologus brichardi, assembly GCF_056152115.1. Lineage (NCBI taxonomy): Eukaryota > Metazoa > Chordata > Actinopteri > Cichliformes > Cichlidae > Neolamprologus > Neolamprologus brichardi. The sequence goes on along the minus strand of NC_142105.1, from coordinate 9,077,629 downwards.
CTCCCCATCCACCCGGCTCTCCCCTCTCGTGGACCCTCTCCTCTTGCAGCTGGCACGTGATGCGTCTCAAACCGAGCGCTCCCTGCACCTCCAGCCTCGCATCAGCACACCATCATGCGTTTTTTCCTGCAACATCCAAAACCAAACGACCCCCCGCCTCCCCTCCACTCTCTCTCCCCCTAAACAAACCGAGCACGTCATCAACACACACGTGCACGCGCGCACACACGCAGATGCGCACACCGGGACACACCGGCTCTTACCTCTGGAGCTGCTGAAGGCGGTGTACCAGGACAGGGAGACCAGCCCGCACAGCCCGAACAACAAGACCGTCAGGAAGGAGACATTTCGGAGCCTCATCTCCGGAGCCCCGGGAGCATGTCCGCACCGAGAGGGGGGAGCAGGGCAGCGCGTGGATGGAGGGAAAGGGGGAGGCAGGCGGAGACAGGTAGACGGAGAGAGCCACAGAGACGGAGGGAGACGGAGAGGCGGGCGGAGCTGTTGCTGTTCGAGCAGCAGCGGAGAGACTGAGGAGAGGGAGAGAGTGAGAGAGAGAGAGGGAGAGAGGGGGAGGAGACAACCAGGTAGAGAGACGTGAGGAGAGAGAGGGAGTCAGAGGTCTGAATTTCTCCGGAGCTCGGAGTTATTCCGGTGGTTTCCTCACAGGCAGAATCATGGTAAACACGTCGGGTTGCTTCATCGTGTCTTACGTAATGACTCATGTAACGGATTGAAAGGGAGTTTCCACCCATCGTTACTCCAAAGCGCCGGCGTCCCGGGGGAGAGGCTCAGAGTTCAGCTTTATTCACTAAAACACGACCACAGGCCCCTGAAAATGACTCCGGCAGTGACCTGTGAGCAAGGGCTTGGCAACGGCGGGGAGGAAGAACTCTCCGTTAACAGGAATCAGCCCAAGACAAAACAAATGATAGTCAATTGAGTTAAAAAAAAAACAACAACAACAACAACAACAACCCAAAAACAAATCCTGATGCATCACGAAGCCGTTAGCAGCTTTACTGAAGAGCGTTAGAAAGTTAATGTAGGTTTTATTTTATTTCATTTGGACTTTTTGTCTTTTATTCAGTTTCATTGAGTTTCCAGAATGGATTTTTTTTGTCTCAGTTTAGTTTTGATCATTTGAAAATGTTTCTTTTCATTTTATTTATTTATTTATTATGATTGTGTTTTGTTTTATTTTTTTCATTAGCTACGTCCATGGAAGCAAGCTGAAATAACATTATTACTCAGGATGTTTCCTCCGTTATTTATTTTAGTTTTGTTTTCAAAGTTCACAAAATCATTTCATTTATATTTTTATTAAAAGTCCAGTTTTTATTTGTTTTTCAGTTCAGGGGTGTCCAACAGCCACACTGAAGCTGTTCAGTAATAGATTTTTATTAATTTTTTTAATAAAATTAAAACATCCCGTTTTTTCACTGCTAATGTTTTTTTTTTTGTTCCAAAAAAAAAAAAAAAGTGTGAATTAACAGAAACTTTCTGTGTTATAATTAGAGGACAGTCTGGGCAATGAGCTGCTAGAATTTTTTCTTTTTTATAAAATTAAAGGGAAACAGTCGTGCTGGAAAAACTGAGACATGCTGTTGAAATTGGCTTCTTTTTAAGATGTGGATCTCGTGGATTAAATTAAATTAAGTAGTTAAACTTCTTCACAGTGACAGAAAGTGAGGTTTTATTTAGTGGCCCATGTATGGTCAAAGGGTTTGACGTCCCTGTTTTAGGTAACTAAAATGTTTTTTCACATTTAGTTTTAGCCAACAGTCATAACTTTGGTTCAGGGTCACCTGATCCAGCCCTAACTATATGCTATAGCAAAAAGGAAAGTTTGAAACCTAATCTTAAAATTAGAGATAGTGTCTGTCTCCTGCATCCAAACTGGGAGCTGGTTCTATAGAAGACGGGCCTGAAAACTGAAGGCTCTGCCTCCCATTCTACTTTGAAATACTCTAGGAACAACAAGCAAGCCTGCAGCAACCATCAGCTGATGGTATTTTTCATTTCCAGCCAACATATTTCTGAAGTTAAAGTTCCCAGCAAACATGGCTGAAACATTACCCTTCTCTCTTGGGTCAAAGCTCGCCGCAGTGCGACGGTAGAAACCTCAGTATAAACAGATGAAGCCCGGCGGCCCGGTCACACAGCTCCTCACAAAACAATCATCTCCCCATTAAAGCTTTAAGATCTCTGTTTCAAGACAGACCTGGCAGAGAGGGCAGCAGAGGTTACAACAAACACAACAGAACAAGTAAAGCTAGAATTAAACTGATGCTCAGCGCAGAGTATGGTCAGAGCATCCTTCTGGATGAAATTTTATCGATTAAAACAAAATGAAATCCAGTTTAGGTTTTCACCTGACAGAAAAGACAAAAGTACTCCCCACAAGGACATCTCAGAGCCCCGACCTCTCTCTCTGAGTTCACTTATTATCTCACTGAGCACGCTGCCCTGCGTATTGATTCAGCTGCACCGGGGCTTCATAACGCTGAGCTGGGGGCAGAGAGGAAACTCAGCATGCAGCAGAATTTATACGCAAAAAAACAAAAGCAGATTCAAGGTGTTTATAACAGTGCGTCCTAACGCTCCCACAGCCACAGCCATTACTCAGACACACACTGAAACTCCATCCAAGCCCACTTTCTTCTGATTGGTCAGCTTCAGGAAGCCTGCTGAGGGGTGTGTCTATACTTTTTGTGCTGCGTGCATTTATCAGACGTCCATTCAGCTTATTATGGGAAAGACAGACGCAAGCTTCATCAATCACTGAGGTGTTACAGGTGGATTGTTTGGTCACAGGTGCAAATTACTTCACAATAAAAGCATTACTTAGTGAGGAAAATTGTAAGGGTTAGGCCTGTTTTTCCTTATTAATGGCTCATTTTTGAACCCCAAAAGCATGAGTTTTGACCAAAACAAGGCACAGGAGGCACACAAGGAAGAGGAAAGAAGGGAGACAAAGGCAGCAGGAGGATGAGAACGTAGAAATACAACAAAGAACACAAGTTTATTCAGAACGTGAACCAAATGTCCAATAAAACAACTTGATAGTGTGAGACCAGAGTCGATATCAGGTTGATTATTTTCTCTGTGAAGCAGAAATGCTTCATTTGCTGTTTTTTTTGGGGGGGGTTAGTATGCAAAAAGGTTTAATCTGGAGCTGAAGGTGTGCTAAAAGACAACTGAGCTGCTACGACCAGGAACAGGTGAAAGCAGGTTGGATCCCCAGCCACAGAGATGTAAACACATCCCGATATCACGGAGAACTGTAAACCTTTTATACTCATTCATGTCTGGAAAACAGACATGAAACAGAACGAACCACATCTCTGTGTGAGGGCAGACTCAGTTGGGAAAATGGTAAATGAGAAGAATTGTGAATAACTGATGAAAAACCATGAGAGTTATCCTTTCAAAGTAAAACTGTGAGCTTCAGTGCAGGTGAAGCACCATCCTGGTTCAATCCTGGTTTAATCTCAGTTTAATGTCATCTTAATCCTGGTTTTCAGGGTTTCAAAGGTGGTACATCGCCATAGTAACTAATGCTGCAGGCCTAACCTGCTCTGGAACAGGTTATGTTCACGATAAAACTCACCGGCTACAGAAGCTGTTTCCTGGAAAATAACCAGGAAGGCACCGACTGGTTCTCTGATGGGTTTTTTCATATATATATATATATTTTTTTTTCTGTCCATTATGAGCAAACAGTGACAGATTCTTAGATCATTTATTCTTTGTCCTTTCCTTTTGGCTGGCTCTGAACAAATTTAAAGTCAGTGAACTGCTCTCTAAGCCTGTACACAGAGATCTGAGGCTAACATAGAGCATCTACTGTAAGCCTTGCAGCTGAGCCTGGTGTGAATTCAGTGTTTTAAATACCATCAGGCTGTTGGAATAAGGCTGACACTGTCTTACAGAAACACATCGCGTCTGACTTCAAACCTGAGTCACACTGCTTGTATTTGTCAGACTCTGATAAGAACTTGAGCAATCATCGTGTAACGTTGTTCAGTGTAAAGACAAAGATCCTCGGTTATTCTTTGCAGTTAGGCTTGAACCCCATGATATCGAGTGACATTTGCTGGGTTTTGCTTTTTTTTTTTTTTTTTAAAGTTTCTACCTGCCCCACTGCAGAGCACCTGTCATCCATCAGAGCCATGCAGAGCTTCCCTCGTCCTCCTTCCTTTTTCTGGGTCTGCTCACCTATAAAGTCAGCACTTTCATGGCTATGTGGAAAAGAGTCTCCATTGGATGGCGTACAAGTGCTGTACAGGAGGATGTGTGAGCAGGAAAGAGATGATTAGAGAGCTGTTAGAGTGAGCTATGGATGCAGTCAGAGCATGCTCACTGTACAGAAAAGGACTCCTGGTTTGGGTTCGGATTTGTTAATCTGCAGCTCCCCCTGGTGGTCAGGGGTGTTACCCATGAAGGATTTTATTTTACTCATATTTTTTATTTAATCATTCAAACATATAAAGCACGCTCCAACAAAGCAAACTACACATTAACTTACAGGCTGTAATTTGATGTGTAGTTTGCAGTTTTTAGCATCTACTATGCTAAAAACTGCATCTGAGGCCTGCAGATGGTTATATGCAGACAGATGTGTTGAGTGTCATCGAGTTTTTTTGCTGAGGTTTCCCACGATCGCAGTGCTGCTCAGTCAGAAACGCTGGTCTGAAACCTCGACGCACAGCAACATTTCTAACGGTGATTTAACCAAACACGCCTCCAGTTAGTTTATGAAATCCATCTAAGCGAAGAAGTGGGAAGAAAGAACTTTTCATAGGTAGCACAACTGACACAGGAAACGTCTGAAACATTTGTTCTTCCTTTAACATCTCAGGACTTTTTTCTAACCTCTTTAGGGCCATTAGATCACCGGTGAGCCCCTCAGAGGTCAGGGAGGGGTTTGATTATTGTGTCACACTGACATCTAGCGGTCAAAGATAGCAAGTATATTTCAGAGCGTTTATTTTACTTTGGTTCAACCTTCATCTGACTCACTCACTCCATCCATTCTCCTCTGCTTATGCAGTTCACTGGCACACTTGGGTGATAGGTACAGGTGTCCCATATGCTTGATTTCTGGTTCATGGTGAAAGCTCAGAGGCTGACCATGAATTCTGGAGCCAGGATCATGTAATGTCATTTAGAGTGAACACCTTGAATGAAAAGTGCTCCAGAGTGAGGTTTAAAACTCACTTTTACTTCAGGTGTGCCGTAAATGACAGTGAATAACAGCCTCACAGTCCCTGGGTCTGATGTTAATGAACTTAACTATACATGTTATGCAACAGTAAAAACACTGCCTCCATGTTTAGTCACTTGTCATGCACAGACAACCTTTTCTTATAAATGTGTATAGGTGGAAAGAGCTGATAGGGGAAAATGTCTGGTCGAACAAATTTACAATAATAAGATTAAATGTTGTCCTCGTGTCTTTTTAAAGCAGTGCCTTGCCTGCTGTCTTTTGGAATCTTGCATTTGTTCCACAAAACATGAGAATTTGCTGAGAGCAAAGAAAAGGACAGATGAACACAGACAGAGATTCTCAGATGTATTTGTGAGATTACTAAGATGTTGGCTTCTTTTACAAATTAACTGAATTTAATTAAACCACCTTAAGTTTAAAGAGAGCATCTCTCACCAACTTTTAAATGTGAAAATGGTCTACAACCAGCTCAGAATATTTAACTATACGTTTCATTTGATTTGGTGTAAAAAAACAAACAAAAAAACCTCTTATTTTGGTAAGTAACCAGATGTAAAGGCTGAAAATGACAAATAGTTACTTTTTGCCACTTTAATGAAGCAGTGCAGTACACTGCAGCCTTTATTATTTTGTTCTTTAATATTTTCCATGGTTCTCTAAATCTTGATTTTTTTGTTCACCTGCAGCTCCTTTACTTTAACTTTAAAACTTTTGCACCACATCAAATCGGATGTTTCAGAATCAAGCCTTCAGTGAGGAGAAACTGAAGCCGAAATTTGATCACAGACTTTCACTTTGCATGTTTCGTTCTCATAAACTACTCAACGTGAATGACTGAGGAAGAGAGTAAAGAAAAAGAGGAAGGAAAAAAGCATCAAGAGGAAGGAATGCTTTTAGGAAACCGTCATTCAGTGAGACAGGGAAGAGCCTCTGTGATGAAGAGGTAGGGAGGAAGCGAAGGAGACTAGCCCTTGTATTATGTTGAAAAAAAAAATTACATTGATTATGTTGCGGGTCATTTTGACCCATACTGTGTACACTGCAATAAAACAATAGCAACTTTATTTTCCATTAGATAAACATTTAGAACACAGACATACAACAGTTTGAATTTCCGGAACTATTTGTAAGAACAATTTAGTAAAAGTTTTTCCTTCTTTACAAACACATTTCTTTCGAACTTGTCTGATTTTCTCAATTTTTCAATGCTCAACATTTTCAATGTTGTCCACATGATGGACAGAATGTGACTGTGTTCTTTCTGCAGATGCAGTTCTTGCATTTCTCACAAAAAGTGCTTGTTTTAATGTCCATTTCTTCCGTTTCTTTACACCTATATCCACTGCAGATTGGTTGGATGGTGCACACTTGACCTTTTCAATGACAGCTGCTGCTGCTGGGGGTCGAGCTGGTCTGACTCGCCTCTGGATCTTGGAAGGGACAAAACTTTTGCCCAGTTCTTCCAGGAAAAGCCGACATCAGTACAATTTGCCGGCATTCCAATGTTGGTTGATTTCAGTCCACGGGACATGGGCATTGTAAGCAGACACATCCAAAATGTTGTAGAAAATTACCAAGGGCCAATGAGCTGTCTTGCACTGGTAGCTGTATGTCGCTATGACTTTGTCAAGATTGTCTACTCCAGGGGTCGGCAACCTTTCAGATGACGAGTGCCACAGTTACACACTATATAGAACAACTTTAGATTATATTTGTTCGCAGATGTTGGCAGCTATCAGCAAATAGTTATCAGCTATTTTGAAACAAAAAAAGACTTTTTATCCATAACAAGAAACAGCAAATGAACTGTACAACAGAAAATGCAAATGCTATTTATGGTCTCCTCACAACAATGATAAAAAAAATAAACTGGGCCAATATGGCATGTTTGTTCATACAGAGACACACATATTAATGTGATCTCTGGTCTCCCACTCAGAGACACAGGTCTCCGAGTGTCCAGCATTCAGACGGCTACCTGAGGACACTCGTGAGAGAAAATCTGCTCACACAGATATGTAGAGCCAAATACTGTCAATAAGGCCTCTGCAATGTTCTGAAGACAGTTAAACTTGTCAGGTAGTGATGTCCAGCAGGTGAAAATGCAAGCTCCATGAACACACACAGCTATGCACCAGCTGCGTCTGTAGTTCTGCAAACTTTGACCCCCACAGAGTCGAGCTTTTCAGTTCAATCAGCTGCATTTCGATGTCCTCTGTGTCCAGCCAGTTAATGTGAGACAAATCCAACTGCTCGTTAAAGCTTTCTGGTTTGATCAGAAAATAAAACGAAAAATGTGTTTTCGGGACCTGAAAGTCCAGAAAACACATTGTGAATTGTCTCGAGTCTACGGATGTATCCGTGCTGATGCTGCGCTGAGTGGACAGCTCCTGAAGCATTTGAAGTGTCGGAATGTGGATATTTCAACATCGCTTGAAAAAATTGCCAGCTAGCAACGTCCCTCTCACCGGTAGGCTAAGTTATTTTAGCCAATTACAAGTTGAACCTGGTACTTGGGGTTGTTAGTTAAGATACCGCGATTAAGAAGAGGCACAACTAATGTGTCTATGCGAGCTGATTTGCGATGTGCACCGCTGGCCCGGCCATTTATTTTTTAATGCACCTTCTCAGATTAATTCACTGCGTGTCGTGCCCAGCGCTGGACTGGGACAAAAAATCGGCCCGGGCATTTTGACTAGAGACCGGCCCACCAGGTATTATAGGAAAAACCATAAAGCCTTTGAATGAAAACAAACACTGTTGTGACAGTGATGTACAGTCTTGTTGGTATATGTATGATTTCTATACATTTTACATCAGATAAAAACTTTGATTGTAAGATTCAGATATTTTTTTATTAAAAGCTAGACATTGTAAATGAGAATAAGAAAGAAAAGTATTTCTTTGTGCCCCCCTCTCCCTGTTAATGCCCTGCCTGTCAGCTACATAGAAAAGGATCCTGGTGTTATTTGTCTCTCAGAAACAGTTCATAACTTCCCTTCAACTCATTCATGTCACCTAAAAGGTAAACCTGTTTCTCCATCACCTGTTCAGCTCTGATGATTCAGTAAGGACATCTCCTGGTTTCACCTTCATGTTTCCCTCTCACCAGATAACCAAACCGATATCATGACCAGCAGCTTTTACAGCTGTGGCTCCAGCAAACATCAGCTGATACTAGAAATGAATATTAAAAAATAATCATCATAAATTCTATCAACAGCTGATCAAGCTTAAACGTGCTGCTGTCGTTTAGCGCGACATCCGCTGGTTTCTTCTTTCTGGCGCAAAGTGGGCGATAAACAAGCAACAGAGACGGGACTTACGTCAGAAATACCGAGCTTATCATTGATCAGTTTCATGATTGAAGTAGCAACAGGAGAGGGAGGGGTGAGAATGAGAGAAGAAGAGACACAATAACTCCAGCTTTGTGTCTTTTCCATTCTAGCTGAAGTACGGGACAAACTGTGTTCATTTTCAGCTCAATATGAAACGCGTAATATTTTCTCTGAATACAGGACGATTCCGTTTTCTCTGCTAACTCTACTAACTAACCTTATGAACAAAATAAAGTTCAACATCAGTAACATCAAAGCACCCACCCAGCTGTATAGAAACTCTGTCATGCTAGCTCACGCAGCACGAGTTATTGTAACTGACTGTAAAAAGTCAGCACAACGAAAATAAACTCCACCTAAACTTGGTTTATATCTGACCCAGATAGACTGCAGGTCATAACTTCTTACCTGAAGTTTAGTTCACCTGACACTTGGACCGGCGTCCGCCTCGGGTCTCTGCTCCTCCTGCCTCCCCTTTCCCTCATCCACCTGCTTCTGTGGAAGCTCCGCCACAGCCACCACCAAACTACTCAGTTATTTTTACACATTGGCCAGCATCTGGACAATCCACCACCTTTCATTGTTTATACCGTTACTAAAAACAACCAAAGAAACCAAAAAACCATCGGCCATCAGTGGCACGCGTGCCCAGGATTGCCGACCCCTGCATTAGAAGATGACAGCATGCCTTGACCTCGGTGTGGTGATAATGAACACTTTATATTATCATCTTTAGATGTCCCTGTCTCCCCTGCGGATTATGATTGCTGCGTTGCTTGGTTTTCATTTGATGTAGAGATGGTGACACACTCCTCCTCAGAATCCTCGTCGTCGTCGGACAAGTGGCAGTCAGGATCATCAATAACATTGTCCTCGGCCTCTGAAAGATCCTCTGTCTCTGAAACATCTTCTTCTTCATCACTATCCCAGTTAAAAAGCAGTGATAAAGCTCCTTCAGCTGTCAACCTTCTGGAGCTCACTCTCGGTGTGTTGAAATGACACGAGAACACTGACAAGAACAGGGGAGAGAACGTTTCTCGCATACACACCTGGGTCTGAATGTATATTCAGAGGCAATCAAAACAAAGTACATCAAAGAGAAATGTTTATTTTGGAACTAAACTGCTTTTTACTTACATACACTTATGCCTACTTCGTGTCTTGCTTTGCTGTGTAATTATATTGTCTTCAACGTTCCAGCGAATAGGTTCAAGCTACAAACCTATCATTAATTGGTCCTCCGAGCCGGAGCCCTGGAGTCGACATTCACCGAGGGGAGAAGAGACACGCTGAAAGACTGACGTCAGCCAGGAAGTTCCTGTAGTAAAGTCCCGAGACGTGAGAATTTGTCATCGGCAGGTGGATTAGCTGTCTGTCTTTTCTCCTCGATGAATGACGATCGTCGGGATTCGAGGCTATATTACACGCTAAGCAAAGCCGAGTAAGTTGAGAGAGCGACTCTATAACCGCAGAACTGGGTTAGGGTCCCGAAAAAAGAGGTTTTGGTAAAATCGCCCAAGGGCCCAAGCGTCCGGTGAGTGTCCGGTTTTGAAATCGCCCTGGGTTTGTGTCCCGAGCGTCCCTTCATTGGGTTTTGTCGCGCGACTGGGTTAGTGTCCCACAACTGGGTTAGGGTCCCGAAAGACTGGGTTAGTGTCCCGAGCGGTCCGGTGCGAGTCCGGAGTAGGCCTATTTTGTGTTGTTGTTGTTGTTGTTGTTGTGTTTGAGTGTGTTTGTGTGAGTGAGTGTGGAGCAGAACACGTGGTCTGTGACACCGGCTGTTGTTGTTATCATGGGTTCCAAAGCAACCAAGAGTGCGTCAGAGGGTGACAGACGTTTATGCTGGACTTTGCTCCTGGCAGCGCAAAGTAATTAAATAAAAGAGAGCGACGGCTCCTTAGCTGTGCGGGTTCACGCGAGCACGGTCGCGCGGGTTTCACGCGGACCTGAGCCGTGCAGTTAATCGCAGGCTTATAAATGGAAGAGATTCAAATGTTAGAAGTTTTCAGAAAACACACCAGCCTTGAAGAGCGTGTGGAGAAGGCCAGCCCACATCAGCAGCACTTAAGATATGCTCTGGTGAATGGCTTTCCCCCACCCCTTGCTGACACAAAATGTTTATTCTTTAGCTTGCCCTGATCGACAACAGCCTGTGCTCCAGACCATAGATTTGATTGAGGTGGATAATTGTTAAAAGAATCTGCATTAAGCTTAGAGTTGTTCAAATTAAGTACAATGACATATGAGATGAAGTGATATAGGCAAATATTTTAACTAATGACATGCATAGAGGCACTTGACCTGTTTGGTAAAACTGCCATCTTATTATGAGCCATTGTTGAGATATAGAGCACACCTATGAAAACAACTAATATGCTGAACCCTGTATGAAACATCTAAAGGTACATGATGGAGAAGCTGAATTGAATATGAAAGTGCAAGTCTTTGCCACTGTGGGGCAAAGCACGCAACCACTGTGTGAGGTTGCGTTGCGGTCTCTTCTGAGCTGATGAGCAAGCTACCCATTATCAGATCGAGATCTGGCTGAGAACTCTTCAAAGAAAGGGAAACAGAACTATGATAACTGTGATAACTGGAGTGTGCAGAGTTTCCGTGAGCAGTTTTCCTGCATCTTGACTCATGTGTGTAGAGTGTTCATAGCATCAGCATCATGATTCTGTGAAAAGCACATGAACCAGAAGCTATGGTGGTGATGACAGCAGTTTCCTATGAACATCACCTAATGCTGTGCCACTGTACTGTGCATATGATGACACTCTGAAGGCTGCTGGGATCATAACAGCAGTAAGATAACTGGACCCAGCACCCTTTCCACAGAGGGGTTTTTCTGCAGAGCATGGACAATGGAGGAATCATAAGTATGCCGAACTAAAACCACTCTGCACCGATGATGGGTGATCACCGCAGAGCTGGGATGTTTTTGAAAATGTTACTTTCTTATTTTAACTATTAAATTAACAATTCATTTGTTTGCTCGTAGGATGCAGTTTACCATTGAATGAGAAATATGATAACTGTTACTACATTTGTCAAACTGTGTGTGTTTACAGTAATTTAGGGTGATTTGACATATGCTGAGTTTGAAAATGTTTGCATTGACACTGTCAGACATTAGGTGATCATAAGTGGGAACTTTTCTAGCATAAAGGTCAAAAAGGGGGGAATGTTAGGTTTTGTAATGTTGATTGTCATTTATGCTTAGAAATATTTAACCATATATGCTTAGAGGTGTATAATTAATTGTGTAATGATAGGATGTGTGATCCTTAATAGTCTGCAAAGGCTTTGTGCGCATTCCAGAGTGTTCTGGCATCCACACCCACACTCTGGGAGCATGGGAAGAGGTCGTACCTTCTCTTATTGTTTTATGGTAGGATAAACGTGGCTATATCTGTTTTAGTCTAAGTGCCCTTTGTTTAGATGAACTACTGGACTTCCAGACCAGCAGGTTTAGGGAAGTCATTTATGGGGTCACACTCTGACCCCACACACACACACACAGGCAAGGTACTCTTTGTTTGTATGTAGACGTCGTATGTTAATGAACCTATGCATATTCATGTAACCTCAATAAAAGAGCAGTGTTACGGGGGAGCGGACGAGAGCAACTGGGGTCAAGCGAAGGAACGGCGTTTGTCCGGTTCTCTCCCGTGCACGAGAAACATGAAGAACTTTGCCTACTTCGTGTCTTGCTTTGCTGTGTAATTATATTGTCTTCAACGTTCCAGCGAATAGGTTCAAGCTACAAACCTATCAACTTATACTCAGAAGTGTCTGGGTCAAAATGACCTGCAACATCATCTGTCTTTGCAGTGTATACAAACACTGCAAAGACATTCCAGGACACATCAAAGTGTCCATATTTAAACACCAGTTTATGACCCCAGATAAGGAAAAGTCATAAACTTTCATGAAGAAAAAGATAGGACGACCAGTACTTTGGTCACCACAAAAAGTGGTCGATGAGAGTTTGTTTTTTAACGAGTCCTCATTCTGTACTGTGCAAAAGTCCTGAGCCACTTCCAATTTCTTTATATTTTGCAGGAAAATGGGAAATAGATGCAACGATTTACTGGAACACGTGCAAACATACATAAAACTACAGCATATGCACATGTTTCAGTAAGTTTCACTCTATCGTTGGTATTTTTTTACAGATTCAACTAAAGAAATGGGAACAAATGATGCATTTTTGTGACAGTCTGCTAATAAATAGCCTAAAGGTACATTTCAAACTGGTTCCGTGCTATGTTGTCTGTTATGTGTAGACACAACACTGATTCAGGAGGCTTTTTATGCTTGAATGATTCATGGAGCAGAGTGAAGGGGCTTAATAACCCAAACTTTCCTCAGGGAAATTGTGAAGTGCAAGGACTGGACTGAAAATGAGAGAAAAAGCAACCTAATGTCCAAATAAAACTATTGATTGCTTTCTCAATAAAAGAGATAATGATACATAACTATGAAAGGCCTTAATAGATCCTGGAGAACTACTGATGAAGACCACTTTAAAAACTGAAACTCCTTGTAAGCTAAAAGAAAGAAAAGAGAGGTTGCTCAAGACTTTTGCACAGTACTGCAAGCAGAGGAGATGGGTCTGCAAAACACATTTAAGGTCAGCTAAAAACTGCATCTGAGGCCTGCAGATGGTTATATGCAGACAGATGTGTTGAGTGTCATCAGGTTTTTTTGCTGAGGTTTCCCATGATCGCAGTGCTGCTCAGTCAGCAACGCTGGGCTGAAACCTCGACGCACAGCAACATTTCTAATGGTGATTTAACCGAACACGCCTCCAGTGAGTTTATGAAATCCATCTGAGCGGTGCCTCGGTGGGAAGAAAGAACTCTTCATAGGTAACATAACATGATCACTGAAAAAGGAAACGGAACAGAGTCTGAAACATTTGTTCTTCCTTTAACATCTCAGGACTTTTTTCTAACCTCTTTAGGGCCATCGGATCACCGGTGAGCCCCTCAGAGGTCAGCGAGGGGTTTGATTAAGACCACATGCTAAACAAGCACGGTTCCAGAAATTAGTTACCGTTCAAAACAAATCTCTTACATGCATTTGACCCTCTATTATGTAATTTCTGTTTGCATGCACTATATAGATGAAAATCCCATATAAAAGAAGAGCTGTGTTGCACATTAGTAAGTGTTGAATTTGATATATTTTAAAGTGAAACCACTGAATAAAACCTGTTTTTCAAAGTGTAACCAGTGCACCAACATCAGAGTTTAAGTGTGGAAAGTAGGAAATTATTATGACAAAAGTTAAGGAAACAAAAGTAATTATTAAGGTGGGCGTCTTTTTTTTCTACCTTTGACCCTCTCTGTGGTCTACATTCATTTTTACTGTGTCACACTGACATCTAGTGGTCAAAGATAGAAAGTACATTTCAGAGCGTTTATTTTTACTTTTGCTCAACCTTCATCTGACTCTCTCCATCCATCCATCCATTCTCCTCTGCTTATGCAGTTCACTGGCACACTTGGGTGATAGGTACAGGTGTCCCAGGGCGATAGGCGGGACACACCTGGACAGGTTGCTAATTTGCTGCAAGGTTAACACAGAGAGACAGACAATCTACACCTACAGCCAAATTAGAATCACCACTTGAGCTGACAGGCACGTCTTTGGACGTGGGGGGATGCCTGGATTCAAACCCACAGCCTTCTTGCCGAGAGGCAATAGAGTAACCTCTCCATTAGAGGGCAGAGTATCAAAATTAATTTCAGGAGTTTTGTGACAATAGAGAGAAATTGTAGAGGAAGTTTTTTAACACACTGTGGTCAACATTTATAGGTTCAGGTGTATCTGATCAGATGGACGTGATTAAAAAACCCAGAATCATCATGTTTGAACTGTAGTTTTTAATCCTCAGGGACTCAGTAAATGCTCACACAGAGCTCCACTGCAGCCGTGTTTCATGTTTCAGTCGTCATGTTTAAGTTCATGGACAAAACCAGTAACAGTCGAGGATTAACACTAATTTACATATGCTTGATTTCTGGTTCATGGTCAGAGGCTGACCATGAATTCTTGAGCCAGGAACCAAAAGAGGAAATATCTGTTTAGTTTGAATGCATGCAAATTCATTATGAAGGTTTTTTCCCCCCCTGTTACTTCTGCCATCTAACTATGAACTCAGAGGCAAAACAGAGTTTACTGACTCTCAGCTGTCAGTCAGGACACCTTTAAAGAACTGCAGAACTGCAATGAATCATCCCAATAAACAGTCTTTTTTGGAAAGAAAAGGACAGATGAACACAGACAGAGATTCTCAGATGTATTTGTGAGATTACTAAGATGTTGGCTTCTTTTACAAATTAACTGAATTTAATTAAACCACCTTAAGCTGAAAGAGAGCATCTCTCACCAACTTTTAAGTCTTTTAAATGTGAAAATGGTCTACAACCAGCTCAGAATATTTAACTATACATTTCATTTCATTTGATGTTTAAAAAAAACCTCTTATTTTGGTAAGTAACCAGATGTAATTGTTGAAAATTACACATAGTTACTTTTTGCCACTGCCGTCACTTAATGAAGCAGTGCAGTACACTGCAGCCTTTATTATTTTGTTCTTTAATATTTTCCGTGGTTCTCTAAATCTTGATTTTTTTGTTCACCTGCAGCTTTTTTACTTTAACTTTAAAACTTTTGCACCACATCAAATCGGATGTTTCAGAATCAAGCCTTCAGTGAGGAGAAACTGAAGCCGAAATTTGATCACAGACTTTCACTTTACATGTTTCGTTCTCATAAACTACTCAACGTGAACGACTGAGGAAGAGAGTAAAGAAAAAGAGGAAGGAAAAAAAGCATCAGGAGGAAGGAAATGAGATAAGAAATAAATGCTTTTAGGAAACCGTCATTCAGTGAGACAGGGAAGAGCCTCTGTGATGAGGAGGTAGGGAGGAAGCGAAGGAGACTAGGGAAGGGGATGAAGCGCAGGGAGGAGGAGTAAATCAGTGTTGGAGACTGACGCGGAAGAAGAATCAGCCTCGGAAAAGGAAGAAGAAACCCGAAATGAAAGCAGCCCCCCCGTCAGGGGGACTTCACACTTGTTGATTATCGTCGGTCTCCAGTATTGAGGCGCTTTTTGGACTTCTTTTCGACCGATTTGTTGTGTCTTTCTGCGGGCTTGGACCGGCTGTTTCGGGGGTGCCTGGCTGGCTGAGTGATCGCTGAGACTGAAAAGATCACCCATCCATTTCACAGACTTCACGCTGCTGCGGACACACTCGGCATCCAGTTCTACCCGATCGATATTTCATCATTTATTCATCCACCTTCCTTAGCAGGGAGCTTTGGGAAAGTGCCGAGCAGGGCGCCCTGTCCTCCGCGCTGCGCCGCTGGGTGGCACCGCTGTCTCCGGGCGGAGGGTCTTTCTGATCGCGGGGATCGAGAGCAGCAGGAGCCGTCGAAAAGGATCGAAAATCCAGTATTAATCTCTCACTGGAACAGCTGTCGTGTATTTTGGGAGAGTGGCTGGTCGATAAATGTGCAGGAAGTTTGTTTTTTAACGAGCCTGTGAGGCGGGATTCTCAGACAGCACACCGACCTCGGCGCCCTTTCCGCCGGGCAGCACCGCTGGCTCCAGCCGGTGCGATGACCGACCCTCCACGGGGCGACACCGACGTCACAATCGCGATAAACTGAGCCGTGAACTGGTGGCCTGTTGTGTGTTTTAGGACCTGGATAAATATCTTCCAGGGCGAGGGGGAAAGTCCAGGACACACACCGAGCACGGCGCCCTTTGCCGGGCTGCGCCGCTGTGTTTGGCCCGGTGGGATGTCTCTCCACTACGGGTGAACTACTTCCTAGAAATCCAGCCCTTTTGGCACCAGGAGTTACCGCTGTTGAACCCTGTGTTGTCGCCCTGCTGTTGGGAAGTTTTTATAAGAGGGCGGGCAGGAGGACATGGCGGACTCCGGCCGGCCCAGACCGGCGGACCCTGATGCCGCAGAGAGCCGGACAGCGAGCCCGCTGGCCGGGAAGAAGAGGGCGCAGCAGTCCCCCGGACTCCGGTCCAAGTACCAGAGCTCTGCACCGGGTCACTGCTTTAAGAAAGTCACCCTGACCAAACCTACCTTCTGCCACAGCTGCAGCGACTTCATCTGGGGGATAATCGGCTTCTTGTGTGAAGGTAAGACAGCAAATATGCTTTGTTTAGTTATCGAGGTCATTACTTATGCACGAGATCAAAGTTCAGCTCGTGCGCTTCGCAAGCGCACATCCGGTTCTCCCTGCGGGAACCGAACCTGGCCTGAGCTGAGGTGTGTTTAACAACGTGATGAACCCGACTTACACCGATACCTGCCCCGGACACGGAGCTGATCCGCTTGAGGAGGCCAGGCTGGATCCCGACCTCAGGCTGCAGCTGGAAACTTTTACAGGATAATGTGTGGTTGCTCTAAAAGTCTGTCTGCATGCACCAAAACATGCAACATCTGCAGTTAACCAACACAGACAAGGGCCCATGTGTTCCCTTTTTTCCTTTCCTGTTCATTTTCTTCCTCCTTTCCTTCTCCTTGCCTCCTCTTTTCCTTTCCTTTCGACACATCTTAATCATGAATTGGGAGGAGAATCAGAGAGAGTACATCCAGCACACCAACACAATTCAGTCTGCCCAGTAACACACTGGTTTTGCATAGTGTGTATGTGTGTGCACTTAAGGATGTGTGCATGTCTAAAGGAGGCAAAGTGTCTGTGGCACAATTGGAGCTTCAGTCAAGTCGTGATTTACTTCCCGTGGTTGTCATGGCAACAGGAGACTGGCAGGGATGCTGGTTGTTGGAGGAGTGTGAGTGTGTGTGTGTATTTGTGCGTCTCTGTGTGAGTGAGAGCAGAGACCATCCTCTTCATCACAAGCAGCATCAGATGCATTAAAATGTGCAGCAGCGCTTCTGCTCGCTTACGTAACCTTTCTTCTTTAAGCCGTCACTTGGATTAACACAAACCAGTGATGTCATCAAATTGCTCCGTCCGCCGCTGCGTTGTTAAAAGCCCATTTTCATGTTTCCCTTTACCTTTATTTAACAGGTGAACCGAGTGGACTCTGACCTCCGTAGCCTTTAGTATAGAGGTCACAAGGTCACAAGGTCAATCAGGTGAGCTACAGTGGCACCCTGGAGATGACTTCTTAAACCTGCATTTGTTTTAATGGCCAGTGGAGAGGGGGTGGGGCTGCGTGACAATCACAGTGATGGCGTGCAATCGAGTGAATAAGACATCAGTCACACAAGCTTGGAGAGCGGTGGAGTAGTTGATGGCTGAAGCCTCAGTCACACAGGGCTGCAGACCAATCAGTGACCCCCTGGCAACCACCTGTTGCTAGGGAAAAACATGTATTCTCCAACCAGTTGGCCAAAGCCTGGCTGTGATTGCTTTGGTTGCGAGGATATTGCTGCAGTCACTGTTTGACGGACTTGTGCATAAACACTGCCCAGCTGCTCAGGAGCACGAAACTGGAAACTGTGAACACAGGAAACACAGGCTGTTTACCTTCAGAATAAAAGCTCACCTTTTCAAACATGTTGGCTTCAGCGCTGAGGCACAACTTTAATTTCTGTTTACTGCCGCTCGGCATGTAGTTGGTGAGCGTTTGCAGACGGACGTGAAACCTGCTGGCAACCACACAAATCATCCAGCTTCACCCAGCACGGGCCAGCAACCTCCAGGAGTCGCCGCCAACCAGTCACTGAATGCACGTTTCCATAACAACCAGTGGTCTTATCACATCCAGGATCATTATAAATAATTAAAGTTGACATGAAATAACATTTTTGTTGAGTAAAGTTTAAACAAACGTAGAGGAGCTCTTTGTATCTGTTTGGTAAAAAAAACTCTGTAGACGTTTAAGGAAATTGATGCTTGGCTCCTTTGACCTTTAACCTCAGTGGACTCTTTCCTGATGAGTTTGTTGTCTCAGTCACTGTTTTCAGCTTTTATTGAATAAAAACATGAAGTTTATTTTGTAAAGTGGGGTCCCATTAGAGTCAGAGAGCAGGATGTGTGTGGTTTACTCGGTTTCTCAGTCACATCTACCCCTCGCTTGCCACAGCCAGTTTCAAAACATCAAGACGGCTGTAGAACAGGACTTCACCAACCGAAGGGTGATGTCACAATGGCCACATCCATCTTATATACCATATATGTCCGTTTACGGTTGTGACTGCAGCAGTGAGTGAGCTAAAAGCAGAAAAAACAAAGTGAGCACAGAGCACAAAGGGCTGCCTGGATTACTGTACATACACTGAGCTCATTATGAGAAACTGTGTGTAACAGGAACGGCCACTGCTGGGACAGGAGTACAGATCAGAATAGATCCCGTTTTGGTTACGTATCTCGGTGAAAACACGGGGCCGCGATGGCGGCTGTTCCTTTGTGACCAGAGCTGCTGCAAGTGCTTATCATGCACTGCTGTAATTTACATGTTTCCAGCGGCAGCACCGCCAGGAGCCACGAGCACCGACTTCTTATAAAAGACGGCTGCAGCCACCATGATGTCACACACAGGTTTGCACGCAGCCTTCAAGAGCCTAAACTTTGACCTTTTGGCCGCTACCATGATAGTTTGTTGGAACAGATAGAAAAACTATAAAAGAGCAAAACACTGATCAAACGTTCATGCTGCAGAATGGTTTTTTGTCTGTTCAACATTTAAAACTACTGATTGATTTAAAATCAGTCAGTGAAGCTACAGGAAGCAGAGAGCGACTGTCTGATAAGATTCAAGTATGAACGTTTGGATTGACATTATCATCAAAAATTCATTCAAACTGCTCCTCATCAAACACATTAAAGTTTTAGCTGTGATATCGTGGACTCTGAGCAGTCATTGCTGAGTCACCGGCTGTGAGAAAGTGCCTTCATCGGGGCTGTTAATGACCCGCCGGAGCTCCTGGACAGGAAAAACCTGACTGATCTCCTCTGGCCTCGGTCTGCCTCCCTGTGCTTGTTGTCTGGATGGTGCGCACAGACGTGCTCGCCTGCAGCAGGCTTTTATTGTTCAAACTGGCCAGAGTGAACATTTGAGGTTTACCACAGTGTGACAGCACAGGCAACAACACGCACACTGACTAAATGTCACTTCAGCGCACACATTGAGAGCAGACGAGGTGCAAACGTGACCAGCAGTCATCCAGCTGACAGCTTCCTTTCGTCTTCCAAACACGTTTTTATTATTCGCTCTCACGGTGTCACGGCTCCACGCCGCTTCTCTTCCACCGGCCGCTCGAGTGAAAGCGTTCTTATCTGAGCGCTGCAGGGCTGGGGGGTGGATGGGCGGGTGGAGTATTGGAAGTAAAAGCAGCAAGAACAGATCAAAGGTTTCTGCTTTTGTTTAACTCCATTTAACTCGGCTGAATTTGGAGGCAAATCCAAGTCTGACCCCTGAACTCTGACCCCCTCAGAATCAGCTGATGTTTTTTTATGTGCAATATCTTATTTAATAAAGCAGCGCAAAGGTTTACCCTCATAGTGTGAGTATTTTCAGAGTCGCGGGCCTGTGAGGGACACAGAGGGTCCAGATTTGATGATTTTTAATTGTTTTCAGCATTTTTGAGCTCTCATAACATCAGGATATATCCACGAGGTTATTTGAGGCCTGAAAAACAAATTTAAGTTGGGTAAAAAAAAAACAAATCAACTTTTTACTGATGGGAATCACCAGACACCCCACGATTGGACATTATCACTGTACGATTGCAATACTGTCAGTTATTTTTTGCTTTAAAAATTGTGAAGCACAAACAGACTGAGTTTATTGAAGGAAGGAGGTCGCCGTACTGTTTTTACTCGCGCGATGAGCTGTTAGCTGCTCTGAATTCAGACTTGTCTTCGTCGAGCTTAGCGTGTCCAGCTTTGGATGGTTTTTCAGTTGTGGCAGTTTGACGTAAGGCTATCTCAGGACACTGGTGCATGAGACGAGCCCTCTTGTTTGTAGTTTTATCATTTGGTGTCCATCTATCCACACGATATGACAAAATATCACGATACTGTGCTGATTTTTCTTTTACTTTAAGTCTTTTTGTTCGGTGCCGCTTTGTCTGACTGTGAGCATCAGTATCGTATCATAGTTTCAATAAAAGGCGCCAGTTTAACGTCAGGCAGAGGAACAGAAACAAGCGTCGGTGCCCTGCATGTCTGAGCTGCTTTCTGAGAAACCCCCGAGGTGTGCTGGAGGTAACGTCAGCTGTAATGAATTAAGAAAATCGTGCTCCAGGTGAAAGTGATAGTTTGCAAAATTGCACTGAAAGTTTTTGAATCTGTACCTGTTTAATTCATGCCATGCTTTTTAAAAAAAAAAAATTTATGTTTGTGTGACGGCTATATTTGTGTTAATGCCTGCTGCACACACGGTCAGTTTACCACTGAGATGCAGAGATTCTCGTATAAATGCAAAATATCATAACAAAAAGCATCTCTTTAAGAACAACTCAGAAAGCCGAGAGAAACTCCGACAGTGTTAATGGTCTCTGACTGTGATCCTCTGTCTCCTCCTCAGTGTGTAACTTCATGTGTCACGAAAAATGCCTGAAGACGCTGCGGAAGGTTTGTTCCTCCATGACTCCGTCTCTGGTCCAGGTGAGTATCCAACATACGCTCATGCTCCAAACTCCAAATGAGCCAAAATGCGTCACTACAGACACGGGACAATGTTGGCCCGATGCGTCTGGAGTGGGAGCAACGACAGTAAAAACAGGAGGAAGGTGCTGTGTGAGAAAACAGAGAATTTACATTTATTTCACAGCCAGTTACTAGTCCGTACAGACATTTGCACATCTATAAAACCTTCCTGCATTGAGAATACAAAGCAAACGTTGCTACAGGATGTTTTCTGTAACATACACGTGGTAGTTGGTTCGGATTGGAACTGCACCGAGACCATCTCCTCCAAAATGTCTCAGTGTGGTTGTTTTGGTTTGCACCCGTTTTAAACTATTAAAAGACTAAACACTGCAGGTGAGGAAACACCTTTACTTTAATCTCTGGACCCCAGTCCGGGAGCCAATGGGACGAAGGCAGGGATCCCCAGACGTGATGAGATGGGGTTTGTTTTTACACCTTGC
The DNA here is from genome assembly GCF_056152115.1 of Neolamprologus brichardi. Taxonomy (NCBI): domain Eukaryota; kingdom Metazoa; phylum Chordata; class Actinopteri; order Cichliformes; family Cichlidae; genus Neolamprologus; species Neolamprologus brichardi. Next base: position 9,055,961 of record NC_142105.1, on the reverse strand, counting down.
AGGGCTGAACTTCTTTAGGCATTACCCATCAGAGAACGAGAATGCAAACACGATCAGATCAGACATCAGCCGGCCTTTAACCGACCAGCTCCCCGGTCCAAATGCAATTATGCTGATGTGCTCAGCTGAGAGTCTGGTGCATTTACTTGTAGAAAGTAGGCGCCATGTGCGCTGCCTCCTGCACACTACACCCATGCATCCACCCGCATCTAAACCACACAGAATATTTCCAGTAACATGAAAGCATCTGAAGAGAACTATTTCCTGCTCGCTGCTGCATGTGAGCGAGGAAAACTGGAGAATATTCCAGTCTGATTCTCACAAATGTGTCCTGAAAAGTTCAGCTGCGAAAGTGGCTTTATTGTAACCTCTAAGTGAGAACTGACTTTTTATGTAATTGTGCAAACAGGAGACTAAATCACACTGTAAGCCACAATAAGACTAATAAGCTAACACGGTATACTTAACCGCTACAGCGTAGAGTAAGTTAGGATCTTTGGCTTTGTGTTCAAAGCTAAAAGAAAAGTTCAAATATTTTTTTAAACTAACAAGTAAACAGTAATTTAATATTTCACAATAAGGATTTCCAGCAGTCCATGTTTGTCAGTCCGCACACTCAAGTGGTTCAGAGTCTCTTCAGTTCAGGTGTGTGGAGTGTGTGTTTGTGTATAGCATTTATTGTTAGCAGTACTACCCAGGTAGTGTGTTATATTGAGCTCTCATAAACTAATCTGTCCAGAAGCAACGCAGCTTCACTTGTAAGTAGGCTGGAAACTTTCCTGCATCACAGGTGGATTAATTTGTCTTACTCGCACAATTTCATTTGTGTTAATTCACATTTTCTCGATTGTGAACAGCAGCCACATGAATCCACCACTTACTGAATTGCGAGAATGCAACTCATTGCTACAAAATGTGGCTGCAATATAATTTATACAAAGACCGCTTGTACAGTACATTAAACTTACTTCCTAGCTTACTTAGTACTTAGAAGTACTTCCTTCCTACTCTAAGCTCACAAGTAAATAAATACAAAAATAATACAGCACTTAAAAGAAAACTAATAAAATTTACACACTTAGCTAACAGGACTTAGCTAGCTGTTAGCACTTAGCTAACAGCTAGCTTGTTATGCTAATTATCCTTAAAAAATAAAAACAGAGGTATATCTGGATCAAAACAAAAAGTGTTCTCATTTACCAACAAGCAGAAGGGTAAAAGCCAACTTTGTATCTTCAACCATAACTTTTTAATCAGGACTAAAGAAAAAAAAACTCCAGGTGAGTTGCTCCAAGCAGCATAACTAGCATCAACGTTGTTCTCCTGCGCAACTCAAATTCACAAGCACCACACGGTGTCATAGTGCCACCTGCTTGCATTCCTTGAGTTAATTTTATGAGGCAATTTTTGTGAGTTAGGGTTGAAACAAAATGCTTATTTTCAAATCCAGACCTGAACCTCTCACAGACCACCTGTCCACTCTTTAAGTATGTCTGTCATTGTCTCAGGATCTAAGTGACATTCAGAGCCTTCAAAGAGTCTGTTTACTGTAAATAACAGTTTAGAAACCAAATCAGAGCATGGCTTTAGCTTCTGCTGTGGACTTTATCACTCTGTATTGTAAGAAATGAAAAGCTGCAGAGACTTCATTGCACTGAAACAAGTGGATAATTGTGCTTTCAGTAAAGGTGACATTCTAGAAATGGCCCATGGTGAGTGAACAAACTCTACCCAGCAGAACAAACCAGACATAATCAGCCAACAAAGTTATAAAATGAAAGCAGCAGACCTGCTTTGTTCTGTCAGCTTCACAGTTTGCTCTCCAGCCCTTCTTTTTATTGTCTCCTTCACTTTTGCCGCCTCGCTGAAACGCTCCACACACGCCGACACGATGTTTATCGATCGGCACAGCACTGATCACTGAGCTTGACTAACTGCTGCACTGATCAATAGCCCTGCAATAAACACGAGCAGGCGGCAGCAGTGGTGTTTTCTCCTCACCTGCTTTTAATGTGAAATATCCTCAGGCTCCTTATTATTGCTCAGGCTCTTGGGTCAGGTTTAACTAAAGAGCGTTCAGTATTTCTACCCTCTGACCTGACAAGCAGCAGCTCCATTATAAGCACAAAAACGTTGCGGCACAAAAAGAATCAAACAAAACACAAATGGAAAACAGCAGCTCAGATTGTGGTCTGTGTGGTGCTTCACATAACATACTTTCACTAGACACACTGAAGTGTGATCCAGGAAGTTCAGTTTTTAGGTTTGGACACCAAAACACTCAGCTTACAGAAATATGATGGACAGTTCCCAGATTATTATTACAGAAACCAAAACCTGAAGGCAGCAGGGCCCCTCAGAGGTTTCCTACATGACAAGTATCATCATGATCTTCTTATCACCTCTGATAGTCGACTGGTATCTGTGCTCAGCGCAGTGTTTGATGTTGCTGGTCACAACATTGTAATGAAGAAATTAGAATACACAATTAGCATTAAAGGAAACGCACTGTACTAGTTTGAATTGTATTTATGGGATACTTCCTGGTATTTTGCATGCAAATTTTGTTGGAGATTTCCTCAATTACCTAAGGGTCTGTGCTGAAGCCAAACTGTTTACTTTATACATGCTTCCCTAATGTAATATTATTAGAAAACTATATATTATGTAGATGATAACCAGTTATATTCATCTATGGCATCATCTGACACAAGTCAAATTGTATTTCTCTCGATAATAAAATGTTGAATAGTAGAGATGTGCCATAGGAGAGTAACAGAAATGTGGTTTTACGTACATTCGGTACAAGTTTAAGATCATCTGAATCAGCATAACAAAATAATATGGTATCATCTGCGTATAACTTTACATAACACAGTGTCATCAATATAAAAACTGGAAAAACAACTGAATCCATAACTGAGCCTTGTGGGACACCGTTAAGCATTAGTTATCATTAATGTCTCCGACATCTCTTCGCAGCTCCACGGCTTTACAGGGGCAAGTTTAAATAAAGCTCTGAAAAAATGTCATATATAAACATCAATGTGCACACACTAATAATAAGATAATGTGTAAGTAAATGATTAAAGCACATTCGTGGAGTAGAATTCAAACTTAATGTAAATACACTGTGAGCTGCCATACGGCTGCGTTCACTTCGTTCTGGGGTGTTTGGCTCTCTTGGATGTGATGCAGCTGCAGGCCTTCACTCTGCCCCTCATGTTTGAATGTTATCTTCTTACATAACCTGTCATGCTGCTTCAGTGGTGGCTCATTATAAATAAAGGATTTGGAAAAATGCAAAACTATAACAGATCCCTCTGTCCTGACGGTCTCTTTATTCATTATAAACACTTCCACCCGGTCATTACAATAAAGTACACAAGCGACACTGAGCGAGGAGCGTTAAAGTGAAGGAAAAACAGAGCAATAAAATGCATTTAATCATTTCTTTTTAAGAAATGAAGAGAGGTCATTGGATCAAACATGGCAATTACAACAACAACAACAACAACAAATAACAGCCATGATATTTACAGCAACATCTGTAAGTCAACATAAAAACTGCAGCCAACAGCTGTATTTTGATGGGGACTATTTTCATCAGAGGAGCAATACAGATTTACAGACTGTTTAGAGCAGCAGGAGAAATGTGCTGCTTTTTTTTTTTTTTTAAATTAAGCTCTGTATTCATGGACAGCCAATAGGCTGGAGGCTCAGTGTTGCGTTTACTTTGTCTGTTTGTTAACATACATTGCTGCTGCCCCCTGCAGGTGCCGGTGGCTCACTGCTTCGGTCCCGCCGGTCAGAAGAAACGTTTCTGCTGTGTCTGCAGGAAACAAACAGAGGGAAGCACGGCGCTGCGCTGCGAAGGTCAGACCAGCACCATCACTAAGTAGACCAGTGGATTAAATCTCATGAGTGATTTTTTTTATTAGCGTGTGTGTGTTTGCGTGTGTGTGTTTCAGTGTGTGAGCTGCATGTCCACGCCGACTGTGCCATCTTCACCTGTGCCGACTGTCGCAGCTGCCACCTGGACGGGATTCTGGAGCAGGTATCGCTTTAAAAAATATCCGTATAAATATAAAGTGTTTCCAACAGTAAGCTGGACTCAAACTATGGAGGCCAATGCTACAAATGTCACTGAAGATGAGGAGTTTCTCTGTGACGTTCACAATCAGATCATAAAAGGGCTGAACCAGAGAAGTTCAGTCAGTTTGGTTAACAAACGGGCTCTTCTTAACTGGCACAGAGATGCTGTGTTAAGGCTGTGCGTTATGTTGTAATGCACAAAAACACCACCAGAGGGCAGGCTCTATAGGTGGAAGATGCAGCTGAGCTCAGCGAGCTGTGAAACATGACTGCTGGAAGTAGTTTAGAGTAGACTCCAGCTACGTGATCCATCAGTGAGCCGTTTGGCACATCGATCGCTTTAATAATTATTTTAGGTAGTTTAATAGTTTATTCTGATCCCTCACATCTATAGCTATGACGACTTTATTGTAGATTTTTATTGTATTTCTTTTTAAAATACTGACTTTGTTAGAAGTAACACAAGGCCTCTGAATTTATTCTCTCATATAGTACCTGCTGCTCTCTGGCACCAGCTGAACCCTCAGCGTCCACTCATCTCGCGGTTTTGGTTGGTGCTTGTGCAAACCTGAAACTGTGTCTAACTCAGTTAAAAACACAAACAGGAAATAAAGCAGTTGTGGTGGTCGTTTCAAAGTGTTCTGCATCAGTGTTCTCCATCTCTGTGCTCCTGCAGTGAGCGATCACTGAGACGTGATGAAATTACCTTGTCTCTCACGCTTCATCCCTCGCCATGCACGCGAGGTTACCAAAAAAACCGGGCGCATGGCAGGGATGCTCTGTCCTCCGGCATCTGTGAAATCAATTTTTGTGACAACAATGAAAACGATCAGTCACTCCTTGAACTGAAGAGCAGGAGCTTGAGAAAGTTCATGCATCAGTATTTTCCACTAAAGGAGAGGGAAGTGTCACCAAATGCAGACTTTGTGATAAAAACTGCTCTGAATACTGCAGTGTAATACCATGTGCACAAGATGAGATGGTAGATATTTCCACCTTAAAAAACTAAAACAAAAATAATTGATAACTGAATTCCTACCTGACAAATTTTTCATAGTTTGAAATGCAGGTAGCGCCCACTGTGCAGCTAGTCTACAATAGAAACTGGGCTCTGTGATGTAGTGATATTGATCAGGTCCAGTCAGTCTGACTTTAATCAGAGACGTTGTAAGACACTTCAATAGGATGTCTGCCGTCAGTTGAGTGTGTGTAGCTCGATCAAAACCCATCGATCGCTCACAGTCTGGATAAAAAGTGAAAAGCATGAAGCTGATCTCCTGCAGAGCTGATTATGGCAGACAGGCTGACAACAACCCCGGGAAGCTGTCGTCAGGTTTCAGCCCATCTATTCACACAGTGCACTTTTCTTTTTCGGTGCTTTACTCCTCACAAATATGACATTTCATTTTTACATCCTCCTCAATTAGCTGCGGCTGATGGGGACTATTTTTAGCGCTGGATTGAAACTCATTTGGCGGTCCTCTTTTCTTTCTGCTCCAGGATACGTTCCACCACCACTGGAGGGAGGGAAACCTGGCGTCAGCGGCAAGGTGTGAGGTTTGCCGGCGTTCGTGCGGGTCGTCTGACGTCCTGGCAGGGATGAGGTGTGAGTGGTGCGGCATCACGGTGAGAATCAGCGAAAAATGTGTCAGCGTTGATTTCCTCTAAGAAACAGTGGGGTTTAGGTTGGGTTTCAAGCAGCTCAAGTGCTAAAACCTGCAGTCCCTCTAACTTCCAGCAGAGGTTCCAGTCCATTCATGACACCTGTACAGTTGATGAATTAAATTCCATTAAGGTTTAAAGCTTACAAAAACAAGTAAAGGTGATTCCTGAGTCTCCACAGATCCACCTTACCCCATAGACCAGGGGTGTTGAACTCCAGGCCTCGAGGGCCGGTGTCCTGCAGGTTTTAGATCTCACCCCGGGTCAACACACCTGATTCAAATGATTAGTTCATTACCAGGCCTCTGGAGAACGTCAAGACATGTTGAGGAGGTAATTTAGCCATTTGAAACAGCTGTGTTGTATGAAGGACACATCTAAAACCTGCAGGACATTGGCCCTCGAGGCCTGGAGTTCGACACCTGTGCCTTAGACTGTATATATACGTTTCTGGACTCAATATGAAACTTCAGCTGTAGTTTTTTGTGACCTCTTTGGGAACCAAGAGCACCCATATTTGGATCAGAGGGTGGTATGTGTTATCAGCTAAACTACCAGCTAATGCTAACTAGCTTGGTTATCAACCTAATTTAATTACTTAGAAATGCTTCAAAAGGCTCCAACAGCACAAACACAGTCCAGAGGTGCAGTTGAGGTGAAGCCTTGCTAGCAGCTAGCTGAACTGTCAGTCAAAGAGGCCACACCCCTAATAATGTAAATTTTAACACTGTACAGGTGTTATGAAGGGGGGATTACCTACAGATACTAAAGCAGTGTGTGTATCAGACTGTAAACGTGTCTATTCCTGCTGTAAAGTTTTAACATGGAGTCTGTGGGGACTGACAGGCTGGAGCCCCTTGTGGGCGTTAGAGGAACTGCAGGTTTTGGATTCGTCTTCCACCCTCAGACGATGAGGCTGATAAAACTCTGAGATCACGGGTGTTACAGGATGTTTCACTTCCCTGAGCTTTGTGTGTGTAAAGTGACATGTTGCTTTCCCGCCTGCAGAGCCATGCGGCATGTTACCTCGGCATGCCGGCAGAGTGCACTCTGGGACGTCTGCGCTGCATGCTGCTGCATCCGGCCTGTGTCCGCCTCGACTCCAGAAACTTCAGCAAGATGCACTGTTACCGCATCGCTGAGAGCTGCAGCCACGAGCTGGGTATGCACACAGTAAACCCCACCTTACAGAAAACGTTCACACTTCAAAAAAAATAAAGATTTACATCATCGGGAGTTAATGGGAGGCAGGTCTGCACAGCAGGAGTGAAACAAACACACATATGCTCCTCCAGACCACATCCTTTGACGCTACTGACACAAACTGTGTGAACCGCAAACGCTCGGCTCGTTTCCTGACAGCTTCACTGCTGATCTGAGCTGTGAAACTGAAAAAAGATGTTTTTAAAGAAGTCAGGATGTGAACAGTGCAGACAAACATCCAAACGCCGAGAGCTCAAACACGAGCTCCTGCAGGTTTCAAAGGGCCAAATCACAAAATTCACAAAAACACTTCAGGGTGTTTCTGTTTTCCAGAAAATTCTTCCAAAATAAAACTCTTAACAGCCAGGAAGTCAGGAACAACAAGAGTTAATTTTCATCCTCCAGACGATCTCCAAAGTCTCACAATATCTGAACTCACTTTTCTACTTTGTTTGTAGAAAGAGTTGAGACACTGGAAATTAAATACAGAATTTGATGATTTTAAAATCTGTATTTTACTCACAATAGAACACAGAAAACATATCAAATGTGTAAACAGAAAAATAAGATATGAGCTAAAACTCACAGGTTGGTGAATCTCTGCCCATCGTTACTTCTGAGAAACTCTGCCTCTCTAAGATGCTTTTCTTATACCCGATCATGTGACTGACCTGCTGCCATCTGATTAGCTGTTGGACGTTTCTCCAGCTGTTTCTTTTTAGTATTACTTACGTTTCCAGCCTTTTCTTGCCGCGTACCAACATTTTGAGACACATTTCTGCCATCAAATTCAAATTGAGCTTATAATTTATGGGAAATCTCTCAGTTTAAACATTTGTTCAATTGTGAATAAAATATGGGTCTATGAGATTTACACATCATTGCTTTGTGGTGGTTGGTGTTGTGTTTCTACGCTGAAATACCAACTGTTGTGATAAGAGAGACAGCCGTGGTGCTGTCAGAGACCTTTTGTATTTTTTAATTGATTGTTGATGCTTTTATTACTTGACAAATCCACAAACTAAGATTTCAGACGTCAGGCTCTAAATGAGAATAAGGTGAGCTGCTGATCTGGGTCTGTATCAGGTTGTTCCAGCTTGTTGAAATCTGATCACCTGACCGGCTCTTTTTCTCCATGTTTCCATTAGATAACTCCGATGATGCTGATCTCTCTGCTGCAGCAGCGCCAGCATCCAAAGACGGTCAGCCGGCTGCCTCAGAGTCAGGTCGGTTCACCGTATGTCTGTATACAAGCTCCCTTTGTGTTTCAGAGGTTTTATTAATGACCGACTGGTGGACGATACAGCTGTGGAATAACATTTCTGCTTGCAGATGTTGCAGTCACATCTGGTTGTGTCTGGTTTGTTTACTGTGACCCACAGGTAAACAGTTTCTCAAGGTGTTTGATGGCGACGATGCAGTCAAGCGCGGTGTCTTCCGACTGGTCTCAATCACAAAGAATGAGGAAGTGGTGGTAAGGGCTCTGCTTCCTCCCAAAAACCTGACACACACACACACACACACACACACACACACACACACACACACACACACACACACACCAAGACGGGTACTACTACCTCTTCTACCACCGAAATCTCACACAACTTTCATGGAACACAACTTTCAAAATAAAAGCAGTGAGCTATAATTCTGTAAAAGCTATTTTTAGTAATATGACACAGAATGGTGTCAGAGGAATATCCCGAACACCGTGACTAATCTTGCTTCTCAGTAAGACTGTGTCTAACTTTGACCTTGGTTGGATTAGAATATTAATTAAGGAAAGATTATGAAATGAAAAACCAGGATTTACATAATTAAATAGTCACAGATATGAAAGGCTTAAAACCCCCAAACTTATGAGTAAAGTCAAAATTATGGAGTAAAGGGTTTAAAAACTTTTCATATACAAATTAACAATAAGTTACAATAAAAACAAATCTAAATTTGACTCAAACTTAAAAGAAAAAAACTAATCAATAAATTAGAAGATGACAAATGATAAAACTAAAAATAATAGTCAAATTTCTTTGATTTAAAAAAAGTAAGAATTCTTTAAAAAAGTTTAAATTTTGTCCCAAAAACAGGAGAACGGTCAAAGTTCAGATTTTAAATCTTAAGTAAAATAAATTAAATAAATAAAATTCATAACTGTCAAATGAAAAGTCAACATTAGGTACAGCAATAATTGAGAATATGAAAAAAGATTATGAGCTAAAGAGTAAGGCTTTTAAGTAGTGACAAATTAAAACCAAACTGAAGACTGTAAACTAGAAAGTGAGTTAAATGCCTGAAAAAATATACTTTTTTTTAGGCATTTAAAAAACAAACAAAAAAACCCCCATAGCTCTATGATACCTGTGTTGTCCTGCAGGAGGCGGCGCTGAGGGCCTTCTACCTCCCCGACGACCCTCAGGACTTCGAGCTGCACGAAATCGGCGGCCTGCAGCGTCTGCACAGCGACGACATCCTGAACCGCAACGGCAGCCCGGACAACAGGAACTCGCTGAAGGACGCAGGCGACTCGTGGCTGCTGAGGGCAAAACCCCGAGTCACTGAGGTCATCAAGGTGTACACTGACTGGCCCAGGTGAGTTTAGTCAGGACTCTGTCCACCACAAGAAAGCAACCTTTTGTCACGTGCTGTGTATAAGAGATGAACGTAGCCACTGTGATGTCACCCACTGGTTGAATCACGAGGTAGCCCCGCCCACTTTGATTGAATCAAAATTTCTGACATGATCATCGTCCTGTATATAGTCCTTCAAACTAATGACTAATGAGACCATAAACGTGTACAACCACAGTTGTTTGCAGCCAGAGGAGTCGCCCTCTGCAGGTCATTGGATTTAATGCATATTTAAGCCCATCAAACCTGAAAGCTACGTCCACCCGTTACACACAGAGTCCCTGGTTTTTGTCAACTAACTGTTTTTGTGTTTCAGGTCAGGCGTTGCTTTCATTTCGGTTTCCGTCTCAGACAGCAGCACGACGTCCTCGGTCCTCGCCGAGGTCCTCAGTAAGCTGGACAGACAGGTAAAATTACAAGTGTTAGACGAGTCCAGGCTCATATTAATGCCTGAAAGAACATGAGCAGGACATTTGAGCAGTTTATACTTCAATCGGCAATTTGAGCTGTTTATGTAAGTTCAGCCCTGAAACCACTGATGGTGTCGATGATATGTGCGGTTTCAGGAGGAAGATCTATCAAAATTCTCTCTGCTGGAGGTCTGCATGAGCAGCAAGCAAGGTGAGAACTACCCGCATGGGGAAAAACAAAATCACATTTTGGTGACTGAAATCATGTGAAGAAAAATAACCCAACCTGCAACTGACCTGGAAAACGAGTATGAGCACTGCGGTAGAGCACATATTAATGCTGACACGATGATGATGCGGTGTTATTCATATGTCCCTATTACATCGTTTATCACTCAATCACGGGCCTCTTTTCTACAGCTTTTTCTACAGCAGGACCAACTACAGGAACCATATTGTTCTTGTACAGATTTCCTGTTTTAAATCTTATTTTATTATCACTATTAATAAAAACCATTCATAGATTTAAGTTAAAAAAAAAAAGATTTGTCTAGAAAAATAATCACTGATTTCAAGCTTTTCATAGAGTTCAGCATTCTGATGTATGAGCCACACCTGTACGTCTACAATCTTTTATTTAATACTTATTTCTGGCGAAACTTTACCCCGGAGTACCAGTATGAAGGTCAGAAATTGCAAGGGTAAAATTTTAATCGCAGATAGTTTAGATTACAAATTTATTTATGGTGAGAAAAAAAATTAAAGTCACCGATTAATTTAATATAATATAATATAATATAATATATAATATGAATGTAATCAGGTCTTACTTAAATCTTACTTTGTACAACCATTAATAAACAATTATTGAAATAGAGTTTTTTAAATAGGCTCCGCCCATATTTGGGGCATTTCTGACCACGCCCCCTATTTTGAGATTGCCTTTAAGCCACACCCAATACAGCTTTTGATTTTCTTTTGTTTTTTGTTAAACTTACTTTTTGAGACGCTCAGCCAATATCAAATTTCAGCCATGTTCTCAGAGAACATGCAAGATCACAATGAAATACATTAGGTCTCTAGAACACATCAGAGTGGGGTTTTTTTTGTAGATCCATTTTTGAAGTGGTTCGTGGTCAGCGTGGAGCTGCTTCTGGCCCATGAATATTTTCAGCTCAGTTTAGTGTTTTGAATACTTCACCCACACCTGAGCTGCACACAGTACAAGCCGCTGTCATTCTCTTCATTTTAAACATTACACACCTTCTTCAGCACTTCTAAAACCATAAACTTGGACCTTAGAGCAGAGCGTGGAGTCTTGCCATGCTCTGCAGAAGCTCTATGTGATACCGGAGAAGGTTGTGACCTTTCTGTCTCTGTCGTCCAGTGCAGAGACAGACGCTGACTCCTCAGGAAAAGCTTCGGGACAAACTGCGGGAGATCAGGAAGGTAAGAGGACAAACAAGATTTCATGAACTTTCATAAATGCCAACGCTGAGAATAAGTGATGCATTTAATTGTTGCCATTTGCACATCCAAAGATTAGTGACTAGCCACGTGTCTGAGGTCAGATTATATGAATATATTAGATTATATTCACCAAGTTAGGTTAAGGTTTTGGTAGTGCCTGCGTGTCATTCTGTCTGTAAATACAATAGCACAAGAATTTTTTAAATGAATTCTGATAAAACTCTGTAAGAGTGCAGAGTGGGCTGGTGTTGGCGGTCCATTAAAGCTTGGCTTACATCCACCGAGGTCTTTAACTTCATGATTAATTGGTGGAAAACTGACTTAGAAAACATGATTCAACATATAGAAGGTCTCGTGCAACATAATTTGACCTCTGACCTCTCCTACAAGGTCAGTAGATTGCTGTGAAGGTCACAGTGGTAACAGCAATATTTAGAGCTTTCTAAAGCTACGTTTCCATTGTTGATTGTGTTTATGGTGGAGTGAGTACTGCCAACAAAAAGAGAATGAGCTGCATAGTTAAAAGTATTCTGCAGTATAATATTGTATAAAAAGTTCTGTTTATTGTCCTGTTATTTACAAATCAGTATTTATTATCTGTTACCAGCTCCTACATAATGTTCACCACAAACCTCTTGAAGTATGTTTCATAAGAACAAAGAAAAGAAGTGTTTATGAGCATTTACAGCTCAAACACAGCATGAGGAAGAAGTGCACCGCAGCCTGCTGATGCTCGATGTGTCGACAGATTTAGCCACACTGACCTCGGTGTTGTTGGTACACAGCATCGTTTCACTTCTGTTTTTTATTTTGATTATACGCTTTTAACACCCAGCTTTAGTCTGGGGTTTAATTTTAGTTACTGTAGTAACTCTGACCGAGACACGTGTCACTATAATAAACATCACTTTCTTTCTTCTTTTTTTTTTTGCATTATTATTATCATTATTATTATTATTATTATTTTAGTTGCAGGTATATAAGTCTGCTAAGCTGGATGTCTGAGCTGCAAATATAAATATTTTTACAGTATAAAAATAATGGTTTCTGCAGAGGGTGACGCTCTTTGTTTTCTCTGTGGCAAAGCCGCCAGCATCAGTTAGCTGATTCTGCTTCTTTCGGCGTCTCCTGCTGTGCATGGTTAGGATCTGCAGTCCTTGCAGGGACTTCAGTCTCCTCTCGCTGTCAGACGTTTCCATGTGTTAGACAAATGTGCTAACCACTCCACTGTGAAGCCGCTCGTTATTCAGTTTGCAAAATTCATCTGCAGGTGTTTACATAATCTTTTATTTTGTCTGCATGTTTTCTGTTTTTGTGACCATCGAGAGGGAGAGGGAGGGGAAACGTAGAGATGACGGGCAGGTAAAGGTCGGGGACTCGTGGTCTGCATCCTAACCGCTTGCCTCTAATTCAGTGAACTTTGTGGTCATTCCTGCGTTGTGCCTCAGTTAGATCGTAACCATAGTGCAGAATAAAAAGATGGTGGACGTGCCCTGACGTGGTGATGTGGCGTCGCGCTATGTGCAGGTGTCTCTGCGGCAGATGAATCAGACTCGGTTCTACATCGTGGAGAATAAGAACCGGGCGGTGCGGGTGGAGCTGCTGATTGGAGGGCTGCCCCCCCTGCTCACCACAGAAAAGTACACGCAGCTGATCGAGGAACACTTCGCCATCAAGAGTGAGTCGCTTTAAAAAACGCATGCTTTCCTCCTGCGGCGCCCTCTGGTGGGTGGATGTGAACGAAAACGTGATTAAAGCGTGTGACGAAGTTAAAAAGTGAAGCTCTGTCGTGTTTTTATTCAAACCGAAGTTTTATGTTCAGGCTCATTTCCCCTTAACATTTCCTCCTCTTCCTCTCTGCAGGTCACCTGGTCACCATCAGCAATTTCTATCTCAATCAAGGTGAGTCGTCCGTCATGAAAGCAGCCTGCTGGGCAGGTTTAAGGACACATGTAGTCTTTCCTGGCCTCCTCCTGCTCAGATCACCTTCTGTAGTTTTCGCACTGGTTCTGTCCCACGAGGACTTCTTGTGTCCTTATGGGTAAATAAATTTGAACACATCTTACTGAATTTATGTCAGAAGAAATCTGTGAACTGCAAGCTAACCATGGTGAGAGTGGGAAGCAGGACTCGAGCGTCACCTGATGGACAGAGACAGATAAATACATGTTTCTAAAGAGGACGGGACTCTGTCTGAAATGCGCTGCTGTCCAGATCAGTTAAATGGTCTTCCTGACTTACTGACGCTCACTTATGAGGTGTGATCAGAAAGTTCTGGGAGTTTTCCATAAAAATCAAAACTCTGTTTTTCAAGGTCATCTTCAGGTGTAGCTGATCTCCTGTGGTTTGTTGAAATGGTGACTCTTCAGCTGTATTTTTCTCTGTGCTCAAAGGCGCAGTGAGATAAACCCGCTGAGCAGGTAGGGTGCGTTGAACACTGCGTTGAGTGGTGGAATCATTGGCGTCGTTTCCTTCGGTTTTCTCCGTCAGAAGTCTGTGTTCGCTGTGCGACCCTGGGGGACAAATATTTAAAGAAATGATGATAACGCTGACGGTCACACTGCTGGCCCGATGAACCTCAAAACCATGACTTTGTATTATTTAAGAGCAAATTCTTTCTGATCACACCTGGTTTCCTGTCTCAGTGATGGATGTTCATATATAACACAGTCAGAGTTTCTAATGATGAGCTCAGTGCGTACAGATCCCACAGCTCAGTCTTAATATGCTCTAAACACTTGGTTTCAGTTGGCTTTTTGTACCATTGGCTCTATATGATGTCACAAAGAGTTATATTCCTAATATGGTCATCTCAGACCTACAAGCTCCACCCCCTTCTGTTTAAACCTATAAGGTACGGCTGTCTTAGAAGAAAGTTAGCAGCAGCTGGTTTGAGATAAACTGAGGGTCTGAGACATCAAACTGATTTTTCCTCTGTGTGTATGTGTGTGTGTGTGTGTGTGTGTGTGTGTGTGTGTGTGTGTGTGTCCAGGTGCGGTGGTGTTGCAGATCTCGTGTTTCGCTGAAGCGGAGAGGATCTACATGCTGGCTAAAGATACTTCCATCAACAACAAGACGCTCACCTCGCTGGTCATTCCGTCGATCACGGTAACTGTTGTTCAAATACGCCTCATTAAACTCAGGCTCTGCGAACACACTCTTAGCACGAGGAGTTTTGGTGTCTTCTTACCGATCCGAGCAGATGTAATGAGGCTGCGGTGCTTAAAGAGCTCCAGGAAAATCTCTGGAAACAAGCACACTGAATAAAACCATTCAGCTTCCAGATGTCTCTTACCTCTGCCCAACATCTCACCAGCATCTGGTTTTCCTTTCAGCACAACACGCTGGGAGCAGACGTGTGTCCTCTGCTGGTGTTTGTCAACCCAAAGAGTGGCGGTCTGAAGGGGAGAGAGCTCCTCTATGGTTTCCGGAAGCTCCTGAACCCTCACCAGGTCTTCGACATCATGAACGGAAGCCCGCTGGCCGGGTGAGGACGACAGCACACCTCCTCGGTGAAAGCAGAGGATTTTCTGACGTCGTCACTACTTATTTTATTAAAAAAAACCCTACAGATCATCACTGTAGACACAGCAGTGGGTTTGCAGTTAGCAGATCTCTTCTGATTTCTGGTGAACTTTTCGCCTCACTGGAACCATAACCAGCAATAAATTTACTTAGAGAAGAATTATTGAAGAGGCCCAAATGTCCTTCAATATGAAAGAAACTCAGAATCGAGCACCAAACAAAGGGCCACCCCATCACTGAAAAACAAAACATTCAAATTTCAAAATATGCCCCGTCATAACACCTGTACAGGGGGGATGTTTTATAACTGACCTGTTTAAATTCTATTGACGCCTACAGTTTAATTATTAGGGGCGTGGCCTCTGTGACTGGAATAAAGGCCACACAGAGTGTTTGTGCTGTTGGAGCCTTTTGGAGCTTTTTTTAATGCAGTTATCTGACCAACCTGCTGTGAGGTTAACTATTTCTAGGATTTTATTTGGATGTTTTTTTTTGTTTATCTGTGTCATGTCTAATTCAGCTAGCTATCATTAGCTGATAACTTAGCTCCACTTCTGGGAGCCAAATATTGAGATAGTATTAAGGGTTCAAAATGGTGGAAACCAGTGGGTTTCACATGTAGTGTGTGACACTAACTGGCAAACCTGGCAACATTTCCACCAGTCTGCTGCAGACCTGGTGATCACCATCAAAGTTAAAAGGTGATACAAAATGATGTTTGCCTGTTTATCTATGATGTTATTGTTATGGTTTGTTAGTAATTGTTTAGGTTTTAACCTAATTTTTAAAATTTGAAACAGAAGACAATTGAAGTGGTTCTGCTTTCTAGAAAGAGTTGCAAACAACCTCAACGGCATGCAGAACAACTGAAAATAAATATAAGACTGCAGGGGGATGCGACAGAGTACAAAGAGATGAGAAATTACCACAAAAAAGACACAAAACAGCTAACGAGAGCCACAAAAACCATTGCCAAGTAACATAAAATCATCTCACGGAGCCACAAAAAGCTGAAACAAAAGCATTGTAGATGCAACTCAGCAGCAAACAGTGAGGCTGGTTCCAGTCTGGGCAGGTAGTCTGTGGAGGGGTACCAATCTCCTAAAGACATTTGTGAAGTTTCAGTCGGTGTCAGAAATGTTCACCTCGTTTTAAATTGTGGTCATCGCACTAAAACTGTCTCTACTGTTCGCTCTGCAGCCTGCACACGTTCAGGGAGGTTCCCCGGTTTCGGGTGCTGGTCTGCGGGGGCGATGGGACGGTGGGCTGGGTGCTTGGAGTGCTGGAGGCTGTAAGGCACAAACTGACCTGTCGCGAACCGCCCATTGGTATTGTACCACTAGGAACAGGTGAGACCAAACGCTGCTTCTTTTATTTGTTTTCTAATGCAGAGACGAGTTCCTGTTGAGTCGATTTGGGCACTTGGCAGTTTTTAACTTGCTGGTAAACAGTTGAGTTTGATTTGTGTCCTGTCAGGTAACGACTTGGCTCGTATCCTGCGGTGGGGTCCAGGTTACAGTGGTGAGGACCCTTACCACATCCTAGTGTCGGTTTATGAGGCTGATGAGGTTCTGATGGACCGCTGGACCATCCTGCTGGACGCCCAGGATGTCTCAGAGGATGGCAAAGACAACGACTTCTTGGAGCCACCCAAGGTCCGATCCAAAAGCATTATCATTATTAGATTAAGAGATAAAATATAATTTCCAAAAGCCTGAAACATGTTCGTGGTCTAGACTTTACAACCAGACAAAAGTCCATGAACTAACAATGGTCACGGTTAGTTCAGATGCATCTGTAACAGCTGGAACAAGAAGTTCCACTGACTGCCTCCCAAAAGCCAATCAGCTGAAAACATCCTGCAGTCTGGTCATTCTCCTGATGCCAGAAGTGAAGGACAAGCTTGTTGTTGCCATTTGATTCGGTTTCAGCTGCTCACAACTTTCCTTTCATACAGAACAGAAAGGATCTGGACTTCCTGGGAGTTTTGTTCATGTTACTTTGTTCCAGCTATCAGCTGAACTTTGGAGGGAGGTAGTTTTTCTCCTGGTGTGTAGAGGGGCTATGATGTCATCCAAAAACACTCCACTGATGTTTTTGCACAGCTGATGCCAGAGCAAGTTAGGAAAAACCCATAAACCCAAACAAACTGTTTGTTAATTTTAAGGATATCTATGAACGCCACAAGCTACGGTAGTTTCCGCTGCCAAGGTGGAGCCCAGTGGTGGTCGATGATTGTTTGACAACAAGATTATGCACAAATTTCACAGAACTCAAAGGGAGGTGTCCTGTCCACCTCCCTTCGAAGTAAAAATGTAACAAGCAAATTTTGGGATCACTTTAGAGAAAAAGTGAAATAAATCATGTTAGCCTCAGTGGAGATCTCGGTTCTCTGGGTATCCCTGTAGTTCTTTTTGTTTTCACAAGTTAGGGTTGGTTTAACTTTGCTCGGGTTGTGGATGTTTCCGTTTTTTATACAGATGCTGTGGTGGAAAAAATGGATAAAAGTATCATGGAAGTATCTGTCTTTCCCTCAGATTGTCCAGATGAACAACTACTTTGGTCTCGGTATCGATGCGGAGCTCAGCCTCGACTTCCACCTGGCTCGAGAGGACGAACCCGACAAATTCACCAGCAGGTGAAAATTTATGAGAAAGCCAGAATTTTGTGGTCGATTGTAATTTCCCATTAAAGTTGACGCTTTATGAATAAGAGTTAGGATTGTTTTGTAGTTGACATCTAGTGGCCATCAGTGGTATTGCACTTTACAGAAAGCACTGGTGCGTGTTTCTGACAGTGAAGACCACGTTTCCCATCAGCCCTTTTGCTTCCTGTCTTCCACAGGTTTCATAACAAAGGTGTGTATGTGAAGGTAGGCCTGCAGAAGATCAGTCACACGAGGAGTCTCCACAAAGAGCTGCAGCTTCACGTGGACGGGCAGGAAGTCCCATTACCCAACATAGAGGGGCTAATCTTCCTCAATATACCCAGGTAACACACACACACACACACACACACACACACAGACACACACAGTCTTGACCTCACGTTCATCTTCTTGTGTGTAGTTGGGGTTCAGGTGCTGATCTCTGGGGGTCAGAGGTCGACAGTCGCTATGAGAAACCCAGCATCGATGACGGCCTGTTGGAGGTGGTTGGGGTCACAGGGGTCGTCCACATGGTGAGACAGTTTAGAGTGAAGAAGTACAGACTGGTTTTATCCAGAGGGTTTACCACACTGTGTGCGTGTGTGTGCGCAGGGCCAGGTGCAGAGTGGTTTCCGTTCCGGGATTCGCATTGCTCAAGGGAACTACATCAGGCTGACATTGAGGAAACCGATACCAGTCCAGGTGGATGGAGAACCGTGGATCCAGCCGCCGGGACACATCATCATCTCTGCTGCTGGACCAAAGGTACACTCCGTTTGTCCCTGCACGGCTTCCGTAGTGTTGTTTTTTTTTTTTCTTTAGTGAGTGCTTTTTTTCCCCATTTTTATAGAAAATAACATTTGAACATAAGACAACAGAAAAAGGACCAACCAAACAAAAAAACAGAAAGGGAATTAGGCCATCTAGGTAGAAGTTTGACATACACAAGGTTACAAGTTGAAAATTATGTACAACTCAGATACATATTATTACCAGAGGTAATACAAAGGAATACCACAAGGCTCCAAAGTAATTTCTCAGTAAGAAAACATTTACATTTCTTCCAGTATTTTTCACATTTTTCTGAGGACAGTCTTAAGGAAGTTAGTCGCTCCATAACATGAATTTCATGTGTTATTTCTGTCCAGTCCGAAACAATTGGAGGTTCCCCATTCAACCACTTGCGTATTATAGCTTTTTTGCTGGCTGCCTGTAATATCTGTAGCAGGTATCTGTCCTGTTTCTTCAGTCCAATTGTTATGTTGCCTAAGTAAAAGACACTGAAGCTCCCCTCCACCTGTAACCCAGTTATCTGCTTGGTTCTTTCAACCACTTCTGTCCAGTAGCGGGAGATTTTAGGACATTTCCAAAAAATATGGAAGTGGCCTACTGAAGTATATCCACATTTCCTCCAACATTTACTATGTTCAGCATTTTTACTTTGGAGTTCTTTAATCTTAGGGGTGATTTAAAAAAAAAGCTCAGAGTATTTTTCCAAGTGAACTCTCTCCATGAATCGGAGCTTGAAGTAGTGGCTATGGTTTTACATATATTAGACCAATCTTCTTCAGATAGGTTTATTCCGCCTCTTTCTCCCATCTGAGTTTAATGTAAGTGGTAGACAGTTTCCTTTCTATCTGTAGTATTGAGTAGGTCATAGAGATTTGTTTTTTTGTCAGTTTCCCTTTACATGCATCTATAAAAAATTGAACTAAAGGCTTTCTCTCCTTGGACACAATAGCTGTATTAAAGTGATGTCTTAATTGGAGATATCTAAAGAAGTCACCCCTCTCCAGGTTGTTACTGTCTGACATTGTTGAAAGGTATCTAAATCTTTTTCAGATGATATTTTCCAATATGCAGTAATGCCAAAGTTGCACCAATATTTAAACCTACTATCAATTTTTGCAGGGGTGAATTCTGTGTCATATGCTGGCCCGTGTAGTATTCTTGCATCACTTTCAAACATTTTGTCTCTAAGTAACCTGAGTCAGATCCTGAGTGGTACTTTTATGCAGTTTGATACTTTGCAATAATGGTTTATCCCCGAGAATAGCCGGGAGAGGGACATTCCGTAGTGTTTGAATGTTTTTGCTTTGATGTCTCTTTACTGAAAGAAAACAACGTTTTCTCGTTGTATTGCGTATTTTAGTTTATTCAGGATGTTTGAGGCATGCACTCTTTGGTCTTTCGTAGTTAATTCAAAAGAAAAAGCAGCTGGTTCTTTGACTTTTGTTTCTAAATTCACAAACTGAAATTGAAAACCGTGACTTCTGGAGTCATCCTGTTCCTCAGTGTTTACAATCACACCAGGGAAATCAGAGCCGGAGACTGTGGCACAACCAAAATTATTGTGACCGTGTGCAAAGAACTGACGATCTCGTCGCCTTTGAAATGGTTCAAAGACGGGGATCAGGTCTGCAGCTAGTCGCAGTCAGTTTCAATCTTGAAATCATCAAGATGGCAATGAAACAGCAATTAGACAGAGTTATCTCTTATCTGCTATCAGTCTGTGATTGGATGGGGTCAAGTTGGCAATTACATGCAATCTTTTTGTGAAAATACAGCGATTATTGTGATAATCGGCAAAAACTGCAAATTAAACTGCAGAAATTAACTTTTATTATTAACTCTATTAAGTCCAGACAGATCCTCATGGATGCTAATGATTAATTCATGTGGTCTCCTACAGTTTGCATAGAAGTTACTACTCTCCCGGTGGTACTTAAACTATTAAAAGTGTGATGCGAATGGGAAACGGGGAATGTCTTCAAAGTAAAAGTAGAACCTTTTGTAACATGTTAAGTTCTATGGTAAAGACCAACTTTTACTTTGAAGGTGATCTTTACAGTTGTATTTCCTGTAGTTTATCTTTACATGTAGCTTGTTATATAGTATGTATACACCTGTAGATGATCTGTGTTTTAGTTTGGAGCCATTTTGGCTCCTCGAATATGTTTGTGTGAGGAAAAAAACTGTTTGGGAGTTTTTAGGGTGACACTTCTGTCGTCTTCTGCCGTTTGTAGGTTCGGATGCTGAGGAAGTCCAAGCAGAAGCAGAAGAAGTCATCAGCTAACATGAGGGACGGACACTCAGATAGTCCTTCTTCCAGAGATGGACACTGACCCGATCACCCGATAATGGCCGTCCTGCCTGTTATCTGCCTCCTGCTACTGCACATGGGTAACCGTTTTGGTGCCAGCAGCCAGCTGTGAATTCACTCATGTAGCTTTGCAGCGACACTAACGAGCCGCAGACGGACCACAGACTCGTGGACGTTTACCGTCTTGCAAAGTGGGAGAAAGTCATGGATCACTTGGGATTGCATTTCATGCCTACTGTCCAGGCGCCGACCATTTACAGAAATCACAGTAACCGTGGTTAATAATTCCACTCCTAACTTTTTTACTTAACAGTAAATAACTCACAGCAGGATGTCTGCATAGACTGCAAAAGAAATTGTGTTGAATTTTGACCATTTCTCAGTATGAATAAGCTCTGCGCTGGAAAAAAAAATCTAGACAAGTATTTAAAGTATCTGTCCGGACGTGACTGTATATGTGCAGTAAGTAGCAGTACTCAGTGTCAGCTGATATATTATATAATAACTTTAGTCGTGAAAAATAATGTGCAGCTATAGAATAATTATGACCTCAGTGTTGGTCTGTTTGTCATCAGAAAATATGAAGAAAGCGGATACTGAAGACAGCGACGGGCAGTTTTTTTAAAAGCTGTTACTACATAATGTTTCTCGAAAGCAGTAATTTCCTGGGAGGCCCCACTACCCTTCTTCTTCTTCTTCTTCTTCTTCTTCTTCTTCTTGATTTCTTGTGTGAAATCCTTTAGTAATATTTACACACAGTTTAGAAATTTTACACTATTGAGCGTAATTAAAGTCAGATCAGGGTGAGCTATGCTAAGCAGGGTTAGCTGGAAAGAAGAACAGTAAAGCCTGGAGCAGGTTGTAGTTCAGCAAAGGGAGAGCTGTTTATTTTTGATGCTCACACAGATTAGTCTTGCAGTAAAGCTTGTCTTAAATAGAAATGTGTTTACTGGAAAATATAAAACAAGAGAAACTCCAAGATAATTTAGAATAATTTTAAAAAATACCAAAGGCCACCTAATAATTTGGTTTCAATCAGCAGAAGAATACATACATATATATATATATATATATATATATATACAGTATAACATACAAGTGCAGATTTCTTATAAGAACTACAGAACATCCAGTTAGGATAGCATTAAAGAGACAAACATTTTACTGACAGGAGCCCGTTTTGATATTTTTTGATGTTTTAATTTTTTACATTTTTTAATTTTTATTTTACAGAAGTGTGTGATGGCACTTGTTCAAGCCGTCAGGTTATTCAAGATACTGAGAAACAACCCAAACAGTGGCCATTACTTTAAATCAATTTAATTTTGAAAATTGTGTACCAGATACAAAAATTAGCCTAATAACACTCCTGTAGCAGTTAGTAACTGTGCAAGCTTGTTAGCTAGTTTTTTTTAGTCAGTTGTGTGCATTAAGGCACATTGAAAGTATGTTTATTAAACAGGATTTTTGCTTTTGTTCATTAAGTTCATTTGCAGCTAAACAAAACACAAACATCTTGAACATGCAAGCTAAGTGAATGGTTACTTAGCTAGCACTAATCTTTACTTTTGGCTAGTGTAAAAACGTGACTAATATTTTGTAACCTGAAAATCATTCATTTGAGTCCGTTTTTAAAATGCAGAAGTCAAAACCACTCAATAAAAGTTATTTTAAATTTGTAGTCATTAGAAAATTAACTCACTGTGTGCCATTTTAGTTACAGGTGCCAGAAATTATCTAGAAGACCTGTTACATTAAAAAAGCTTCCTGCTAAGCTAGTTTTCTCAATTAAAAGTAGTAAAATTATTAGCTTAGCAGGCTAGTTAGCTACTTTTAAAAAAAAGTAAGCTATTCAAAGATTGAATTTGTTCATTGTCCATATCAGGAACTAAAAATTGAAATAAAATTCTGTTTTCATTTCCTGAAAATTGAAAAAAAATGTAGCTAGGCAATGTAAGCTTAAAATATTAGCTAGAGAACTAGCTATAACAGAACTTTGCTATGTGTATGAGTAATATTAGGCTACTTATTTTATAAGTCAAATTGAGGGTTTCAGTTAAACTAATCTAGATACTATATTGTTAAGCAAGCTTATAAAGATAGCATATACAAACAAAATAACAAATTCAATTCGTCTGAATGTTACTGAAATAGAAAAGGTGAAAAGGTCAGTGGTAAATGTAACCAATGAGGTCAGGTATAAAGTAATTCAAATATTGTGTAAGAGGTGTGTTGACCTTGCACAACAATCTAATAAATCGAATTATTTCATTTTCAGTACCACTTTGTAGATGATGCCTTCATCCGATCTAAATTCTGTATTGCTGAATTTATCCAAAACTTAATCTAAACCAGACCTAAAACAACAGAGCCAGCAGAGTCCAACCTTAACTTTTATCTCCCCCTTTTTGCTGAGTCCTGCTCTTTAACTATAAAGGAAGGACTCAAAGTTGAGCTCCATTTGCCATTTTAAAGACTCTGAGAGAAGGGACTTAATGAAAGGGGCACTTTGTTCACATTCCCAGAGTATGAAGAAGCTCAAAACTTTGAAATAGACTGAATAAATGCTGAAGGTTCGAGCTCTTGATGTAGCCTCAAAAACATTCAATAACTGTACTTTGGCTGTAATTTGTACACTTAAAATCAACGTGTGCTTAATAGATTTATTTTCATGTTATTTGGTGCTAGAAGATAAAATATGTATAGTCGTTCTGTGCTTGGTTTGAGATTCGAGGATGTTGTTTTTATTTTCTAAACCTTAAAATGAAGTTTATGAAATCTGACTAATGAAGGTGAAATACCTCTCGATGACTTCATTCAACCCTTTTCTGCAGTCGCTCTTTTGGCCAGTTTCCACCATTCTGCTGTTTTACATGTTACACGTTTCTTCATTTTTCTGTCTCATATGCAATGTTTCTGCATTTCAGTGTTGTTAGATATTCATGTTAAATATCTCCAAAACTGAAATACTGAATTTCTATTCAAGTCAGTTTTATTTGTATAGCACCAAATCACAACAGCCACTGCCTCACAGCTAAACATATGTAA
Organism: Neolamprologus brichardi; assembly: GCF_056152115.1. NCBI lineage: Eukaryota > Metazoa > Chordata > Actinopteri > Cichliformes > Cichlidae > Neolamprologus > Neolamprologus brichardi. The sequence goes on along the minus strand of NC_142105.1, from coordinate 9,032,167 downwards.
AAGTGATTGGAAAAATTAGCATTTGTATGCCTGAATTTTTTTTTCTTTATCAGTTAACCCGTGCATGGCTACAAAGTACAGCCTGAAAGCTCTATTAGCTGCCCCTTGGTAGGCCTCCTTAAGTTGGCCAATCAAGAGGAAGTGGCTTTTTAGCATCTCTGGAGTCTCAGAATAAAAGTATGGAGTTTGGAAATAAGCAGAATAGGTCTCCTCTGATAACATCACATGTGGTTAGTATATAAAGATAAATTGGTTGTTGTAAATGTTGAAAACCTACCAAATTATGAATTATAGCTCTTTAAATTTCACATTTCCTGGTTTCCCAGACTCATCGTCCACAAGTGAACCAGACATCAGCTTGTAATAAAAAGAAAATGAAGGGTTGGAAGACACTTTCATACACAGCAACATTTAATTTTGGTTCACCTATTCTAGAGAAACAAACTGCAGAACCTGGTGGACACAGCAGGAGGCGCTGCAGAAAAAGGATTAATAATGAACAACAGCGAGGGTTTCTGGCTTTAAACAGAGGTGCAAGTCGACCTCTGATTGAAGTGCGTTCAGGCAGGTTGTGTTTTCCTACACTTGATGCTGTGTGTCTACTGGCAGTAGGATGTAGTTGTGTAAGTGTACACTTATGAAGTACTGTCAGAGTGTTTGTTACATGAAGTACTGTAGCTTTGTTCCATGTAGAGCTGCATTTTTGTGCTTTTACAGCAGCGTTTGAGCTCGTCTTCACTGATGACGATGAGTAAAACTGCTGCAGTCACACCTTTGAAACACTCCATACCCCCACCAGTCTTAATGTGTTACCACGTTCTTCTGGTCAGTCAGTCGTCTGTGTTAACTTTTCGTTAAAGGTGGTTGATTCTGTTTTAGTGTCTCCGCAGTGGGCAGGAAGTGTAACTTCTCTGCAAAAGAACTACACCAGAATTCATCCTTAAAATGGATTCACAGTTTGAAAGAGATCAAAACCAGAAGACTTGTTTTCAAAATTGATGATAAATATGTTTAATTCTGCTGATGGGCAGAAGAATGTCTCGCACATGTTTTGTTTTGAGTAAAGAGTTATGGAATAGCATTGGACCAAACCACTGTGAGGCCATGTGGGGGGGGGGTCTATAGTTATATAGCTATATAGTTACAGTTACAGCGAAGCATTGAGAACAATGGGAGTGACTATCTGGATGTGACGACACACTTTTGAGAAGGGCCTGGTCCCCCACCGCCCCCTTCGGCCACACCCCTGTTCCTTTAAAAACAGTTCATCAGCGTTGTTTCACCTGTTCGGTCTTAAAGAATGTCCCAGCTGAAAGGCATGCAGAGATTTTGGGTCACTTTCTCACATTTCTGGGGAAGCCTTCATTCATTTTTGCCACGCTATAATTCGCACCGTGCCATACGAGTCGTTCTGTTGTGTCAAACCTCGCCGCTTTGACTTTCTGCTTCTCTGCATCCGCTGTGCCTCCGTTGTAGTGTCCAAAGTATCATACACCAGGCTGAGGTCGGCGTGGCCTTCACGCCTCGACGCCCTGAGTGCACTGATGTTTAACGTGTGTGTTTCCTGCTGGTGCAGTGGTGTGTTCACTCTGAGCTGATGTGCCTCCAGTTTTCTGTTGCTGTAATTCTCTCTGAATAGATGATTTGTCTATTTTTGCAGACAGAAGCTGTTTTTTTTAAGTTTTAACTGTAAATTATAAATTGCACTAATTGTTTTACAGATGCTCTTAGATGTGACGTTCAGGTTATCATGAATGTTGTCATAACTAAAGCTAATTATCTAGAATATATATATATATATATATATATATATATATATATATATATATATATATATATATATATATAAAATGTTTAAATTATGTGTCTAATTGTAATAAACTAAAGACCGACTAAGACCTAAGCTTTGGTGGTTTGTCTGATATTTGAAAAATAAAACTGTGAATAAGAACCTGCTGATTTTGTTCCACAGAGTTCACACTCTAAAGATTAATAACACAACAGAAGACCATTTGTGATTCTCCAGGTACAGGTAAATATGAAAATGAGGGAAATTAACATTAACATCAGGGTCACCTGACCCAGCCCTAACTATATGCTTTAGCAAAAGGAAAAGTTTGAAGCCTAATCTTAAAAGTTGAGATAGTGTCTGTCTCCTGAATCCAAACTGAATATTTGAATCCTGTAAATCTGCATCTAAACCCATGAATATTCAGTTTCACATTCCATTAAATGGTTTTATGTCTGTTTCTTATATAATCCTTGTTTGAAAATAAGACTTTTAGGAAAGAAATGCTCCATTCTCCTCTGATGGAGCATTCTAGTCACACATTCTAGTCAAGCTAGAAAAGCACGTGATCATTTAATCATTATAAAAAGTAAATGTGACGATTAGCATTAGCATTCGTTTTGTAAATCAATTTTTGCTTTTTCATGTCACCATCCACCTTTGAAATAAGAGGCCACGCCTCTAATAATGCAAACTTTAAACCTTAATAAAACAAACATTCCACCTCATACAGGTGTTAAGAAGGCAGAAATTATCTACAGACCCCAAAACAGTTTATGTATCAAGCTGTAAACGTGTTTATTTCTGCTGTAAATTTGAAGATTTTAACATGGGAGTCTATGGGGACTGACTCACTGCCGGAGCCTCTGCTGGACATTAAAGGAACTGCAGCTTTTCTCTGTCTCTTTTTGGGTTTTTTTACTTTTGGCGCTCTAGTTTCGGCTTCATTAGTTGACGCTTGTATTTCATGTGTGCTGGTGTCAGAGCGGCAGCTGTGGTGATGCTTTGCCTGACCAGCAGGGGGCAGGTGGCGAACAACTCATCAAAGATGGCCTGCGAGGGAAACGATTGCTCACTCTGCGCTTTGACTTCTCACCCCGCATTATGAAGATTTTAATGACAAGCCAAGCATGAAATCAGCACCACAGTTTATGAAAACAGTGCAAGTATATTAACACGAGTAAGCTGCGAGTAACTTCTACATGATGTTTAAAAGTTGGAAAACATCTCCTGTAAGAGTATTTATACTAATACACGTGCACTCCAATTTATGTAAAATTAAATGTAGGAATGACAATATCTTTGTTTATTTGTACTTATAATGCATTCTATACTATAAGTCATACTTTATACTGTACTTTATACCTTGTTCTATATTCGTCATTACTCATATTTTGATAGATTTGTGTAACTTTACTTAAATAAAAAGCATACTTTGAGTACTTCTAGAATGTGGTATTGCTCATACACATGAACCTTTTATAAAATTACCAGTTTCAGTATATTTCTACACTGAATGTGTTATTGCTAATACTAGTAGGTATTGTTACCCTGTAATAGAGTATTCCTTCACAGTATCATTACAAATCTACATTGATTTTTTTTTTATTTAAATACAACTTCAAAAGCATGATTTATAACAGAACCTTGACTACGATTTTAAAAGCCTTACTTAACACTTTTTTCAGAATAAGGTGTTACCAGTGCTGTGGTAAATTTGTATACTTTAAATGCACAGCAAAGCTTGTGTTCATGAGTGTGATGAGACAAAGTTCTTCTAGAGGAAAGCCCCTGTACTCTATCTCTTTTTAGGAACACCTCTGGGCACTTGTTTGATTTATTTTGAAGCGTTTTTTAACCTGATTTGAATTTCTTTGGTCTCTGGAACATCAAACTTAGAACAACTCAGAGATTTTGCCCCTAGATAAGTTTTTTTTTCCCCGCCCTCAAAGTTATACTTTTACCATCTTTGCTACAGAATTCTCTCTAAAGTCTTATTACTAATATGTGTTTAAAAATATATGCTTATCTGTGTTTCTTCACTGTGGTACTTTTAATTTGTACTTCGAAACGTGTTACCATTTGCTACTGTGCTTGTACACTTTACCTGTTTCTTTGAATTTTTTACACCTGCTGTGGTTTTGTTCATTTGTACCTGAGTATTTATGGTGTCATTACTAATACTTTGGCCATTTTTGTACTTTAAAAGGAGGGTTTTACCTGTAATGAAGTAGTTTTAGTAATAAACACACTGCTTTTACCTTTCTTTTTTTTTTAAAGACGAGCTAAAACAGAACTTTAATGTTTTTCTGTACTTACGAAAACTATTGGATGGATATCTTTTATTTATTTTTTTGGATGGACTTTTCAAAGTCCAGCCATCTCGGCAATACCTGTGGGCATCTATTTGGGAAGTTATCTCGAAGTGTTATATAAGTTTATATTTATTTGTCTCTGGGAAAGAAAAACACAGAAATAAAATTCAGATTTTGCCTAAAACTACATTTTAAAAAGCTTTCTTTCTCCCCTGTAAGTTACTTTTCTGCCATCTCTGCTTTTACAGAATTCTTTTTTATACATATATATCTGGTAATGCTAATATGTCCCTATAGGGTTTCTGTACTCCTATTTGTACTTCACACTGAGGTACTTCTAACGCAGTAGAAATGAGCTTCATTCAAGGGGTGCCAGGACTCTCTCAGAGCCTGCAGAGCTCAGTCGTTCGTAGGAGAGTGGAGGCCCTACTCCACCATATCAACTGCTAGCAAACCATCTGAGGAGGGAAAGCAGAGCTCCACTAAAATGGTGTATAGTGGAGGTGGGGTCCTGCTGACTTCAACTAAGGATACAGTCTGGTGGTGGGAGGCAGCCTTCGAGGATCTGCTCAATCCCACTGACATGTCTTCCGTAGAGGAAGCAAATTTGGTGACGAGGGGAACGACTCGTCCATCACTGGACCAGTTCTTTATCCTCGAAGATACTTGAGGGTGTTTGGGTGTTTGTCCAACATGTGCTTTGTGGACTTGGACAAATCATTCGACCATGTCCCGAACCATTCTGTTCCTGTATGAGCCACGTACAACCACATTGCTGGTAATAAGTCGGACTCCTCCTGAGTGGGTGTTGTCACAGATTCAGTTCATAGTTTTTATGGACAGAAGTGAAACACGACAAATGAGAATCAGCACCTCCAAGTCCAAGAGCACGGTTCTCAGCAGGAAAAGGGTGGAGTGCCCATTCTGGGTTAGAGACCCAAGTGGAGAACTTTAAGTTCCTCAGGGTGTTGTTCACAAGTGAGAGGAGGGTGGAGCGGGAGATGTCTGTGATGTGGACTCTGGTTTGTACTGGTTTGTCATGCAAAAGAGAGATCTGAGTGTAATGCCCATTTACGTTCTTACTTTCACCTGTGGTCACAATCTCTGTGTAGTGACTGGAAGAATGAGATGGGAGAAATGGGGCTTTCTCCAAAAGCTGGCTGGGCTCTCCCTTAGAGATTAGGAGTTCAGACATTTTGAAGGGACTCAGAGTAGAGCCAGCTCAGGTAAGTAAGTAAGTAAGTAAAACTTTATTTATATAGCACCTTTCAAGATAAAAATCACAAAGTGCTTCACAGAATCTAAAACCTAAAAATAAAAATCAACCAAAAGCAAGTTTAAAAAGATGGGTTTTTAGCTGTTTTTTAAAAGCGACCACTGAGTCCACAGATCTCAGACTCAAAGGGAGAGAGTTCCACAATCTGGGGGCCACAGTTCCAAAAGCTTTGTCGCCTTTTGTTCTCAGCCTCGTGTGTTGGACAGCAAGCAAGCCCTGGTCACATGACCTCAGGGACCTGCTGGGAATGTATGGATGTAAAAGTTCACTTATATATGTTGGTGCTTGTCCATGCAGAGCCCTGAAAGTCAAGGTCAAAACCTTAAACTGGATTCTGAATTTAACAGGGAGCCAGTGCAGCTGAATCAGCAGGGGTGTGACATGGGAAAACTTGGAGGACTTGGTCAGAAGCTTTGCAGCAGCGTTCTGAACAACTTGCAGACGCTCCAAAGAGGCTTTACATAAACAAGTAAACAAAGAATTACAATAGTCCAGACGAGATGAAACAAATGCATGAATGACAATTTCTAATTCGGAGCGCGATACAATGGGACTCAGCTTAGCAATGTTTCTCAAGTGATAAAAACAGGAGCAAACCAAAGATTTTACATGGGCATCCAAAGTCAGAGCTGAGTCAATACTAACACCAAGGCTCCTGATAGACGGTGTTAGTATGTGATTCAGGTATCTGATTCTGAGGCCCTGGGATAGGTCCAGGACACACTGGTGAGATTATGTCTCTCGGCTTACCTGGTAACGGCTCGGCGTTCCCTCGGATGAGCAATAGGTGACTACAGAGGGAGGTGGGCTTCTCTGCTCAGACTGCTGCACCTGTGACTGGGCCCTGGGGTATTTTCTTGTACCTTTCCTTAAGTACAGCATTTATAACTAAAGACGATCTAGACGGAAGTCCCTGCTCATATTTGACAAATCAGCTCGAAGAATGACATAAATTAATTTTAATTCCAATTATTTCTGAGATGTAAAACTTAAAAAAAATGTTTTTACTGTTATTATTGTTATTATTACAAAAAATCCCTAGAAGTTATACTTGTACCACTGTCTGTCCTGTAACAAAACCTTTCTCATGTGTCTCAAGGCTAATGCGTCTGTATGGAGTTGGAGTACTTTTGTAATGTATTACTGTGGTATTTCTAATGCAGGACTGAATTATTACTAACCTATGTGTGTAACTTGAGCTGTTACTGTGTATTTCAACACGTTTTGCTTTGTCTGGGCTCAGTTCCTCTTTTGAGGTGAAACAGGAGGACTCGGTTTCTGATTCATATTCTTCAGACTGTGTTTTCTTCTCGAAGTGAGACCTCGTGGTTTTCCCCGCTCTCTGCCTAATTTGGACGTCACAGGGAATTTCCAGTGGGGAAGGAAATCAAGTCAACTTTATTTCAACTGACTATCGTCAGTCAGTGTCACCTGCGGGACTGCTGTCGCTCCCTCTGGATTATAATCCCACTCGGATTAAAATTGTTCATTAAAGTTGTTAAAGTGTAATGACGCGCCCGTGTCGCGTCATGACGTACTCCGGGTAAAGTGGATGGATCGGTAGCTCAGCATGGCGCAGTGATGTGCACAAGTGAAGCGAACTGAGGAGGACTGTCACTCAAAGAGAACTCTTCACCTGACCGACCGAAACAGGTAACAGCCTGGTTAACTAACCAGCTAACTAAACTAACCGGCTAGCTGCACGTTTCCATTCATAATCACAACTTCAGCGGGACCCGTTACAACTCTTTGGCAGCTGGCTTTGTTTTGCTGCTTACTTCCTCATTAGCCAGGTAACTGTTAGGACCCCGGGCCAAACTCCATGTTAAAAACGGTAAGATGTTATTTTCTGTAATGTCAGTAGCCTCGGGAATATTTCACGTCACCGTTAAAGTGCATTACGTGTTTGTAACACCCACCAGCTAATTCGGCCACGATTAATCAAACATCAAATTCTCGGGTTAGTGAAAGTTTGAACTTTAATCCAACTTTTAATCTCGTTTAACTCGCTCTGGTCTTTGGTAGCCAAAGGGCAGAATTGTTAAACTGACAAAATAATTAAAACGACATTTTTATTTACACTGAACTGCTGTGTGGATTTTAGACTTGCCGAATACATGACTGGGGTCGGCTGATTCTGGTATCTATTCATTTATATCGCAATGTTTGGTGTATCGAAGTGAATAGCGAAGGACGGTGTAACTGGCAGATTTTAATACGAAGTTTTGTGTTACGCTCTCCGCATACGGAACCTACGAGGCTAGCTCCCGGGCAGCCAGGACAGGCAGCGGTTAGCGAGGACGGGGCTCGCTTTGACTTGAAGCCCGAGATTAGACTCGAGCTGTACTGAGGTCGGTGCTGTGGAAGCGCCGGCCAACAGTCTGCCTGCTTTAACGGCCGCTTTAGCCACATGAACAACAACAACAACAACAACCCGGAGGAGCTAATTAGCTGTTAGCCGCAGAGCTAACGTAGATCACACAGGCACGCTCGTGAGAACGAGGACGAGCGATGCTGCTGACAGGTAACAAGTGTCAGCGATCAATAATCAGTAGTTATTATCGGGTATATACGACTGTGTATTACAAACTGTGTATCACCCAAGGTTAAATATATATTTATATATATAATAAACAAAGAGTGATTTCCGAGAACAGAAAACTCAGTTCACAAGGTATAAAATTAATAAACTGACAATAAAAAACGACAACAGCCAAAAAACATTTAATAAGATGGCCAAAAAAGAGGCAAATTTATGAAAGACCTGCAGAGTCACGAGAAAAATGTGCACTTTTTGAGGAAAAGGATAAAAATTGATAAATATAAGGAGAAAACTCAGGTAAACTCACGAGAAACACGTGCACAAGCGTAAGAAAGCAAAAATGATGAAACCTTCAAAGGTGCTCAAATTTCATTAATCGTTGAGGAAGTTAGTTGCTGGAGACACCTGGCCTACTTCTGCAGGTTAGTGCTGGAGGTCTCACTGTGTGATGAACTGAGATGGAAGCATTTCCCTCCACAGTCACGTTTTTAGAAGTCAGCAGGTAAATTTCTCAACGGGACTAAAGCCCGAGTGTTTACTGCCGTCATGTCAACTGTTTACATTTAGTTTTTTGCCTGCATGTTTCACAGCTTGCTCAGCAAAGTTTGTGCTCTTGAATTAACAACCCTAATACATATTCCTCATTCTAATGCAATAAGGACTGTCTCTGTGTTTTTCTTTTCTGCTTCTTTTTCTTCTTCTTTTTTGGTACAAGAATTTCCAAATTCCCTGAAATACTCTAATACAAGACCAAAGCCGGCTTACCAGCTTAAATACTATGATATTAGCTCTTTATTACTCCTTATAAAGGACTTATCAAAGCCTTATTTAACATGACTGAAACAGCAAACAAAAAAGTGTCAGTGGTGTGTCCCCATTGTGAAGTGAGGTGCAGTTTCTAACAGATTCACTGGTAGTTTGACGCTCATTAATCCACACAGCTCCAAAATAATGATAACAGCCACTGAGTTCCAGTTAAAAATAACAACTGCATGCTTGTTTAAGAAACCTGTGCAGCAGGTCTTTACCTCCCACCACCAACCCCCCCCCCCCTCCTGTCCAACAGCATGCCGTCAAAGACCATTTACTGTGTGATCGGGCTGTTGTGTGGTTTCTGGGCTGCAGTGAAAGCAGCTTAGGTGTTAAGTGAAGGAGGAAGTGACATACAAGTGAAATGGCCTTCACTCTAATATCAGTCGAAAGACTGTATTAAGACACACAAAAAGGCAACTTTTATAAAGGCCTCTAGGTCAGGCCTCTCTAAGTCAGGGGTGGGCAACTCCACACCTCAAGGGCCGGTGTCCTGCAGGTTTTAGATCTCACCCTGGGTCAACTTACCTGAATCAAATGATTAGTTCATCACCAGGCCTCTGGAGAACTTCAAGACATGCTGAGGAGGTAATTTAGCAATTTAATTCAGCTGTGTTGGTTTAAGACACATCTGCCCACCCCTGCTCTAAGTGGTCAGGTATAAAATGCAGTTTTTAAGAACCAGTTCGTTTACCATTTACAGGCCTATATGCATCATGAAAAGGGATGCACCAATTCAACTTTCAACCCCATTCATCTGTACGCTAACATCAGGTTGAGCCTTAATGTTGCTTCTCTAACTTTCTAAAATAAAATATGCCAAAAAAAGAAAGAAAAGAAAAATGCATTTACAAATGTATTCTGTATTTGAGCTGAGTGTGAGAGTCTTTACTGCTGGTACTCCTCCTGTCCCTGCTCTCAGTCTCGCTGTGGGTGCATCTCCTCACACACGGAGTGGAGCACACAGAGAAACAGGAGAAGAGAAATAGTATGATAATGCCACTGTTCTGTCACTGCAAGTGCACAAAGGCTTCCCAACATGTGGGAAAACGTAACGAGAGAGAGGATGGAAAAAGCTGTCGGCAGTTACTGGTTAAATTAAAAACTTTAGCAAATGTTCAAAGTAACTGCTGGCCTCTAAAAAGGCCTTTAACCCTCAAATAAACGGTCAATAAAGTTGCTTTCAGTAAATTTTCTGTTGCTAAAATAAGAGATTAACCATTAATTGTTGCAGTTCTGCAGTTGATCGTTTTTAATGGTCGCTTTGAAAAAAGAAAGTTGTGAATGAAGTAGTTGTAACAGAAAGTAGAGTATTTAGAGAGTGAGTCATTTTACTCATATAGAATTCTAATTCAAGGTGAAGACGGTTGTGTAGAGTGCAAATAAAAAGCCTCAGTTATAATTAAACGTGTTGTGATGAGCAGAAAACATAAAAATAAGAAGAAGGAACAGAGCACTTTTGTCATTCTGGTCTCTTACTCATAATAATAATAGCTGATGTCACTCCGTGGGTTTAACTGACGTGTTGCTCGACCTTTTGCAGACGCCACCATGGCCGGAGACGACCACTACCTACACACTCCCAACCAGGTAAACTCACCTGGGGCTCAGCCTCCATGTTTTTTTTAGAATGTCCAGCTTGGGGCCGGCTATTCTGGGTATAAAGAGCAGTCAGAGAGAACAGAGGTCTGCAGAAAAATGATCTTACCTCTGCGACCTCAGTAAACAGTTTCCTGATGCATTTATAGTCTCATTTACTAATTTTAAGTCGTGTTTGACCCAATATGATGATGATTTGGTAAATTATGCTCCTTTTGTAGTCAGAAAGGGAGACAAAGCAAGGGCTGTTTTAGGATGTCATTGACAAAATGATGATGAAAAAAGCAGCAGGCTCCAAAAACACGACTTTAATAACCAGTGGGAGATGTCACCGTTTCTGCAGGCTGACAAATAACAGCCCATATTTCTCCTCTGAAGGAGACAATCTCCCCCCTTTTTAAACCCTTTGAAATACTTGGATCTACACCAGTATCAAGGTATCACAACCTTTTTAGAAAAGCGGTATTAAAGTGGGAAGTGCTCACATGTGTGCATGTAAATGAGACAGTATCAATATCGATCCTCAACATTAGGAAACTGTGCTGCTATTTTTGTTCCTTCTTCCTCGTGAACGGAGCCATAAAAAGGCTCTTTGAGTCACTTCTGTCCAACATCATGCAGATTATTGAAGAACGTGATTGGCCAGCAGCTTTGTTGTTTGATTACCTGTGCTGATCATCGAGCCTAGTGCACTAATACTTTCTATTACTGTGTTAGACACAAATGTAATGTGATTACAGTAACTCATTTCTTTGGAACATTTTCCACGCAGCACTTTTCAGTTGTTCTTTAGCTTTTTTTGATCATTACTGTTTCTGTGGTTCTCCTCTGATCTTCTTCTGATCTTTTCCTTCCTGGTTGTCATCTTCAACTCCTTCCTCCTCTCCAGCTTCATCTTCTTTGTATTTCTTGGTCTTTGTATAGCTCTTATTGATTATATTTTTCATCTGCGTGATCTTCTTCTCGATGTTCGTCTACATCGTCACCCTCTTCTTGTTATTTCCTATTCTTCTTTTTCTTCTTGGCCTTAATCTTCTTAAACAGCTTCATCTTCTACTTATCGGTCTTTGTCTTCCTCGTGGTCTTATACCTGTTCTTCCTTGTCTTGATCGGTCTCTTCTTCTTGATTTGCTTGTATATTCCTGATCTATGTCAGTGCTTTCTTTTCCTTCTTTGTCTTCTTCTTCTTGTCCTTCTTATTGATCTTTCTCCTTGGTCGTGGTTCCTTTGTGGCACCGATTCATGCAGTCTCTTTGAACAGACCATGCTGGGGTATCTCTTCTGCTTGAACCCTGAGAAGCACTGATGTGGGGCTCTGATCCGAGCTGCTGTTAATAACTGTCCTGTTCTCGTTAATGGACCATTGTTTCTTTGGTATAACATGAATTATTGCAGTTAACGTCACTCAAGCTGCACACATGTGAAGAACAAGAACTAAATAATAATAATGTCTTCCTGTGTTTATTTAAGTCTAAAGTCAGACTTCGTGTTTTTGTCTTTACTGCAGATGTTTGATAACATCATGATGGACTCGTCATGGGAGTTTCCACATTTTGCGATGCCTCAGACGTCTCTGCGGACAGGTGAGAGTCCTGCAGGTGTGTCCCACACTGTCAGAGTGGGTGTCTTTGGGGTTCAGACTGCTGGTCCAACAATAAGACGTCATGTAGGACTTTCCTGTTGGTTTGATTTGACCTCTGTACTTTCAGAGTTTATTTACTTTGAATGTGTTGTGTTGTTTTTATCTGGATTTCCCCTTTGTTTCTGAACAATAGTATAATTTCTGAAGAAAAAAAAGAGCAGCCATGGGTGGCATTAATCATCTCTTAAACTTGTCATTTTGAGATGACGGCTTAATCTTCGTGCATAAAAATAGCACACTGTCACGCAACCATCACGCCTGTCTCTCCTGTCGTCCCCACAAAAGCTGTCAGGTCTTTTGTTTTCAGACGGTTTCCTTTGGTCTCCCTCACTCCGCCCTCCTGAGGTTATTACTGTGTAGTTAGCATGAAATAAAAAACACGCAGGTGGAGATAAAGTATCTGCTGCCCCATTTGTGTAATTGTGTTGAGCTCATACTTTACATACTCGAGCCTGATTGAAAAGCAGTTTAGTTCTTTTCCTGTTGCAGTGTTTGCTTCCTGACACTCGTCGTTTGGTTGACTGTGGTCGTTATATCCACACGTATCATTGTTGTTTGGGTAATACTCAAAATTTAAAGGGACCCACTAAGACTTATGGCACTGGTATTCCAAATATTTACCAAAAAAACCCGACAATAAATTTCATGTGTGATTTGGTTTAAAGTTCCAGGAAAAGTCAGACAAATGGACTTTGACTTGGACTGGTATGTCAGACAATGAGAGCTTTATATGGACCGTTACGGCATGAATGAAGCCTTTGTTCAGACAGAAGCTGAAGGCTCTATAACATGTGTGAAAGAAACATTAAAACCACACACAGGTTGAACAGATGCCGCTGGGGAGGAAAAACTTCCGAAACTCCACTTTCTTTTTGCAAAAGTGAATTTCTGTTGAGGGGGAAAAAATGAAGGTAAAGTGAAAGAGGAGTTTCATGACGTGTCCTCTGTGGTGGCTGTGGGACGGTAGCTCAGCTCTCACTTCCCTTTAATATCAACACATCGTTTCTCTGAGTAGAGACAGAGGTATAGCTCACATGGGGAAACTGGCTCCTCTTTACATTTACATGTGGCTACAGTGGTACACAGAAAGTGGCGATTACAGCATTTCTTCTTTTAACGTGTGGAAAAATACAACCGGCCTCTCCTGCACATATGAATGGCAGAGGAAACGCAACAAGGTCGACATTTCACAGTTCATATTTCATGTGAGACAACATTTCACCGACATTAAACAGAATCTCACATGACGGGAAACCTGACATGAAACACAATATGTCGCAAAAGACATTAAACATAACGTGACATTTTAGAAAATGTGTCATCAAACCAAACTGAATGAAAGATGACGTTTAAATCTCAGCGTTTTAGAAAATCGACATTGCGCGAGACGGCCGCGTTACGAGTTTTACAAACGACAATTCAGGAAAGGATCACCGCAAAAGACATTTCAGATGGCACGAAATTTCAATCGAAGCGGAGACACTCGAAACACTGTCGCGTGCAGATTTCTTGAAAGCCGTTTTACAGGATGTTGATAGCAAATGAGACGAGATTTCAGGGAAGATGTTTTACATTCTCCTACTTATCAGATGCATATTTTAAGAAAAACTGATGACATTACAAAAAACACAACAGAAAAAAACATAAAACATTTCTGAAAAGAGAGTTTAGAAAAAAAATGAGACGCCACTACAGGTGATGAGCTCACACAAAACATTTCTTATTGCACATCACAAAAGTTTGAGGTTAAAAAGGAGCTCAAACTGAAATGTTGGTTAAACACTCTTTACGGTCTACTTATCAGTAATAATGACATAGTTGTAATGATCTTTGGTTATTAAACCGTGGAAACCTCAAACCGTGGAAGGGAGTTCCCCTCACTGTGTCACAGTGCTGCTCATAGGATATCGTTGGGGTTCTCCCTCTAATATTGATGGTCTGCAGCTCAAAGAGTCTTATCTCTGGAACTGAATAGGATTGGTTAGAGCACTGTTGTTCAGCAGATGGTTGTCTGAGGGGGACAAACCAGAGACCAGACCCAGGGTGAGGGGTGACAGATACCCCAGGGAAACTTTGTGTAGAGAAAAGCGTAACTCGGTCTTTATTTCATGTGTAAGATATCTCAGATAAGTTCTCTGACACCTCTAAATGTCTCGATTGTCTGAAACCCCAAAACGAATTTTCAAAGAAACAAATCAGCTGTATGAGAAAATGTTTGAATCTGTCTGAATCTGAGTCTTTGTGGTTTCAGTGGACGGACCGTTCCTGCAGATCGTGGAGCAGCCCAAACAGGTAACACTCACCTGTCCCGTCTTATCAGAGACGACTGACCGCTGGGTTTAGTTTATTTTTAAATTGGTTTTATTTAGAATTAAAAAAGGGAAATGACTTCAGTACAGGACGTTTGGCTGTTTAAGTCACACCTGTAACTACTGCTGTTTTCTTTTCCTGTCTTTTGTTGCTGATGGTCACGCTGACTGTAACGGCACTCTGACCGTGTTCTGATGTCACTTCCTTTAATGCAGCGGTCCTCAACCCCCGGGCCACGGACCGGTACTGGTCCATGAGTCGTTTGGTACCGGGCCGCCAGAGTTGAGGCTCATTGTCGGACATAAACCGGTCCATGGCGCAAAAAAAGGTTGGGGACCGCTGCTTTAATGGGACAGTGAAACACAGTTAGGTCGTAAGTTGTGGAGTGGAGCAAAGACTGGGGGGGGGTGTGTGTGTGTGTGTGAATAACAGGGTCCCCACTGAGTCATTAAAGAGTCAGTCATTAAAGTGAAGGATGTTAAGGTGTTAAAAGCTCCTGTGTTGAATTTACAGGTGTTATTTTTAACACTGACGGAAGAAATACATTTAACGCTCATACGACCTATTTTAGTGACCGTCTGTGGTCATTAATGATCTCTGTTATACTTTAAACAGGAAATCTTTATTTAACGTGCTTCTCATGGTGCTGCTTGCTTTCTGTTCAAGCTTGTATTTACAGTCAAACTGAAGTATGTAAATTTGGATGTAGCCGTTGGCACGTTGGCAAGACTCATCATTAGCATTTCTGTCACCGCCATGATGTTTTTGGACGAAAGGTCAAAGTGTTAGCGGCGCGGTTTATCCCGGGAGTGGGAGGGCACTGACTTGGGTGGAGTATTTCCCATTAATTTTTGAGCTTTGAATCCTAAACATTTACACCTTTAATCTAATTTCACCCCCTAAATGTCACACCCTCCCTGCCTGTATATATTTATTTGATGACAGAGCTCCTTTAAGTTCAGCTGGATTAACACTGATGACTCAAAAGGAAGAAGGGGAAGCATCGCGAGTCTCAGAGTTGGATTTCACCCACCTGTTTAATGAATAATCACCTGAACGTGTGTTTAGGACAACAAGGTGACTGATTGTCAGCTGATGCATTGATACAGGTGTGTACTGTTGTCTTTGTTTTCCAGCGTGGCTTCAGGTTCAGGTACGGCTGCGAGGGGCCGTCTCACGGCGGTCTGCCGGGGGCCACCAGCGAGAAGAACAGGAAGACCTACCCCACCGTAAAGGTAACGCTTCCTGTCTGCACTTGTTCTCCAGGTATCGGACGTGCGGTCTGCAAATGTAAACCTCGTCCTGCGCACTCGCTACAGTCAGCTGACTCACCTGCTGAGCGCAGCGTTGAAACTTTCTTCCAGTTTGTTGGTCCAGGAAGTGTTTGAAGCACACAGAGTGAGCACTAAAATCAGATTGTGGTTCACTTCTGTCTGCAGCGGCAAGAGGAAATAAAACAGTTTCCTGCAGAGACTTTAATACTGCTGAGGCATCAGGCCGACTGTTTCTGTCGTTTTGCTGATTGAAGTTGTCAAACTGACTAAACCTGTTTTGAGCTGAAGCTGAAATGTGAAAGTAATGCCGTAGTGCGATTGAAGCTCTGGGAAATGATTGTTTATATCAGTTTCATCGCAGTGATCGTTCAGTGAGAGTAACACAGAGCTCCTTTAACTACAGTTATTAATAACACACACAGCCATTAAATGAGTTATTCATCACACTGTTTCTACTTTCACAAGCTAACACAGAGTAAGACCAGAGATGAGACCCAGTCCTGCTCTGCTGTATGTGCTGTATACCTGAGTATCAGTATAATGACACCGAGCTCACCTGGATGTTTGGAGGCCGAGCGGTCCCTCTGTGAACTGAATGTCCTGCTGATGTTGAAGCTCACTGTTTGTTGAGACGAGCCTTATTAGATCAAACCAGCTCCCTTTTGGTTAATTTTGGCTGACGTTATCTTGCCAGTTGAAGTTTTTAGTTGTAGGAAAATAAAATCAAAGCTAGTTTTAAGGTCATGATTATACGTGACGCGGACTTGAGTCCATGAATTTCATCCGTGTGGATGTCCAAATGCCCGCCTGTTTTTTTTTTACTGCACAGAATTTACATAACAGTGCACCAACTACACGTGTCCCAGGCGGCAGACTTCAAGCAGCCTTCACAGGAGTATAACAGGACTGACTGCTTGACTGTCGGGTCTCCAGCTGTCGGTATTTGTGTCCGTCGGCCAGCTTAATGTGACCTTAACCTGTTCAACTGAAAAACCAAACTACACTGGACACGCTGAGCTCGACCTCACACTACCCAAAAACCAAAAAGATGAACTCAGTCCTTCTCATAGTTTATCCATAAAGGCCGGTGTTCACTTACAGGCGTGTGACACCATCATACAGCTTAAAGCAGGGGTGTCAAACTTATGGGCCATGGGCCAGAATCACCCCACTGCAAACGGCTTTGGGAAATGTGAAGGAGGTCATAGATTTTGGACTTTGAACTGTGTTTCAGATGAAAACCTCCTTCGGGACCATCGACGTACACCAAAGTAACAGAATAAACAGTCAAATATCAGGTACTCTTCAATCTACTGCAGAAATTCCTTTGCTTTATTGTGATTTCACATGTTTTAGCGTCTGTGATCAAGAGAGAAATGGGTCTATAATAATTAATATATACATTCTTATCTTTACCTTAATAGTGTGAAACAGGCTTCGTAATGACTGAGGGAGAGATCCTAGTTTAAAGCAGTCAGTGTGGGTTGGACTAAGCTGTGCAGACAGTAATGTAAAGACGTGTTTGTAAAATTCCAAAAGGAAACAATTCCGATCTTAACATTTGCCAGATCAAAGCTATGGCTGAGGACACTTCCAGCTGATACATGGGTTCATGCAACCCTGCTTTAAGTTCTGGTGGAATTTCAGGAATGTTAAGTTTGGCTAGAAAGTCATTAATTGTGTTGCAGTTGGTTTGTGATCCTGAGGTGTAGAGCTCTGAGTAAAAGTCCTTTAATACATCGCCAAAAGTTGGTTCTGTTCATCTGGACGTCCAGATGATTTACTTACCTGGATGATTGAGCATGCATCAGGATGTTCCTGAATACATGATTCACTTTTTCATGAGCCGTGAAAGTTTAAGAATACCTGGCCCTAGATACCTTAAGAAGACTTGGCAGTTATCTATCAGGTTTGTCGCCGTTCAGTTGAGTAGGTTGTAAGTAGGTCAAGCCTCGTTTTGAGTTCAACATGCTTTTTAAAAATGGTCTGTTTAAGAGCAGACTGCTCATCGGCCTCCTTAACTTGTTGCATTAACCTATTTCATTCATGAGCGGCTTGTTTTTGCTGAATAAGTAGTAATTTGGCCTTAAAGGCATCCCATACAACAAGGCTGGAAGTCTCTGGGGAGGAGTTAGTAGCAAAGCAAAAGCCTCATCTTCTGTCATTATACAGAAGGGTTGAGTCGAAATCCCGTTGTAGGTGGGTGTGATTGGCACAGGAGTGGACCTGCTGCAGGCATTAAGTGTCAGTGACAGCGTAAACGATTCTCCAATACGTGTGGTACACGTGTGAGAGGTCTCTCTTGGTAGGATGTGAAGGACGCCACGCGTCACACAATCCATATTCAGATACAAAGGCTTGAATGACTGATGCAGATTTGCCAACTCCAGGCCTCGAGAGCTGAATCAAAGGATTAGTTCATCACCAGGCCTCTGGAGAACTTCAAGAAGTGTTGAGGAGGTAATTTAGCCATTTAAATAAGCTGTGGTGGATCAAGGACGCATCTAAAACCTGCAGGACGCCAGAACTGGGTCTAACCAACAATTAAAATCATCCCCCGGGATGAGAGAGTACTTATTTAAGGCAGGTTTGAAGAGAGTCTCGTCATCTCTGTTCGGAGCATAAACATTTACTAGAGCGACCAAAGTGTTGCACAATTTCCCACTGACTATAACAACTGTGCAGATTTGTGTGCTACAACAACCCGGGCCTCAAAGGGGATATTCTCGACAATCCTATCGTGCTTTAGCCTGGAAACGTGAGTGGAAGCACCGGCACCTCCACCGTGGGAGGACACGTCCAGTATTTTTACTTTTCAATTTTTAATGAATATTTACTGCATACCTAGGATGTTTGTGGATTCCTGGGGATGACTAAAGTATCTACTTAATCTGTCTAACGTAATCTGAATAGTGTTTGTTTTTTCTTGTATGACGACTCAGTGTGTGGTTAAACGTTTTCATGCTGACATGAAGGGGAGTTTCACCGGTCTGCCCTACTTAAGGTCAAAGTGGGCAGCATGTGGCCCACGATGTGAAACGAGTCTGACATCCTTGTCTTAAAGGGTTGCATTAACTTGTAACGACTTTAAAATCACAAAAATGTTGTGTTATGAATGTGTCGTAACAATATCATAGACTTAAACCTCTCTTGGGAGTCATCTTAAGAATCCTGTGATTTGGATATTTGAGTCCTCAGTGGAGGAAAGGTCTCGTTTACTATCTGCGTACATGTGGGCAATAATGCATTGAGTATTTAAAGCATGTAAAAAAAAGAGAAGAGAAAAGTTGCATAAATCACATTTAAAGGAAGTGTGCAGGGTTTGCCCCTGCTTACTTGTGATTTAGGAACCAGCTGTTAAACAGTGCGTCGCTGCGTCTGCTTGAACAGGTCAAAACGAGTTGCGTGAAGTCGTCGTTTCAGCGGCGTTACAAAGCTGCACGGTCTTTTCTCGTGAGCAGGGGAGAGGCTGGTGTTTACTATTGTCTGCCGAAGGGTGGTTTTGTTTCACTGTGGTTTTGGTCGGAGGTGACCGTCGCTGGCTTTAGAAGCCGGGGCGCTCTTGTTTCCACCCCGCGCTCTGTATGAGACTGACACAAGCACACGAGCTCGAGTTTCCTGCCGTGTTGTTTCTGTTGATGTTTAGTTTGGAGTCTGAAGCTCCCACATGTTCCGACCAAACCAGAAAACATGGGAAATCCCCAGATTCCTGCTTCTGTCTTTGTCTCGCTGACATTAAAACTATATGAAAGCTGATTAAAGAGATCCAGACTTTCAGACACAGGTCAGAACAGGAAGTGTTCGTTATAAAAAAAAATCATATGAGCTCATTTGTTTTCTGTACGTAGTCAAAACAGTTGCGTACGAGCTGAGAAGGACACGTTTTTTCTTGATGTAGAATCTGAATCTGAATAAAAATGATTCATTTTTGGACACAATGGGCTAAAAGAAGTTTATTTCAGTCACGCTTTGCTCTCTGCCCTTTAACTGAGTACATACAAAAGACGGACGTAGAACTTTGACAGAACCTCCTGGTTTGGGAAACGCTGGTTTAACGCCTGGCATTTTGACTTCCGCCATATTGGTTTTTTTGAAGCTTGATCTTTTCCTTCCTGGTTGTCTTCTTCTTCTTCTTTTTTTTCTTAATCTTTTTGATCTAAAGCCCAAGATTGTCTTCTTACTCTTGTCTTTCTTGGTCGTCTTCTTCTTCTTCTCCTTCTTCCTAAGTCGTGGTTACTGTGCGGCAGTGATTCACGCAGTCTCGTAAACTTGATGTTGTCAAAACACCTTTTCTGCCGTCATCGCAGCAGCCGATGGTTTTTGACTCTGTTTTAAAGTCGAGGGATCTTTGGAGGAGCTGCAGCTTTTGTTGCTTCAGCGTTGGCTGATGCTCAGTTCGTCATGTTATGCTACGTGTGGAGAAGAAGCATTTAAAAAGAACAGAAGGTGACTGCCGGTGAGATCGGAGCGCTCCCGGGCAGACCAGTGGTACACCGAGCGCCGTAACGTAAGGACAACATGGGCTCATATGCATCAGCTGGGTGTACGGTAGGCATGAATGAGATGAAGTCACTGACACAAATGAGGAAGTGTTCCTCCCACTCGCCGTGTTTGATCTGTGGGTCGTGTTAGAGAGATGTTGATGATGGTGAGTTTGCATGTTGAGGCTGCAGAGTGGGAAAACCCCTCCAGCTCTGGCAGGACCAGTGGGACGATGACTAGTCTGACTCACTCGACTCACCCGCTCCGTCTCTCTGTTTTTTTTAAATTGATAAGGCATCTGTCACCTTCACTGCCTGCGTCCCGTGGTGTCATGCTCTGTGTACGTACTCTGCTCTAATGTGTGCTCGTGAAGTTCCCCTGAAGTTTCCACAAGAGTTTTTGTTTTTCTAAACGACTGACTTTTCATGCCTGTAGTTTCTTTAATATTTCTAAGGAAGTTTTCTGGATAAAATTGGAATTTCCCTTTAAGGTTCTCCCAGTGATGAACATTATACACCTTTAAGACTTTAAAGGTTTTTTTTAAACTCGAGCAGACTTAGGAGAGATCTACTCAAGCAGCTTAAGCCACAAATTATTTTTGTGACTGATGATGGTGTTAATAGTGGAACGAGGTAAATCCATGTGCCCTGAGTCATTCCTGCTTTCATGAACATCAAGTTTTATTCAAGAGGATCTGATAGCAGCGAGTGATCGACTCACTGAGTCAATCATCGAGGCTGACAGGTGCTTTACCTGGCACAGGATCATCCATGCCACAAAGTTTTGAAGAATAAAACCAGATTTGAAGCTGCAGCTTCATGAAGCCAGATGTTGAGTTTAATCAAAAACAGCTGCAACAAAAAGTGAGGAAACGGCCGGTTTATTCCTTAATACCAACATTAAAGTGTTTTATGCATTTTATTTATGCTCGATGCATGAAATCCACTGGAATAAAAAACACTGTGATAGAAATATTAGCGGCCTGCAGTGTGTGATGAATGTGGAGCGCTCACGGATGTGTTTCACGTTGGAGAAGAAAACAGGAAAATGTCTGAGCGCGTGTTAACCACAGGCCTTATTTCAGGCGAATCAAACTTGTAGAAACGGTGAGTGCAAAATGCAAACTCATTCAGAAAGTTTATTTATTCAGATCAGAAAACTCCCTTTATTTCCCTCCCCGCTGCCTCAGCCCGGCCACAGCGCACACGCCGGGACAACTTGGTGAATGTTTGGATTTACTAAGTGTCTGAACCAACTTTGGCATCATTACCGTAAAACAAACATCCCCAGTAGCTGCACGCAGACTTCATCCCACAGCTGCTTTTCCTCACAATATTCCTCGAGACTCCGATAAACACTCGGAGCTCCTGCACGGATCGGATCTGTGCTCCGAGCGCTTTAGTTTTCTGACATCAGATGAAGTTTCAGCAAAATCTTCTGCTGGCCCGGACCTGTCCGAGAGCTCTCTGCAAACCACACACACACAAACACACCTCTGCTGTGTTTCATGTCTGTTGGGAATTTCCTCTCCTTGACACCCACATGTAATTACAAGGAAGTGGAGTTGCGTCACAAACAGGAAAGGTGCCGAGTTTCAGCTCGCAGATGAAAGCTCTGCATCCAGAGGTGTAATATCTGCGTTCGCGCCCACTCTGGCCCAGAAATACTGACATATTTAACCCTTTGTTGTTCGCTCGTGGTCGCACAGCGCTGCTGCACAGACTACAGGCTGCCTCAGCGGGTAAAACTCATCAGGTACAGAGAGACCGAAACAAAAACACATTCGGTCGTTGGATTTAAATTACTGTCGTCATTTTACACTCGGAGGCACCACTTTGAATTTTCCACAGCCTGTTGGTTCATGACATTTCATATTTGTGGTGATGTAGATTAATCCCGAGCTTCACTTTCATCGGTTATCAGACGTTATACGTCTGCTCACTTGACTTTTCTGCTTCTTTATGGGGACTGAGAGTCTTTCATATTTATCGAGGACAAACCTCCAGAGCTGAAAGCTAAAGCTGGTGTGGAAGTGTTCGAACATTCCCCACAGAGCAGCTTGGTTTGGTCTCTGTGGATAGGTTCCTTCTTCATCACGATTCTCTCATCCCAACCAGTCGCAGCAGATGGCCCCGCCCCTCTCTGAACCTGGTTCTGCAGGAGGTTTCTTCCTGTTAAAAGGGAGTTTTTCCTTCCCACTGCCGCCAAAGTGCTTGCTCATAGGGGGTCATATGTTTGTTGGGTTTTTCTCTGTATGTATTATTGTAGGGTCTACCTTACAACATAAAGCCCCTTGAGGCGACTGTTGTTGTGATTTGGCGCTGTATAAATAAAATCAAATTGAATTGAGTGGGTGAGTTGGGGCGTGGCTACGTTGATTGACAGATGCCAGATGGATAGATACTGAGGAAAATTCTGTTACGGCAGCAGGATGATGAATAAAAATGGTGCCATCCACAGTAAACAGGCGCATAGTGAGGGCCTTTTACTGCCAGAGATGCAGAACATTTACACTTGTTAAAGATGCTCCACCCCTATATTTATTTGGAATTTCTATTTATAAAAGACTCAATTAGAGGAGATGAGGTTTCAGGTGAGTACATAATAACAAATTATCTCTTCCCCCGGCATTCACAAGCTTAAATCTCGACCTTCACAAGAGACAGAAGTTAAACTAAATCAAACCAACTCCTCCTAATACGCCTGCTCCAATGAGTGAAATCAAGCGCTCCCAATGACATTTAATATGTAAAATAACCAAGCCCTTTGTCTCAGTGTGGTCCAATATGGGGTCACCAGGAATGTAGGTCCTGTGTTTAATATTTGGTCCTCCAAAGGGGACTGGACCCAGCCCTGCAACAACCCAGGAGGCAGCTGAAACTGTTTAACTGGTTGTATCAGCTGACCTTTCAAAATAAGAGAGAGCAGATTGTCCATCATTAGATGCTTAAATGTAAAAATCAGTGCTTACATAAACATGAGTGCTCAGGTTTCATTATGGGAATTGGCATTGCACATACTGCCCTCCTCTCTGCAGTTTAGCTTCATCGGGAGCAGTGAAGGCTGATCACTGAGCGCTTCTCTGCAAACTCCACTTGGCTGCTTCACCGTGCTGGGAACATCAGAGACCTCAGGTAGTTAGTGTGAGCGTGTTTGAACCAGGAAACCATCAGACAGCAATGCTCGCTGTGTTTCTAGGAACTGGGTTTGTCTGCCAGAGCGCTTCGAGCGGCCCACAGCACCGGGAAGAGGAAGTGGGCTCGTGTTTATTTACTGCTGCAACGTTCCTGCAGGCAAATGTCTGCAGCAACATCATTTGTACATGCACACGTGTGTGCACGGTAGAAACGGGAACAGATTTCCTTTCCGCAAACTCAGTTTACCTCAGAGTGCAATTAGATAGAGAGATAACTTTTAATTTAGGGCGTGGAGAAACCTCAACGACAATGTGAAGGAAATCATAACGAGAGAAAAAGCTACAAGTTGAAGTTTTACTTCCTCTGAAGGAATCTTACAGATTGTTTGGTTTTGGTTTGGCAGATTAAGAAATGCACTCTCAGTTTTTGTAGTTCCGGAACAGGAACAGTTATCTGGATTCAGGCTTGAATGTCTTAAATGTGACTTTGAGAAGGATCCGCGGTTCCTGACCTGATCACAGATAGAGTTTTTTTTATCAGAGATAAAATGTTTCGTAGCTCATTCAAAGTTTAGCTGCTTTCACACTGTACGAAATCTCCACTGATGTGTGTGCTCAGACTGAACGAGCTTTCAGCCACGCCTCTAATGACTCGGCAGTATTCTCAGGTATCGATCAGCTCCAGCTGGCAGTGCGATGCCTTCACACGTGTCTATAGGTTTCTATAAGTTACTATGTTGCTGTTGAATTTGGTGCAGCAGCTCTTTGGAACAGAAGGATGCACACTCGTTAAAAGTGTGCAGGGTTTTTTTTTTTTAAATTTCACTGGAAATATGGTTATTGCAGGTTTCCTTGAAAAGCTGTGAAATAATTGGAAGGCTGTGTCCCCCCATACAGTTGGGACTGACTCACTTTTGCAGTCTGAATTGGACTTTAGAAGAAATGCAGGTTTTACTTCAGGGAAAACTTCAGTTATATTTCTCTAACCTCGTCTCTTCGGTATAAATATAGGTATAAATGAGGCATTAATGAACACCTGTGTGTTTCACAGCTGAAACGCATAAGCTTCAGATTTGTTTTTATTTTACAGAATCTGTTTAATGTAATCACCTGATAGAGATCAGCGTGCTTTCATGTTTCTGTCTGATGTCCGGACAGGGGATGAAAACACGTCTTTGCGAGATCCGTTAAAAAGTAGGTGAAGCGGCGTGAAACTGCGTCCGCTGACGTTTGGCTGGTATCGTGAGTCATCCGTACCAGGAGAAAGTTTTTTCTGAACCGCAGCAGAGAAGCGCCGAGGGCAGAAAAATCCAAAATGCCCTGAATCTGTCACCGTGAGTCATCTCTGGATCTCTGAATGACTTCTCTGAAACCACATCCATCCAGTCTGACCTCTCCCTCATTTGACAGACTCTAACAATCCACACCGAGCGTCCTTCAGCACAGTCACTGTTTAAGGTTCAGCAGAAGCGCATTTCCTCTCAGACTGAGTGTGTTGGCGATAAGCTGGTCTCCTGATTCGAAGACCAAAACATGGCAAAGATTATTTTCATGCATCAGCGACAGATGACAGATGAAGTTCCCTCTGTGATCCAGAACTTTGCAGGATTCAGAAAAACTCCTAAACTTGATCTGATTGGCATCATTTCTCCATTTCACAGCCAGGAGCCACATTCAGATGTGATTTATAAGAATATTAGAATATCAGAGCTGGAAGGCGAGTCTGGGATTGAATTGTAGGTTCATCAGCTGATCCCACGTGCTGATATGAGCCTGGAAAGTTTACCCATAATGCACTTTTTGAAGTTTTCTCCAGTGGATTATGGAGATCAGATCATCCAGGGTCCCATCAGTGGTGTCTGCTGCTCTGCCTCACAGACATTAATCTGCTGCAGTTCAGACTGTCGTAGATCCATCGCACTGATGCTCACAGCAGGTTATAGTGAGCCTGGTTTAGTCTTAACACTGTGAGTCTTGGAGTAAAGTTGCAGATATTTATGGTGGTTATCTGTGCGTGTGTTTCAGATCTGTAACTACCAGGGTCAGGCCCGGGTGGTGGTCCAGCTGGTGACGGCGCTGACCGCCGTCCCTCACCTGCACGCTCACAGTCTGGTGGGAAAACAGTGCGATAAAGGAATCTGCATCGCTGACCTGCAGTCCAAAGACTCCACCATCAGGTCTGCATCTCTCTCACACACACACGCAGTGAAGCCCGTAAAACGATCGTATGTGACGCTCAGTTTATTTCTCATAGTTTCCCGAACCTGGGGATCCTCCACGTGACGAAGAAGAACGTGGCAAAGACTCTGGAGGAGCGGATGATCGAGGCCTTTAAGCTGGGATACAACTGCGGGGTCTCCATCCACCCCGACATCGACAGTGTTCAGGGGGAGGTCAGAGTCCCCCGAGAAATCACAGGTGAGTGAGACACATAACAAAGTTTAAATTCGGGATGTTTTATCTGTTTCATTGTTGACTCTCGCCCTCCTCTCTCTGTCTTCAGAGCACCACCTCAGTGTGATCAGAACTGCTGCCTCTTCTCAGGCCAAAGAGATGGACCTCAGCGTGGTTCGGCTCATGTTCACGGCGTTCCTCCCCGACAGCGACGGCGGCTTCTCCAGGCGGCTCGAGCCCGTGGTGTCCGAGCCGATCTACGACAGCAGTGAGTCCAGGCATTTCTAATCTTCTCCCTCCAGCAGGAAGGTTTGCAGGTCTGTCCACGATGCGTTTAGGGCTCGGAGGAAAGTGTAACTTTGACTGTTTTTATCTCGTGAGATCTGCTTTGAAGGTACCGCCTGAGTCTTTGAACCACATGAAAGATGTTTCGTTTTCGCTTCAGTCCCATTTTGTGCTCGCTCGCGGTGTCGCTCTCAGTCTCATTTTTTCCACCTGCAGCTCGACCTAAAACCTGAGCAAACTTTACAGATGTGCGAGATAAGATTCTGGTTGCTGCACTTTGTCCCTGAGGTAGTGACAGTCTGTGTAATGCTACAACGGAGATTTATTGAAGAGCCCGCCACACAAACCAGAGAAACGGTTTGTGTGGCGGGACTTTTTGCACGTGTACTTAAAGATGAGGAGATGAAGATTATTAAGGTTTGCAGAGGCAGTTTGCTGCCATTTCCTGTACTTCCCTTTAGTATTGGATCTGTTTCACATTACTGAAATGTCCGACTGAATGACCGGTGATTATTGCGAATCTGACAGATCTGAAACAAGCTGGATGTAATGCAGTTGGTTCCCCACAAAATTCTTTCCTTTGACTTTAATAAAGGCCTGCAGCCTCACCAGGCATGCAATAAAAAAAGAGTGAGGTTTGGTCATAATGCTCCTCCAAGTTCTGCAAATCCTGCAGGTCAGCTGTTCCACATTTCGGCTGTACAAACATCAGACTTACCTGCTAAGTTATTGCTAATGCTAATGCTAATAAGGTTGTGTTGATTATTGAAATGATAAAGCTGCTCATAAATTAGTGCTCTTTGGGGCACAGGTGTAGACCACCTGGTTGAGTCCTTGCTCTCCTGTCCATAAAAGCCAAAACTAAAAAAAAATGAATCCATTATTTGGAGCTTGTCCTCAAAACTTTCCCCTTTCCTTTCATCAGCTCTAATCTTGTCATTGTAACCTGACCGTGTGTAATAATAATAATAATGGATTGGATTTATATAGCGCTTTTCAAGGCACCCAAAGCGCTTTACAATGCCACTATTCATTCACTCTCACTCACATTCACACACTGGTGGAGGCAAGCTACGGTTGTAGCCACAGCTGCCCTGGGGCAGACTGACAGAAGCAAGGCTGCCATATCGCGCCATCGGCCCCTCTGGCCAACACCAGTAGGCGGTAGGGTAAAGTGTCTTGCCCAAGGACACAACGACCAGGACAGAGAGCCCGAGGATCGAACCTTCCGGTTACAGATACGCTTCCCAACCCCCTGAGCCACAGTCGCCCCAGTGAACAACCCTTCAACCGGTCGTAGCACACACCTGCAGGTGTCACCGACAGATTGAATTAAAGCCCACAGAGAAACGTGTTAGATGTGCACACCGAGCTGCACACGGACTCCACGCCCACTTCAGTTTGCTCCGATCAGTTTTAAGAAAAATGAAAACGGTTTTTAAAGTGAAGCTTTGAGTCTTGGTCTGCGCTGAGAGATGATCATGTGTGAAGTTTGGTGTTGGACCGTAGATTCGATGGATCATTGGTTCCTACATACTGAGCCTCAGCTCCAGGCCTCATGTTTCGGTCTGAAGTGTTGAAAGTTTATGAAGTTTGTCATTTATATGTGTTGGATTTGTGGTTTGAAAATGTTAAATGTAGAGAAACAGCTGAATAAAGCGACTGGTCGGAATCGGAGGATCGCTCTGGACTGAAGATCGGCGCTTGCGTCTCGTCAGGCCGCTCGGTTTCGTTTCCCTCTTCCTGCTGAAGCTGCTTCGCTCTCTGTGCTGCGCTTCCTCTCAGAGGACTGAACTCGACTCCGAGTTCATCGTTTCAGCCCCGCTCTGCACTTTCATTTTACCGGCAGGAAACATTTCACACACTTTTCTCTTCTTGCTTTCTCTCTTTCTCTTCTTTCACGCTTTTACTTTTGGTTTTTGGACTTATCATTTTTTTAATTGCTAGACTTTCCTTTACCAGTTGCAGTAGACCCGCAGCGTTCAGGGTTCAGGCCAGCTTCAGTGTAATAGTAGTGAGCAGGAGTGGATCACCTGTTTAATATGCTACAGCGTGCCAGCGTTTGCTGTGCATCTGCAAGCTGCTTTGAAACCCACCTCCACCTCAGCTCCTTTTCATCCAGTTTCCACTTCCTGCGTTCTGTATGAGTCCTGCTGTCCTGTCCTGTCCTCTCCTCTTGCAAACCTGTCCACAGTCATGGACGTACCTAAACTACCAGGCCCTGTCCTGACGGTGACTGCAAACTTCACAACTTCCTGTTGACTTTGTCTAAGGGAAGCGGCGCGTCTGTGATCTATTTTAGCATCTGTGGACACGTGCTCAGTGCCTCTATTTGATCTTACAGTGTGCTGTGGTTTGAAGACCTCAGCCTGTCCAGCACAGACAGGAACCCGTTCACAGCCCCCGTAACTTTGTTTTACAATTACACTTAAAACCCTTCATGGTGCCTTTTCTGGCCCTGATCTCGAACACAAACCTTTGAGTGATGTAAAAGTGTGGTTACTTTACCTTAGAGTGATGGTGCAAATAAAAAAACTCCCCTTTGAAGATGCGTAGCTCTTGAGGAAGCCTCGGGTAGGTAGATCTCTGACAGCAGCTGTTTCTCTTTTCGCCCTCAGAGGCTCCGAACGCCTCCAACCTGAAGATTGTGAGGATGGATCGGACCGCCGGCTGCGTGACCGGAGGAGAGGAGGTCTACCTGCTCTGCGACAAAGTCCAGAAAGGTGAGCTTTTCCTGTTTTCTGTTTTCTGTTTGACACATATAAGGTCGGGTGCGGGACGCTCATATTAAACATGGACGCAGAAGAAGCACAAAGGGGGAGGAGCTAAAACACGGCATGCAGAGCTGCTGCAGTAAACAGCTGGAAATGAGCAGGGCTGTTTGGAAGGCTGGTTCTGGTTTTTAAAGCATCTCGGAGCAAACATGCATGCAGGTTATTTTAAGGGCTGCTAAAAAGTCTCTCAAGTAGTGATTTTTTTTTCTTTTTCACTGAACTTTATTTGATGACGTTTCCGTGCAGTTGAGTGTAAGTGAGGTGAATCTGAGCAGTTTTTCCTGGTTGAAGCTGTGTCAGTGTTGTTGGAGGAAGTCCTGCTTCAGGGAATTCCCCTCCAACGTACAAATCCCACAGGAGGAAGAGTTGGATTCGGGCTGCCGCCCGCTCCGCTTCCAAGGTTTCTCTGAGAGAACCGATGTGCTCTGAGATCACGGTGGTCTGGCCTCCAGCAGCGGGGCAATGTTATTAATTATCAGTAGTCTGGTCCGGATCTCGTTATGTTGATGATTCTCCATGACGTACACTGCACAAAAGGTGAAAACCAGGATTACCCCTGAGAGCTGATTTTAAGCCACGTGAACAAAGGTCGATCTTTATGCAGTGCATCAGAGCTAGAGATGCTCCCAAGGCCTGAAAGCGAACTATGAAACCATGGTGACCTGATGTTTGTGTTTGCAGATGACATCCAGGTTCGGTTCTATGAGGAGGATG
Organism: Neolamprologus brichardi; assembly: GCF_056152115.1. Lineage (NCBI taxonomy): Eukaryota > Metazoa > Chordata > Actinopteri > Cichliformes > Cichlidae > Neolamprologus > Neolamprologus brichardi. Next base: position 9,002,825 of record NC_142105.1, on the reverse strand, counting down.
ACTCGGGTCTCACCTGGGAGGCTCTGGGAGACTTCTCCCCCACAGACGTTCACAGACAGGTGAGCATTCGAGCATTCCTGCATTCGGAGCTGCTACTTTGAACTGCAGGTGTTGGGAGTGTCATTAACCGTGCCCGTTACTGCACCGACAGTTCGCCATTGTATTTAAGACGCCGAAGTATCGAGACCAGAACCTGCAGAAACCGACGTCTGTGTTCGTCCAGCTGAAGAGGAAGTCTGACAACGAGACCAGCGAGCCTAAACCCTTCACCTACCACCCCCAGATCTTAGGTAGGTCACATGACCCCGCTCTTCCTCTGGAGTTGGCCAGAAATGAGTCAACTCAGGTAATGCGTTACCTGCAGGTCCCTAATACTCCTCTCAGGCCTTTATCTCTTCTTCTTCCCCCACAGCCTGATTTTACTTTTACTTTCAACAAAAAGAAAATGAATAAAACTCCAAATTATTAAAAAAAACACTGGAACGATTACAAGCAAATCAGCTGGAAACATTAATAAATAGCAGTGGAAAATTTCAATATTTATATTAATGTTTTTACTATCTGTGTCCCAACACTGCCCCCTGCTGTTTGATCATCCATCACCTGATTGATTTATTAACGATTTTAAATGTGGGATGCCACAGAGGTTAGCATGGCGTGAAGACGTGTGTGTTTTTAGACAAAGAGGAGGTGCAGAGGAAGAGGCAGAAGACTTTACCCAACTTCCAGGACTTCAGTGGTCATGGAGGAGGAGGTCTATACAGAGGAGGAGGGGGAGGTCCGGCTGCTGGAGGAGGACCTGGATCCACAGGTAGAGTCTGTGTTCTGGTCTGCTCTGCGGTTTAACACATACCTGAGGGTGACGTTATGTGATGTCATCATTAATCTCTGTGTTTGGGTGGATTTCCCTCAGGATACCCAGGATACCAGGGCTTCACTACCTACAACTATGGAGGAGGAGGTGGAGGAGGAGGAGGTTTCTCCACAGGGTACTCAGCGGGTCTGGGAGGAGGTGGAGGAGGGATCAAACACGGTGAGGAGCTACGATGAAGTAGTAGAGCCACTCAAAGTAACTTAGGAACTGGGAGAGGTTGAAATAATCTATGATAATCTATAATACAAATAAAGTAACAGATTTAGGAGCGTGACCTTTTAACCTTTAACCTAGATAGGAGGAAGAAATAAATCATGACTCTGTAATCTCGGATAAAAGCCAAGAAAAGTTTTGGAAGTCATTAATATTATTAGTGATATTATGTGAAATTTAGGTGACATCTAAGACAATCTAGTTAAAAACAGATTATAAAATCTCCATTTATGAGAAAATTCCATCTCTGAGATTATAAATCTGTAAATTTATGTGGAAAAACTTGAAAATCATCTGAGAAAACACAACAAACGCTGTTTGTTTAAAGCCTCTCAGAGCGGCGCCGCAGACAACGACGGGGACGACAATGACCCGGATGACGACTCGCCATCAGGAGCCGTGCTGCGAGCTCCAGCCCGGCCCGAAGCCATGGAGGTCAGGGAGAGGAGCGAGGAGGGAGGGGTCAGTGTGGAGCCTGAAGCAGAGAGAGGTAAACGTTATTCTAAATTTGGCGGAAGAGTTTGTTTTTCCCGCCTCGGTGTTAGACCTCTGACGCTGCTGCTTTCTGGTGACACCGGGGGATTATTTCCTGCGTGGCGCTCCCGGGTCCACTCAAAGATGCTCAGATCACACTGACGGCATCAGAAAGCTCAGGATAAATTCAGTTTTTACGAAGCGTTTAGGCGTTCCACACATCCGATCAAGTCTTTCTTTCTCCTTCAGAGTTCGACGCCAAGGAGCAGCTGGATCAGGTGATCAACAGACTGCTGGAGGCCATCTTTCAGTACTCGGTTACGGCTGACTCGGCGTACCTGCTGGCTCCACAGCGCTCCCTGATGGCCGCGCAGGATGTAAACGGAGACACGTCAGTAAATGCATCGTGATGATCAGATGTGCGCACATTAAAAGTTTTTATTCGGCCGTGTAGTGACGCCTCCTTTTTCTCTTCTCAGCGGGCTCCATTTGGCTGTTCTCCACAACCAGCAGGAGGCGCTGAAGAGTCTGACGCAGGTGGTGTCTGCCCTGCCCGGAGAGGAGGTGCTCAACATGAGGAACCGCCTGTACCAGGTGTGGAGCTCGTCGTCTCCAGCCTTACAGAGCTGAAAGCTTCAGGTCACAGAGCTAAAGCACCTTCCCTCTGTTCCCCAGACTCCTTTGCACCTGGCCGTTATCACGCAGCAGAAGGAGGCAGTGGAAGCGCTGCTGCTGGCTGGCGCCGACCCAACGCTGACGGATCGTCACGGCAACACAGTGCTGCACCTGGCAGCTCAGCATGAGGGAGAAGGGATGATCCAGTTTTTACTGCAACACAGAGAGCTGAGAGAGCTGCTGGACCAAACCAACACAGCAGGTACACACACACACACACACACACACACACAGAAAAACACATTTTTCTTGTATTATAGGGGAAATGAGTCTTGGTGAGTTTTCAGGTTTAACAGACAGACAAAGACACGGGCACGTCAGAGAGCCTGATCAACTGTACACTTCCTGTTATCCTTGAAAACTTCCCAGAGTTACTGAATGGAAATATCCTGAATAGCTTCACAGTCGAGTCCATAAACGTCACCAAATGTGCGGCTCCAGCAGGGTTTTGTGGAGTTCGTGTTGTTTGATGAAGGTCGGTGTCATCGATCTGCGAGTTATCCCTAAATAACTTTGGTGTTTTAGCACGATAACTTGAATCTGTAAAATCAGAAAGTCGAGGTAACAGCGACTGTTTTTGTAAGATTCCTGTTTTTGTCAAAGAGACAGTGCGGGGGTGTGGTTTTATGTATTGCTGTGTCAGACGTTATCGTTACTGTCATCTCATTTGAAAACCTACCGGTAAACATGTTTGCAGGTCTGTGTGCGATCCACCTGGCGGTTCTGGTCAACCAGCTGTTTTCTCTCAGGGAACTGCTGGAGGGCGGGGCCAATGTAGAGGTCCAGGAACGCAGCTGTGGTCGAACGGCCCTCCATCTCGCCACCGAGACTGACAATGTATCGCTGGCGGGCTGCCTGCTGCTGGAGGTACGCCTGGGTTATTGGGCAGACTGGGAGCTAACAACCAATCAGAGCAGAGACCTTTGCTGAGGATTTGCTGTCTCAGCATCAGAGCTGCAGCAAATTATTATCTCGTTAATAAAGTGGTTACACATTCATATAGATGCTGATGTTCTCTCTCTCCTTGATTTGACTTTAACTGATGAAGGATCAGATGACGACCAGCGGTGGGCGTCTCAGTGCTGAGGAATCTTTGTGTGATGTAACTTCACCTTTGAGTCGCCTTTGCATGAAGTGCTGTTTGTGTGTTTCTGCCATCAGGGAAACGCCAGGGTGGACTGCTGCACTTTTAATGGCTCCACCCCCCTCCACATCGCTGCGGGTCGAGGCTCTGTCAAGCTCACGGCTCTCCTCATGGCTGCAGGTAGATTTTTTATTTAAGCTCAGAGTTCTTTTGTTCACCAGGAGCTCATTTACTAGCATCCGCCTGAGGCCCCATCATTTCTAACGGCTTCCTTTCTGAAGAGGAGGAAGCCTGTGAGACGTCCTGATCTCATGTTTAATAAGTTCGTGTTTGGGTCTTTTCAGGTGCAGACCCACAGAAGGAGAACTTTGAGCCACTGTTCTTCAGGGAGGAGGATGAGGAGGAGAGCTGTGAAAAGGAGAGCGAAGATGAGGAAGAAGATGAAGGGTACATCCCAGGGACAACTCCCTTCAACATGGCTGCAACCCCTCAGGTACACGTAGCTTCTGAGCCTCTGGTGAACCTCACAACACGAAGCAGATTAATGAACCCGCAGGTGTGTGTTTGCAGGTTTGGGATCTTCTGAACGGCAAAGAATACAAACCAAAAACACCTCAAACGGCCTTCGTCCCTCCTCAAGGTGAGCTCCTCCCCACACGTGGACACTTTATTACCCTGTGATTGACCACCGTGTTAGACGTGGTTCATTGTTTCATAACCACGAAATACAAAATCGTGACATCGGCGCATCGGTTTGCTGATGAAATGTTTGCGTGTGTAGGCGACCTGGCGAGCCTGGACACAGAGGTGAAGCAGGCGCTGTGTGGCACTCTGGAGAGTGAAGGATGCTGGGAGAATCTGGCTCACAGTCTGGGTCTCGGGATCCTCAACACGGCCTTCAGGCTGAGCCCCTCCCCCGCTAAAACCCTGCTGGACAGCTACGAGGTAACGCACACACACAACACACGATCTCACACACTCCGACACACACTCCAGCATCTGAGTGTTCTCAGAAACCTGGGAAACGCCCCCTCGAGGATTTTGTGGATAAACTGCTTCCCGTCTCGCCTGCAGGTTTCCGGTGGAACGATCAGGGAGCTGCTGGCTGCTCTGAGGTCAGTCGGCGAGTGCAGAGCGCTGAGCGTCCTGGAGGAGGCGCTGCACGAGAGCGAGGAAGCGCCGGCCACCAGCGCAATGAGTGGTGAGCATGCGCACGTAACGTGCACGCAACACCGACTGCCAAGTCACATGACCACGAGTCACTGAGCTGCGTTTGTGTTCGCAGGCGAGCTTCTGTGCGCTCGGGTTCAGGAACTGAAAGTGGACACTCGAATCGACAGCGGGGTCTGCGACAGTGGGGTGGAGCTTTCCACGGCGTAATGATCTGATCGGTCCACCTCCAGCTGAGTCCATCCATCCACCCGTCGTCCCTCGACTCGCTCTGGACCGAGTGCGACGCTCGTCCTCGTGATGGGTTCAGGGCTGAAAGTTTCTCTGAGCTTTTTAAACCAGTTTGTAAAAAAAAAAAGGGTCAAAAGAAAACTTGATTGTAGCGCGTGAAAACAGTCAAACTCAACTTTTACTTTTTTTTGTTTTGTTTTGTTTTTTTTGGCCACGACACTCCAGCAAAGACGGGGAGCAGCTTCTGTTCCCGCGGAGCCAATAAAGGAAAAACATACCAAAAATCCCCCCCCGCCTTGGTAAGCTGACGTCTCCTCCTGAGGCGCGCTCTGTTTTCTGTGGATTCGATGGTAAAGTTGTGGATTTGGGGGGTTTTCTGTTCACTTCAACCGCTGAACGCTTCGCACAGTTTGTTCTTTCTGCAGCCGCCTGCAGAGAAAAGGTGCTACGAAACTGAAACGATTGTAAAGGATCAGATGTTCTGTAATCTGTTACTCATCTGGTGTTAATCAGAGGGCAGAAACGCGCTGTGATGACACTTCAGATTAGAGAGAGGTTTACCACAATGGCGATGAAACTGACCTCTCATGGGTTGATAACTTTAGTCCACCTGCCACAGCCATTGTACGATGTGAGGATCTTAATCTTATTTTTTCTGTTGGTTTACAGCTACAGTTTACTCGCACAGGTGTTCCTAATAAAGTGGTCACTTTGGGCAGCATGAGCAGACTCTTCACGGACCCCCTCGACATCTGAAACTCCTCCGGGCGCTTTTTTTTAAAGTATTATTTACTCTCTAAAATTTCAATGACGATATGTTTTCCTCTCGTGACGTCATCATGAACTGAACCTGGTTTTTATTTTGTGTTTTTATTCTGTGGCACGAGTGCTGAGGGGAAACTCAGAGAAACGAAATGTAAGGCATTGTGGGAAAGGTAGTCCAGAGCTGTGGGTAGCTGCTGTTCCTGTTTCTGTAATCCAGCAGATGATATTTATGTTCCTGCCCTGCACTGTACAGTCAAACATGAGCTTTTAACCTTTTTTTAAATAAAATCTGATTGTTTTTTTTAAAATAAATATTCAAATTGTGATTTATTTCCACTCACCTGCTCAGCTGTGGAGTTATCCAGAGAAGCTGAGATGTTGTGTTGAAAAGAAAACATGGTAAGAGTTTCTGATAATGACGACTGTGTGTGTTGGAGACTGCTAAACACTCAGTATATCACAGGCTCAGTTTGAAATAAAGGATTATTTTGAACTATAATCATGCAAAGTTTAACATCAGCTAACCCAGCGTGACCAGACGATGGTTAGGTCCAGTACCTCCAGTTATACTGAATATATTCCAGATTCATCCTGCAGCAGGACGACGAATCATTCATCCGGAAAGATAAAGGACCAGAACAAAAACAACTTGTATTGAACTTATGGAGGTGTTTATAAAACTGGTAAAACCTCCTAAAATCACTGAAGATATCAGTGAAACGAGAAGAAATAACCACAAAGGCTTTACGTCCCAAACATCTTTGATCTGTGATGAAGAGATACAAAAAGGAGTTAAAACACTTTGTACCACAAGACGGCGCAGTGAGTCCAGGGCGATGCGGTAGACCTGGGGTAAACATTTAAACACCGCCCCCTGGTGGTTAAAAACATGACATCATGTTGAAAATAAACGCTGAAAGCTGAGCTGCGAAATGAAAAAGTCTGAATGTCCTTCAGCTTGAGTTAAATTCTTAAAACTTTCTTTCTGAAACATTTCAGATGTGCAATTATATTTCTGTTTCCTTTACAATTTTGTGTTCCAGCTACTCTGAAAACAAGAAAAAGATCAAATCACTGTGCTGTTTTTGTTCGTTATGACTCTACATCACTCTTTTGTGTTTAATCACAAAGTCTGAAGGAATCCCGAGTAAATCTGAAGCTTCATAAATCCACAGTGATCATGATCACCATGACCGATCGTCACCAAAATGATCAGTTTGAGATTTTTTGGCTAGAATTGAGCAGCTCTGCTCTGTAAGGATGACGTTACATTAGAGTTTTTAACATATGAGATGTTTTCACTCTATTTTGTGAAGTAATTACATAATAGCTCCTGTTTTTTTTATTCTTTAGTTGTTTTGTAATTCCTGGGGAGTCTGGCTAATGAGCCTTGTTTTTCTCATTTTACACTTATTTAATTTAAGCAGCATTTCTTCATTGTGTAGAAAAACAGTGACATTATGTTGAAATTGCTCTTTATTTCTTAATAAATGGGATTTAATGCGTGACTTATACTGACAGAAAGTCCAAACCACTTGTGATCTAACTGTCTGTGGCTCTCAGTGTGAAACGATTTTAACCTCCCTGAGCAGGAGGATTAATTTAGCTGATAACGGCGTTCATGTGACCTCTGAGCCTGGCTGATGATGTCAGGGTAGCGGCTCCTGCTCTCAGAGTCCGCTTGTGTTTGTGATGAATAAAAAGAGTCTGTTTCCATTCTTCCACCTGTGAGCGAAGCAGAAACAGACTTTTTTATTCATCAGGAGGAGTCTCAGAGCAGGATTTGATTCCCTGGAATGAAAACAGGACAACAGGAGCTGCAATTTGTTCAGCTTTATTGAGAAAAACCATCACGGAGCTATTAGTTGATCGATCAGCCGCGGGGAGCTCGGTTTGTGTTCCAGTGCAAAAAGAGGACGACAGTGTTGGATGATGGATGAACTAACGGCTCTAACGGTCTAAAAACAAAAGAAACCAAAAAGCCTTCTTCTTCTTTTTTTTTAAAAAGCGGTCTCATCTGCAGGAGCAGTGAGTCCGCTCTGCTTCCTGGTTTCTCAGTTGGCACGTTGACGGCTCAGAGTCTCAGCCCTTCACCCGGAAAGCAGAAAAAACCCAAACTGACAAGCGATAAAAATCAAAGGATGGGACGGGAAGGAAAGATGAACAAATTGCTGTTACAAGTGGATGAGAGGGGGGCGTGGCCACATGAGAAAACAGCAGGAGGCAGATCACATGGCGTATTTCTGAGTCCAGTCCTGAGCCGTCTTGTTGTACCTGCAGGGAGGGAGAGAAAAGGTGAGGAGGCAGGAGGCGAGAGAGGCTGCAGGACAATGCCATGCCTGAGAAACGCAGACCAAAATCCACCTGCAGCCGTTCACAGGAAACAAAACATCATTGTCACCGCTTTACTCCCACTCGCCACACGTGCAGTTTACCCCAACTGTTAAACACAGGACGCTCCTCAAGCAGCAAAACCTGCAGTTCCTCTAACGCCCACCAGAGGCTCCAGCAGTGAGTCAGTCCCCACAGAAATAAACATGTTTACAGCCCGATACACAAACTGTTTGGTCTCTATAGATAATTTCCCCCTTCATAACACCTGTACATGTGTGAGTTTTATTATATCTCACGTCTTTAGGTTTGCGTTATTTTCTCTCCCTGTGACGTCCACCAGGTCGTCCCTACCTGCGCTCCATGCAGTGAGAAAACTCTGCAGTCATGCTTTATTTGCTTCAACGTGCGTCTGAGACACAGAATCAGCAGGCAGCTCAGGTGAGCTTCGCTCTTACCCTCACAGCATGGCATACTTCTCTGTCCACTCCCTGGCTAGTCTGTTATACCTGAGACCAAGCAGCAGGACACTCGGTTATAAACCTCCACCCGCTGCTCGAAGCCGCTCTCCTCGTCCTTTGAGCAGCCGATTACCTGCAGGTTAACAGGTGTGGACTCACCTCACAGGGTCTGTTTTGTAGATGCGGGCGATCTCTGGCACTAGCGGGTCGTCGGGATTCGGGTCACATAACAGAGAACAAATGGACAAAAGGACTGCAGAGAGGGAAAAGAGAGAGTCAGAGCAGCTCTGAGGTCTGCAGCGTGCTCCTGTTTTTCACACATGACCACAAAAAATTTAACAGTCAGCGGTTTTTTTTATATCAGAGTTGAGCAAAAACATGAAACTGAGTGATTATGAGTCTGTATGGGGGACCAAAACTGCCAACAAACAAGCAAACACATCACATTATAGGCAACAATTATTATGAAAATGTGATGTATTTATTATACTGATTTCATTTGCTTCATTATTTATTATTTACTTATTTTTTTAAACTTTTTAAAATTTTCATTGTTTTAGTTTTGGCAGCTGTGGACCTCCATATTAACACACCTGCAACGACAGCAAGAAAACAAAAAAGAAAAGAAAGAAAAGAAAATGCATATGTTCAGGGAAATGTATATACAGGAGCTAAGCAAAAGTAAGATAGTACATTTGAAAAATAAACAGGAAAATTATTTAAATTAGTTGAAAATAAAAAACTGTAACTCTTAAAAAATAAATGGAAAAATTATAATATTAACAGAAAAATAAATTAAAGTAACAGGAAAATTTAACATACATAAATATGATTAGTAAATGGAAATATAATAGCATAATAATTAAAAGTAATATTGCGCATAAGATAAAAAATAGGTAAGTTAATAATTAAAAAAATAATAATAATAATAAAACCAAAATAAGTAAATAAATAAGGATGAAAATGCTTTAAAAATCAGATCTCAGCTTCAGGTTCAAACTTTATTTTCTGCTCTGTGAACAAACCTGTTTGATGTAAATATCATTATTACCTGTTACAAGGTGAAACTACAACCAAACAGATCCACCTACTGGTCAAAACCTGTACTAACAGTAAAGAATCACTGCAGGACAAAAGTTTTTAACCATTTGTCTCCCTCTGACGGGAGCGTTAGAGTCGCAATCTATAAATGAGATGCCTAATTATAGAATCTTTATTAATAAACTACAAGAAAATTAAAGCTAAAAAAACATATTTCACAAATCTTTTCATTATTCTCACCAAAGGGGAGCAGATTTAAAAACTCAATTTCAGGGTTACAGACACAGAAACATTCGGCAGTTTATATGAATGTTTCTTACCTTTAGAGATAGTTAATGCTGGAGACCACTGTGATCTCAATATATCCAAACAGATGCTGCCATTACTGTTTATATTTGGGTGATAAATTCTCGTCGTAAAGGCGACCTGAGCGGGGAGAGGAACCGAAACGACTTAGCATCACTCCAAAATCTCAGACATGTATTCAATTTTTTTTATTTATTTTAATTTTAAGGAAGTTAAAAGCCTTCAAAGGTTTAATAAAAAATTTACCTTGGGTGGTTTGAAGGGATAATCTGTAGGGAAATGAATAGTCAGGAAAAATACGCCGCCCTGATAGGGACTGTCAGGCTGCAGTTAAAAACAGAGAGAGGTTAAACACTCACATGTTCACACCACGTCACTGCCAACAGTTTGTATAAATATCAGTGAAACGACCAAAACGGCCCCTGAATCGGCTCGAACTCCGGCGCTGTTACACCTGCAGCAGTTCTGTGGATTCAGGTTTTACAAAAAACACGATGCAGCGTTTCCCACAGAATCACGCTCAGCTAGGTTTTCAGTTTCTGCTTGTTTTGACAAACTAACTGCAGTTTTTAGCTCCAAACTCTGAGGCGGAGCAGCTGTTTGATACTTACAGGTCCCATAATAGTAGCTTGCCAATGAAACACTGTAAAAAAGAGAAGGAGACGAGGGTTAGTGCAGCACACTCGTTCCTCTCTGTGAACTTTTGCGTAAAGAAAACTGAAAAGTGGTCTTACTGTCTTCGCCGACAGGACCAGCGGAGCACTGAGCCGGAGGATCTCTGGACAGGTCGGTTAGCTCCTGCAGAGGAACGACAGACGTTAAAGCCCTGCTGACTGACATCAGCTACGAGGACATTTACTGATGTTGGTCGCATCAGCAGACCCATGGGTTTCTAACGACCAGATGGTGAGTGGCTTACAGTGGTTAACGCCGTTTACCAGTCTGTACACCAAAAACCTCCCCGCAGCCATTTTGGTTGGGAGGAGGCTGCTGCTGCCACTCAGTGTAAGAAAAAAATAAACTACAATTTTTTTTAATGTTTTGCTTGCAAAGACTTGTTGACGTCCTGCTCAGAGCCGTCGCCGACATGTTGCCAACTGTTCACCGAGCACGCTCAGCTGAGTGATTAATTGCATTTTAATTTTAATGAGGAAGAAGTGTAAGGTCTCGTTTTCTTTGAGTTCCTTGAGTTTTGGTGCGAAGTTTACCTCCAATGGTGTTTTTACAGTTAAGCGGCCTCTTCGTGTGTCCTGTGTGGAGACCAGGCCTTTAAAGATGTCTGAATCCAGCAGTCAGGACTTGAAATAGCCGTGTTGAAGTTGTCAGGTTACGGGCTAAACTTGGCCGGCGATGAATCAAACTCTAAATATTACTGCGTCTGTGTGAGAGTTCAGAAACCTGCCGGGCGTTTCCTTGCTGAGATCTGCGATCATTTCTGATGTTTCTAATGCAAGTGGCTGTTGAGCTGCTTTAAAACTACTTTTTATTCTTCTAGCAAATAAGTAACTGAGCGTGACCACAGTTTTATTCTGAAGGAAATAAATAAGAGGCATTTACTTTGAAAAGCTTGAAGGTTGGTCTCCTGTGTGAAGGCTGCATTAAAACACTCGGACACACTCAGGCTTTTATTGATGTGTAAGCAGCAGAGTCTATTTTTACCGTTGACAGAAGAGCCGAGAAAACACACGGCTGTCATAGGACGGGTGGTTTGTGTTTCCAGCCTGAAGCCAAACTGCCGTGTGTGTGTGTGTGTGTGTTGTTGGTATGTGACATACAGGCGAGGCGCACACGGCTCGTCTTTCAGGTTCGGCCGAGTTTAGGAGGCGAGCACAAAAACGCTTCCTTGAAGACTCCTCACTGCCTCCATTTTTATTTATTAATATTTCCAGTTATTCTACTTATACTTAACTAAAGTTAAGAACAATTATTTTGAATGAAATAAATAAATATAACAGTGCACCAGTAACACTGAAAATACTTTGAATAAATTTGATTTCAAAAAATGTTATGCTGGATTTAAATTTAAAAATGGCAAAATTAAAATAAATAAAAACATCTGAAATGCTGTTGACATTAAAGAAAAACAAGTTTTAAAAAATTATTATTTATTTAAAATTGTATTTTTCTAAATTTTAAATAGCCTACAGATGCACTAAATTTACATCAGTGAAAATAAAGAGTAAATAAAATAAATTAAGCTAAATATTGCTGGATAAGGTGCATTTAAAAAAAAAAGGCACAGAAATAAAATTATCTTTAAAATTGCCCATAAGCACAACAAGAGTATGAAGCAGAGAGCTTGATTTAACAGAGTACAGTAGTCAGTGTTGTCACTGATCTAAGCCTGGCTATGTTAAACACATTTAATCTAACAGCAGACCCTCACTGAGCACGCTCAGTAAAAACAGCCATTATGTCTAATGAGCACTTTTTTCCCCTGTAGAGATGTTTGTATGTATTTCCTGATAAGCTGAAGGGTGAAGACGCGACATCTTGGTTGGTCAGCGTCCACCTCTGCGTTTGTAGTTTACGCTCGCCATCGAGGGCGCCAGGCTTTGGTGTCGTTTCGCGGCCATGTTGAAGACATGAGTGCACAATCATTTTGGCCTTTACCACCATTTCACTGGAGCTCAGTTATTCCTCTGTACAATAACCAGATTATACAGAGAGAGCCACTGCGACAGCTGGAAAGACGACTTTCTGGGAAAAATCCTGCGATTTCTTTGCTTCCTGTTTTCACCGGCTTTTATGCACGGACCTTTCCTAGCAAACGAAAAGGTCCGTGCATAAAAGTCGTCTCAAAAATGTGAGCTTTCCTGGTTTTGCGGTCTCACTGATTCACTCTTCTGTATGGAAACACCAACATCTGTCCATCTACAGCTCAGCTTGTGCCGTTGTGCCAAAACGTGATTGTCTATATTTAAACTGCTGTAAACGACTTGTTGACCTATAAAATGTGAAACATGTAAAATGCATTCCTCGTGAATGACGTCAATATTTCTTGAGCTACAAACAAGGTAGAAGCCACAATAAGTGACTTTTATATATCATTTATCGACTTCAAAGGTCTCATTTACATTAAAAATATATTTTTTTAAAAAGAGATCTGGCAACAAGTATAAAAACAGATCTATAAAGATGTTATAATTGACCAAAAATAATGGACTGGTTATAATGTAGGTAAAATAACACAGTTGTTAAGATTCTTGCAGATAATTTCTTTATTTTATCTATAACCCCTTTGTAAATCCTGCTCACTAACGTCTATTTACCAACATTGGAAATTGGCAACACCGTCACACTGTGAGCACTTTGTGGAGATGAAGGTATTCAGGATGAGGGGTACAAAGACATCTGTCAGCATCTGGACTGAAAGCAGCAACCTGCAGGTTAGCGTCAGCTGCTCTCACCTGTCCAAACACAGCAGGGTCCCTCGGCCCTGACGAACAGACCTGCAGAGATGCACTTTAATGTGAACACAAACCCACATTTTACAAACTGTGTCTGTGGGTGAAAACCATCAACTGTAATCACAGCTGCCGGAGAAATGCAAAGGAATAAAAATGTGTATATGTAAATGTGACGGAGAAACTAAAAAAAGAAGGGTTAGTAATTGTAATAACGTAATAAACTCTGACAGCTAATGAGCTCAGCGGAACCGAGCAGGAATCACGGAGAAGAAACCAAGTTTATTTTAAAAGGAACCAAAGAGCAGAGCAGCTTCAGGCCTGGACCATCGTTAGGTCTGAACCCCGAAAGACCCGCACTGAGGCTGATTCTCGGCTCAAACCTGCCCCCGAGTGCGGCTGATTCCAGCACATAAAACACGACTCACTGTGCGGCTGCACAGAGCTGCATTTCACCTGGTTTAATGCGAAATGCTGCAGCTGCAGTGCAGAGGGCAGGCTAACTGCTAGCTCCCAGCACACAAACGCCACACACGATGTTAAATAAACGTGAAACAGAGGGCGGTGTGTTACCTTAGAAATTCGTTTTAAAGCCATTATGTCTGCGAGAAGGGACCGGTTGTCGAGGAGGAGGTGCAGGAGGAGGAGGAGGCCAGCTAGGTGTCGCTAGCTAACTAGCATCTAGGAGTGTGCTAGCTGTGCGGCTGTGAGCTAAGCTAGCTTGGCTACACAAACTGCAGCGATGTTCCGTTAAAGCTCGACTTTTTCACGTCGCAGAATCCAGCACATTAGCCCCGACTTCAGGCTGACACTCCGATAACGGCCCCGGGACCACCGAAAGCTCAAAATGTCTTCCGTTACACACCGAGCAGCTGTCAGACAACCGGGAACAGGAGGTCTCACTCCGACCTTGTTTCCGGACACCAAATAAGACCCACCGATAGGGTGGAGGTCTCACTCCGACCCTGTTTTTTTTTTTTTTTTTTATCCAGAAGACCTACTGGCATCAGCAGGGCCGGAGACACCTGCTACAGAGGTCTGAGGTAGTGTTGCCAACTCCTCAGTAAGGAAAATCGCTATTGGCTGTCCTAAAAGTCGCTAGAAGTCGCTAAATGATGTCATCGCCCAATTTGCATAATTGGTCATGCTAATGTAATTGTAACCTACATTGTAGGAGAGAAAAATAACATTGTGGAAGAGAAATAAAGTGAGTAAAAACGTCCTAAATACATTTAGAATTTATTTAGATCTACAAATTAAATTTCTTTTAGCAATTATTGTCAGTGTTGGGGAGTAACGGAATACATGTACAGCCATTAGGTATTTAAAATACAAAATATGAGTAACTGTATTCCGTTACAGTTACCATTTAAAAAGGTGGTATTTAGACTATAGTTACTTTGTTGAAATAAATAAATTACACAGGGTATTTTCCTGTTTCATATTGTCGCGGGTCAGGACTGTTTGAGTTTTGTTTGACAGCTATGTTCCAGGCGGCAGCCTATACGGTTGCCATGGTTACAGGGTGACGCTCTCTGCGACTGTGTGTTTCCTGGGTGAGAGAGAACCTTTTTGTTGTTGTTGTTGCTGTGCTAAGCTACAGAATGCTACAGGCATAGCCCTAAAGAATGTAGCCTCATGTGTAGTCCGTGCTGCAGGGAAAATGGACTGCCATACCCGTTATGTGTCTTTGGGCGCGAGGAGGGAGAAAAAGTAAGTAGAAAAGTATGAGCTGTCACCGAGCAGAAACGGAAGCTGGAAGCATGTAAATATAATAATAACCACTGCAGCCAAGAAGAGTGCCTGACGAGCCCAGTTGTAAGTAAGCTATTAAGACTCAATTGTGTTCGTGTTTTCCTCCGAAACAATAAGTTCCGTTGGAGCAGCCTTTCAACACCTCTCTCTGTCTCTCACTAGCAAAGTTGACCCAGACAACAAAGTAAAGCTAGTTTTCAGCTAGGAGCCCCACATATTAGTCAGAGGTCCCTTTACTACAGTTCGGAGCCGTGGACCTTCAGTAATAGTAATAAATCACACAGCAATAGTACATTCATGCAGTTGTAAAAAGCATGATAATATAATAAGCAGTGTTGGTCAAGTTACTTTATGCACTTTATGCATCAAGCAAAAAATTTAATTATATGCAACATTCTCTGACTGGAAGAAATTTGTTTAATATTTAAACCTATTTTCTGCACATTCCAGCATATAACATATTTTTTTTGTGTGTGTGTTTACACTCAATCTTTCAAATAGATGCAAGTAAAACACAGCAGAAAATAAATAAAGTCAAAGACTAGTGGTCCTGTTGCTCTATTTTCACCTGTAAAGCAGGAGTAGCTTAGGTGGAGGTTTACCCTGGTGCAGGTGTGCCGCAGCGGTCAGTGGAAGGATACCGCAGTTTCTCTGTGAATTTCCCATTACGTTGTAGCGCACTCGGTGCTTGCTTGGAAGTTTAGGGGTTTTTTTCGCTGTAAAAAGAAGTTTTCTTCCCAGGCAGTGAACAGCGGATGCTAATGTTTTTGTCACTTTTTATGGAATCAAACTCAAAGTAAGGTCAGTACTTCCACGCTTTAAACGCTGCACGCTCATACTCTCTGGCACTCGATATATATATATATATATTATTACAAGTAACGCGTTACTGCCCATCTCTGATAATAAGTAATCCAAAGTATTCAGAATACGTTACTCTCATTGAGTAACGTAACGGAATACGTTACAAAATACATTTTCGGGCATGTATTCTGTAATCTGTAGTGGAATACATTTTAAAAGTAACCTTCCCAACACTGATTATTGTATCTCTAATGTCACAATTCCAACCCAACTCCTGTGGTGAGTAGTAGCAGGTGACCTGAAATAGGCACTCTGGTTGAGTTACTTTGTGTGTGTGTGTTTATAAGTAGTTTTAAACCTTGTGATCCACAAAATAACATAACAGTAAAATAAGAACTGACTAGTTGCAGTCAGTGCTGGAGCAGCGGCTTCGCTCATGCGCCATTTATTTGCAGTTTGGGCGCATATGTGAACATCTCCTGCCCTGATAGCAGCTGGGGGAGGACTATCCTCCGCCCGTGAGCGCCTCGGCACCGGCGAGGTGCCCACGGCAGCACCCGCTGCTTGTTGAGAGTAAGAGCAATATGCGCTTTCACTTCAAAAAGTTGTCATAAATAAGTCTCCAATAACACCAGAAAAAGTCGCTAGTTGCTTTTTAGAAAAAAAGTCACTAAGGGGGTCTTCCACACATGCCAACAAAGGCAGTTTCATTTGCGTTTACTAATATTCAAGAAAAGATTGTTTGGAAATGGGGATTATTTTATTTACTTTGTTTAAAAGGAAACATATATTTATTAGTTGACTTATTTTATTGGTAATAATGATAACTGCTGGTTGCAACCTAACACTACAGAAATTGTTAATTATTACTGTATTTTTGTTCAAATAAATGTCTTTATTTAAGTATGATGTGCACATTCACAGAGAGAAAATGGTTTTATATGGAAAATAAACAACATTTCAAATATTTTCACTGCAGTTAACAACAATCATATTTTCTGCTTTTTAAAAAACATTTATTTCATTGCAGTCTGAGAAAGAAAAGCCAGTTCATTCAAATTAACAGAACAAATAAAATAAGTTACAATATAAGTTATAAAAGGAAGTGGAAGTATAAAAAACACCTTGCTTCTATCTCCACTTGGCTTTCATTTTTTGGGGAGTTGAGTATTATGTTATATCTATTGATCACTATTGTTCCAGACGGTTATTGGCAGTTTAATCACTGAGTAGTGATGGGTGGTAGCAAATGAAATGGCTCTTAGAGCCTGATCTTTGACATGAACGACGCGAGCCGGCTCCTTATCGCGAGCCGTGGGTTTTTTTTTCTTTCTCTCACCCTCTCTCACTTTTTTTCGCTTCACTCTGCATGCAGCCTTGTGCTTGTGCTGGGCAGAGGGGGGGAGGGGCGGTAGTTACACTCAGTAGCACAGGAACAGAGTGAGAGGAAGACAGAGAGAAAGAGAGCCAGGGACAACAATGTCACATTAGAAAGGTATAGTAATCATCCACAACTATTTTCAGTTGCAGATGATAAAGGATTCAGAAAGTTTATTCATGCAGCCCATATGACAGAGAATATGCATCTTCTTTTTGTTTTCATATTTTAATTTATATTTAATTGTGTTGTGGTTTGCAGTGCTTTGTGTTGTTTCACTTTAAATTTGTTTAAAAGGAAAAAGCTGAAAATTTAAATAGTTAAAAGTTGAAATGTGAATTGTTGGTTTTTGTATTATATGATTTATTTATTACATTTTATGTGGAGTGAATAAATACAAGTATATTTACGGTGGCCCCTACAGACAAAGCACGTACAAACTTCAAAACACATACAAAACACAACAGAAGTGCTCCAGGATGCTAGGGGCAGTGTTGAGCTTTGTTACCTAGTGGCTACACAAGGCTACACCAACGACCGGACTTGGTGTGTGGTAGTAACATGTAAATGAAAGGTTTTTTTTTTAATTATTTGAATATATATGAGTGCTTGTGTATAAATACACAAACCATACACATATGCTTTCAATTGTGTAATTTAAGTGATCTAGGTAGCTCTGTTTCGGAGGTTCAGTTAATGCTAGAAATTTTTTGGAGTACGTGCTTTGTCTCTAGGGGCCACTGCATATATTTACATATAAACATATATAAATAAAACCGCTTTTTTTTTACATTAGTAATTCCTTTTGTGCATAATTTTATATTATTGTTAATAATAAAAAATGTAAAAAATCTCCTCCGTGAATCGCAACCTTATCGTGGTGGAGGGGTTTGTGTGTCCCAGGGATCCCAGGGGCTATGTTGTCTGGGGGCTTTTGCCCCCTGGTAGGGTCTCCCATGGCAAATTGGTCCTGGGTGAGGGACCAGACAAAGAGCGATTCAGAAGACCCCAATGAAAAAAACACCGAGGGAACAGTTTACCCTGCCCGGGATAGGGTTACCGGGGCCCCGCCCTGGAGCCAGGCCCGGGGAGGGTGCCCGAGGGCGAGCGTCTGGTGGCCGGGCCTTAGTCCATGGGGCCCGGCCGGGCACAGCCCGAAGAGGCGACATGGGCCCATCCTCCCGCAGGCCCACCACCCGCAGGAGGCGCCATAGGGGTCGGGTGCATTGTGTGCCGGGTGGCGGCCAGGAGCGGAGGCCCTGGCGGACTGACCCCCGGCTGCCAAGACTGGCAATAGGGACATGGAATGTCACCTCTCTGGTGGGGAAGGAGCCTGAGTTAGTGCATGAGGTTGAGAGGTACCGGCTAGATATAGTCGGGCTCACCTCTACGCACGGCTTGGGCTCTGGAACCAGTCTCCTGGAGAGGGGCTGGACTCTGTCTCAGTCTGGAGTTGCCCCTGGTGAGAGGCGGCGGGCTGGGGTGGGTATTTTAATATCCCCTCGGCTTGCTGCCGGTACGTTGGGGTTTTTCCCGGTGGACGAGAGGGTTTGTTCCCTGCGCCTTAGGGTCGGGGAACGGGTCCTGACTGTCATCTGCGCTTATGCGCCGAGTGGCAGTTCGGAGTACCCAGCCTTCTTAGAGTCCCTGGGGGGGGGGGGTGCTGGAAGGTGCTCCACCTGGAGACTCTGTTGTCCTGCTGGGAGACTTCAATGCTCACGTGGGTAACGACAGCGAGACCTGGAGGGGCGTGATTGGGAGGAACGGCCTCCCTGATCTGAACCCGAGCGGTGCTTTGTTATTGGACTTCTGTGCTAATCACAGTTTGGCTATAACGAACACCTTGTTCGAACATAAGAGTGTCCATAAGTGCACGTGGCACCAGGACGCTCTAGGCCGTAGGTCGATGATCGATTTTGTAATCGTATCACCAGACCTGCGACCATATGTTCTGGACACTCGGGTAAAGAGAGGAGCTGAGCTGTCAACTGATCACCACCTGGTGGTGAGTTGGATCAGGTGGCGGGGGAGGACGCTGGACAGACCTGGTGCACCTAAACGCGTAGTGAGGGTGTGCTGGGAACGACTAGCAGAGGCCCCAGTCCGCGAGATCTTCAACTCACACCTCCGGCAGAGCTTCAACAGCATTCCGAGGGAGGCGGGGGACATCGAGTCCGAATGGACCATGTTCAGCGCCTCCATTGCCGAAGCTGCTGCATTGAGCTGCGGCTGCAAGGTGGTTGGTGCCTGCCGTGGTGGTAATCCCCGAACCAAATGGTGGACACCAGAGGTGAAGGGAGCCACCAGGCTGAAGAAGGAGTCCTATCGGGCTTGGTTAGCCTGTGGGACTCCGGAGGCAGCCGACAGGTATCGACAGGCCAAGCGGAATGCGGCTCGGGCAGTGGCTGAAGCAAAAACTCGGGTGTGGGAGGAGTTCGGAGAGGCCATGGAAAAAGACTTTCGGACTGCCTCGAAGAGGTTCTGGCAAACCGTCAGGCGTCTCAGGAGGGGAAAGCGGTGCTCTACCTGCACTGTGTATAGTGCTGGCGGAGCGCTGCTGACGTCGACTGAGAAAATTGTCAGGCGGTGGAAGGAATACTTCAAGGACCTCCTTAATCCCACTGACGCGTCTTCCGAGGAGGAAGCAGAGTCTGGGGATGAGGGGAATGACCCGCCAATTTCTGGGGGCGAGGTCACTGAGGCAGTTAAACAACTCCTTGGTGGCAGAGCCCCTGGTGTTGATGAGGTCCGCCCCGAGTTCCTGAAGGCTCTGGACGTTGTAGGGCTGTCCTGGCTGACACGCCTCTGCAATGTTGCGTGGAGATCAGGGGCAGTACCCGTGGATTGGCAGACCGGGGTGGTGGTCCCCATCTTTAAGAAGGGGGACCGGAGGGTGTGTTCCAACTACAGGGGGATCACACTCCTCAGCCTCCCCGGGAAAGTCTATGCCAGGGTGCTGGAAAGGAGAGTTCGTCCGCTAGTCGAACCTCTGATGCAGGAGGAACAATGCGGTTTTCGTCCTGGTCGCGGAACACTGGACCAGCTCTTCATCCTCTCGAGGATACTTGAGGGTGCATGGGAGTTTGCCCAACCAGTCTACATGTGTTTTGTGGACTTGGAGAAGGCATTCGACCGTGTCCCTCGGGGTGTCCTGTGGGAGGTGTTGCGGGAGTATGGGGTGTCTGGCCCATTGCTACGGGCCATTCGATCCCTATACAACCGTTGCAAGAGCTTGGTTCGCATTGCCGGCAATAAGTCGGACTCGTTCCCGGTGGGTGATGGGCTCCGCCAGGGCTGCCCTTTGTCACCGGTTCTGTTCATAATTTTTATGGACAGGATTTCTAGGCGCAGCCAAGTGGCGGAGGGCTTTCGCTTTGGTGGCCTCAGGATCTCATCTCTGATCTTTGCGGATGATGTGGTTCTGTTGGCTTCATCGGGTGAGGGCCTCCAGCTCGCACTGGAGCGGTTCGCAGCCGAGTGTGAAGCAGCGGGAATGAGGATCAGCACCTCCAAATCTGAGGCCATGGTTCTCAGCCGGAAAAGGGTGGAGTGCCCACTCCGGGTCGGGGATGAGGTCCTGCCCCAAGTGGAGGAGTTCAAGTATCTCGGGGTCTTGTTCGCGAGTGATGGGAGAAGGGAGCTGGAGATCGACAGACGGATTGGGGCTGCGGCTGCAGTAATGCAGACGCTGCACCGGTCCGTCGTGGTGAAGAGGGAGCTGAGTGTAAAAGCGAAGCTCTCAATTTACCGGTCGATCTACGTCCCTACCCTCACCTATGGCCACGAGCTGTGGGTAGTGACCGAAAGGACGAGATCGCGGATACAAGCGGCGGAAATGAGCTTCCTCCGAAGGGTGGCTGGCATCTCCCTTAGAGATAGGGTGAGAAGTTCGGCTATCCGGGAGGGGCTCAGAGTAGAGCCGCTGCTGCTCCACATCGAAAGGAGCCAGCTGAGGTGGTTTGGGCATCTGACAAGGATGCCCCCTGGGCGCCTCCTGGGTGAGGTGTTCCAGGCATGTCCCACCGGGAGGAGGCCCCGGGGCAGACCCAGGACACGCTGGAGAGATTATATCTCTCGGCTGGCCTGGGAACGCCTTGGTGTTCCCCCGGATGAGCTGGAGGAGGTGGCTGGGGAGAGGGAGGTCTGGGCCTCTTTGCTTAGGCTGCTGCCCCCGCGACCCGGTCCCGGATAAAGCGGATGAAGATGGATGGATGGATGTTAATAATAAATTAATTAAAGCAACAAAACAACCTGAAGAGCCGGTTCGGAGCCGAAAGAGCCGGCTCTTTTTAGTGAGCCGAACCGAAAGAGCCGGATCTCTAAAAAGAGCCGGAAATCCCATCACTATTTCGGACCATAAGGTGCATTAAGTGAAACAAAACAGTTAGATAAGTCAAACTCAACTCATTCTTCTTGCTACTTCCACTTCCATACCATTGATTCATTAATGTTGAATTCTCTCGCAGCTGCTCTATTCCCATGTTGTTGCAGTATATTAATGACTAACCTCGTATTGTGGATGGATTATCTCAGTTATTCTCCTGACTGAAGTTTGGTCCATTTACAGCATCCTGCCATGCGATTGCATTTGTCCCTAACCATCGGGAACCCTCACGTTAACTTTTATTGAGTGGAAAAAAGTTACCATTCATCCTCCAGCTTCACTGTTCATGTTATGCTAACATAGCTGTGTCTCTAGCGATCACGTAGCACATCATTATATACCAGCTAGCCCAACTTCAGTAACCCTACAAATGTCACTGCTGTTTAATTTTCTGTCTTCATTTATGTTGGAAGTGATAGCAGAGCTGTACGTTTCATTTTTTTCAGAAATCTCTCAGTCAGAATTTGGGACCTGAAGCAGACCCAGATTAAGTTGTACTAAAACATTTTTTGACAGACTTTTGAGTGCCGTGTACCACATAAAATCAGTTTGAGGTCAGTAACCACAACCGGAATTCATACATAAGGCGCATCAATATAAGCTGCACTGACGATTTTTGAAAATGAAAGGATTTTAAGTGCGCTTTATAGTAGAGACGATGGGGTTTATGGGGACTCACTCAGGCTAAGAAAATTTCAGGAGCCTTCAAAGTAATGAATCATAAAAAATGTACACAACCTATTTTGCTTTCCCCTTGCTAGATGAATCTGATGCTCTTATGTGTTAGGTTTAATTGTACACTTTAAAAAAAATTTAAGAAAATTTATCAAAAAAAGAAGAATTGATTACCAAAATGGATGTGCATGTAAGAAGTATAAAACAAAAAAAGAAAATAAAACTTTGACCATATCGGTTAAAATGCTAAACAGTGTACACCAGGTCCTCATCAGTACTGAGACGGTAATATGAATATTTACATCGGTTAAGATTATTGACACACAGCAGAGGTGACCCTGTGTAATCACATTACCATTTCAACATTAATGTTATGAAATAAAAATAAAGAAATAATGACAACCTTGAATTTATATCAGTCCAAACAGTGCAGTACCATCAGCAATCATTCAAGAGTTGTTTATTCAAATCTAAATATATTAAAGCATCAAACTAACAGGTTCATTAGCTTTCTCTTTGCAGTAGTTTTTAGAAGCGAGCGCCCTCTCATGGATTGGTCAGTTTTATTTATTCCTTCTACTCTCAAAGTTAAAACTTTAATTTGATTAAAATGTATGCTAGTAGGCATATACATATTAAGTGCTTTTTAGTATCACTGTAATGTAACTTTTCTAACTCACTTAATTCTGGAATGATTTCTATTGGCATGGTGTATAAAGAACGTAATTTCTTTTTACAGTGACTGTATATGGCTTAAACTTTCCATTAAAATCTAAAGGACATGATGTTTATGCTTCAAGTGTCTTGGTACAGTTAGCAACATTAGCTAACATTAGCTTAGAAACGGAATCCAATAATCACTAACGTCTTTAAACAACTGGCTCCTAGCAGAGCTTACATATATAGTGATGTGCTGTGATGGATTTAAAGTAAAGAACAGTGTGTGACTGGTGCACAGTGGCTGTGGTTACATGGTCAGAGTTAGATTACATCAAGTGTGGCAGAGATTCATTGACTGAATTCCACCTTCACACTAACTTCATAGTGTGTAATGTAAAGACAGAATAAACAGTGTACTGTCTGTAGAGGATGAAATCAGCCAGGACGACTCATGAAACATCTGCTCACATCTGGTTGAATTCATTTGTGTACATCCACAAAGAGCAGCAGGTCAGCTGATCACAGCCTGCACACTAAGAAAATCTACTGGAGCTCTCAGTAGAAGTTATTGTGAACTATGATTATTTTTCCCACACTGAACCATTACAACCAGTTTAGTGTTCTCCCACCTGCTGAATCCACTTTAACCCCTGACTACACACATTTTCCTGTTTAGAGGTAAAATGGCCCTCTACGATGGAGGCAACAGGAAATAGTTACTTTTATTTTCCTTCTTTTTTTCAGATTGAAGCTGAGTATAAGTATAATAAAAAAGTTAGACTAAAGTCTGTATTTACCTATATTAATTTATCATTATGTTAATATAGCACAAGGTTCAGTTAGCTTTGCACAAAAATAGAAACGCCCACCAAAGAGCTACTTTTACTTTATTACTTTGAGTACATTTAAGAGCCTGTACTTTATTACTTGAGTAAAGAAGTTGAATCAGTTGTTCAACATTCACTGCAGTTTATTTTTACAGTAGTATTTGTACTTCTACTTAAGTACAGAATGTCTGTACTCTGGTGCTGGGAGAACCAGCCAGTAGCTCTGCGTGTCTGATGTGGCAGAATCAAAGCAGAAGGAACCCCTCAGTCTTCTCTCAGGACTGAACCTGAGATCATTCGCTTGTTCGTGGCACTCGCTTGTTGTTTAACTGTGGAGCCACTGTATAAATGTGTAACTGAGTCTAACTGATCTAAAAAGTGCCAGAAGGTTTGCTGTTGAGAGTTTACACTGAAACATGTACGGGTCGATGTGAGGATGTTTATGCTCGTCAAAGGCTTCCTTCGCTTTTTTACCCAGGATAAATTTTGTTTGAAATATTTGAAATGAGTTTTTATTTGAAATAAATATTTGAGTCCACTGAAATAAGCAGACCCCTGTCATGGGTATGCTGAGCCTGATAAATTCATCATCTGAGTCTCATTTACAGGCACACAGAATAATCACACACACGTGTCTTTAAACTCTGCTTTATCTAAATGCACCGTGATGATTTAGCACTGATGTTATTAATGAAGCAGGTGGTTGGTGTTTGAGCGGCAGTGTAATCCACCCTTCTGTCCAACAGATGGCGCTCCCTGCCTTCAGTTGGTGAGGAAAGCCGCCTGATGGAGGCCAAATACCTCAGAAATAAAAGAGATTACGGTGAAAACATCTTTTATTAGGTAACCTGAACAAACATGCAGCATCCAAATATTAAAGCTTTGCTCATAAGCAGCTCTGATCCAGATCAGTGCAGTTCAGAAAGCTGAAAGGACGACTCACATACTGTACAAGCTGTGAAACTATCACAGATACAAGGAAGAAAATCTACTGAAACTGGACAATAAAACCTATAAGAAAGAAAGCAACATTATGAAACATGAGAGTAAAAACAAAGAGAGTAAACAGAATATGAATAATAATAACGTGATTGCAGCTTTGCACCAAAATGTCCCTGATTTAGCATGCAGTGTGTATTTATTATTTATTCCTCTGTTTATTTGTTTGTTTAACAGGATCACGATGGGTAATTCTGGGTGGATTAGAAATGATTCATTTTGCAGTCCAGGAGTTTTTGGGAGGATTCTTTACCTTTGATGTTTGGTATCAAGAAAAATTAGCAGACATGAACGTGTCTCTGTATTATTTGTAGATAAAACTGATCCAGTTCACACTCAATAAACCTATAAATGGCCATTATGTGTAACTCTTAATTGGTTAATTGGCGGTTAGCTGGATTTTCTGTGGGTTTGGATTTGAGTGCACTGGTTTTTACACAGAGTGCTTTTACATGGATTCACCCAATCAATCACACATTCATGCAGCTCTTTATTCTGCACTGTGTATCTATCACACCCTCACAGGTATGCAACTCTGCTTCCTGAGATACAGAGGCCCCGGATGAAGGATGGAAGAGGTGAGAAGTAACAGGAACATCCACAGCTTTCTGTCAAATAAGGTAACACACTCACTAGCTTCGGTGTAGGCTGACGGATTGTGCTAACATGCGTAGTCCTGCTGGAAAACCCTGCAAACCCTGCTCCTAAAATGATCAGGATGCAGGAGTTTAGGGGGGGAAAGTGGATATTTGGTGTGATATCCTCACAAAAACATCAAACTGGAATAAGAAAAACTGGGAGTGAACGTTATGATGTATCCAAGGAAGTATTCTCTTTCTGGATCCAGGGACTCGGTTCATGCACGACGTGGAGGGAGGCATGTGGTCTCAGGCTGCTCATGTTTACCTCGTTTATTCGAGCCTCAGAATTCAGTAAGCTGCAGACAAACTTTGCAGGAAATCTCAAATCTGCTGCTGATTTTCCAGCTGAAGTCTACGAGATGAGGGAGTATAAAGTATCGCTGCAACAATCAAAGGTGGAAAAATGCACTTTAGATTGTACTTTTACTGCGTACAAAGTACTGATACAGTGAGTTTTACAGTTCGTGCACAGTTCTCAAGTGCATCGGTTTTCTTTCATGTTATTGTTGCCGTGGTCACACTCTTGGATCAAAAATACAATCAAAGGAATAAATGATAAGCTGCTGGCAGATATAATTACAGGTCTGCCTTTGAGTTTTGGTTGAGGTTAGCAGGAACTATTAAAGCCACGGAGAGGCTGCTGTCAGCTCAGTCTGCACAAACCAGCCAAACGCTGCAACTCTGAGGAGGCCTGTGATTGGCCAGAGAGCCTACGGACTGAGCCCAGACCAGGTGCTGCAGTTAAGTCACCTTTCAGACCAATTAAATGAAGGCATTGTGAACAGCTGTGATGGACAAACAACAGCTAAATCTTCATCAAACTTCATGAAACCAAGTGACTATTTCATGTCTCTGTTTGAGTTTCTTTTTCTCTGAAAGACATGATGGTGTTCTGTAGGGATTAGTTTTGTTTTTCAGTCATTTTTATGTAAAACTGAGCAAAAAAATATCAATGATATGCAAATCCTCATCTGTTGTGTTCTCACAAACTCGTTACACTGCTACAACATTACAGTGACGTCATCTTTTTTTATTTCCATGCTTCTGTTTCAGCCTTAATCTGAAAAAAAAACAAACAAACACGAAACCCCCAAAACATCTGGATTGCAGACCTGGAATAATTTAAATATTTTGTTCAGAAACACTCAAAATATTTACATTATTGAAATCTTTGAAAATGATTCAATAACATTCAGTAATGTTAAAAAACAAACAGCTTTCCATTCCTCACACTCCCCTTTGACAAATTCCCATTTTTAGGATTAAAAATATCACAGCACGTGGAAATATGCAGTGAGGATTATAAATGACGCCACTCAGACATTTGAAATTTAATTTGAAAATATCTAATAAATGTGCAGAGAAAGTGCACTTTTCTTTTTGCAGTGTGGGGAAGTTCTCATGTAAAGTGGATCAAACACGGTGAGGTGAAATCCTGAAGTTTGCCGTGAGCGTGCGGTCTGCCTGCCGGTCGGGTTCTGGTTTCAGCAGCAGGCGGCGGTTTAGCACCGAGTGTGTTGCAGGATATTTAGGAGGGTTTGGGGGCACCTCTGAGGTTAAATGCCCCTCAGATGGTTGAAGTGGTGTCATGACCCCTCCCAGCAGGAGGTCGGCAGGCTCCAGGATCCTCTGATCCACCGAGCCTCGATCCCACTTCAGAGGATGAAAAGAAGGATTTGTTTGGATTTTCCCATTCTGAGTGTGCATGTGTGTGTCCATGCGTGTGTGTGTGCGCTCTTGGATGATGCCACTCCTTCCAGCCCTCCTTGCGTCTTTATTTAAACATGAACAGAAGGAATCCCTCAGTGCTGGTTTACAGTCAGATTAAACAGGCGTGTTTTAACCCAGTCTTGGTTTTAAGTTTTTGAATTAAACTAGTTTTTTTCTGTGACAGTGTCTTTCTCTTTTCAAGCTTTTGCTTTGTTCAAATTCGACACATTTACCCTATTAAAGAAATAATTTTACACCTCTGGAAAATCAGAACTCCATGAGGGCTGTTTCTGTTTGGCGGCTGACAAAGACATTAACGCCGTCCGATTCTTTGGAACCACCGCAATCGTGTGTTTGAAGGAGAGTTCTTTTGCTTTTCTTTACTTCCTGGTTCTTATATCCTGTTCTGGTGGTGCATGCTGATATTAACCATGAATAAATAACAACGTCAGTGAACATACAGTAAACCCTGTGAGCTAAAAGCTCAGACTGCCAATCATAAAGACAAAATCTTTTTTTTTTTGCCATTTTTGGATCTGCATGATGTCATGAGGAGGGCGGGCACCTCAGGCACAGTAACCATATTGATCATCTATTTGCAAAGCATGCCCAATCAGAAGAAAGTTTACCTTTAAAAGGGGGAGGGGCTAAGACAGCTTGTTTCAGACAGATGATGAGCTGAGGGACCCCGGATAAGATAAAGAAAGATTAGCTTGAACGGAGAATCATGCAAAGCTCTCCTGGTGGAGTTAAAGAGGAAAATTATGGAGATGGAAATGATCCAATGGGTCTTTAATGTAAATCCACCTTGATGTGTAACACTGGTTGGCTTATTTACCCACTCAACATGATTGTGAATGTTTGAATCCTGAATTTCACAGACACACACTGACTGTGGGTCAGTTTTTAACTTGGTCAGAGAGAAAATGAATGAATAATCAGAGGTTTGAAAAAAGTAAGTGCTGCAGTAACGAAAGCTCAGCGGCTCACTCAAACTAACCAGTTAAACTTACTGTAACATCCTGATGTTAAACATCAGCAGGCAGACAGCGAGTTTGGATAAAAGTCCTCAGTGTGTGTCATGTTTTCAGCATCAAAGTCTGATTTATTTTATTCTGTCCAAAGACACACGCAGCAGTTTAAGCGTCACCACAGTACCAAACGGTGAGCTGAACAAAACTTCAAAATAAAATAACTGATTGGTATGTAAAGTGGATTTAAGATGGAAAGTTGTATAGAAACATTCTCTTGTAATGAGAAAACGTAAACGTAAACTCTTCTTCCTGGGTTCGGTCCCCTTCAGGGATCACCATCTCCTCCTATCCCAGCATCCTCTTCGGTCACACCAACCCTCTGCACGTCCTCCTTCACTACATCCATGAATCTCCTCTGTGCTCTTCCTTTCTTCCTCCTGCTCGCTCCATCGTCATCATTCTTTCCTATCGGCTTTCCCTTTGCCAGCCATAGTTCCTACATTTAGAGTCCCCGCTCTCGCCTCCACGCTCCAGCCTTTCCTTCTCTCTCTCTCTGCCTCCTCCTCCTCCTCCTCCTCCTTCTCCTCCTCTTCTGTCTTCTGCCGGTGCCCTGCTGGTCAGCAGCACCAGGGGCGGCCGTTGTTAACTCATGCCCCGACTGATCCGGTATGAAAATCTCATTCATTCTACCTAATTTGCCCGGGGTGGGCACTGACACTGTGGGGGCAGAGCTGTGAAGGAATTTAAACCTACATTTTCTGTGGCTGAGAGAATGAAATCAAATCAGCAGAGAAAAAAAATGAAACAATTGGATATAAATAAATGTGATAATCGCATTCTTTTAGGATGTTTGAGCCTTTTTTAACATTTTAAACTGAACATTTATGATTTGATATCTATTAAACAGGAGAACAGAACAACAGCAGTGACCTACTAACATGTGCTTTGACTCATCATGACTAAAAGAAGGACAATGTTGTGTTTTTGACAAATTTCTCCAGTTCCAGGATTTCCCCAAATATTCAGGGGCCTAAAAGAGTCAGGGAAACGGGGCCTGAGTCAGGATTTATGCTCATGTTGTTATTCTGTTTTCAGTCCGGTCAGAGAGAAGATCTCTGCAATCAGTGGCTGACTAAACGTGCCGTTCATATCAAAGACTTATAATTCTAAATGTCTGTTTCTTTCACTCTGATAGATAAATTACACTCAGGTTACGCTGGCTTCAGTTTCAAACTTTAATCTCACTGCTCGGAATAGTTCGATTTTTCCTCACTGCTGGACACATCTCTGATACCGACGATTATTTCTGATGAGCCGCAGCGTGCTGATCAGGCTCGCAGTACTGGTCTTTGCCCGCTGTGTGGCGCCCTGTGTCTGTAGACTGAGCCCTCCTGACTGCAGCTGCTGCTTGAAGTCACTTGTGAATTTATGTTTTTAGCAGCAGTGTTACAGAACAAAGCAACATCTGTGTTTCATGCACGACAGATGATCCTGTTTATTATGAAGAATTAATAAAGTCATTAAAGTGAAAAAATAAAACGCAGGTAAAGGTGTGTTTATCTTTGAATGTTGGAGATCCGTCTTAAAGGTTAAAAGGAGATTTAAATGCATATGTGTCTGTGCAGCGTATGTCTAAATGTGCGTTTGGTGCTCGTGTGGTCGCATCCCGCTCGTCCAATCATTGTTCTCGTAGGTCTGCCTCGGAGAACAGGCCTGGCAGCGGCTCTTAAGCCAGCTCCAGGATGGTTTGAAGACAGATGAAGGGTACGCGATGAGGGACTCTGGAGTTCCACGGTTACTTGGAAGCGGTTCCAGGGGGTCCATGGTGGAGGCCTCGGGTGTTTTTAAGTGAGTGCCAGGGTATTTGGAGAAGTTCCTGGGAGGGTGTGGGAATAAGCAAGGTGCATCTAAAGGGAGGTTCAATGAGCTGCCTGACGTGTAGGCTGGATTCCAGAGCCGTCAGGTTTTTCTAATGAAGATTGTTATAATTAAAGTTCAGGTCATTTTCAAAGGTTCTGGAAGATCCAGCAAACAGTCCTGCTTCTGAGAAGACACCAATGGAAGGAGGTAATGACCTCCTTCCATTGGTGCACGCTCTTGGAGTTGTTAGATGAAGTTGGAAGAAATTCTAGCACGTGCGTTTTCCAGGATGTTTTCTTGAAGATGTTCTGAAATTCCAGGCAGGTCCAGGTTAATGTGAAGCAGTTTATTGGAGTGTTTCGACAATTGTGATGGTTTGAGGATGTTTGGGTGGTTATTAAAGTTTATCAGGGGGTGTAGATGACAGTTTATCAGATGTGAAGGCTTTGAACAGTTGTCATTGTGTTTAAAAAAATAATTATAGAAGATATTGAGAAATTTTGTTTTCATATTCCAGGATATGCTGGAATTCAGGGTCAGCTCACTGGATTTTTTCAGGCAGTTCTGCGAGGGACATTTAGGTGATTTTTAAAGATTTGGGGATTTCTGTGTGGGAGAGAGGAGTTTAACTACTGGAGTATTTAAGGGAGGTCCTTGTCGTCTGGCGCTTTTTCTTAGAGGCTGGCGGCTCTTGATCTGTAGTTAATCGGCCTTTATGAGTCCCTGGAATGTTTCAGGTTTTCCAGGAAGGTTTCTTTAGCATATGCTGCAACTACAGGTGGGCGAGGTGCACCTGAAGCAGCTCCTGATGCAGTTTTAGATCCTTGTTTGGATTTTAAGGGATGTCAGGTTTTAAAGATTTCCTAAGGGTCGTGGGGATTTCAGCATCATATTTAAGGATTTCAAGGATTCCTTGAAAAGACTTCAGATTTGAGGGGCTGTTTTATTTGGCAGCAGGCTTCATTACCTTCAAGTAATATTAAAGAATCAAAAGCACCATCAAAATAAAACAAATTTACATTAAATGAAATTAATACTGAAAATTAAAAAACAGCTTTCATCCCTCACAACCTGTAAAAATGATTCTCAGAGTGGAAAAAAATAAATTACATTTATTATAGCGCCAATTTCATTAATAAACCTGAATTTTTATTTAACATAAGGTTACCACGTAAGGCACATAATTACAGGCTACATATTAAAGCAGTAAAATAATATTTATAATGAATATTTTCGCGAGCCTGTTGCCGTCTGGTTTCTAATCCGGCCCGTCTTCATCACCCTCCTCTTCATCGCCAACATGTTTGCAGCGTCTCATTGACTTTTTCTCTCCCTTCACAGAAGTATTTTTCCAGGCTTTCCAGACGTTTCTGTTTCCCTGGAGGGAGGCAGCGGGCTAAAGGAGGATAAATATTTAATCAGCGCTGCTCTGGAGTTTTTGCTTAATTAGAGGAATTCTGCTCCTGCCACGAAAACCAACAGAGATGACTGCTGCAGACGTCAGATCAGGCAAAACAGCGAGAGACGAGCTGAAAACGGTTATTACGGTTACCGTTATCATTATTATCACTGTTATTATTATCATTATTATTATCACTGTCGCCGGAGGAGGCGTGACGGGTCTTGGAGGTGCTTCTCTCTTTGACTTTGAAATCAAACACACATTTTAAAGCGGTGTGAAATAAAACAGCTTATTAGCGGTTTCCCTCCGGGTGTGTGTATATGTGTGTGAGAGAGAAAGAGTGCGTGTGTGTGAGATAGAAAGAGAGTGTGTGTGTGTGCGTGCGTGCGTGCGTGTGTCTGTGTGACACAGAGAGAGAAAGAGTGCGTGTGTGTTTTTGAGCCCCATATATCCGTGCGTAAAAAGCGCACTTTGTTGTGGTATTTGCGTGCCGCCGTGTCGGTGAGGCTGCACGCGGGATGACAGAGGAGATTACTCCGCGTGGGGCCCGTTAATCCCGCGGGTTGGCGGCTTGTGATCAGGTTCGGGGTGAAACGCGGAGCGCGCGCGGGCCCGGAAGGTTCGGATGAAGCCGCGGCCTCGGTGCGAGGGCCGGAAGTGACGGCAGCAAGTGTGAGACGAGTGTCACGTACCGGTGTACCTGCGTGGCCCGCTCTGGTCTCGCGCTGGTGTTGCTTTGATTTTTTTTACTTCTTCAAACTTCAATTTTCGCAGCGCGCGCGGCCCAACACGCGGAAACCCTTATTTGGCGCGCGCTTTGCAAAACAATGACGCAACACGAGCTTTCAGCCAATGAGCAGCCAGAGGCGCGACCAGTATTCAAACGAGCGGCCCATATTTGGTATCGGCCCCGCCCCCCCAGCTTCGCGTCGGTCCCCCGGGAGCTCCGGAGCCCCGGACCCCGGGAGAAGGAGCTCTCCGCCGGGACGGAGGAGCCATAAAGAGCCGGGGAGGGAGGGGATGAGATTCCTCGCTGCCCAATCCCCCTGCTCCCCCGGGAGCAGCAGCCTTCCTCGGCCCGGCCCTCCCTCTTGTTTGCTAATCATTTCATTTTACTCCTTTTTGAAGCGCTCGCCTGTTTTTTTATCCCACTTTTCATTTTTCCACAATCCGCGGCTGCTCGCCTCCCTCTGATCCCGGCTCTGCCGCTCCGTTATCGCGGCGTCAGGCTGATTCTCCGCCGCCTCCTCTGAGATGCTCTCCCCGCTCTCCGCTCCTCTCTCCGACCGCCTTTAACTTCACACGGGCGCAGCTTTAAAGCCCGGACTGCTGCGAGCCGGGGCTGGGATCTAAAACAACCCCGGAGACACCCACAGGGATCCGGGGCTCTTCTCTGGATCAGGACCCGGTACTTTGGGGAAGCTCGCTCGCTCGTGTGTCCCCCCACCCCCACCCCTCCTCCTCCCCTCCTTCCTCCTCTTTTCTCCACCTTAATCCAGGTGGTCCTTTGGCTTTTTGAGTGGCTGGTACAGGGAGGATTATTCTTCTTCTTCTTCTTTCGTGTTTCTGGTGAAGACAAAGCTCCCAGAAGGACACTTTGATGTTCTCCATCCAGGACAGCCTCCCCCGGGGGGCCCTAACCATGAAGGAGGAGCCGCTCCCCACCGGCATGACCCCGGTCCGCTCGTGGATGCAGGGCGCGGGGATTTTGGACGCCAACACAGCGGCACAGAGGTAAAAATCCCACAAAAGCACGCGGGCGACTTTTCGTGAGTGTGCCAGTGAGTGAGTGAGCGTGACAGTCTGGTAGTCCAGGTGAAGGTGGCAGTTTGCATCTTGCAGGATCTGAAAAGTGTCGCGCGCGGGGGGCAAAAAGAAAAAGGCAAAGTTAAACCAGCGCGAGGACGAGCCCCACGCGCTCCGCTCCTCTAAAACTTCAGAACGATAAAAATCCGGTTTGTAAAGTTTGACTTTGAGGTTCAGTGTGAGGTTCAGAGTGAGTCCGAGAGGCTCGGAGAATAAAAATGATAAAAGGCGGAAGCCTCCAAAATAATCAAACCTGTGGGAGCGCGAGGCGCTAAGCGCCTGGGCGCAGCTCCTCTCTGCCGAGGTCGGCTCCAGCGGCCGCCCGCCGTCTGCGCTCCACAAACCTCAGCGTGAAATACCGTCCACGGCTCCCACGCCGCGGACCGGAATACACGGTGCGCACACAGAGCGCGAAGAGGCTCGAAGCCGCTGCCCCGAGAACAGCTCAGAGAATAATTCTCACGATCACAGCAAACCATTAAAACCCAGAATTAATTTATTAATAATCCCGAATTACAGAAAGTTAACCCCGCGTGAAGGAAAATAACCCCGCGTGAAAGTGGGTCACAGGTTAAAGGAAGCCGAAAGCAGAAAGTCTTCATTTAAAATCACTTTGAAACGATTTTTGTGTTTTTACTATTTTTTTATTTTCAGGTTAAATTAATTTCAAACTGCAGCTTTAATTTAACAACAAAAACACTCATTCAGCTTTTAATTAAAATCTCGCTCTTACATTTTTTATACTGACAGTTTTTACATTTAGGTTTTTTTCACTAGAAACTCCACATTTTTATTTTTTTTCTACTGATTAAAACGCGACGCAGAATCTGAGAGTTTAAACTGCTTAAAGCATCTCCGGCTGAAATCTGACCGCCTCACTCAGATAAATCAATGCGCGCTTTTCTGCTTCAGGTTTAAATCACCTGAACACGAAGAGAGGAAAAAAAACCCATCAGCAGTCTGAAGAAGCTCCACAGAAACCGCATCCGTCCACGGCGTGGGATGGCCTCTGACTCCCTGTAAACTTTAAAACATCTCCTCCTGAATTTGTTCTGTGTTTTAAATCCGTCCGAGCTCCTCACCTGCACACATCATCACTAACATTATTTTCTCAGCTCATCAAAACGCGTCAGTAAAAACATAAACACATGGGCTGAAGCATATTTGTAGTTTATAAATCCAAAATCTTCAGTTCAATTTTAGATTTATTAATAAAATACCAATTTTAGCTTTAAAATAAGGAAGAATGAGATCTGAAGACTAAAGTGTGTGAAACCTTAGGCACGTGTGTCTGCACAATAAATACATTTTGCATACCTAATTTTGCACAAAGTGAAGAGCTAAGCAGATATTTATGACAGATTTTTTTCAGGCCAAAATACAGATAAAAAAATATGTATAAAATAAAATAATTTGCCCTAAGCTGCAGAGGAGGGAGATCTCTGCACTTAATGCATCCAGAGACATCAGATTAAAAAAAGAAGTATTGCTGCACACAAAACTCCAAACTGCAGATTTTTAAAATAAAATCACTATTGCTGGAGAAAAGCTGAATTTTATTCCTGTTTCTGGCTGAATTTAAACTAAGAGCAACTCTTTGTGTTTTGCATTTTACACTCTGAGGACTTTGAGGCAAACGCTCCTCACGGATGCTTAAACTCTCCTGCACATTAACGCTGATCCCGAGCGTCCGTCCTTCATCCGCACGTTGCTTTAATAACTGGATTCAGTGTTTTTGTAGCCTCGCCGTTTCCCGAGCAGGTGGATCTGAGCTCATTACACCGAGTTGCTTCTCTCTGCTCGCGTCCTTTAACTTTGTAAACATCCCACCAGCTGATCAGTTTAAGCTTTTACTGCCATCGTCTCGGCTTTAAATGTAGAAACTCGATTACACAGAGGAGAGGTCGCAGACTGCTTCTGCTGCTTTAAAGCAAATCTGGAATGACTGAAGCTGCACATTTGTAATCTTAAAGCAGCATTTAGAAGTGGAAGCAAATCGACTCAGATGTCTACAGCGTGGGAAAGTTCCCACACTTATTGTGCACACGTTAATCACTGCTTTCTTTCTGTGGATAATATTTAAACGTCATTCAGCAAAAGCTTGAAAGTGACAAAAGCCGGAACGATGAGGAGGAAAGAAAAGAGGGAGAAACCTCAGAGGGATCCTCTTCCAGGACGGACAGATGTGCAGGAGATGCTGTGTGTGCAGCGCAGACAGATGGACAAAGAGTCGAGTTTCAGAAAGAAGAGGCAGAGCGGAATAAAGCATGTCACACCTGAGATGATTCAGATAATCTAACATGAACGAGGGTTTGTGTAATTCTGATGAGGGAGGTTAAATTCACTGCAGTTTGAGGGATTTTTAAATGTCAGGAACAAGACGAGTGATTGCAGGCACTCCAGCTCCTTCAGCCTCTCACAGTGGAAAGCAGTCAGCAATAAAACAATAAAAAATGATGATCTGAGGGTAATTTTCCCCAATAAAAAACTCACTAATTGTCCATCACCCGTGCACGCGTAGCTAAAGCTGCACGTGCTCAAAGGACACGGGGAAGAAATGTGGCTGAGCTTCAGCGGGTCTGAGATGTTTTCTAACGTGACAGGAAACAGCGCCGCTGAAGCTCAGAGACACACGACCACACCAAGACTTAAACACGACGAGCCAGTCAAAGCTCAAACAGCTGCATCTTTACTCCCGACAGAAATCAGCTTTAGACGCTTGGCGGGAGGATTTTTATCCACACGTGATAATCTGATCACATCGAGAG
This sequence comes from Neolamprologus brichardi, assembly GCF_056152115.1. Taxonomy (NCBI): domain Eukaryota; kingdom Metazoa; phylum Chordata; class Actinopteri; order Cichliformes; family Cichlidae; genus Neolamprologus; species Neolamprologus brichardi. The sequence continues at coordinate 8,967,150 of NC_142105.1, read as the reverse complement.
GGGTTTCTGTATAAGACATGGATAAAAAAACACAAACGCAGACGAGCTAAACTGCACGTCTGCGTTAAAATCATTAAAACAGTCCAAACCTGACTGAAACATTTGTAAATGTCAAACAGAGTCCTCTCAGCATCGTCTAACCCTCAACGACGAATATTCTCGTTAGCAAACATTTTATGCATTTAGATTTAGACCTTTATCGTAACAATTACATCTTTAAAATATGATTCTTTATTTGATCATCGCGTGTCAGATGTCAAACCTGAGGAAACAAACAGCAGGTTTGGGGTGTAAATACGTCAAAAACACTCGTTTGTCTCAAAACGCTCAGATTTCTGTCAAATCTCACACGGAGTTTGTTAAATTTTGGGTCTGAAATTGTTTTCTGAGCGTTCCTAGGGAAACTTCCAGCGCCAATAAAAAGCTTTAAATTATATATAGACATTTATGATAATCATAAATCACTGAAAGGAGGGTTATCAGACAAAAAAAAAGAAAAAACACAGATGACGAAGAAACGTCAGAAGGGCGATGAGTGTTGGTGAAATAATAATGCGCAGCACATGAAGTTCTAATGTGAAGAAAAACACGAAAACACACCAGTGAAGGTTTCACCTGCATGGACGTGGCCTCCAGGCTCGCTATCAGAGCCACAGTGGCTGCACGTGAAGTTTCATTTGAGGCTAAAGGAGACGTGTGTGATCCCAGCAGTAACAGCAGAGTGATGCAGTGCGAGTTCAGCTGAAAACAAATGAGGTCAAACTTTAATTTTACTCTCGCGTTTTAACGGTTTCTCGGCACATTTATATTTTTGTGTATTCAAAAAGAGAGAGCAGAAAGAGCTTCGGGTCGACTTGTGTTTTCATGTGTGTTGTTTTAATAAAAGCAAAGTTGCTCGACGGCGCTGCAGACGTTGGGTTTTTTTATTAGTGCAAAGACGTGCAGATGTGAGGGGGGTGAAGCCTTTTTTCTGCTTTTACATTAGGAACCTAAATCATCAGCACAGGTTCAAAGCTGATCTCCGTTAAGTACAAACCTCAAGGGGACAAATAAGTACCTCGTGTTAAGGTTCAACAGCAGCACCTCAGAGGGAACGAACCCGGCGAGGAGCCGTTTAACGTGATTATTTTTAAAGTAAATCAAAGACGACTCGCTGCATTTAAATGTGAGTGTATCTGGAGCTGGTTTAAAGTTAAAAACGGGACTTAAATAGACTGCTGGACGTCAAGTTTACATCAGTTTCACTCTGACTCTCAGTAACTCGTGTTTATGTTGTATTTACGTTGATGTGAACGTTATTCATGAAGGTCAAATAGAAAACAAGCAGCTTACGTTCGACTGGAAGAAAGAACGTCGTCTTTACTGGATAGAAAAGAGAAGTGGTTCAGCTTAGCTGTATATCTCAGACCGAGTCTATTTATTTATTTCTTTAACTCCTCGTTTCCTCTGCTGTGCATCCACGCACGCTGAAATCTCACTGAGGTTTCTGTGGGTTTAAACCTCCTGTGGAAAAAGTGTGACACGCAGAAATGAGCTGCTTGACTCACGAATGAGATGTTTTAATTTTCCCAGACTGAAACCTGGACACGTGTGCATTAAACAGACATATTTTCATCCATAAGGACAACACGGTGCTATTACATGTAAAGCAGTTAACCCTTTAAACAGCAGCCAGTCGTTTATGTAATAATAACGATAAGAGTTACAATGTGGTTTCTTTGTGAGGCATTTATCAAACTACTGTTCTAATCTCACCTTTGTTTAAGTAGATAAAAATAATCCAAGTTCTGCAGAAATAAAATAAAAAGTCAGGTTTAAAGACAGAAGAAAAAATGCAGGCATGAAAATAAGCTCGTGTGTAGAAGGCGGGGTGAAAAATCTGCAAAGGAGGTGATTCAATACACAATAAAACCTTAAAACGAGCGGGACACGGTGCAGTCCCACCGCCTCACAATGCAAACTTACAAACAGCACATTAACTCACGTTTGGAGCTTTCTCTGAAATATTCAGCTGAAGTGATGCAGCGTAGTTGGAAGTGATCTGAGAGGGGTCAGAGGTCAGCTGGAAGTTTACCCAGCATCGTTTTGTAGATAAAAATACACCAGCGCTGTTTCCCAAAAACCCAAGAATGCAGTGAGTTAGAGGCGCATGTCATCATGGCGGCAGCACCGACGAGACAAAGAGAATAAACTTTGTTTCACACAAGAAAACACAAAAACTTTATCGATGAGCTGTTCCATTAGAAGTTCAGTGAACACCGTTTTAGTTTAAATTTACTGAAAGCAAAGCGCGAAAAACACAAAGTGTATGGATCGCATGCAGTGAGGGTTACGAACAGTGTAATTAGATTACATTTGCTTTCATTAGTTCTTTAAAATGAGGCAACTTTAACGCTGTAAACTCATAAAAAGTGTTTCTTCTATCACAAACGCACAAATATGACCAGCGAGCATCCGCGTTCCTCTGGTTTGATTTTTAAAAAACTGAAACGCGGCAGACAGATTTTATTTTCTCGCTACTGAACGTCCAAAATGTTTGGAGATTTTTAACGATGGAAAATAATATAATAAGAATAATATCAACCATCATGCCAGAGCTTCAGAATAAAGCTCCGAATTCATGTTTTATTTTGAAGCCAGCCCAAAGTTTTCTTTATGTGAGGATGCGTCCTGTGAGCTGATGTGGTCAGGCTTATCATGCAGGGATGTGATTGGACGCGTGAAGCACAGACACATGATGTCACTGCGTCCACATGCAGTCCTGTTATTGATCGCTTATTGGGACCTGATCGGGCTGAAATCAGGTCTTTCTCTGATTCAACAGCTGATCTCTAACTTTTCAAACGTCCTGCTTACCGGGCTGATCGATTTAACCTTCCAGTGACACGATCTCAACTTCAGTTTGAAAGGTTTAGGGGATGCGTTCTGATGTTTAATCTTTTTCTTCTTTTGCTTTCAGCATAAATCCTGAGATGTTATTGTTCTCAGATCAGTGAGAGAAACTTTCACATGACTGGAAACTAAAAAAGCTCTTCGTTCGAGGTAGTCTGCAGTGTTTGGTTGTTTTTGTAAGAAGATGTTTAGAAGCGCCGAGAGTTTTGAAAGTGTGGAGCTGCAAATCTGAATCAGTGAGTCAATCAGCTCCTGATCTGATCACTGAACAGCTGTAAGGTGTTTGATGTCGTGGATTAGAAAAAAAAGAGGTTTGTGGTGCTTTCTATTGATTAAAAGGCAGAAAGCAATCACACGTTTCATCCTGCAGTGTATTTGTGTATTTAGATGTCTAATCAATACCTGCTGATCTGCGGCAGCCACAAGGGAAGGTTACGAACTGTTCATCCTGGAGACAGGAGTTCATGCTTTTATTTTGGAATTCTGTTTCCAGCTTTTACACCTTTTTAATTCTGATGTTTAGAGGAAGGAAGCACACGTTCACATGATGTTTGGCTCCTGCTGTACGAGCGGGAGCAGGGAGGGAGGGAGGGAGCTGGCCTCCTGCTGAGGAGGAGGAGGAACAAACAGTGAAGAAGAGCCCGACTGTTGTACGGGCTCATCTGGAGAGATTTTATCGTGTTTCAGAATAGACGCCTTCCTGTTTTCACACTATATTTACTTCCAAACAGACCTCCTTTGCCATCATCTTAGAAACACGCCTGGTGAGCAGGTGATGAAACAGTGTGTGTGTGTGTGTGTCTATATGACAGAAGTGTTCACAGATGAACTCCTGACCATAGTCTCACAGCAGTCCGTCATTTCTAACCATCCACTTTCGTGCTCCATCATCCAGCTCAGGAGATTGTCCCAAAGATGGGGCACGCTCCGGACAGGTCTGATTTATCACAGGGCTGATTAACGTTCAGGTACACCAGGAAATTTATATTTTCTGCTTTTAAAGCAAACAAATCTGCATATTTCAGGCTTATTTTAGCACCAGACACTGATTTTTATAAAGTGTAGAAGTGTTTTTGGGATCTGTACTGTCTGTAGTAAATCTCCCACAGACTGAACCCCGTGTTGTTTCAGTCTTATTCCGTCTGCTGTCTGATGCAGGATCACCGTCACAGTTCAACACATCTGAGCTTTAAACTTTAAGTCTGGGAGGAAAACCATTTTTTAAAGAGGTTTCCATCCAGGGCGACTCATCAGTTTAGGTTTGAGCGTTCCTGCCAATAAATAACAAGGAAGAATGTGCAAAAAAAATCATCGTTATGCTACGATGATTTTTTTTTTAAAAATGTTATGATTTCACAGTTTGGTAGGACAGCTATCACAGGAAAGACTGAAAAACTCGACCCAAATCTTTGAGTCTCGTCCAAATCTTAACCTCAGTTATTTGGCAGATCTGCTGTTTCTTAAACAAACTTTGGGAAGTTTCTAATGAGCGACGACTTTTAAACGGTCATTTCTAGAAACTCTGTAGAAGCTGTAACGATGAGGGGGAGATTTTTCTCACGCTGTTGGCAGGTGCGTGTTTATAATGTGTGTGTGTTGGAGCTTCAGGTGAACAGATTTCCCTCGACCCTCCCTGAGAGGAGGAAACGGGAAGAAAAAAGAGCGAGCAGAGTGAGCGATCCCGTCCTCCACGCCCCGTCTCCGTCCTCTGGGGCGATCAGGGCGAGTGGAGGGGGAGGCGGGTGGCGGGTGAATAAACGTCGACATGGGGATTTCCCTCTTTGGCGTCATCCGTCATCAGTTCAATCATGGAGCGTTTGGTGTTCTGCTCGGCGGTCCCCCGTGGTGGGCGGATTGGTACTCGGAGACGGGCTGTGGCGTCTGGCAGTGATGGATTCTCGCGCTGAGAGACTCTTTTATCAGAGAGTCGTAACTCTCAGCGGCGGCCGCGGATGATGGAGAGGTCGGCCGAGGCCTGCGCTCGCTCACCTTTTTCTCTGTAACGCTTTACTCTCTGAGTCTGGCGAGAAAAAATGCATTTCCTCCTCCTTCTCCTCACTTACGTTAAACTCTGAGCACCTTAAAAAACAGCCGCCGCTGTCTGTAAATCCTGCCCAGCACGCCGTCCTCCTGGAAGTGCAGTGGTGGAAACAAACGCCGACACTCTGCTGAATGTCAGCCGCCACGGGCAGCTCGGCTAATCACGGGAGGCGAGAAAGACAGGAAAAAAAAGCTGCAAACAATTAACCCGAGAGGAGCAGGTGACCACGCTAATGGGCTCGGCCTTTGTGTGTGTGTGACAGGGTAAAGGATGTGTTTGGGAGGAAACAGCTGACTTCAGGAAACGTGCAGCTGTGTTAGCTCAGCTCTCATCCATCCTCAGCAGGGGAGGTAAAATATTAAAGCATCACAAGAAGACGTCTCTCTTCATAAACCCAAAGCCAAACTGAACTCTTGGAAGCGGGTTCTTGACCACAAAAGCTCAGATTTACAGAGCCCCGAAGGCACCGCGCAGACCAGAGTCGATGAATAAATGAACCGTTTCTTTCCCCCAGAGGAACTGGAGGAATGCACCTGAACGCAGCACGCATGACATGGTCCAGAGAGCAGTTAAATCTACATGTGGACCTAAAAGTTCTGATTTTCAGACCAAAGAACCTGAAATGATGAAATATCTGCACATCTCATACTTCACTGTATTTGGAGCCGATTTATGAGCGGGTCTCATAACCCGACTGGTGCTTGGCTTTGTACGAACCCGCGCACTTCCAGGTTATAGAATTAAGTTTTACTCTCTGAAAGATCCAAACGGCCAAAATGTAAATTGTCTGATAACTCAGAAATCAACAGTTTTGCATTTTTCTTATTTAAAAACTGGAACCCTGAACACACCAGTGAGGACAAACATGAAAGGTTTTGTTTAAATCGATTACTTTCGGGGTTCAAAATTTCAAGTTTATCTGTTTTTTCTTTCTGTTAGTTTTCCATACATACGTGAATGAAACTGGAATAATTACACCAAAGTTCAGACAAAGTTTTTAAGCAGTTTGTTTAACAAATCTGAAATAACCTATTTCATACAATGTGCACACAAATATCCTTTTGTTGTCATTTGTGAATTGCCTTAAAATGATAAATAGAGGAGCTCCTGGTAATCAGATTACATTGGTCAACCAGGAATACTTGAATGTGTAGCACCAGCTGGATTAACAGATGATGCTTTTATCCACCAAACACCATTTAAAAAAAGAGCTGTTTAACTTTTCGTGTAACACTCTCAGTGCGCGTGTGTGTGTTGGTTTGACGTTGTAAGGTAAATGTTAATGATTTGGTTGTCGACCGGTTGGTGATTTTAATCCTGTTTGTGTTTTTTCTTTTTACTCGTGCTAATCGAAGGTGAAACTGCAGAACAAACAGCTGCAGGTCGGATTTTGACGTCCGTGAAATCTCGTCTGCTTTTACACTTAGATGCATTTTCACACATTGAACACCTCACAGAATGCACTAATTAGCACGCATACTCCTCTCACACACACACACACTTGGTCAGAAGTGTGTGTGCAGAAGCCCCTCAGCTTAAAGACTAATTTGTTGGTAATTGCAGCATGACAGGAGCAGCCATTCCAGCATCGAGCCACCGTTTCCCCGAGCCAGTCGCCCTAATTAGGAATGACACACACTATTAAGGTGCATAAATGGAAATCAGTCAGCGGGCGTTTCCTCCCTGACGGCGCCCGCCACCGCCGTCGAACCAACAGCAGACCGTCGCTGCACCAGAAACCACCCACAGTGCATTTCTCACGCCGTCATCATTCTTAAACTGAGAGGAAGAGTAGGTGGAGTTCACGTTCAGTAATCTGATTACTTTTAAATTATCATTACTCTGTGCAAAGTATAAAAAAACAAGTTGCACAATTGATGTAAAATAGGTGGTTTTTACCATGGAGTTTGGTGGTGGAGCTGAGATCGATGAATATCTGTCCAGCTTTGTCAAAGTTACACAAACTCACAAAGTTGCACGGGTGGCTCAACTCGCAGTGATTTATTTTAGTGTGTTGTTAAATTCTCGCTCTTTGCTGTACCCTCACCGTACGCTCCACAGCGACGCTCCACAGCGACGCTCCACAGCTAGGACAGCAGCTCACTGACTCCGTGTGCTCCTTCAGAGCTTTGCTCCAGCAGATGGGCTGAAACTGTATTTAGCGTGTGCAGACTGCATTTTATAGACAGTCTAACAACGTAGGTAACATTAGAGCAACACAAAACTTGCACATGCATGTATTCCAATTATTCAGTCGTGCAGATTGTGGGAATTTTCTGGGATAAACGGCAAAACAGGAGGCGGCCCGGAGATGGTTTTAAAATACAGGAGAAACACAGGAAGTATGGGAGTGCTGGCAGGTCTGCAGATTTCTGTTTTATGAATCGGAGCTTCAGATGTGTGAAACGATGAATTTCCTCTTGGTGCTGAGACGTAACATAGCTGCTCCGATAAACGAGAAATGTAAACTTAGTTATAAAATCTAAAGTTAAAATATTTAATATCTACATGCACGGGACTGTGTGGTCACAATATATCATTTGAAGTGTCGTACTGATCTGAGTGTTTTGACACTGTTTGCTTTCCATACATACCTGTGTTTACTCAGAATAATTAAACCCGAGGATCGGGAGGGGAGGCGGCGTTTGAAGATATGCTCTCAGCGCAGAGCTCGCTTTGCTCTGATGCTTTCAAACGGAATTTTTGTCCACACGAAGACGGACACGTGCGATCGCGCTCAGGCGACCTGCTGGCCATCTCCTCGCCGCTTTTCAGCCTCGACTCATTAGTTCATATTACACGGCTAATAAGAGCTAACCGAACAGGTGTGTGTGTCTGTGTGTGTGAGAGAAACAAAACACACACGTCTGATTGGGTAAATGTATTCATGGGTAATTGTGCAACCTGCATAAATCAGCACACACACACACGCACACACACACAGAGCAGTGCACAGGAACAATATGTGCATATTTTAACAAGCCGAACTCAATATCCACAGCAATTAGAGAGGAGCTGCTGCGTGTGTGTGTGTTTCTGCTAATTACATTCATTCTGGGTGGCTGCACAGGATGAGATTTCTGTATGTTCAACAGTAACGTGCTGAAAGAAGAAGGTAACCAAACAATCTGTTTTCTGACCTCACACCTCTGAAGATGCACCTCACCTGCCCGTTTGAGGAGGCCGTCGCCGCGTCGTTGTTAAAACCTCACGTGTGTGTGTGTGGGGGTGTGTGTTTGCGTCCCTTCCTGCTGTTTGACAGCAGACCGTGCTCCTGGTAAAAGCAGAACCCTTGAATTGAAAACGAGCTCATCAGGATAAAATGATGTGTCTGTGATAAGTGTAGATTTGTGTAGTGAGATTACCTGAATGATGATTCAGCTGGCTGCTGTCGATGCTACCTGTAACAGCTCCCCTCTACATGTTACCGATGAGCGCGTCCTCGGGTTCCCATCAGCCTCGGCTGCTCTCCGTTTTTACCTGTGATCAGCTAATGTGCTAAACAGGAAGTAGGAGCCGGGTCGCAGTTTGGATTCAGAGCTGACAGAAGTTACTGCTGCTCCTGCTGTGATGAGATTACCGTTCAGTGTGTGTGTGTGTGTGTGTGTCCTGTCAGGGTGTGTTTGCTGTGAGTTTGTTTCCAACTGAATCAGATTTAAACATCCACCGTTTATTTGATTAACATGCTGGCAGCCAGACAGACTGTGTGCATGTGTGCGTGCGCGCTGTATGGCTCATTAGGCCCGTGTGATGTGTGTGTGTGTGTGTATTTATATGTAAGCGTGTGAGGCAGCAGGCCACACTGGTTAAAGACTCAAACAGCGGTCACACTCCATCTCCTGTTTGATTAATGTCATGGTGTGTGTGTGTATGTGAGATTTATTTTCCAGCTTGTGGAGGATTCGCAGTACCCGGTCTGATCATGAAAGCGTGGCTCTGAGGGGCCCGGTGGTCCTGCATCCAGAGCTATGTTTAAACAAATACACAAAAGACTCAGGAAGACAAAACAAGCAGAAGGACACAAAGTGTGTGTAAAGAGAAAGAAAACCTGTACAAAAAGTGCAAAATAAAAAGAAGCAGATATAAAATTACTGAAGGACACACACACCCACAGCCAGGGTGTGTGTGACGGCTGCATGTCAGGTGTAAATGTGCCTCATGGTGGCAGCACAGTTTGTGTCTCCTGCTCACTTTAAGGTTGATTTATTCTGCTTTTCCTTCTTTATATATATGTCGTATATCTCCAGTTCCAGGGTGGATGTTCAGATTAGGCATGGTGACAGATTCAGAAGTCATAGAGCGGTCAGACTAAACACACCATCTCTAATATGGTCATCTCAGGCACAGAAGCCCTGCCTACCTGATCTTCAAATCTTGTGTTTATGAGGAGCTAAAAAATGATCAATGGCACAAGTGCCAAAACTGCAGTTCCTCTAACGTCCACCAGAGGCTCCAGCAGTGAGTCAGTCCCCACAGACTCCCATGTTAAAGTTTTACAGCGGAGATAAACATGTTTACAACCTGATACACAAACTGTCTGGTCTCTACGGTGAGAATTTAAACTCACCTGTTTAAATGGTATGATGGCTTAAAATGTGCGTTATTAGGAGCATGGCCTCTTAGACTGACGGGTGGATAGTGACACAGGTAGCTGTAGCTGCTAGCTGTCTGCTAGCTTCACCTGAACTGGAACTCTGGACCGGGCTCTTACTGCATCTGACCAATGGCTGCTGTAAGGCTACTGTACTAAAAGGGCGATTAGCATGTACCTGAGTCTGTGAATCTCCCATATCATCTGTGGAAAAGTTATAACTTCATGGTGGCAGCTCAAACTTTAGCTCTGTGGCTTTAAAATGAAACTAGTCAGTTGGGTCACAGGTTGAGCTTTTATATAAATTCTGCATTAGAGTCAAATATAAGATTAATAAGGACAGTTCGGTATTTAACATAATTACCTGTAAATGAAAGGAGGCGACTGAATTTGAAAGGAAATTGTGCAGATTTGCAGAAGTTTGGATGAGAGGCGAGTTTCGGCGGTGCTTGAATCCCGGAGAAGGGGAGACGGAGGTTTAACTCAGCCACCGTGAGCGTGGATATGAACTGACTGCTCCCTGCACCGGCTGTCTTGCTCAGTAATTGTTTGCAGAGCGCTCAACACGACTCCTGCTGACCTTTAATTTCAGACTTTGCAGTGGAAACGTGCAGATCGGCGGCCCTCATTTGCCTCGTCGTGTTTGTTCTGTGTGTGTGTGTGTGTATTTATTTATTTTTCTCCTCTCTGCCTGTTGGCGTGTGATTTACACTCCGGGCATGTTCGAGCGAGCCGTGTGCCATCGATACTGTTTTTATTACACCTTGTGCCAAGTGCTAACAGCCGGATACGGGCGGCGCTGACGAGTGGATGCAGCCGCAATTAGCATAATTGAAATAATAATGCTAACGAGCTTTCTGAGTGGAGGCAGAGCAGAGAGGAGAGGGTGGCGATCGGCTGCGTGGACGGGCCGCTGCAGATCATTGTGCGTAATTGGGATAATGGGCTGGTTTAGTGGTGGAAGCGATGCTTTTGATGGCGTTCGGGATGAAACAGGTGCCAAATTCACCGAGCCGCTTGTCTCGGTGTTTGTTTGCTTTAAAATCCACATTTATGTCAGCTTCACGGCGACATTAAACACCAGCAGGTCTGCAGGCTTTGGGTTTTATGACTCCAAAAATGTGCTTTTATTTAAGTTATATCTGAGAAAAGTGTGCAAACGCCCCAACGACTAAAGTGTGACAGTGATTCAGACATCCCAAACCGATGCCCTCCTGCTCTGCAGTGTCTTTGCACACTTTGAAAATCAGATTAGACTCAACGTGGCTGATCCGGGCCTCATCTTGGTGCTTGATCGCACAGGACGCCTGTGTTCAGAAACGGACTCGATATCAGGCTCTGTTTTAATGTTGTGGCTCATCAGTGTATGTTTGATGAACTTCTGGGGTTCATCCAGGTCCAGATCAAGGAACGTGTTGCTGTGAGAGGGGCAAACGTTTCAGATGTAACTCCATAAAATATCACAAACTGATCCAGATCCAAGAGTGGAGGAAATCTCTACCCTTATTCTATCAGATTTTCAGAGATCACAGCAACCAGGAGACAGAAAAATGAACTATTGACATTAAACCCATTAACACCAAAGGCTTCAAAGGTGCTTTTACTGAGAGTTTAGCAAACCTTTGAATTCGGCCCTTTGCCTTGTTGGCTGCTGGTCTGTTGGAGACTCTGTCCCTCAGTGATTGTTGCAGTTTGACTGTTTGTGAGCACGATTACTCTAAAAGCTTTGGACAGGTTTGCATGGGAATGACTTGGAGCTGCTGCTCCATGCTGAAAGGAAATATCGGAAGTAGTTAGGGAAGGAGGCCCTGGGACAGACCCAAGACTTGCTGGAGGGATCATTTCTTCCCAATCCGGTACCAACAGATCGCTGCCCCTCCTGTGCCTGGTTTTGTTACAGTTTTCTTCCTGTTAATAGGAAGTTTTTACTTCCCACTGTCGCCAAGTGCTGCTCAAAGCGGGTCGTTTGATATTTGGGGTCTTTACCTTATAATACAAAGCGCCTTGAGGTGACTGTTATGGTGATTCGGTGCCTTATAAATAAAATTGAAGTGAATTTAATTTATTCTCTCCTGGCTGGGAAAGCCTGCTGGGGAAAGAGGGTTTGGGTATCTGTGCTTTGGCTTCTGCCTCCATGACCTGGAGACCAGACTTCACAAGTGAATGTCCACTGAAATACAAGCAATCAGTACTATTATCAGGAACTTGGGGTCCAGGAAATTAAATCAGACTCAGTTTTCTCCATCTTCATGTGAAAAATGACAGATAATCGGTTTTGTTTACTGACTCGTATCAAACACGGAGCATGTTTGTGTGCTTTCGATGCTGTTTTATTGTTGAAGGATTTATTTTTTTCGCTGTGTTTCCAGCGTATCTCCTGTCAGGTGTATGAAAATAGAAACATGGATAAAAACAGATGCTTGTGGAGTTTTTTCCTTCTCTCGGGATCTCATTGAAAATATCTGTCGGTGAACGTGTTGAAGACTTGCTCGCTGTGATTCCTCTCGGTGTTATTTTTACTTTAACACTGTTGTGTTTTCTGACACTCAGCTGCTCTTATTCCCACCGAGCCCCCCTTAAAACCTGACCGACACACACCTGAGCTGCTCCTCCTCCTCCTGGAGTTTCTCTGCAGACTCTTCACTCGGCCAAACGCTGCGAGTTGGAGGAATTAGCTTTCAACAAACTGGCCTACAAATGAGGCATTAAGCATTGGTAATGGGGGTGCAGAAAGGTCACGGCTGTATTAATCTGCCATCTGGGGAATACACCCGTGAGCCGGGAAGCTCGGAGACCGAGAGAGAGCACGGGCGAGCTTCCAAAAACAAACCCTGAGCATGAATAAATATTTATCTGTGCCCCGGCGATCATATTGATCATAAAGCGTTTTAGGAAACAAAACGAGCAGGAAAATGAGATTGATGTAAAAATATTCAGCTGCTGTTTGGAGCGTCTCCCCCTCGGACACATCGCACTTCTGTGGGCTGAGAGCAGAGGTCTCTTCCTGCAGGAGCATCGATTTTATTTCAGGATCAACAAGGATTTTTTTTCCATACCAAAATAAAATCAGCCGCTGACACTGTTGATGTTTTTGCAGCTTTCACACTCAGTTAAAGGCTTCCTCAGATTCTGGAGGTTGGAAATCAAAAGCAGGGTGACCTCTGACCCCCAGCTGGTGGTTGTTTACACTATGATAATCAGCATTAGAAGCAATACTCTCGGTAATGATTTCATTTCTGCCTCCCTTTTTATTGAAACGTAACAAAAAAATAATTTAACATAAAAATTTGTTTGTTCTTTTGTTCTTTAGAGTTTCATTTGCTGCCTTTAAACTCATTTATTTAACCTCTTCCTGCAGCAGCAGTTTATCATGTGACTTTGCATCTCTTTATTTAATGTTAATGAAAGCAGAGGAGATGCCACATCCCAATATCTGTAAAAGCAAAGATTAATTATAACCTTGTGAAAGCCAGAAAACTCACATCACCCTATTTTTTTATTTATGTGTCCAGGTTTATTTGTAAAACCTTCTAAATCTAAATAATAAAACGGCAACGCATACCACAGCGTCTGTGATTGGTCCGCTTTGTGGTAACGTTGCGTGTATGACACTGTGTGATGATCAGCACAGACATGGTCGCTGATGTCGTATCAGGCGTGTCGTTCTTAGTCAAAGCGTCTCCTGCGTTGGATTAATGTTTTTTGTTTTCCCCCAAAAACTCCTGAGTGATCGTTCTCGCTGTCTTTCACAGCGACTAATCTAAACCACGCAGCAGCACATTAGTGACTAACCTCACGCTGATCGTGTCTCGTGTTTTCTTGGCTTTAGTTTGGTCCATTTTTGGCATCTTCTTCCTGCCATATGATGGCGTTTGTCCCTGACCAATAGTTTAACCGTCATCCTTCGTCTTCACTGTGCTAATGTGTTCATATTACACTAACTATAGCTCTGTAGCTAGCCACCAGGTTTCTCACCATTAACCATCACTGCTGTACATTTTAGTTCTTTAGAAATACTTTGGACAGATTACGGTATATCGTCATACATTGAAGCTAGCTAGCTAACTCCTTACTAACCTCCAACTGCTAAGTTGACATGACATAGGGCATGGTAGTAAATACATGAGACCGGTTACCTTGACACCCGGATCTTGGATTGTCCACTAGTGACAAACCGCCACCTTCAAAGGGAAGCACCTTAGTCATTCTGATTACAGAAGAAAGAACCAGTGGTAAACCATTAATGTTGTTTTCAGTAACTGAAGCCACTTGCCCAATGTTCACACATGATATGTCCACTCTGAAGATTTGGAATTAATTTCATTTAATTCTTCTGTTGTTGAGCTTTTATTAATTCCAAGTCGAAAATGATCATCTCACTTTTAAGGTGCCCACCACAGCAACACGGGCCTATAAATCAATATAAATCAATTCACTGTGCTCCGTGTGCGAGTTCCAGATTAGTGTGTGTGATCCTGTTGAGTTGGAAGGTAACGTTTTCTTTCTCTATTTCAGTGGGGTTGGTTTAGCCCGAGCTCACTTTGAGAAGCAGCCTCCATCCAACTTGAGGAAGTCCAACTTCTTCCACTTCGTGCTGGCGCTGTACGACCGTCAGGGTCAGCCAGTGGAGATCGAGAGGACTTCCTACGTGGACTTTGTGGAGAAAGACAAGGTGAAAAGATTTTTTATTTCTTCAAGAATCTTCTTCAGATTTTAGGTGTTTTTTAAAAAAAAGGACAGGAAAAGAAGAGGTCAGGTTTTTAGGCTTAAAATTCTAAAATAGCAGGAAAAGATCTAATTTGTAGGAAATGTTCCTACCTTTCATACATCAGAGGCCCATGTCAGGTAATGTCCCCTTAATTCTTAATCTTAAACAAAGCTCTTATGGAGAAAAAACGAAGGAAGAGAACAAAGGATGAAAAGAAATCTAACAGGACTACAAAATAAAGCAGGAAACATGTTAATGATTAACAGTAAATAACAACAGCCCAGTGCATGTGGTCAGAGCAAGACTTACAGGGAACGATTTTAAAGTAGAAGTAACACAGAAAGCGGTCCAGAGGTTTATTATTTGGCGCAAACTCCAATTTTGAATCAGGTATTGTTTTATGTTTTATTTTGAAGGTTTAACTCTGAAAACTGCCATGGTACTTTTTTGTAGTCAGAAGTGACCATGTTTGGAGGAGAGGGTAGAGCTAAGTTAGCAGCTAAGGCTAGCTAGCTTAGTTAGCAAGCTTCATTCATAGCTTCACACTCAGAAACAGATACCTGCTAATCAGTATCATCCAGATAAAATCGTACAATTTCTCTAAAACTGGAACTCAGACTTCTTGGACAGTCTGTTAGTACAGTTAAACGCACAGCATCATTTAAAGTTCGACATTTTAACATGCGAGTCCGTGGAGACTGGCTTTCTGCGGAAGCCTCTAGAGCAGCCAGCGGTCCCCAACCCCCGGGCCTCGGACCGGTAGCGGTCTGTGAGTCGTTTGGTACCGGGCCGCGAGAGTTGAGGCTCAGGTGTGAAATGTATGGTTTTCAGGGTTTTTATCGGTTTTCAGCGTTATTTTGTTAACGTTTTTATCGTTAACTCGGTTTTCCTGGGTCTTTTCACATGTGTTATGAATAAATCTTATTTTTTTCGGTACCGGTACTAGTTTTATTTTGTTGTATTTATCTGCGACACCTTAAAGGCCGGTTCGTGAAAATATTGTCGAGCATAAACCGGTCCGTGGCGCAAAAAAGGTTGGGGACCGCTGCTCTAGAGGACACTAGGGGAACTGCATCTTTTGACATTTGCGTTAGCTTTATTTTTTGATTTTGAACATTTAAATTACACCCATTGAGCTGATGATCCAAATCTGTGATGCCCTGTCAGCTGGATACAGAAAACCTCAGTTTTGATGTGACTGTTGGGTTTAATGAGCCCCAGTAACAACAATGAAATCCTGGTTATGTGGAACTTCATCTGTAAGACGGGTCCCATGTTGAAAGAGAATGTTTTGGCAATTAAAATGAAGTGTAAATGTCCAAAAATACACAAGTTTGGATCTGTTGTTGACAATATACAGAAAGTACATGAGAATCGCTTCCGCTGCTAATAACACTGGTGATAATCATAATAACATCCCGACAGGTTTGTGGGTGTTTGTTCTTTGATCGGCTGCCAGCTGGCACCATATTCTCCTCTCTACCCACTCGCTCACCTCACCTCTGCTTTGACCTCGAGTCTCTCGCCCTGATACCCCCCCCCCCCCCCCCCCCCCCGCCCCCCCCAACACAAACACACTGGGACTGAGCCAACACTCCCGGGCACAGTTGGCACCGAGCGGCCGACCAACACAGGCTGAAAGGAGGGAGAGCGAGGAGAGGAGGCAGGATAAAAAAGGGGAGTAAAGGTTGAAAGAGAGAAGAGAAGAAAAAGATGGGAGGAAAGGTCAAGACAGAAAGAAAAGGAGAAAAGAGGCGGATGGATGGAGAATAAAGGATGTTTTTAACTACAGAGTCTGAGGCACAGATTACCTGACAGTTAAATGCATGTTTAGGCATAATTAGAAATAAAACCCTAAACTTTTCCTTCACACAGGTAAGAAAGTGATCAGAGAGCTGCGGAAGTCAGGTATGGCATCACCTGCCCTGCCGACGAGACCCCCAAAACATTTCCGAGTAAATTTCAAAATAAAAGCTTAAACTCAAATCTGTTATTTTCCTTATAAAACAGTGATGCTTGGATGCAGATGATGGGTGTGAAATGCATTCTGGGACGTGTCCTGATAACACAGAGCATGAACGTCTTCTAATCTGACAGCTTTGTGTTCGTTTCAGAGGAGCATAGGGATCAGGGTTCAGAGAGGTCAAAGGTTACAGGGAGTGTCATTCAGCTGCTAACTTAAATTAATTTCAGTTTATTGTTTTTTGTGTGTTATTGTTTGGTTTTGATTTGCTTGGAGTCTTTTGCTTTTAGTATTTGGTGTGTTGCACTTGACCAAGTGTGTAAACACCTTTAACTGAGAGATTCTGGTTAGACTGTGGTTTGGTGGTGGTGCAGACTCTTTTTTTTTTTTACTTTTACATTGCTCTTCCTTACTCTTTGACAGGAGCAGAAAACATGAATAGCAGGCTAATATGATACCTAACAGCTCTAATATTTGGGAAAAGGACCATGGGTCCTCTGGACCAGCCTTTGTTGACAACTTGTCATGTTTCACAGCTCGCTGAGCTCAGCAGAGGCGTCCTTTTAGTGGCTTTTACTTCAACACATCATCTTCATCATCTGCTTTTCTTAGGATTTCTAAATAACCTTTCTGTAATACTTTCTTACATGTCAAATGCACAGTCAGGATGGCGTTGTTTAACGTGTACTTTGTGTTTTTGTGATAGGAGTACAACGGCGAGAAGACCAACAATGGAATCCACTACAGGCTACAGCTCCTCTACAGCAACGGTGAGCTGAGTGTGTGAATATGCCACTGATCTGGAATCAGAGGTGGAAGTCTGTAAAAAGAAAAAAGGCTGAAAATGCTTTCTGTAAGCTGTAAACATCCTGTTAGAGAGTCATTTTTGAAGGTAGAAAAAGAAAAAAAATTACAACTTTTTCCTCACAGATTTACTGTCAGAGTCCGTTAGTCCGTTTGTAGCTCCTGACTCTGAACCAGGGCTTCTTCATTAGGACTGGTTTCCAGTTGCACTAAACCAGTTTGCAGAAAACTGCAGCGTCTCTTTGTTTCGGGTCCAGGTGTCTCTTGTGTTGGATGAGGCTCTGGGTTTTTGTCCTTTATTTTTCTGAACAGACAAAGTTTTTAAACCCTCTCGGTGTAACTGCAGCTCACAGGCTCCTGGTATCCCAGACTACTGATATCTATTCAGAATAGAATCGCTCTCAGGCCGACTCAGATTTCAGTGTGGACACTAAGTTTAGCATCAGGACTTCACAGTAACCCAAACCACACAGCAGACTAATTAATGACTCACTTCGTGTTTTGGATGGATCAGAGGTTCTTTGGCTGAAGTTTGGTCTATTTTGGCATTTTACGTCAGTGCTGTTTAGTTTTAAAACAAAAGTCTAAAGTTATATCAGAGTAATAGAGTTTAGTTTAAAGAAATCCTTCAGTCAGATTAGGTTGCACCATCTGTAGAAGGGACTAGCTAGCTAACTTCCCGTTAACGTCTAACTTTGCTAAACCTTGTACATCCCGTTTTTCAAAAAGCCACATATTGATCAGTTTATTGGAGCTGAAAGAATTTGGAGTTTGATTTTAGGATTGTTTGAAGCAGGAAAGAGTTAATGAAATTAGACTTCAGAGGCAGAGGGGATGGTTACAGAGGCGGTAGAGACAAAGACAAGAAGTAAAAAACAGCAGGGACAAATGGGTTTAATAAATCTCTCTTCTGATTCGTCGTTCTTTGTAAAATTTATGTAGGCAGAAGGCTGTCACGTACTTACAGTAAGCGTGACGGCGACAAAATTCAGTAGATCTAGTGCAAGTAAGACAATCATGTTGCAGAAAGAAGCGTCTGCCTTTCGCAGCATGCAAAAAAGCTACAACGAAAGCACTGATGATGCAATCTGAGGTCAAAGCATAATGGAAATAATGCCAATATTTTTGCTAATTCTCAATGTTCGTGATGAGTAATGAAGGCAGATGTGAAGCAGCCCGCTCTGCCAGCATGCTGCAGGTTGTTTAGGTCCAAGTCCAAAAACCCATCAATAATATGTTCCTTACGCTGGAGACGCATTTGCATGTGCTGTGCTCTTAAAGAATGACTGACAGCATGAAATTAAAGCCAAAGTGAGCCGTTTTTAAATGCTGCTGCTGCTGCAGGTCAGCCGAGTCTTTGTTCAGGCTGCATTTTAGATTTGCAGTATTGATTGATGAAGTCGAGTTAATGATCGCTCTTTCCCACAGGTGAAACTGTCTGTGTTGGTTTGCGGTTGAACTTTTCCTGGATGATTTAGAGTTCAGAATTAGCAGAGATGGAATTTATATTAAAGGTCACCTCACCGGAGTTAGAGTTTAACTCAGCTGTGCACTTTTAAGACTGCGAGGCTGGAAAAACTTTTTCATTATCAGCACGCGGAGCGGCGGACATCTGGAATATCTGAGCTCTGTTTTGTCCATCGGTTGGTGGTGGTGGTGGTGGTGTGGTGTGGTGTGGTGTGGGGGAAGTGGAGGGATCTTTTGCTGATTCAAAACACACAGCTCGCCTTTGTGCTGGCACGAGTCCAGAGCTGCAGGAGGAGGGCGGCCGTAATGCTCTCAGACCCCCGCAGAAACGCCAGATAAAGTGGGACATAAAAGAGCGTTTTCTTCCAAAGGGGGATAAATCACTCTAATATGAGTCGGCGTCGTCGGATTAGCATCTTACAGAGGTAATTGACCTCATCTGCAAGCGGGACGGATAGCCGCCATTTAGGCTGCAGACTGCTCAGCGCTCAGCCGCAGAGCGAGGAGTGAATCATGTCAATTAGAAAGCAGAGGAAGCTGCGAGCAAACGGCCCGCAAAGCAAGAAGTAGAGGGAAAAAAAGCTCAAACGCACAATACAATTAGAGCTGCTCCGCCGCTAACAGGTGTTCCCTGCAATTTACTTCCTCCACCCCATGTCGTGTTTGTGTCACATTTACGCCCGGATGCATGGCTAATAAAAGACAAGCAGCTCTGATTGATATTTAATTTGTCGGAGAATGAGGATTCCTTGTTATCCTTGAGGAAAAAGGCGGCGGGGGGGCCGGAGAAGGCGGCCTGGCCCATAAATAATAAACAGCTCTGGAGCAGCGCCGCTGTTTGTTTTTGCTGAGGGGTGTGAGCGACGCCGGGGCGAGACGACAAGAGCGCTAGAAAACACAAATACACAACCAGGACATGAATCGGAACAGAATTCATTTACAGCACGTTATCAGGAATCAGATCCTTTGTTGGGGGGCGGATTAGCATAAGAGGCTAACACGGGCATGTTGATGACAGTAATTTATATCTGAACTGTGTGTGTGTGTGTGTGTGCTCATGCTTCTCTCTGTGTGTTTTTCAGGCATCAGGACAGAACAGGATCTCTACGTCCGGCTCATAGACTCCATGACCAAACAGGTGAGGTAGCGCACGCACACCTGAGCTCTGATTCACTCATAGTGTTTACATCAGAGCGAGTTTGTTTTACACACCTTCACATGTCACAGCGGCGTGTTTTAAATGTCACACAGCGTGTTTCTGCACAACGACGTGCAGCCTCGAAACTGCCTGGATCGAGCCCCAAAGCCCAGATTAGTTTGACTGGAATAAATCACAACTTGGAAATATTTTAGTGGGCTTGAATAGTCTTACAAACATCAAGCAAACAGTTGCATTGGAGTTTTAGAGTCGCTCTATTTCCTGGTAGTTTACGGTGAGCAGAAGAAAGTCTCGTGAACACGACTCAAAATACAATTTTTCAGAGTCGTTTGATATTTTTCGGGAAACCATCTTAACCAATCAGAGCCTGTCTTCTGGCTGTTTCTAAATATTACCTATAGAAGGTTGGTAACCCCTTGTGTTGTCCTCGGTCCAAAAATGGTCCCTAGGTGAATGGCAGACAAGTATATGGGAATCCCGAGGACAACACAAGGTTATTAATATCTGTAGATTTTTGTACTGGTGGTGAAATTCATCCCAAATACAGTTTGAGTTGTATTTTTGAAGCTATGATGCAGATCCTATAGAGGTAAAACCCTTTGAGGGATTTCTGGATTGACTCCAATACTGAATACCTTAAACTTTGCCATTTTCTTGCAAGTCCTTCCCAAACTTTATGACTAATCTCGGTCAAAAATAGACAAACTAAATAAATCAGATAATATTGTCAGAGGTGGTAAAAAAAAAAAAAGAAGGTGAAAACATACATCAAATGAAAAAAGAATTAGTGGGCAAAGAACAAAGTTGAGTTGTCAGATTAAGAATACTGGAGTAGGTCAGACGAATGCGTTGGATCGTTGAATGTTCCATGGATCAGTCGAATGCCGACTGTCAAGATCAAATCAAATCTGTTCTCTCAGTGTGGAACACGATTGTTCTGATATGTCGCTGAGTTACTGTTAATAGGAATCATCCAGAACCATCGGAGCAGTCAGCACAACAACATGATTGGCTCTTATGTTTCCGGGTCAGGTTGCTCTTTGGTTCTTTTGTGGACGGGGGCGGGACGCCATCTTTGGCTATCCAGGCATCTCCTATAGATTTGTACTAAGGATTATTCATGTGTTGTGTGTCTGCCTGATAGTGTCCCCGAACGCGTAACAAACAAGACTTCTCTGCTGGTTTCAGGCACATAGTTCAAACCTACTGTAATCTTAAAGCGTTCCCCTAAAGTTAAAACTAAACTTTCCTGTCCTCCTCCGCCTCCTCCTTACTTTCTTAAACTCGAGCAGCACTGATGTGTTTTCCTTTCCACTCGATGTAGCTCGGGCTTCAGCTGACTCCACGTCCTCCCATCTTTCCGGTTTTCACTCACTCAGAAACCCCCGTGTGGGATTTGAACCTGTGAACGACCTCGCTGCCAACAAAAACCTCCAAATGTTTCCACATTCCTGTCAGCGCTGCCGGCTGACCTCCCTCCTCGTTCCTCCAGATCCTCCTGTTCCTCTCGTCGAGCGCTCTACCTCAGATGTTTGTCACTGTAAATATTAAAAGACATCCAAATGTGCTCGCTTCTCCTCCCAGCTTCAGCTTATTTATCCCCCGTCATATCACAACCCTCCCGGCTGCCGCGGCCCTGTCGGCATGTCACCGATCGATGTACCAAGCGGCTCCCCGACAAAGCGTCAGCCAAACCGATCAATAGGCCCTAATGTGGCGCAGCGGCGGCACACTGGAGACAATAATCCTGACACCTCCTCCTCCATGACACACACACACCTTCACCTCCCAGTACACGATACCCCATTGGTGGAGAGGCAGGCCTGACAGACAGGTCGGCTGGAGTCCCCATGGATCGATAAATCCCCGTCGAGGAGCTGTTAGCAGCCCCGCGTCCACGGGTTTGTCAGAGCGAGGAGGAGCTGCATTAATGCAGATTGGACCGTGCAGCGATGCAGCTGGCGCAGTAACTTCTGCACAGCGAGTCACATCATGCAACGAGGCCGAGGGGCTCACACACCGGGAGACCCCCGCGGGAGGTGTTTGTGCTCCTTTTGGAAAATATTTCTGAGCTCAAATAACTCTTATTTAACCCTCTCAGGCTCAAATTAAACTTTTTGTTGCTAATGCACAACCAAGTCCTGCAGTGGTACTCCTGAGTAAAAAAAACTCATAAAATATGTATGTGGGGTAATCAGGTTGTTAGTTTTTAACTGTTGCAAATCGGCAACGCCTGCCTCGAGAGGGTTAAGAAATGTTCAGCACACGTTTCTCACGTCGCCTTAAGCAAACTGTTGTGAAGACTTCTTCAATGTAGGCCTCGTCTTCCTGTTTTCAACTTTTTGTAAAAATCAGCCTCCTCTTCTAAAACAAGTCTTAATGTGCTCCAAATCGTTCACACCCCAGGTTCATGATTTTCTCCTTAAGCTTTTTATATCTTTGGAAACCCCACGTTTTAAAACTTTCACTGACAAACAAATTTGTAACTTAATGACATGCTCCCTTTATAAAACATGCATCAGTGCTTGAATGACAAAAACTATGCAGAGAATGAGAAACACTTTAAAGCGACATGTAAACAGCGTTTTTAGTGTCACTGCACACACACACTCACTCTGACGGCTGCTGAACTTTAATCTGAAAAACAGTCGTTTTTGTTCTCAAAGTTTTTTTGTGAAATATTTACTCAGAACAAAATTTTAATAAAAATACTCAGTCCTGCCCAAAACATCTCACCTTTTCCAAATATTCACTTTCTAATAAACAACATTATTTTTTCCAAAACGGCCTCATCCTCACTTTTTAAACATGTGAACGTCTGAAAATGTCTGAGGTGTGTCCCCGCAGAAAGGGGACATTAACCTGCAAATAAGCATGAAAGTGGACATGCAGTCATGCACTCACAGGACTCATGCATCAGGAATGATGATGTATAAATATCGACCACCAGTTCTGTGTGTGTGTGTGTGTGTCCCTGATGCAATCCACATCCCTCCTGGTCAAACTGGAGCGTTTTAATCCAGAGGAACAGAGCCAGGATTGGGATCAATAATGCAGAAGTGGTCGTTATCCTAAAAGTATGGTCCCCCAGGGTGTGTGTGAGTGTGTGTGTGTGCAGGGTGGAGGTCTGTTTTGACTATAAAGGTGGATGAGGTAGCAGTAGGTCATCGCAGGAAAAAAGAAAAGAGGAGGAGGAGGGGTGAGGACACACACCCGTGTGCTTTTAGTGGAGTTCATTTACAACAACCAGGGTATTACAAAAACCACACACATTTCTGCTTCTGTCTCTGTGAGGGCCCTCTCTGAAATAAAGGAGTCCCATCACGGTGAAAATCAGGCAGAGTCAAACCCAAGCCCTCAAACCCGCACTGATGCCCTCTCCTTCCAAAAACGTCCCCATAAAGACGTGGGTCCCCACAAACACCCATATACGAGTACAATCGCACACCTAGCCCTACTCACAGCGGTCATCCGTCATCCAGACTCTGACACGACAGCTCTGCGGGGGCGAGGAGGAGGGAGAGTGGAGGATGAGGAGGGGGGCTTCATCCTGGGGCGCCACCCGCCATCTGGCAGGGAATTCTGGGAAGGCCAGAGGAGGCTGAGACCACCAAAAGGGGAGGTGGTGGGAGGTGTGAATGGTTGGAGGCCATGTTTGACTTTATTACTGGTGCAGACTGTGGATAGGCAGAGGGGGATGACAAAATAAAAGGAACACCTGCACACATCTAAATATCAGCTGATCAGATTGAAGCTGAGACGGATGTACGGCAGGAAAGCGATGAATGCTAGTATACAGACTGAACTAGTTTAAATGGTTGGGTTTTTTTCTTTGCTTTTGCATTTGCTGCCACCTATATCGGTTCGGCTTACGGGGGCAGCAGAGATGCCCGGCCGCCTTCTCCAGCTCTTCTGGAGAAACATGGAGGCATTCCCGGATCAGCCGAGAGATGTGATCTCTTCTTCATGTCCTGAGGTCTTCTCCCTGTAGGACATGCCTGAAACACCTCACTGACGAGGTAAAAAGAGGAGTCTTGGGTAGATACTGAAGCACCACAACTGCTTCCTTTTTGGAGTCCCTGACAAATGACTGAGCTCCTCACTCGGTGTCTGAGGCTTCGGAGGAAGCTCATTTCAGCCGCTGATATCTGCAGTTTAACTTTTAGGTTCCTGCCCACTGCTTCTAGCCTTAGAGGTAGTTCGACTGGTAGTTCGACTGGTAGTTCGACCAGCTCTCTCTTCACCACAGATCTCAAGAGGCAGAGCTGGTGATTCGATCCCTGGCTGCTCCAGTCTGAATGCCAAATACCTTTTGGGCAAGATACTACCCGACGTTGCTCTCTGATGCGTCCATTGGAGTGTGACTATATGTGAATTTTAAGTAGAAAGTGCTTGTGTGAATGCGACGTGTTGTTTATAGTACTTTGATTTCCCCAATAGAGTCGAGAAGCGCTTTATTAGAACTAGTTTATTTATCATTTACCACAAAGGCCCAGTAATTCGTTCCCATCACTGCAGATGCTGTGACAATCTCCCGCCTTGCCTCGCTCGTGAATAAGACTCTGAGGTACTTGGACTCTCCCACAGTAGGCTCCAGGGTAGGGTGCCCAGTTCACCTCTGACCACCACCCAGTGGGGTCCTTCAAGGTCTGATCCCAGTTGCTAAAACTGGTTCCCAGCTGGTTTTATTCAGTTCAGAGTCTGGATGATGATGATGATGATGATGAGTCTGGTTAAATTTCCTTAAGCCCAGTTTAACTTTTGAATGTGAAAACTGGTTACCTCATAAGCAGATATATTTTTGACAGAGTTTGGTTCTTTTAACTAGTTTAACTCGTTTAACATATTCAGCTAAAATGCATCATTCACAATGAGCTGATTTGTCTTGTTTTGTTTAACAGTTCTTTACCCATTTGCAGATTTGTACTCTGTGGGAGGAAAAATAAATGAGATTGTAGGCCGTACGATTTCATGTGAGGAGTTTTAAGGAGATGAGTTCTCTGTCGTAATCAGCTGTTTGCTTCTGTCCCATCAGCCCATCCTGTATGAAGGACAGGACAAGAACCCGGAGATGTGTCGCGTCCTCCTCACCCACGAGATCATGTGCAGGTAAGATAAGACAGATGTGACAGATGTGCTGTCTGTTCACGGATTCAGCGCTTGGCTCAGCGGCACTTTGGCAGGAGAGCAGGCGGCAGTTTCTGTCAAACCTGTGACTTTTTAATTTGTGTTTTTGTTCAGGCTGAAGCATGGTTTAATAACAGTGCAGTGTAATTATCTCCCTGCAGTGTGTGTGTGTGTGTGTGTGGAGTGTTAATTATGCTTGCAGAGGAAGTGCGTGCTTGTTAGATTGTGATATTTAAACCGAAAGATGATTGGATAATGGAGAAGTTTAGATGTGAAGAAGAGTTTTTGTCTCTGAGAGAAGAAGGTGTTTAAAATGTAAATAACTGATCAAATTTAAACAACTGAATAACAGAATTTTGTAGGTGTGTCCAAAAACAAAGAAACTGCTAAATAACCGAACTGCAACCAAATAACGAGGTATACACACACGCTAATGTGCTGATGTCACCGGCTGGGCGCAGCCCCTTGGCAGGCTTCTAGAAGCCGGCCAATCACAAATAAGCAGGCTTAATGAGTACAGTAGAATATAAATAAGGATTATTTTTGAAATGTGAATCATGCAAAGCTGCTCTAAAAGAGTCCAAGAAGGAAAATAAAAAGCTGGAAGTCATTATTATTGTCGATTAGATTTGGGCATAATTTCTATGGAATGATGTATTCATTTTTTTGTTATATGTTAGATTAAACTCTCCAGAGGAAATGAAAACACTCAACTTTGGGAATGTTAAGCGTTAATCTTTTGGAGGCCTCTCCAAGCCCAGAGTTTGAGTGGTGTATGTGCTTTTTCTAGGACAAATATCATCTTCAGATTTTGTGAACACGTTAGTCAGTTCATTAAGTTAATCAGAAAAAGACTCATTTTGCTATAAAAATGTCCAGACACCTTTTCCAGCAGTTTTCTGGCAATTTCATCTTTGCTTAAAATTCTATAAATAAATTCTTTACTAAAAATATTAGAGAATTTGTCTCTCAATGTGAATCTGTCATTAAAAATTATATTGTTATTTACATTTAGAACACATTATTTATCTGCCTTTATCTAAACATGCAGCCTTAGGACCTGGTTTTAAAAAAATGCGGCAAGATTTGAGCACAATCCCAAAATAGTGTTGTTAATTTTACAGGTAATTCACAAAAGTTGAGCTGTTTTTCAAAATGAGTGTAGTTGGTTCAGTGTCAGGCATCAAAACAAAAACAAAAAACACAAAAAACTAATTTAACACTTGAGAAATGCTGCAGATTGCAAACCGCATGAAAACATGTCCTAATGATCAGATGTTTGTCTTTGGTCGGTGACAACTTTCTTATTGTGTGACCGTTACTCGGTTAGCTGTAAGTTGGCTAGTTGTGCTAGGCTAATGTTTGAGTTGCAGGAGAGTTGCTTGTGTTATTGATAATATGTAATTGTACATTTCTGTGCACTCACCTCTGAGTCCCACTGTCCCTGGGGGGGTGGGCCAGCCACTGAAACAGACTGGCGGAGGTGGCACAGAAGCTTTCTGACTTAATTTGTTTCTCCATCTAATAAATGAACCTATGTTAGATGAAAATGCACTATGCCCAAAATCCAATCACCTGTCTAACCTCAAAAAACAGCATTAAAATTCAACCATTTTCAACGATTTCAAGCTCCTGTGTGAGCCCTGTATATAACACAGGTTTATAATAAAATTTGTATTTGTTTGGGTGTCGTTTTCTTGGACGTTGTGAAATTCATTTTACTTTTACACAGTGAGGGCATTTAAAAATGTTTTACAGGATGTAGATTTGATGATGGTTTTACATCAGAATTTAGTTTCACTTTTACATTTTTATTTGAATTCTTAATTTTCTTCA
This sequence comes from Neolamprologus brichardi, assembly GCF_056152115.1. Taxonomy (NCBI): domain Eukaryota; kingdom Metazoa; phylum Chordata; class Actinopteri; order Cichliformes; family Cichlidae; genus Neolamprologus; species Neolamprologus brichardi. The sequence goes on along the minus strand of NC_142105.1, from coordinate 8,940,562 downwards.
TATTTTAATCTGTACCTAAATTGTATATTTTAAATATTGTGTATGGATTTGGTTTCCGTTGTGTTTTCTAGTTTCTGCTTTCATTCTAGTGGCAGCTTTGTGCCTGAATATATTTTCTTTTCTTCCCTTTTTGAGGTATTTTGTAACTTTAAAGGTACTCCTGTACAGCTTTTTGTTATTCGAGGTTGTATTGATAAAGTGTGTGTGTACATTTGTTGGCCTGAACGCTCTGTGTGTGTTTTTGTGAGAGGAAAAAAGAGCAGCTGTTGGGTTGTTGTTCATCACACCAATCAACACGTTTCCTGCCCTGCGTGTCTCTGCTGTCGTCTGTGAGTTAATGGTTTTACTGGTTCAGACCGAGGAGTGAAGAACAACCATAGTGTGTGTGAGTGTGTGTGTGTGTGTGTGTGTGTGTGTGTGTGTAGCATGGTGAAAATAGGACACACAAACACACAAATATATAAATACATCTGAATCTGAAGTGTCAGTTGGAGCTCCAGCAGCCTGTTTCTCCACATGTAGGAAAAAAAAATCATCATTTTTGATGGTTTATATTTATTTATTGCTTCCCAGTGTGAATAAACTGGTTAATGTGGACATAATATCCTTTTATAACTTTTTAGGGGCAGTGAATTGGTGAATGAATGAATAAATTAGTTTACATGTTAACTAGTCTGTTTGTAGAGTTAACTAGTAGAGTTTAGGTGTACTACAATAAACTGGCTCATCTGGGATAAACTGAGCCAAATGTGTTCCACAAGCTGGTTTACATTAAAACAATAAAGGGAATAGATTGGATTCATTGTTTTAATAAATTAGTACATGCAGTATATTTGGACTTAACTAGATTGTCAGTGTATAATTTTGTATAAATCCGGCTGTATTAACTGACTTAGGCCTTAGTGCCAAGGACCTGGAGACCAGTCACTGATAGATAAAACTTTCCTAAATGGCTGGAGACCGGTTGCTGGGGTTAATGATTGTTACATCTTTAGGGAAAAAAATCTTGAAGGGAAACTCTTTCTGTTTCCACTTTTCACAGCTTCACCAGCTTGGTGAGTATTTTGTGAATGCCTGCAGAGAAGTTTGTGTCTTCCATGCAAACTATGGATGACTGCAGCTTTCTGCTGGCAACCAAAGCGAGGTTTTGGTGCAGGACCCTCTTAGCGACTGACTGCTAGCAACCTCCAGTCACCACTTGCCAGCTGGGAATGCACATTTTTCCTTTCACTTGGTTGCCAGGGTGTCACCAATCAGGCTACAGACCTTGGTGAATGAGATTATGAGTGTGCTGCAGTATACAGTAATAGTCCAGTAACGTTGTAATCTGCTCAGTAAACTGGACCAAATGTACAGCGAGTCAGTTTACATGGGCAGTGAACTGGTTTTACATAGTAACAACTTTGTATGAACCTGAACAGTTTTTTTTCAAAATTTTTAAATTAAGTAATCACTCAGTTCATGTTTGCATAAAATTTTAGCCATCATAACATTTGAATAAATTGGTGCATATTTGGAGTAAAATAGTTGGTGTAAATCTGGAAAAGACGGGCCTAGCTACCTGTCCTAGGTGTGCAGTTTTGTTGGTGGACATTAAACTGAGTTATCTATAAAATAAAAAGAGCCAAATGTGCAAAAAGTTTATCTAGAAGTGGTTTGGGAAACTGATAACTTTAAAATCAGTTTAAATATGTGGTAAAGTGGGTTAAATTGGGTGCACACTGTTAAGATGTTTAATAAATAGGTAAAAATGGTGTAAACCTTAATGTAAAGTGTACACATGTGTGGTGAGTTGGTGCAAATCTGAAAATAAAATTGACAATGTTAACCTGCTTTAGTGTGCAGTGTGTATAGTAATCTGGGTCATCTTTAGAGTAAACTGGGCAAAAACAGCAACAGCTCAGAATGGAACTTGTTTAAATGTTTAGTGGTGGTTTTCAATCTGTTAAGATGTTACTAAAAAAGTTAAAAATGGAATAAACAGGTTTAAATGTTTGTTGGATTGGTTTACACAGTGAGCAGAAAACTCAGTTTGTACCATTCAGTTGAACTTGAAGCGGTTAAAACAAGAACAGGTCTGACATTTTCGACCTTGCATCCGCCTCCTGCTCTGGCGTTTATCTCTCCCGCTTTTTCAGCCAGACTTGAGTATCTGTGAACTTCCCTTCTGCTCTCACTTTTTATCGAGCTCACTTCCCCCTGCGAGATTCCGTCGATACGAGCTTCATTTCCATAACGACGGCTGGCTGTCGGCGTCTCTGAGCTTCAGTCATTATGTGATTGAGTGCGATTATTAACCAGCTTTCCCCCTGATGGATGTTGTGTTTCCATTCACTAATGAGTGAGGCATCAGAGACTGCCTCGCTGTTTCTAACACACGCTCCGTGTTTCTCTGCCTCCATGGCCCCAGGTGAGGTCGTCTTTATGGGCGTCCCCATTGGTTTGTCTACCTGGATGCTGCACCTTTGGGTGTAGCACCTGCTGCAGGATGTTACCCTCTAATGTTTTTTTTAAATAGAGACCTTCTCTGGGTTTCTTCGGGTCTTAAAGTAGTTAGGTTTTCTAGGAAAACCTGAAAAGACGTGAAATAGTCAGTATTTACATTAAACTGAGCTATTGTTTTAGACCTTAAAAAGCTGATATCTAGTCATTCTTTTTTTCCCCCCTCATAAATCTTGAAGAATGCAGCAAAAATGAAAGAAATGAATGCTCTTGGTAGTGAATTCTAGGCCTCATCATCCTACTTTTTGCTGATATCCTTCTCATGTTGGTCAGTATGTTGATGAAACTGGTATTAGATCTGATTTGAGCCTATGTTTAGGTTTTAAACCTGCCTAAAACTCTGAAAAAGAAACATTATGCTCTCACTGCTTGAGTTGTTGGTTACTAACAGATTTATATTTTATATACATTTAACAGTCATGTAGAAAACAAACCTTTTTCATGCACTTTAATCATACAAGAACCACCGAACTCAGAAATTGTCACTGAGATAGTGACAGTGACAGAGCATCACTCTGTCCAGTTACGCGCTACACTAATGGTGTCACAGCTTTGTTATTCAAGCATGAAAACAAATCCCAGCCTAAGTAACTGAATGTTTTAGTCCCTTCATCCTGTAAACCTGGAGAACATCCAGCCAGGATGCTACAGCATCAGTGCAAAATACAGCACATATCCAACGGATGCACTAATTTGTACACGTAAATATTAAAATGAGGGACCCTCAGTCTGAACAAGAGTTTAAGTTAATAGTTACAGAGAAAACATCACAAACTCTCAAAAGTTTTGAGCTTTTGGGTTTGCAGTGGTGCAGATTTCCATGTGCTTGTAGTTTGAAGATGTTTGTGAAACACATTTCTGGATTATCTCTGGTGTGATTTGGTTTGTTCCTGGATTATCGCAGATTAAATTCTGGATTTTTATTCAGTTACTGAGTTGGAACTGGGTTTGGTGGTATCTGTTTTTCTGGAAGCCGCTCTGGGACACTGTCAGGTTTCCTTCATTGTGTGTTTGAGCTCTGACCTCGCCGTCATATTACCGATTCACATTAGCCCTTCTTAAACTGATCTCTGCAATCACAAAGCAGCGAGAAGCAGTGAGAAGCAGGCGCTGCAGCGGCAGCCAGGTTGGCACTGTGGCATTGCCAGCAGGCTCCCGGAGGCTCGCCAGCTCCGGGCCGCTCGCCTCGCCTCGGCTCGCCTCGTTGGCTGCCAGGCTTCGGGCGATGCTGAGGAAAACCTGCTGCCGCGCTCACAGAGGAAGGTGGCGTCCAGGCCGGGCTGGAGCGAATCAGCGGGCCTGGCGGCTGCTGAGGTTTTCCAAGCCTTTGGGTAATTACAACACTTGCCCTTTGAAAGCGAGCCCTGCATCCCCGGCCCGTCCCACTCTGTGTTATCTGGATGCTGTGATCCTAGTGACGCAGTGGGAATCGCTGTTTATTTTCCTTCTGTGTGTGTGTGTGAGAGAGAGAGAGATAGCAGCACCGACATGCCTGGACAAACCTTCTCTTTGTGGCTTAAGTAGATTCCACTTGTGGTGACGTCTGAAGTGGCGAGGAGGAGCAGCCAGCGGTAATGATGCTTGTGTGGCCTGTCTGAGGCTCGCCGGCCAAACTGGCTCCTGTGGCTCCAATGTTTTTGGTGGCCTGAGAGAGAGAGTGTGTGTGTGTGTGTGTACGTGTACGACCAATCTCTCTCTGCAGCAGGGACGAGCTCTCGCCGCCAAATGAGTGACAGCAGCAACACCACACACACTGTTTATTTTATTTTAGCCACACACACACACACACTCAGCCCCTCTCAGGTCTGTGTGTGTTGTTCCTCGCAGTCATTAGCCGGCCGTGGTGTTAGCCTGTTTGCGGCCCGGGGGGAAACGTCATTAGGGCGATATTGTGGACGCTCAGCCAAGGTTTGTTTTCGTCTTTGGAAAGGGGCCCCAGGTCCCTGGAGGGGCCCCGGCAGTGCTCCTGGGGTCCAGTTTGTTTATAACACTTCTTTGGCAGTTTGGAGGAGGTTGTCACCACAGCAGCACCAGTGGGTTTCCAATGCTAATTGGTCTCCTGGAACTTTCACTAATGGCTCCAAGTAGCTGGGGGAATAAATTATTGTGGCGCGTTCTATGGCAACAGTCACACGTCCATACAGAGACACAAACACGGCACTCGGTTTATGATTTTTCTGTACTTAGAGATCAAACGGTGTGATAAATGATTCATAAAGCGACTCATTTGGCATTCGCAGCCTCGATTTGACGCTTGTTTGTCAAATGGCAATTTGATTCAGGACAGCATGGGGCGAACGCAGGACGTCACGGGTCATATGCAATATGATTAATTTTTAAGAATTACCGGAAGATATGTTAATGACCCTCGCAGTGATAAGAGAAAAGCATTGTGCAGAGCAGCTTGTCAGAAGGAAGAAAATTAGATCTCGTGTCGGGATCGTGTTGTTATTTTAATGATAGATGGATCGCTTGTGTCAGATTTTTTCATATTTGCATTTCAGAAAGCTCGAGCTCGCCATTGTAAATTAATTTTGACAAATATCTGAACGTTTCTGTCTCATTGTTGGCTGAAAAATGTCCTTTGAGGCGGAGAAACTGGGAGTGATACCGAGCTGCAGCTTAAAAGTACGCTGAGCTTAAATGTAAGAAAAAGTGCAGCATTTTAATGTTTTTGTACTGAATGTGAAGCTTATGTTAAAGTTTCAGTCCACTGGAATATAAGTTATGCAAACATGAACTGAGTGATTACAACAGGGATCTCAAAAATAAGGCCCGGGGCCCAGAATTGGCCTGCACAACACTCCAATTTGGTCCACTGGATGGCTTTGAAAAATGCAAAGATCTGAAGGAGGAGAATTATTTTAGACGTTTAACTGTATTTTCATAATTTTTATAGCTTCTCCTGCTGATAATGACAGGAATGGTCTATTTGATGGTCTGTTGTCCGATAAACATCATTGTTCACATTCCTCATATCATTATGTTCTAACACAGCGGTCCCCAACCTTTTTTGTGCCACAGACCGGTTTATGTTCGGCAATATTTTCGCGGACTGGCCTTTAAGGTGTCGCGGATAAATACAACAAAATAAAACCAGTAACAGTACCAAAAAAATTAATATTATTCATAACACACGGGAAAAGACCCAGGGAAACCGAGTTAACGATAAAAACGATTAAAAAAATAACGCTAAAAACCCTGAAATCATAAATTTCACACCCGAGCCTCAACTCTCGCAGCCAAACGACTCACGGACCAGTACTGGTCCATGGCCTGGGGGTTGGGGTTTGCTGTTGTAGCAGATGATTTGTGTTTATTTTTACATAAAATGGTCAAGGTCACGTTTATTTCTATAGTACATTTAAAAGAACCAAAGCCAAAGTGCTTCACAGGCAGGAAAAAAGAGAAAAAAAAAAGAAAAATGAAACAATTACAAGATGCTAAAGTTTGGCTTGAATTAAAGACAGCAGAAATGAGTCTTCAATAAACATTTACATGCAGAAACATTTGGGGCGGTTCTAATATATAATTCCAGTATTCCAGAGACTTGGCGCAAAAGATCGGTCAGCTAAACGGTAACCCGATTTACTCTCTTAAAAATAATCCATAAGCCAACAAGGTGAAGCTAAAACCGGAGTAACACGTTCTCATCTCAGATGCATCATCTCATCTGAGCTAAACGTCGAGCAGTGGGGTTTTGTCTTCCCAAATCAAAAGCATGACTGACTCTTTCCAAGACAGTATGAGGAGGATGGGCCAACAAACCCAAGTGGAAGCAAAAAGTTTTTACATGTTTATCAACATGCAATGTGTTAGCAAGAACACGTAAATTCATCCCTGTTGTGAAATTCAAAGATCGGACTCCACATTTGTTGTTGTCTTCAGATTTCAGAAATACTTCACTTTGATTTTTAAACGTGTGCCGCGGTTCCATCTGCCTCTCGGCTCTTTTAATTAATTAAATATGAAAGTATTTATTCATACTGTGTAGTCGTTGTTGCATGTAAAACACTTTGTGTCGCCTTGTTGTTGAAAGGTGCTCTACAAATAAACTGGCCTTGCTCGGCCTCCCCTCTGATTGGTAGAGGTTGAACATGCAGCCTGAGAGGAACGCCTGCAGGCACTGCTTAGGGCAGTAAAAACACTTTAACATCCTCTGCATGTTTTCATGAAAAATAAAAATATTCACAGTCAATATCCTCAAAAAAAAAAGGCACATGAGTGAACGCCACAAATGTTATTCATTATTTCTGTTGATTTACTGACTGTTTATTAAAAACTTATTTTGCTGGTTTAGTTTGAACTCTGAGCCCTAAATCGACTTTGTCCACCTTTTGTAGTAATTAATACCAACTACAAATGAAAACAACAACACATCCCTCTGAAAAAAATAATACTATAAATGTACATTAAAGTGCTGTAAACCCAATCAGCTCTGCAGCACCTCTCCTGCAGTTTGTATTTGCAGCTGATCAGCTTCCAGCCCTCGCAGCTTCACCCCGTTGAAGGCTGCGTGAGAGGTCACTGAAGCGTCCTTCTTCTCATTTCTCGCTCCTAACCCTAACCCTAATAGGGCAGCTTTGCCTCTCGCTTTAAGACTTTAAGACTCTCTAAAAAAAACTCACCTTGCTCTGATTGGCCAAGTTCTGAAAGCCCCCAGAAGGGCAGCACACAGTGCTTTGAGAGCTACACTGGCTTTTGTGAAATGTTTAAATATTAAAGAGACAGGATGGCGACACCACCCTGTCCTCATCCCCAGGCCGTCACGTAGCGCAACCCTTAGTGCCATGGTTACGAACACGGTGTGACGCGTCAGGATGCCGGGATATCCAATTACAACCTTTCACCACGTAAAGATGTCATTCAGCCTGTTCTCGTCCCAGGGATGTGGCTTTGGTTTGGTTAACTTACGTCAGGGCGTCCTTTGAATTAGGGCCTGAATCGGTGCTCGTTTCTCAGCGAGTACTCGTTAACCGACTAGGTTTTAATGCCGTAAACAACGAGTGGAAGTGAAAGAACTGCAGAATGCTAAAGGTCCAAACAGGAAGTGTACCACAACCATCCCTCCAGCCTCCTTATGAGGACTTTGCACATGTGCAAACCTGGCCGTTGTCCCTGTGGCCATATAGATGGATATGACACGTGAGGGTGAACAGATTTAACCACAATCTTTCCAAAGCGTAGTCACTGTATTGTATTTTCACCCTGTTTTGTCTTTTTTCTTATAGAATTATTTTAATATTTAAACCTGACGGTGGTTTTTGGCCTGATTCTTTGATCTCGTCCGTCCCATAACATCTGCATCACATTATAAATAAATTTGATTGGATATCAATATTCAGATCAGTCAGTACTGATGTACATTCCCTACCTGACTGCACACCTCACGATGCATTCACTGATGGCCTCCAGCCGTCAGGACATTTGGACGCTTCGTCATTCAGACAGTTTCCTGCAGTTTCAGTGTGTAAACGTCTGCAGCGGCGTCTCATCCGTCCATCCATCTGATGGATATTAATGTGCCGGGCTCAGCCGACTGCTGTTCTACATGCCACACTGACCCACCACACCAAAAGTCTCATTTGGCTCCACCCGTCCCCCACCCTGCAGAGCTGAAGTAGAAATCCAGCGCTCCCTCCGGATGCCTGCACAGACTCTGGACGGGCTACTGGCTCGTTTAATTTTGGAGTCTGCGGCCGCTTGGATGAAACACCAGCCGCTTCGCCCTCTGGCTACCTGGACGGCTGTTTGGCGAGGCGCCCTTTGGTTGGCTGGCTGGTTGTCAGGGCGATGGCACCGGGGAGGGTGGGGGTGCTTCCATTGCTGGGTATCATCCAACTGTTAGTGACCTTGGCTTGGACCCCACCCAGCTGGACTCAGCTGTGTGTCTGTCTGTGTGTCTGTGTGTGTGTGTATCTGACACCAACCTGCTTTTCAAAATAAAAGTTTTTCCGGATAGCTGGGTGGATTTATTTTAGAAGCAGATTATTAACTAATAATATATATATTTTTTAAAAAAATCTATATTTCTTCACAAATTTGGTTGAAACTACAGATAAAGTTATTTAAAGAGAACTTATTTTCTTAACATCCCCTGCAATTAAGCGTCATTTTTGAATATGGTTTGAATTATTTTATTTCCCTGTTCTCTCTTTTATGACTCATGTTCAGCAATTTGTGAAAAACCTGAAACTGAATTTGCATTTTTTTTAACACTACTGGTGACTTGTTGGAACAGTCCACTGAGCTCAGCGAGCTGTGAATGTGAAGATCACTGATGGTTTTACTAATTTTTAAAGGTTAGAGAGGCTCATTGACCTGCACCTGTTTTGGGTAACGTTTAAATCTGTTACTTTTTCAAGTCGTGTTAACTCAGTGTGTCTTTTCCTTTCACAGCCGGTGTTGTGACAAGAAGAGCTGCGGAAATCGCAATGAGACGCCCTCTGACCCCGTCATCATCGACAGGTAGGAACTGTTCTGATTTTCTTTCTGCTGCTGTGTCTGGTTCAAGTTTCTGGCTCAGTTTGTGATGCTCATGAACATCAGGAGTGATCGCACAGTGAGGAGTCTGGCGTTTATGATTGGACGTTGGTTTAGTCTCCTGCTTGCGATCGCGAATCGTTTCTTTGACGTCTAATTGCACAGTCGGCGTAAAGCTGGCTGTCACCGAGTATAAATGGAGGGAATCAGTTGTTTGATTATCTCTAGTTGCTGCAAGTGAACGCAGCGCAGTGCAAACTGCAGGTCAGGGTTACTTCTATCCAGCAAACAGGATTAAATACACTTTTGGTTTATTTGCTTCTCACTGTGAATGTCTTACTTCTCATTCATCAATAGCAGCCATCAGTTAGGCTGATTTTTAGAGATTCAATCTAACTTCAGTCCTGTTTTTTTCCCAGAAATCTGCATCTCTCCGCCTTCAGCAAAAGTTTGAGTTGTTGTTGTAATTGTTTGTGTATGCAGGATATTAAACTCGGCCCACTTGTCTCGGTCCTTTCGTGTGGAAATCATGTGGTAATGTACGAATGAGGCTTCGATGGGATTATGGTGTTAAAGTACCAATCTTTCTGTTTTTGTAAAGGGAGAAAAAAAACTTCTACGGGACACATTTTTCTAAAATGGGTTAGACCTAACACTGATGGATTAGTCCTCAGTGATGTTTAGAGATGTTTTGCATCTCTAAAGCACAACTTGTCCTGCAGTGGAAGAATTTTTGAGCAAAAAAAGTCTTAAAGACGTAAATGTTGCTGTGGATGAAGGATCAAAGATGTGACTTTCACCCTGGAGACTGGGGTTTGTGTCCCTCAAAACCAGAAATAGATGTATGTATTTCTAGACTTGGAGCTTGTTATGTTTTCAGATTGGGAAAAAAAGTTTTTGGTGGAATTTGGTTTGTTAGATGTCTGTTAGGTCCCTTAAAATACAACATTCATACATATTAAAAATAATTTATGGTAGAAAGACTGAAAACACTGAGTTGTTTATTTTAATGAGATGGTCAGTTCTCTGCTGTTTTTACAGGTTCTGCTTAAGTAAAGAATATCTTACATTTTTATTCAGAAAATAAATTGTGAAAGTGGCAAATGAAAACCCCATGTAGTGGTGCGTTTAAGGACACCGACGTTTAAGAACTGATAGCTGAATGTTCAGCAGAAAAAGAAGCTTTAAAAAGAATAACGTGAAACTTTTTGTGAGGCGATTTTTATGCAAATTAGCCTGCAGGGAGGTAAGGTTAAGATCACATAAAATGTTTGCATGTATGAACCTCTCGCACATGTTGATGCAATCCAGCTGTGCTCTCTGTGCAGCTGTTGCTGGAATCAGTCGGATTTCTTTTGTTTCTTTCCTGCTTCTTCTGTTTTTTTGGCGTCTCACTTCTTTCTCACCTCTCGCTTCCGGCACGAGATGCCGCCGTGTGAATCGTTTAATCAACACCAGCAACGGCAAAATAACATTTACATGCTGCAGTACGAGTGCGAACTGGCGGCTGATCACAGGCTTCGGTTCGCGGCGTCTGCAGCTCTTTAAGACCTAAAGAGGTCCGGTAACGCTCCTTTTCTTTTATTCTCATCCATGAAAACGTACAGCTGGGAAACACTGACCCAAAAATGTGATTCAGTGCATGTCAATAAATTCATGCCCTCGGAAAAATACGTTGTTTTTTTTTTTTTCTGATTTTAAAACAGCAGCCGTGATTCCTTAATTTATTTTTCATCCAATGCCACATTAAAAAAAAAAACCCCTCCAGATCCAATCAGGCGCTCACAACCGCCAGCATCACAATCCTTTATTAACGCGGCGCTCGTCCTCACCGTCTAATCCCTCCGCCCTCGATGTCCTTGGAGTCGGCGGCTGTCCGTCACAACGCCTGGCTGCGATTGGTCGGGTCGCAGTGGTGGGAGCCAGTGACCTCAGAAGAGGTCAGGGGGGCCAGGACGGAGGGGGGAGGGGGGCCAGGACCAAGTCCATGTTGGCTCGTTAGAGAGGCCTTGGACCTCAGCCACACACACGCGCACACACACACATACAGGTGATGCACACTTCCATAGTGTGTGAGCTCTGACACACACATTTATAAGAGAAAACACACAAGTACACCCACAGTGACACTGACACACACACACACTGCTGTGTCCTCTCACCTCAGACTCTGTGTGTGTGTATGTGTGTGTGTTTAAAGGCTTTGTCACCTCTCCGTGTGTTTTGTCACACATGTGAAGGACTCTAATGTGTCCACCCAAACCTCAGGGTGAAATCTAAATCCTGTTTCAGACTTCTGCATTGACTCTTTGCAGAGCCGATGATGTAACATATCTAAATGTCCGGCGCCATTGGCAGCGTTCTTGCTCGTGCGTGGCGTTACTCGTCTTGTGTTCATGTCCCGTTGTTTATGCATTTTGGAGCCATATCTCGAGCCAACCACGATACAAACAAAATAAAATCTTTGCTCTATGTTGTGGTCTGGTCTTTAGAAGATATTTTTCCTCCACGTTTTTCCACTTTGTATATTCTGATACCTTCATCACCCTCCTTCCAGGAATTTGCTGCCACCTGTGAGTCCTAGAAGAATAGAATAATCCTTTAATTGTCCCACCAGGGGAAATTTGGTTGTAACAGCAGAAAAAAAGCACATGTACAAACAGAACAGGACACAGAACAGAAACAGCAAAAAAAAAAAATTACATCATGGACAATAGTTACAAAAACAGAGTACAGATAAAAATGGGAAACCCAGGTTGTAGTGTGCAGACAGAGCAGGGTACTGGAAGATGTTTAAATAATTAAGAATATTTAGAATATTTAGAAAAAGTACAGATTGTGCATTGTACCTGTGCACAATCCTTAAATTGATGCTATGATTATCATTGCTCATTTCAAGGCGGTGATTTTTATTCTGTCACTAATAAATTCAAAAACTCAGAGTGGTCTGCAGTTATGCACTGAAGCATTAAGTGCAGCCCTTCTAGAAGCAAGTTTTGACACTCAGCAGCCATCTTGGCTAACGCCTCTGGGCACTTACTTTGGATGGGGAGAGACCCTAAACTTCAAGGTCAGAGGTCACAAACAAATTGGGGTAACAAAACACTTTTATTGTAGGATCTTTACAGTAAAAAACAGCTTCAGTGGATTGTTGTTGTGATTTTCTTTTATGATGAATCAAGCTAATGTTAGCCAGCTAGCTGATAAACTTATCGGCCAACATTAGCCAGAATTCCAATTTCTTCTAATAAAGCCTATTTGAACCAAATAGGAATTTAACCAGTGGAATCTGAGCCTTATTTCTCCCAGTGAATGCTAGTATCTATCAGTATGTGCTGAAAAATTAGCTTCCCATTCCTTGAATTGCTGATTGTCTTCCAGTTCAGGTCACTTGGAGATTCAAAAGGTGGAAAAAGTGACTGGACCCTCGCAGGTTCCTCTGATCTCAAAATCCTAAACTTATACTGTAATCACAGGATATTACCTCTGGATCCCAAATCTGCCACATCTGTTATTTTTAAAGTTAAAAAATCCAGTGAAAAGAGATTGTTTCACGCAAATCAGAAGTCCTGTGAAAATATCAGTCCCGTGTGAATTGGCATCGCTGATTTTGGTCTGTTCATTTCTTATGTTGGTTTTTTTCTGCCTTTTTCCCGAGGCTGTAATAGTTTTAACATTTTGGGTGCAAATCCCTGAGGTTCATGGAAATCTATTGTTAGAAAGAGCGACTCCATTAGAAGAGCCAAAACTCGAAGGACGATGACATGGTGATCACAGATGCTGGTAGATTCACGTAAAACACACACGCTATCTTTTGCGAAACACAGACATGGACGTATAATTTCTAAATCACATGACGTCCCCTGGTTCTGTGACATCCTGACAAACTCTGGAAAATTATTTTCTATTTCCTGGATGTTTCTCTGCAGCCTGACCGCTTTAATTAGGACAGGACACTGATACTAGTCCACTAACCCAGGGAATACACACACACACACACACACACACACACACACACACACACACACACACACGCACACACACACACACACACACACACACACACACACACACACACACACACACACACATATGTGTGCAGACACACTGTCAGTCGTCTGCTGTGATTTACTGGAGCTTCGTTTGTCTCTGCATTTCAGCGCCTGTTAAAAAATGCAGGGATTTATTACTGTGACCCCCCTAACACACACACACACACACACACACACACACACACACACACACACACCTTTCGCTGGGGCGGTGGTGATGGTGCTTTAGTGTGTTTTTAGTGACCCATCATGCAAATGATGTAGCTACAGTAAAGCAGTTTAATGCTCAGAATCCACGTCTCACTGAAGTAAATCAAACGCTCCCATTCTTCTTGTTTTATGAGGAAACACGTCTTTTCATGTTTTTTTTTCTTCGTTTGCTTTGTCTTCACGCCTTTCTCTCGACCTTTTGTCTCCCTTCATGCCTCCATCACCTGTGAATAAAGCAGGCGAACGCCTCCTGCCTGGACCTCCTCGCTGCTGGGTCACTGTAACGTTTCACTGCCTGCAGGTTTTTGTGTTTAAAAGTTTGTTGAAAAATGCACAAAAATATATTCTAATAAAGTCGGTAGATTGCTCCTTAAATCTGGTCTGAACCTGAAGCTCAGTGTCAGCTGTGTGTGTGTGAGTGAATATAAATGTGCGGTGATGCGCCTCTCAGAGGTCGCTTTGTTTCCTTCGTTTACGGTTAATGGGTGAATCCTGCAGAGGCAGCAGAAAGCGGCGCTGACGGATCGCCGTAACACCGCTGCTATTACACGCTAATATTGCAATTAGATGGGTGGCCAAGTTGCCCGAGCGGGGCAATAAATTGCCGTAGAGTGTCAAAATGTACGAGGAGGCCGGGCTCTAATTACCCAGAGTGCACCTCTTCACCGGCCCGCGCCTCTGTCCTCCCCCTCCTCTTCAACCGTTTGACCATCGCCCTCCCCCGTTAATGGTCGGGCCTTACATGGAGGTCGTGACCCCCCCTCATCTGCACTTGTTCCTCTACAGCCATTTGCAGCTTTGATGTCATCTGTAGAGAGGTGAGTTTAGGGTGATGGAGAGCGACCTTTCACCTCCACAGAGGAAGAGGTGTTCTTTACAGCTCCATGACTTTATGTCTTCTTCAGCTGATGTTCAGATGCACTCTTAGGAGCACAAACGCCTCCTCCTCCCCTTCCTCCTCCGTCTCCTCCTCCTCCTCATCTATCTGCAGAAATACCCAGAGTAATGAGTGAAAAGGTTCAGAATAAACTTGGAGTTTTTTGTGGAAAGTGTTTTACTTCATCTGCGTGCCGACTGCTTTGAGAATTAATCATCATTTGCACAAAGAAACTCCTGCGCAGCATCTTTGTCTCGCAGTTAAGATGCTTTATCGTCTCACGGGAGCTGAAATCCCAGCAAGGCTGCGGTGAGGAGAGGAAGGCTTGATTTAAGGAGGCGCTTCAGGACGAAACTAAAGGAATTAGTCAGACGTAGTAAAAGAGGCCACTCGTGCTGCTTTTACTGTTTTCTTTATTCACGTGACATCACGCTGCATGGTCACGGAGTCGGATCAGATGGTTTTGCAGTCATCATCTTCTCACTCTTGTGATGTCATTGATGAAGGAGGAGGAGCCATGACCTGAATTCCTGAACACATAAAGACAGTTTTCTGTTCTTTAGTTTGGTTACAATCTCTTTGCTCCTATTGGTTTGCATCACCACATGATGATGAGCTGAAATGAAACCACTGACCGTTCTCAAAGTTTCAGTTCCTCCAACCCAAAATTTTCAAGTCAGACAGTCCAGAGGTCCAGTTCACAGACTCCAACTAGCAGCTACAGCTGTCCATCCCACCATCCAGCTGTCAGGCAAAGAGGCCACGCCCCTTATAATGCAAACTTATTGCTTTAATACAATTTTAACAGGAGCATTATAAAAACATGCACACCTGTACCAAGTATTATTTAGATTTAGGTTATCTACAGAGGCCAGAAAAGTTTGTGTGTCAGGCTGTAAACATATTTATTTCTGCTGTAAAGTTTGAACATGGGAGTCTGTGGGCACTGACTCACTGCTGGAGCCTCTGGTGGACGTTACAGGAACTGCAGCTTTTCAGTGTTGGCTTAATTTTTTCCACCCTGGAGGGTGATGCTTGATCTCAAGTTGATCTGGCAGATAAATGATTTGTGGTGTTGATTTCTGTGGACTCATCATACAACATTTAAAATGTAGTGAGTTAGAATTTAATTAAACAACCTTAAACTTTTCTGCATTCCACTTAAATGTCTACAGAAGAACTTTGACTTGAGCATAATCAGTGAAGAAATCAAAGTAAAATACATCAGATGTGTTGGTTTTATGTTGCGGGGACACGCAGTCAGTTTGTGGGGACCAAAAAGACCAAAGTCTCATAACCTAAACCATCAAACTTCAGGATGACAGTCGGTGTGCTGTCCGCTGAAGTGATGGAAACACCAAAGAGAGCATTTTGGTGAATAATTCAGTCTGAACATCTCGCCACCTGCTGCAGCGTCTGACCACCATCTATATTTTACAACCCTATATTTTTGTGGTTTGTCAACCACAAACACACAGACTTCCCTCAAATCCACGCCGAGCCCTACTGAGGTGCCGCCCTGGAAATCCAGCAAGTCCTAAAACAACTGAACTGAGCCTCACTGGGGGTATTTAATATATAATGTTTTTCCTCGCTTCCAAAATCCAGATGGGAGGTTTGAGCCAAAACCTACATTTCCCATAAGGCACCTTTGGCATTATCAGTTTCGGACATGCTGCAAAGTCCACCTCACATCTTTTTACATCGAGTAGCCTGCCGAGCAAACATGAAGATGATGAGATGTGCAGTTTTTTCCTTTTACACCCTGGAAGTTCAGGAAATGTAATTAGCCGTCGTTTCAGAACTACAGGAAGGAGTTAGCCTTCAAAATAAAATGCCATAATTTCAACTCTACACGTCGTCTAACACAACATCCATCAGTCTCCCTCAGTGACCACCTTAAACCCGTATGCATCCACCCTCACTCTGACCCTCATTTCCCAGAAATCCCTGCAGCAACCCCCGGGCCTTCCTCCCCCTTTCACGGACTCTTCCTCATCCTCTGCCTCACCCTATACCTCCCTCCATCTCTCGCTCTGCTTTCAATTCTGGCCTCGCCTGCTCAGTAATGTCCTGCTTTTATTGTAAATCTATACTCCTAATCTGGCCGGCTCCGATAGGCCTCGCTCGCCCGATCAATGCGCTACAATTGCTGGGAAGGGTCCAGAGGGGCAGATAACTGACCCAACCCCCCTCCCCCCCGTGGAGTTAACCCTCCATTGGGTTCACCACACACACAGAGACGTGACTTTAAGCTTCATAGCTGCCATTTACTCTTCATCAAGGAGGAAATCTTTCCCCGAGGTTTAAAACTCCAAACATGGAATGATAAAATCCCTCACATTCCCAACACACCGGTATATGTTTGCTTACATTGTCCTCAGCTCGCGTTTTCAATAGAAGAGCTTCGAAACACCAGGCAGCTACCTCCAAGTCCCACAACCTGCAATTCCTCTAACGTCCAGCAGAGGCTCCAGCAGTGAGTCAGCCCCATAGACTCCCATGTTTTGGTTGCTAATTTCCCTTCATGATAACACAGATTGACCCATAGATTGGAAACTATTGGACCAAACTTTATGGCACCAACAAACTAACACTGAGCAGCTGACAGACAGGGAGCAGCACTAAGTAGTTTAATTCAGTACTTGAAGTACTTATATCTTCTGTACTTTTACTGCGATTTTAAAGTCTGTCGGAGTATTTTTTTATCGCTGTCTTGGAGCTTAAACTTGTGCACAGAATCTTCAGACTTCCAATTTGAATTTGGACAGAAATGGAGGGAGAGGTCGGAGGTCAAGTATGAGTCCTGTTTTTAGCGTAGTGTTTACTTCATTTGGAATGACTCTGAGCGCTGTGATGGGATCTCACGAGTGACCTCTGCCTCTGTTTCCACAAACACGACGGCATCGCTCGCTTGTTTACAGCCGAGGAGCTGAGACCCAGTCTGAACCTCAGGGGAGCAGGGAGGAGGAGGGGATGGGAAGTTTTCCTTATCCCCCCCCCGTGTCCCTCAGAACCCCCACCAGCCCACCCACCTCCACCTGACGGGGTGTCTCCATTAAGCCCGGGGGCCTGGCGGGGCCTGGGGGGGCCCTCGGGGCTCGTGCAGGTTTGACGTGATCCAGGCAGAAATGTTCAGTGGCCCAGGACGACCACATCCAACTACCACAGGGGAGCGGTGAGGGCGGGTGGAGGTGTGTGAAGGTCAGGTCTCCTGGTGAATGGTGGAGTTTCCACCGAAGTTAAGCAGTAAAACATGTGGAGCAGCTTTCATGACGTAGCTCGTAAAGTGTTTTTTCTAGATTCTGCCTTCAAACTCAGTATTTCACTTTCTTTTCGTCCGTTTGAGTTTTTACGCGTTATCGCTTTATCATCCATGTCGCTGCACAGCTGCTGTCGTTCACCCTCTTGCTCAAAGGCAAATGAAGCTTCTTTATTTGCTGAAACTGATCCAGAAGCAGCTGAGGTGGCAGAAACACAGATCAGAACACCAGAGGACCTGGTTCGATCTGGTTCCTTCACCCGACCGTCTCAGACCTGTTTGAATAAATTCCAGAGGGAAAGATCCACGTTATGGGAATTAATGGAAATTTCAGGTTTTGCAGTCATTCGTTTAAAAAACATTAAGAGATGAACGTAGGGTTGTTTTTCTAGCATCATCGAAAAAACTTTGCGCTCAGTCCGTCATGTGTTTTTGGGTAAATGATGAATGTTTGTCCCTGAAACAGTTGGATGTCTGGTCGCTGACAGCAGGTTTGGAGGCCTGGGGCCAGAGGTGGAGGTAGAGGTAGAGGACCGATATCTGATTTCCAGCTTCTTGTATAAAAACTACAGAATATTTTTTAAAAGAAATCAGCTGAGAGGTTTCACAAACATTAAAGTTTTGATAGGTAAAAAAACTTTGTCCAAACCCAGGTACAACACCATGGACCGAATCTTAGAAAGTAAAGTTCTGTTGGTGGTATATCCAAATTTTGTGACGCTATTCTCTTTCTCCAGTATTATTATTTTTTTTTAAATTTTAGAGAAGGCAAAGATTGTTTCAGAAGCAAAGCAGGATGTTTTAGTTTAATATTTGTATTTTTGTCTGGCCAAAGTATTGATATTGCATAAAAGTTGTTTATTGAGGATGTTTAGTTAAGGATCCTTCTATTATGTTAACTTTTATTACAGGTACAGCCAGAAGTATTTTATATACATTGCATTTGTGCTTATTCAGAGTTGATATTCCGTCCATTAAGGGTCTTAAGCTTCACTGGCGTGACTGTCCAGGTGATACATGCTGAGGGAAGATGAGAACATAGAAGGTTGACTGCATGCATGCTTACAATACATATAACACATATAATCTAGGAATGTGTCAGGCCTGAGGCCTTAACTCATTTGGTGTCTCACTGTATTTTAGTCTACTTGGCAACAGATGACCAGAGTCAATAATTAGCCCCAGAGAACCTGAGTGCTTGAAGTTTATATTGTTATAGAAAAGAGAAGTTCTATGTCTGTTTATAGCCATTAAAGATGTACAAGATGTACCATTCACTGTAACTAACGTCTTTAACCTATACCTATTTTAATCTGTAGTTGACGCCATGGGGGGGGCGTGTACCCCACTGCTTTATAAGTGTTCTCAACATGTATTTTTGTCAGAAGACATATGCTCATGTTTTCTCCTGGCTGTTAATAAACTCACCGTTTGATTGCACTTTTCTGGGGCCTCCGTGGTTTGTGACACTGCTCTACATTGATCGATTTCGCAACAGAAGACAGGAGCATCACTGGACGCAGGCTTGATTAACTCCTTAGCTGAAGATGTCCCCCGAAAAATGTCTATAACCCCCAAACACGACAGCAGGGTCCTGAAATTTGGCATTAAGAAGCAAATCGTTCCCCTGGAACTGAATGTTTTTGTAAATGTGAGTAAGTGAGGGGGAGTGAACCGCCTGTGGGTAAAATGTACAGGAAAATTCGCATCACTGTGAAAGGAAAGCAGCACTGACTCCATCTCCACATCCCACCAGTCGATTCAGACCTTCAGCCCGCCATCAACTGGTTCCCACTTCCTGTTGACTCCTAATTGGATTGAGGAGTTAAGGCCAAATGTGATTACATCACCGCCTATGGGTTCGTTAGCCGCCTCGGTGTCAACATCCAGCGGTGCTCAGTTGGAAACGGCTCCAACTACCCAGGGCGGGGCACACACCAGGAGACCATGGGAACTTTGGGAGACATCCCCACCCACCAACACCCCACCTTGCTTCCCCCCACGTCAAATCCTCCTCCCAGCATGCATCTCACCCCCTCAAGGCAAATCACCTTGTTAATCGCAGCACACACTCAGGATGTTCGTGCTTACGGCCGCACGCAGGGATGGATATGTGTAAACACACGCACGCACGCACACGCACACACACACACACACACACACACACACACACACACACACACACACACACATAAGCGCAGTCCTCCCTGAGTGATGTCAGAACCCCCCCACCCCCCACCCACTTCAGGTTTCAGTGTGAGAGAAAAGTTATCGATCTCTGTTCACTGATCCTCATGTTGACATCCAGCATCAGCACCAGCTGCTGCTGCTCTCGCAGTGGGGGGGTCGGCGCTGTGCTGGTGTAAACATGAGCCCCCCCTCCCTCGCCTGTGCTATTAATGCACCAATCCCACTTCTTCTTCTTCTGGTGTCTGGGTTGAACTCTCAGAGCAGATGTGACACTGAGCTCAGCCTCACGCTGCCAGATGTGAAGTTTTATCAAGTTTGTTGGTTCATTTCTTGTTTTATTTTGTTAACATTGGGCTCAGTGTTTCCTGTCAGTTTGACTGACAGAGTTTTACCCTCTGAGATATCTATAGGCCCCGCCCTGATTGGGCTCACCTGTTCCCGTGTATCTGCAGTTATTGTCCTCTCACTGCCCTGACTGTCCCATGTGCTCTGGCTCTTATCTCTCGTTTTCTGGTGCTGTCCTCGTGTGCAACCTTCTGTTATGTTCTTCTCACCGCCCGGTTCGCTGCGTTTGACCATCACCTGTTTTTCGGATCAAAGATTTGGATGTGCTGTGAGTTGGTGTACACCCAGCGTTACACCCATTTTTTGATAATGTTTTTGGCCTGGTTTGGACGTCTTGTCTCGCATCACAATGACACTCTGTGACTGTTTCCCCTCTGAGTGAGGAAACAGTATTTACAGTTTTAGAACTTCCTGCAGGAGGTTTTAAATCAGAAATTTCAAATTAGTGTGTGAGCGGACAGAAATCCTCTATTTGTTAACACTGCTCCTATTGTGAAACATCTGCTTGAGCGAGCACTACTTAAAGCGCAGCACATCTGGGTTTGTGCAACAAAAATTAAAGTAAAGTTCGTGTCTCCACCTCTCCAAGTTTGTAGCTTGCGCTTTGCTCCCCCCACATTAGGTGAAATCAGCTGATTGTG